>NC_058085.1:70068332-70668332 GCF_014858855.1 Bufo gargarizans | reverse complement strand
TAGAATTATAAAATGGTCACTAATATGCAGTCAAACCTACAAGGTGTCATATCCATCATTCCTTCAAGACTCCTATGTGCTTCCACTGTAGCTGTCAGGGCTGTCTCAGCACCAGGCCAACCGGAGTAGATGCCCATTTCCACTTGGCTTGGTGGTCATGGCTTTACACTGATGGTGTAGACATGGGGTTTACTGTGACTCTGTCACTCAGGAGTCCACCTGGAGCCAGTCCAGATACCTGTCCATGTTTTTATTGCAGTTCAACAGGCCACGCGTGAATAGTTGTAATCTCAATCTTGTCCCAAGTCGCAGAAGTATGAAAATGTGAAATCCATGTGCTTTTCAGGAGAGCAAAAAATATTACAATGCAATGAATCGAGCCAATAAAATTATTGTTCAGTTTCTCTTTTTTATAAATTTTCTGGTAGCACCCTCTGCTGTTTATCCTTCTGGTCCACCTACTCCTGCTTTCAATGGTGGACTAACATGCTCAGTAGCTTCTTTGCTCCCCTAAGGGCTGGCATGGTGACCTCATAGAAAAGCAGGTGAAGTGGTCCAGACACCATTTATTCAGTCTAAATTCATAGACTTATACTGTATAGCTATATCTCTCTCTGGACCAGTGGTCCCTAACCAGTGGCTCACAACCCCTGCTGTGTGGCTCGGGAGCCCTAAGTTATGACCGTATGTGCTGGCGAATTACATTGTTGCAGACCTATCGTAGATTTACCACTAAGCAATGCCAATTTGGATAGTATAATACTAGTGGGTTATATAGAAAAAGAGGAGTGTAGCAGCTCTCACCTGCCCTTCCTTTAGTTGTGAGCACGGACAGCCCGTGTCAGGTGCGGGCGGCAATGGAGAAAAGAAGTTGAGAAAATCCAGGAGCTGGATTTTTTCAACTTCTTTTCTCCAGTATAATACTAGTGTTACATTTCCCACTGGGACATTTATCAGCAAATGTTTGCAATTTCATGTTTTTGTTTTCCACATCCCCAAAAAAATTTCTCCTCTGCTTTTGAATTGCCTGTTGCTCCCGACCATCAAGAAAAGTTGAGTGTGGCTCACAACATAGCAAAGATTGGGGACCTCCATTCTAGACAGTGGAGGAGGAAACTGAGGGGGCATTTGATGCCATATGTATTTCTGGGTTATATGTGAGGGACTATTTTCTATGCAGGAAGGGGTTAACAGGAACTAATTTCAATGCATCCTGGACCTCCCTTGCAGGTGCTTGATGAGCTGATGACCACCCACAGAAAAGGAAGTAAGTCTCCCAGATAAGTGAGCAAAAACAGTTTTAAATGTGTGATATAAAATACATCTCCTGAATAAACCAACAAGTCCTAACAAAGAAGGAACAAATTAGATGTGTCCCTCACAGTCTGTTAGCTCAGTGCAGACCCCAGATAAAACTGCATCTATGCTCCACTGCATCTATGTACAAGCAGAACGGAGCGGAGAAACTTGAGGAGGGCGCACTGCGCATGCGCAGCCGCCCTCCATTCATTTCTATGGAGCCGCCGAAAATAGCCGAGTGCTGGCTCGGCTATTTCCGTCGGCCCCATAGAAATGAATGGGAGCGGTGGCCGCGCATGCGCTCCCATTCACTTCAATGGGAGAGGCGGGGAGCTGCGCCTGGTGGTGGACGGACCCCGGGAAACCCGGGGTCCTCCAGCCACAACTCTCCCCGGCTCCGTTCTTCTTGTAGGTGCGGGTCTGGTGGCCAGGACCTGTGGGAGCCCCCACAGGCTAGTGCAAGTACGACCACCACTGCTGGATTGCAGCGTGGTCATAACCATGGATACAAGCAGTGTATAATGTGATGGAAAATGAATCCAGCCAGCAAAGGAAGCAATATGGATAAAAACAATACATTAGTTAGTGCCTTGTATTAACTTTCTCTATATGAAAAAATCCAATTGCTCAAGTGAGACAACCCCTTTAATTGTATTTATATGATTAAGCTCTGACTGATGTCCCAATGCACAAACCTCCATACACCGTGTAACTATCTCATTTCCTCAGAGGATTCTGTATACATGGAGGATGATGAGCAGCGGACAGAGTACGTTTTAACACAGCATGGGATCATCTTCCAGGGAACTAAAGACTCGATCACCACAGTTCCTTGGAACTTTGGACAGGTAATTTCTTTTCTTCCTCATTTTACTATTTCATTTAGGCTATCTCCACAGTCACAACCATTTCTTTTACTCTAGTCCTAATGCACCTAAAGTGAAAAGTTGAGATCTATGTGTCTTCACGGTAACAGACTGCAAACGGTGTAGTCAGATCCTAGTCATTCTCGTTTTCAGTTGTCTCCTTGTGCTTGCTGACCTACTCTATCAAATATATCTTAGTATGAAGGACTGTATTCACTGAAAAATTAAACCTACTTTAAAAATTTACTTTTAATGGATATTATTTAAGATAAATCCCAACGACAATACAATATATATATTAAAGTAACTGCAATTAGATATCTAGCATGGAACATACATATGGTATGCAGTATCTCGGACAAATGTGTCACACTAAATCAAGAAATGACCACTTACGGTTACCGATATGTAGTACTCAACGGTTCAAAGTAGGATCCTAGATCCGGATTCCAAGATTCCTGGTCATCAGATTCAAATTGCGGACACCAGAATCCCGGATTATCGGTATGTAGTACTCAGCTGGGTACTACATATCTTAAATAATATCTATTAAAAGTTAATTTTTAAAGTAGGTTTAATTTTTCAGTGAATTTCAGTAATATACCTAACCCAAATATGCATTAAAACTGCTGTGAAGTATGAAGGACTGTATGATGAAACTTCACTGGGTTGGTAGTCTGTTGCCATGTAGACACACAAGTCTGCATAGGAGCTGTATGGATATTAAAACAATAAAAGGGCGGCAAGATGAATGTTTTTCCCAATGGTTATTCAGACACTCATGGCTGGCATCAGAATACTCTTCTTATGTGGTGCCCAGAGGTGTTTACAGAAACAACCGTGCAGGTTTTGCTATGCTGTTTTAGTAACTCCTATTCACTTGTATGGGAGTTACAGAAATGGTGTAGCACATCCACCTCAATTGGAGCCATCACATACAATGAGAATTTCAATCTCAACCTTGAATGGTTGAGCAGTGAATACCCCTCTGAAAGATGGAATGTCACTAGGTGAGCAGAGCACCATCTGATCAGTAAGGGTCCAACAGCTTGGACTCTTATGATCCCTAGAAGGAAGAAATGATGGCACTAGGCAAAGTATGGCAGCTTCTTCAGATTTGCTCTACACATTCCTACTCTTGACCTAGAACTATATAAAAACTGCAGTTCATCAGAATTTTTTGTCATCGGGTTTTAGTTTGGAATTGTGCATGCAAAGAGAAACTGCCGAAGGCCCTAGGCCAGGCATGGCTAACCTGCGGCTCTCCAGCTGTTGTAAAACTACAACGCCTACCATGCCCTGCTGTAGGCTGATCCCTGCCCTAGGCCCTTTGTTTTAAAGGTGGAAGGTGGTGTCTGCATTTGGACATCTGCTAGGCATATGCCATGGCGTACTGTGGCCGGAAATCCTCTTTAATTGGTTCCATAGATTATCTACAACAGCTGTAAAATGGTAATTGAAAGCTTGTGTTTGCCCGTAAGTGTAATTCACTTTACATCCTGGTATTGAAAATAAGATTTCCGATAATATCTCATGGATCTCAACTGAAATGGATAATTGTGTTGTCCGGTAACGCCCTGGAATCAGCTTGGTGTATTTGGAGAATTAATATGAGGCTTTCTATGTAACAATAATATGGGTGATGTATGATTCTACACTAAATTATGGTTCCTCAGTTTTTTCTATGGTGGCCATGAAACCACCTCTCTGTTCATGAGGGTATCCAATAAAATGTTAAAAGCAGATATTTGGTAGATCCAAAGAAACTGTGAATATATTCAAAATATTCTTGCTTTCACATTGTCATCGCGCCTTAATAACGGGCAAGAATAAGTTGCCTTAATGTGACCCGGTGTCCTCTTATGACATATGAACCTCCAGAGGCCCTCAATACATTGTTGTCAGGTCTCATTGGTGTGTAGTATGGATGTGGCAGCACGATGACACTAAGCAGATATTCTGTGTAAGCGTTAGGACCAAAGTCTGTTCTGTTTTTGACTTATCACCAGTGCCTCAGCTGTTCCCACTCCCCGGGTGTCTTATCTGCTGTACACATGCAGCCACATTCCATTTCTGCCCTTCTCTATGTGCTCAACGTTTTCTCAGGACAAGCATCGGGCTTTGCGCAATTGCAGGACAGACACCTGAACGTTGGTGGCTTGCCATGTTAAGACAAGACTTTTTATTCCATAAAAGGTCTTGGACAGATAGCGGAGTCACAGGGAGATTATTCAGCCTCATTGTAAGGTCTCTCTGATGAAATGTAAACTTTAAGTGTCAGGGTGCATCGTGCAGTCATTTAACAACACGAACCTTCAGTAGCCTAAAATTTCTTAGAACAGTCATATAAGGGAAGTAAATTCCTCTGCACCAAGCTGCTTAGAAGAACATAGTTTATGTAGCAACCTCACTGATGAGAAATGACTTGGACTGTGTTGTAGACACGGTGACTATTTTCAGTGTTAAACATGATTATAAAAACGACTGTCTACTTTCTTCCAGAAACAGCACTGCTCATGTCAGCGAGCTGTATCTGTTATATGTATCTGAAGGGAATGGGATTGAGCTGCAATACCAGACATAGCCCACAGACAAGAGTGGAGCTTCTTCTGGAAGAAAGTGGACATGTTTTCTAATCTCATACTACTACAGTATTACATTTAAGTCCTACAAGAACATCCCTACTTAGAGCTCTTTCACATTTGCGTTTAGCTTTCCTTTCTTCTAATCAGTCAGAAGAACAGAAAAATAACTGGTCCGTCTTATTTGAGCATCAGTTGTGTATAAAGTCCTGCATGAACCTTCAGGCTGGGTTCACATCTGCGTGGAGGAGGAACAGACTGCCATAGTTCACCATATCCAGCACCACCGTGCACCGCCGCGCACCGCCGCGTCCCCATTCATGTTGCCTGTAGCATTTTTTGTCCAGCTGAAAGCCGGCATGTACGCCAGATACAGTATAGTTACCAGATTACAGTGCCAGAGTTCACAAAGCAGATGTGAACCGCGCCTTAGTCTGGAGATGTTCATTCACTTCTATGAGAGAGTGTTGTGGGCATGTTCAGCTTTATAGCAGCCACATGGACCATAGTAACCTTTAGTCTGGAGGAGATATTCATTTACTACAACATGAGACTGTTGAGGGCATGCTCTGTGACCTATTATTGTACAGGGAGGGGGAGGAGGTGTTCCTGCCTGTGATGATAATGACATAACTTCTGAGGCGTGATCTCTACAGAACAGAAAGTGTCAGCCTATTATAAGGCTTAGTAGCAAGAGTGAAAACTGCAAGATTATTTTTGATTTTTTTTTTTATATAGATCAATAGTTACTGATATAGAAAGTGGCATTTTCAAAATATGTTCAACATAAAAAAATAACTTGATATACAAAAAAAAACTATTGATATATCAGCCCTTTAAAGTGCTACTGAACTTTGCAAAAATTTATAGGGAAATATGAAATGTTTTGATCATTGGAGGTCTGAGGGCTGAGACCACCACGCATTGCTGAAACGGGGTGAGAGAAGCACTCACATACTGCACTCTCTCTCCTCGTTGCAGTAGACAGAATCGAGACATGCACATAGAGTTCTATTGAGCCAAACTCATGCAGACAAAAGAGAGAGCGTGGTACGTGAGCACTTCTCTAACTTCATTCTAGAGATAGGTGGGGGTCTCAGCACTTAAACCCCCCAATTCAAAACCTTTCATATGTCACCATGAAGTTTGATATGTCACTTTGGAAAGCTCAGTAACCCTTTAAATGTTAACCTAATTACCAAACAATGAGAGCAGATGTAGGGAGATAATCCCTAATACAACAGTTATGAAAGTTTCAATAAAATGCATAAATGCTCATGAGATATAAACTTTGTCAGACAAAAGTTCATAGGGAATTTTTTATAGCTATAATGAGCCCTAGTCCACTTTTTATGTGGTATGTTCCTTTGTTTTTACTAGTTTGAGGATGGTATACTGGAAGCATCTCTTGAGGTGTTAGACAACAACCCCAGGTTCGTGGAAGATTCCACCACTGACTGCACCCAGCGGAATGACCCCGTGTACATTAGCCGTGTCGTCAGTGCAATGGTGAGTTTATAAATCATTAAACTGACATACATTTAAGAACTGTTTAGAATTTAGAACATTTCAGATCTTTAGACAATAGAAGGAAAATCTTTCTGTGCCCATATCTCTTAAACCTTTGTTTAACCTGATCAATCCTGGAATGAGATTTCAATGTGCTGCACCTTTCATGATATAGGGTATAATTTGGCAATCCCATCATGTTGATACCTTTGGGATTCCTCCATGATCCTACAGGTGAATTGTAACGATGACAATGGGATCCTGTATGGGCGTTGGGACAACGCCTATGGTGATGGAGTAAGCCCCATGTTCTGGATCGGCAGTGTGGACATCCTAAGACGTTGGAAGAAGCGAAGTTGTCAAGCAGTGCGATACGGGCAGTGTTGGGTTTTTGCAGCAGTTGCCTGTTCAGGTGAGAAGAATGACAATAAAAGATGAGAGGAAAGTCTTTCAATGGGTAACAGATTAATTTATGTTGTATTTCAGTTCTAAGAAGTCTGGGGATCCCAGCCCGGGTGGTTACCAACTACTATTCTGCACATGATACTAACAGTAATTTGGTGATTGAACAGTACCTAGATGATCAAGGGAAAAAACAGAAGAAGCAAAGAGACATGATCTGGTAAATATTGGGTTGGCAATTAGGAAAATCACTATAGCTATAGAGTTATTGCCAACTGTCTCATTGGCAGTCATGTTGGTAGATTTATTTCAGGACAAAAGTTTTTCTCCATTGACAAGAGATTTTTCTAACTTTTCTATGAAGGAACTTCCACTGTTGGGTTGAAGCCTGGATGAACCGTCTTGATCTTCCTGAAGGATACGATGGCTGGCAGGTTGTTGATCCAACTCCTCAAGAGAAAAGTGATGGTAGGAATTTGAATCTTTTCTCCTAGTTTATTCCAACACACATGCCTGTTTTCAGACTGGAGCGCATGGTGCTTGCCTTTCATAAAAAAAAAAACTTCGGCTGCTCGTTCCATATTTTGTCTGTTAAGATTTTGGTGCCTGCAGAGAGTGATAGCCACCTGCAGATACACACTGCTCAGAAGGGTTCAGGGCAAGCCTAACTCAACCTTGGGCCCGTTTCTATGACAGATACACCCTTTGAACATGACTTCATTAATTCTTACATATACTGTTTAGAAGCCACTCTAGTCAGTGGCTTACAAAAAAAAATTGCTTCATAGGAAAAATAGGCAAATATGGTCCTCAATTTTAGTGCCAGGTTTTGCCACCCAGAGGTATGTTCCACACCATTTATGCAACCTTATGGCCAATTCCACTTCCCCTGTTTTTAAAAATAATGCAGTTCTTCTGTAGAGGGAAGATCTGAACAGGTTCTGGCCACCTAATAAACAAGGGAATGGAACCAACCAGGATTGGAGCCGCTCTTTTGAAGGGCTACATGGGTTGTCTTTGATACACTTTTGGTTCCATGTAACCAAATTCTTACGAGAAAGAAATATTGAGTGGAGATACTCCAAGTAGACTATTATGGATGTTTACTCCATTTCATCTGTAACTATACCACTTGTTTAGACCTTCTCTTCTCTTACAGGTGTGTACTGTTGTGGCCCCGCTCCTGTTCTCGCTATCAAGGAAGGTGACCTTGCTATAAACTATGATGTCCCATTTGTGTTCGCTGAGGTGAATGCAGATGTGATTTACTATGTACAGCAGATAGATGGTACTGTCAGAGAGACAAAATACACTGCGCAGGTTGGACAGAAGATCAGCACTAAAGCAGTGGGAAAAGACTCTCGGGAGGACATTACACACAACTACAAGTACCCAGAGGGTGAGTGAAAAAACTATAAGTTGTATTCTGTTTAAAGGGGACTTATTTGCATGGCAGATTTACAATGAAGTAATAGGAAATGTAATATTCCTTCTAACAGAAATGGCAATTTCTCTTTACTCTCTAGTAAATGTTCTGCGATCCTTTCACAGTTAGGTGGAATATAGATGACTGTATTAAAAATTATCCGTGGTGCACAGTGAAGTCTGTATGTTCTTGTAGGACATGGACCTGGTGACCACCAGAGGCAATTGTCTTCAAGCCAATGCCTTGGGTTTCTCCATATGGAACAGAGATGTGAATTGCATCAATGACTTCCATGGGTCTATGTGCAGTGCAAAAATACTACTGACTGAATCAGGCCTTACATTTAGAGTATATGCCCACAAATATATTATGGCTTCATACAACCTTGTACAGAGCTGTGACATGGCATCTATAGACGTTTTGGGGGGCTTTTTTTTGCCAGATACCATAAAAGTCACTATCGAACACCATATTACAGCATTATGCATAATGGAGTACTATACAGTGGCACACAGAGTGCCCACAACTCCATAGTACAGGAAGTCCTGTGCAACTCTGCAGGCTCAGCACAAAAAGCTCTGTTGTGTGTATGGAGCCTTATATCATTACTAATATAGTAATATAATAATTACAACTAATGGAGAGTAGATAATTTTCCAGACACTGGATATACATCTTGGCTGTTCCTTAATTATATTTTATGAAAGACACATTACAAAGGAGTCCACTATTTTCTCAGATTATCTCAGCTTGATGTGCCAATGCAGCAGCCCCAGGAGCAGATAAAGGATGGTAGCTGTACTCACAAATAACAGTGGCAATCCTCACACTGGCACTCTCTGGAGCCATGCAGTGACAGGAGGGCAAACACTTTCTTCCATTGGGGGCACAATCTTTGGGGCTCCTGTCTAGTAGAAGTTATGGTGCCCTTGGTGTTAGGTGCTGGTCTGGGTGCAAGGCAGTAGAACAGCTGAAGTGTCCGGCGTCTGGTGGAGTCAGTAACCAGGCCAGTTGGTGTAAATAAATGTAAATTTTTAGTGCAATTGGGAATAGTAGTACATCCAACAGTACAATTCCAAGTAGTTGACAGTGAAATTCCTCCCAATAGCAACATATAGACAGCAACAATGATTGAGGTTGTAGTACTCCGTCTTTCTGTCTCTCTCTTTCTCTAAAGTCTTTAAACAGAACCAAAGGCGGCAATGAGGTTCTTATTATCTGTTTCTGCAATCCTGGGCTGAGAGGTAGAGATTAAAGGAGTTTTCTAATAAGGCTACTTTCACACTCTCGTTTTGGGGTGGATCTGTCATGGATCTGCAAAAACGTATCCGTTACGATAATACAACCGCATGTATCCGTCATGAACGGATCCGTTTGTATTATCTGTAACATAGCCAAGTCATGAACTCCATTGAAAGTCAATGGGAGAAGGATCAGTTTTCTATTGTGCCAGACAGTGTCAGAGAAAACGATCCGTCCCCATTGACTTACATTGTGTGCCAGGACGGATCAGTTTGGCTCAGTTTCGTCAAGCGGACAGCAAAATGCTGCAGGCTGTATTTTGGTGTCCACCTCCAGTGCGGAATGGAGACGGAATGGAGGCAAACTGATGCATTCTGAGCGGATCCTTTTACATTCAGAATGCATTAGGGCAAAACTAATCCGTTTTGGACCACGTGTGAGAGCCCATGACGGATCTCACAAACGGAAAGCCAAAACGCAAGTGTGAAAGTAGCTTAAAGGGAGTCTTTCACCACAATTTGCTCTTATAGACCACTTACATAGCACTGTAGCATCACTATAGATCAGTCAAATGGTACCTTTGTATTTTTGTTTGGATGTTCACCAGGGGCAAAAACTGCGCCGGTGGGATATCGGCCAGTACACTGGATGACGTAAGAGGCTTACAGGGCGGGTCAAGCAACAGGCTGGGGGGGGTTATGTGAGAAGAAAGAAGAGTGGTCTGGGCACTTACAGCCCGAACACTGCCCCTGGGCACTTCACAGTAATTACCCTTTAGCAAAAACCCTGTTCTGGAGTTTTACTCTTATATGCATTGTCAGCTGTGAGACCTTATAGACAGGGATGTGGCTTTCCAAATAATGTTCAATCAACTGAATGTACCACAAGTGGACTCCAATAAATGTGTAGAAACATCTCAAAGATGATCAAGAGAAATGGGAGGCCCTCAGAGCTAAATTTCAAGTTTTCCCTTTTAATAAATTTTCAATTTTTCCTAAAATTCTGTTTTCACTTTCACA
Source organism: Bufo gargarizans (assembly GCF_014858855.1). Classification (NCBI taxonomy): domain Eukaryota; kingdom Metazoa; phylum Chordata; class Amphibia; order Anura; family Bufonidae; genus Bufo; species Bufo gargarizans. The sequence continues at coordinate 70,657,987 of NC_058085.1, read as the reverse complement.
TTATGAGGTGTTGAGTCCAGATTGATGGAGGGGAACTTTTTTTTAATTTTAGCACAAGGCTGCAACATAACAAAATGTGAAAGGGTCTGAAGGCTTTCCAAATGCATTTACGGTAATAGCAAGTGGTATATTCAGACAGAATGGATGAACTTTAGCTGCGGGGCATCTGGTAGATTTGATGTGATGAGCACATACAAGCTGAGTAGCTCCACGGCTCGGCCCACGCTATTGCTGTGTGCTGTTCTCTTGTGTATTTGACAGAAAGAATAACATAGCCCGAGGCTCTACTCCTTTTGTCAAAAACATCAGAAATCCAAAACAATGCATTGTAAGTCAATGGAATCCATCGTATTCTGTCAGAACTGGTACGGCCCTGCTAAGAGCTATGATGATAGTGTGACATTTTTAATTATTGGGATTTGCACTAAATCTGGAATTATTACCACCTTTCAGGTTATCATATTGGCACATAAACACTTATGAAGAGTCGTTGATTGATTTTTTTTATCTACCTTTTCTGGTACGTAGGTTCTGATGATGAAAGACGGGTCTTTGAAAAAGCAAATGAGCAGGTGGCAGTTCCTCGAGTACAGAGGGAGCAAGTCCCATATGCACTTGACATGAAGATTAACGTGTCCGAAAAGATGGAGAAGGGTAGTGATTTTGATGTGTTTGCAGTTATAAGCAACAATACAGAGGAGGACAAGGAGGGCAGGTTTATGATTTGTGCACGTCCTACCAGCTACACGGGTGATGTGGGGCCAGAATGTGGAAAGAAGGATCTTCTCAACCTCAGCTTACAGGCAAATTCAGGTAATGGAACCAGTTTCTTTCCTTTTATTGTTAGTGTTTTAACTGGTAATCATACAGTATTAGAAGAAACCTATTTAAAGGGGGGAGGCATTCCGAACCAAAAATAAATATTATCATATAGCTCTGTTATAATCTATAAGCTAGCCAGATACACAGGACCACGTGCCATTAAGGGAAATAGGATTAAACTGCAACAAGGGCTAGCCTACATCCCTGGTGGCTTTAAGCAATTAAGTTTTTTTTTGTCTGTATCCCTGGTGTTTTGTGGCAGTGAATGGGTTAATGTTTACCATGCCTGATGGCCAAGGGCAATGATGGGGCTAACGTAAGAATCCCTGGTGGTCTATGACAGTAAAATGATTAAATTTAAGATCCCTAGTGGATTGCAGTGAAATAATTAACGTCAATATTCCTAATGGTCTGGTGGAGTGAAGTAATTAATGTCAGCATCCCTGCTGGACCAGGGCAGCAAAGGAGTTAATATCAGTATATCTCATGGTCTAGAACAGTATTTCTTGTAGTCTTGGGCTGTAAATGGGTTAATGTCTGCAAACTCTAGGGCACTGAATTGATTAATGTAAGAATCTATGACAGCCAGATGGTTAATTTTTACATTAAGGCCTCCTGCACATGACCGTATGGCTTTTTCAGTGTTTTGCAGTCCGTTTTTTTTTTACGCATCCGTTGTTCCGTTTTTTGTTTCCGTTGTATTTCCGTTTCCGCTCCGTTTTTCCGTATGGCATATACAGTATACAGTAATTACATAGAAGAAATTGGGCTGGGCATAACATTTTGAATAGATGGTTCCGCAAAAAAACGGAACGGATACGGAAAACATTCCTTGAGAGGGCACCAGATTTTTGTAAAGCATGTCAGCACTGCTACACACTTAGAGGGAACAGTGCTCACCTTACCAGTCTCCCCAGGTTCTCTGTTGGTCTCTAAATCCTGTTCCCTCCTGACACAGGAAATGTGATGGCTCGGCCAAATGGCCATTGCAGTGATCTACCTCAGTCATCATTGGTTGCTAGCAGTTCCATGTCAAGAGGAACTAGTGCAGTACTCCAGAGGACCACTGCAATGTTTTATTATTGCAAAAAGGGTTAATTCCATTTATTTCATGCACTTTGTATCAGTATAAGTCAAAGTAGCAGTTAACTCTATTAACTATTTTCTTTATTATACGTTATTGGGTGTCACCCCACCTGGGACATTATATTTGGTTGCTATTTTTGGTACTTATATTAGTCCAGGTCCAAACTTAGGGCCACTATTCCACATAGTTGGAATACTTCCCCGTGTCAGGGCTATCCTAGGGCCATCAGGAGGCACGAGACATGGGATTGCCCCTATCGGTGCGGCTATTCCGTTTGCAGGTAGGGCGGCAGTAATAGGGCCAGTATCTGGGATATACCCCTATGCAATGTCTATGAGACGTCTGCCTACCCTCCTACAATCATAAGTCATTGGAATAGTCATTTTGCATTCGTTTTTGAATTTCTTTTTGATTTATTTTCTTTTTATTGTTCTAAGGGTGTATTGGCTTTTATTATTGAATTATTAAAGGTTACGTTTTAGAATAGTGGGTTTCCTGTGAACATGCCTCTGTCTGGTTAGTTTTTTGTAGTTTAGAATTCATTCTGATTTGGGCTGTGGACAGTTTGTGGGCCTAGCAGAAGTTGATAGCAAGGAAAGTACATTTTTCTCCAGTAAAAACACAATTTCTATGGAGTGACAGGATGCCGAGCAGAGTAATTGTGCCAGGAGACTAGACCTAAGGGAAAGCAGGATAGATAACCCCAGTCATATTTGTAATTGCAAATGTAATGCTTGTTTATGGCTATGGACTTTGATGCCTGTGGCGATGGTATACAGCTGCGGTGCCCTCCACACACACAATGGATTGCCCATCCATTTGAAGATCTGCAACCCGCTGTGTGAACTGCACTATTGATTGTGAGCTTTGCATGCCTGTGTTTAATTTGGAAACATTGCAAAGTGTACTTGTGAGACTCAAGGACTTCTACTACTATCATTGCCTCTGCCTATACACAGCCATTGAGAAAGGCAAGCTCTGTAAAATACAGCAGAACTGCCCCTGATATATGCTTGTGCTGCATCACTTAACATCTGCAGTAAAAAGACTGTTCATTGTTATCACTAAACTGGGCCTGGTCATTGACTCCCCCATCCATCCTCCGGTCTCTGCTTCTAACCTCCGGCATGGGATCGGCGAGGCGTGTATGAGTCACCCCATAAAGTAAATGCAGTCCATTTTGTGCATTCCCTGTACCTAGTTTATTTTCCTAATTGAGTACTATGGGTGGTGGAGCTTTGTTGATGTTGGGTGTTCCTTCTGTCGTCTGTGCTGTATTCACAAGCAAGCAAACTGTAAAAATGAGATTTCCATTTTACGGTACTGTAAAAAAATCAGGAACATTCTGGACATAACATAAATGGGTGTATGTTCAGGATATGGGGTGTGCAAGGAAAAATCTGTTTCTTCAGATATGACACATTTCTTTCCTACCTCGTTGTAAACCAACCATTCCCAGAAATACTAGATCAGTGCTCAATTGATGCTGGGGCAGAAATGTACTGCACTTTCAAATTCCCATGTACAGTAGCACGAGTACAGCATTGCCTTCATTCCTTGTATGGTTGCATTGTAGAGGAATTTAGATAACTAATTCATTTCTTCTTTTTTTGGGATTCAATCTCTGGCTTTAGAAAAAATCTTTTATGGTTTATCAATCATATTCTCTTTGTTGGCTCACAGAGAGTTTGATGAAGTTTATGCAGTGCACATTCTTGTACACAGAGTGTGTGTTGAGATTTATGCAGTGCACACTGATGGTTCCTTCTACCTAGTATGGTTAGAAGTTCAGGAAAGGAACGCTCATCTCATCCTAGTGGTTATTAAGAGTATTTCTCCCTCTGGAGGACCTGCTCAGTCCTGCATTATACCCACTCATTAAAATGAATGGGAAGTGTGTAATACCGTATTTCTCCTGGGGTGGCACTGCAGGGAAATTGAACACTGACTGCCAGGTTTCCCCCACAGATTCCAGACGATCACTGGAGTTTCCAGCAGGTCAACACTTTGTAAGCAAATTACTGGCAAGGGACCCTTCTAACAAGTAGGGATTGTCCAAAGTGGAGAACCCCATTAAGAAAAGTTCTCATTGCAAAAATTGTGGGGATGAAGGCCCAACAAATAAAGAAGATCTACTGGTCTTCTCTGGCATAACATCTAAATAGAGTTGGACTGTATATGTAGTACTTTATTAGCATCTATGAAGATCATCTATATATAGGTACTGTATAGATATTACATTGGAAATTTAGATCATTATTATTCTCTAAATACAGTTAAAGGGAACCTGTCATCAGGATTTTGGGTATAGAGCTGAGGACATGGGTTGCTAGATGTCCCCTAGCACATTCGCAATATCCAGTCCCCATAGCTCTGTGTACTTTTATTGTGCAAAAAAAAACAACGATTTGATACATATGCAAATTAAACTGAGATGAGTCCTGTCCCTGACTCATCTCACGGACAGGACTCATCTCACGTACAGGACTCATCTCACGTACAGGACTCTTCTCGGGGACAGGACTCTTCTCGGGGACAGGACTCTTCTCGGGGACAGGACTCTTCTCAGGGACAAGACTCTTCTCAGGGACAGGACACATCTCAGGTTAATCTGCATATGTATCAAATCGGGTTTTTTTACACAATAAAAGCACACAGAGCTATAGGGACTGGGTATTGTGGATGTGCTAGCGGCCATCTAGAAACCCATGTCCTCAGCTCTATATACAAAATCTCGGTGACAGGTTCCCATTAAATCTCTGTATTCTGTTTTGCTATGCATGGCCACATTATCACAGACTGTCGATGAAAAGACAGATAATAATACCATTATAGATGAGCGAATCAATTCTACCAAATAGGAATTTGTCCCGTATTTCCAATTCTAATTCTAACAAACTCAAATTTTTTGTGGTGATTCATTTCAGGAGAACCAAAAACAGAGAGAAAGACCCCACATGTAATATTCATCTGTAAATGAGAGATGCAAACTTGTACTCCTTCCAAAAGGACAAGAGTACTAGGTGTCCTACTATTATGCTTCTCTGAATAAGGGCTCATGCACTCGACCGCGCGCAAAAAACACTGATGACGTCTGTGTGCATTCCGTATTTAGCGGAATGGAACAGCTGGCCCCTAATAGAACAGTCCTATCCTTGTCCATAATGCGGATAATAATAGGACATGTTGAATTTTTTTGCGGAACAGAAAAGCGGACATACGGAAACGGAATGCACACTGAGTACCTTCCGTTTTTTGAAGACCCATTTAAATGGATGGTTCAGCATCTTACCTTTGGGTTTCTGGGAAAGATATGATTTGAATATTTATTCTCTGAACCCTAGGAGACCAGACACTGTTATATACCAACTTTCAGAGCAATCGGAGCACTTTTTTTCTTTTTTATTAATTAGCCAAATAGTACACAAAACAAATTTTAAGAAATTTGCTCATCTAAATTATACCTCCATACAGTATCCAAATAATACTATCATATAGTGCCCCATAACATTGCCATATAATTTTCACAGACTGTTACCATCCAGTGCTATAATGAGTTAGTACCTTTACGCTCTCAGATTGCTTTTGGGGGAACTAGTCTCCAGTGGGCATCCTAATAAGCGGACGCCTGATCCTATGGAAGTAGGCTGAGATATAGCCAGAATGTGGTAGCCAAATCCAAGGAATTGAATGTGGACAGCTACTCAATACCAAATATAGCATACAGGCAAATAAGGCACCAGCGCAGCTCTCAGAAGACAATTATATTGTAACTGACCCCAGTAATAATTCACAAGGCTCTATCCGAAATATATACAGGAGTCATAGCAGAGCAGATTTGGAAAAAGATGGAAAAAGCTAAGTTAACCGTACATTGAAAAGCCCCTGTCTGGCATTGCTTCCTTCGGAGAGAAGACGACTATAGCCCTAGTTACAAATTGTTTGTTACAGAATTTGGCTCAGCAATGCCTCTAAAATATATTGTCAAATATTGGCGTTTTCTGTTGTGTTAGTGTCAGTGCTGTGGGAACATTGTATTTCTCCTGTGTTGCAGTGTCAATAAATCGATAATAAGCTTTTACTGAGGTTGTGCTGCATTATACTGTGGCGCTGTGAGCCTCTGATATGAAGTGAGCAAGAGACTTTAATACAGCAATTGATGGAGGTTCTTCAGAGGTTCCCCGCAGATCAGAGAAGGTCCGTGTTCTTTGTGTATATCACCTCTATTGAATAAATCGGTGTTAATAGTCTTTTTATGTTGCTGTTTCCTCCGCATATACATTTCTTTGTAGTTCTGTGTTCTAAAAATTTATAAACAGGGAGAATTTATCATCTCCTGGCGCCTCTTTTGTGGCATAAAAATTGCAATAATTTAAATGCCACTTTATGAAATGGGGCGTGGTGAGGGCAGGGGGTCCAATAAATTTATCTTCGTTTGTGCTTGTTTTCAAAATTTATACAATGCAATAATAAAGAAAAATGCCCCCAAAGGTGTCCATAGCCTTTAATTTCTACAACTTGTCATTACAAAACAATTCTTTCATCAATGGGGTGTTAACTATGAACCTGAGGGCAAAATCAATGTTCTTGGAAGCTGTGCAGAGAAGTAACACCACTAGAGCCCTTCTCCCAACTATCAGCTGTACTGAAAGGGAATGCGACATCAGAAAATGACCTATTGTTTAAATCACCCTTTATGTTAAACATATTTTTAAAGAATTTTTGGTGATTTAATTTTTTTTTTCATATTTTTTTTTTCCATGTCACTATCTATACTTTAAAGGGAAACTGTCACCTGGAACATGGCATTTGGCACATGTTATAGAGCAGGAGGAGCTCTTCAGGTTAAATAGCATTTTCATGGTGAATTTTTCACACCGGCCACCAGGTCTAAAATATGTTAAAGAGGACCTTTCATCCGTCTAAAAATTGTGAACTAAGTTTTATGACATATACAGCGGCGCCCAGGGATCTCATTGCACTTACTATTATCCCTGGGTGCCGCTCCGTTCTCCCGCTATGCCCTCCGGTATCTTCGGTCACTTGGTTATAGTAGGTGGTCTCTGCCCTTGTTCTCCTGGGCGTTTTTTTTCTCCCAGGCTGTGAGCTCTGCGCAGCGATTGGCCAGCGCTACAGCCTAGGAGAAGGAGACGCCCAGCAGAACAAGAGCAGACTCCGCCTACTATAACCAAGTCCCCCAACATACCGGAAGGCATAATGGGAGAATAGAGCGGAGCCCAGGGATAATAGTAAGTGCAGTGAGATCCCTGGGTGCCGCTGTATATGTCATGATACTTAGTTCACAATGTTTGGTCCGATGGAAGGTCCTCTTTAACACATTCTGTCGTTCGAGAGCAGCTACACGGACCATAGAAACAATGGACAGGACGAGACCCCATTGACTTCAATGGGAGAGTTTTCTAAGCATGCTCTGTCAACTGTTCAGAAGTCAGGAGGGAGTAGATAAGCTGTGATATCACCTAGTGTGAATGGTGGATCCTGTGTTATCTATATAGAGATGTTACTTGTCATTGTAATTCTGCCTGTGATGATAATGATAATGGCATTTGAAAAGTTACCTGTACAGAACAGGAAATCATGACCTATTATTAGACCTAGTGGCCAGAGTGAAAATTGCAAGGCTATATACATGCTTCTAATATAGATATTGACATGGTAAATTTAACAAAACACACAAAAAAGTGTGTGTGTGTGTATATGTATATATATATATATATATATATATATATACACACATGATTTAAACATTAGGTCATTTTATAATGAATGGTCTCCAGATTGTTCAGGGGGACCTTTTGGACCCAGGTGTGCTACCTCTGCATCCCCTATAGTTACACATACAATGCTATGAGAATAAGAAATAAAAAACAAATGGTATTTAATACGCTACTACTACTACTACACTATATGTATGAAGTTATTACATCGGTATTAGAGTTTTTATAGCTTTGCTCTGTAATATACAATTTAGAACTACTTTGTTATTATTTTGGGATGTTTCCCTCAAAAAGCAGCTGTTCCTCCTTGGCTTCCAATTACAATACACAAAGGAAGCAAAATTAATGTATTAGTGTTTCCAAAGAATCACTTCCAAGAAGGATTGGCAGAATGACATCATATTTCCTTTCTGCTTGTGAAGAACCGAAGGCCAAACCTGCTGCAAACAGAGGTCCCTGCTGTGCGGTGCATGTACAACATATTAAATTATAGTCATTTAGTACATTGGTAACCTTACAACATTTTTTACCGCTTTAGCATTTCTATTGGCAGAACATCATATAGTCTGACTACCAATATTACTGACTATAAAACTGCACATTTTTGGAGGCTCATCAAAAGCCAGTTGGTGCCTACAGAGTCCTGAATGAACACAAAGGGATACAAAGCAATAGTTTTGCACTGCACATAGAAATAAAGATAATCACAAAGGCTTCACTCGTGAGGGAAGGACCTATAGGTCTTAACATAAGCTATGATGGGATCTATTTTACATCATTTGAACTATAATTCCCTTGCATTGCCCTACAGTGTAAATCTTTGGGTGATAATTAAGGAGGTATTCCAGCCATCTACATTTCCCACTAGTCCATGAAGGAGCGTGCTTGGCTATACTTCTCACAAAGTCGTATGTAGAGTGTATGCTCGACCACCACTCCATACAACTACTCCACTTTGCAGCTATTTCTGCTGGAGAGAGATAGAGCACTGGGCCCCGCCATTTTAGTTATTATTGGAAGTTCCAGACTTTGGACCCCTACTGATAGATTGATTATTCATGACTATACTTGCCAATTCTCCTAGAATGTCTGGAAGGCTCCTGAAAAAGGTGAGACCTCCTGGACATCCAAAAAAGTTGTCATGTTTCCCAGGCACAGTATGGAGGGTTGCTTTCTCCCAGAAAGCAGCCCTCCATGCACTTTGACCATATGTGGCACCAGGAAACTGCATCATTAGACCCAGCCCTGGTGCCCAAAATGCATTGGAAGAGTATTGTATGAAAAGCGGCAGGGTGACATGAAAGGGGGCATGATTTTGGTATAAAAGGGCATAACACGATAAAAAAGTAGGCTAGTCCTCACCCCAAAAAAGATTCAATGAAGTACTGCGCCGCACCCACCAGTCTCCATGAAGCTTCATTTCAATGTGGTCATGTATGTTTAGGATTTTTCTATTAAAATGATGGCAGCTAGATTCCCCCTCAGACCCTAGACATAGCACTAGCTGTCATTCTTACAGAAAGTTCCTTTAAACTTTTTCCTAAGCAACTTTTACACTTGGCTGACAGGTTTTTGAACATGTGTGTTTCAGGAGACTGTAGGCCGACAGCTCTGAGGTGTCAGACGTTGGAGGGGCCAAAAAGAGTAAATGTATAAAGTAAAAAAATATATATTTCACTCTTTTTTGGCATACAACCCATTAAATCTGTGCCAAAAAAGCTAATGTACTCTAACACTTCATATAAATGTGCCCCTATTATGGATTATTCCACCTCATATTACACATAGCGGTTTTTGAACCCCAGGACTCACTTCACATTTTCTAGTTACATTGTCTATTTTGTCTGTTACACAAAATTAGGTGAAATTTTATGTTAAGTTTTGATTAAAGGTGCAGCCTGGTAATTATCAGTAATCCACACCTGGTTACCAAAACCTTGTATATTATGGGTTAGCAAAAAAACACATATTTCCCATAGAACTACAGCAAAAATGCTGCAAAAAAGGTTTACCGCAAAAAATACCATAAAAAAGTGTGAAATCATCCTAAATGTTATCCTTTTGTATCTAAATGGTAGATGAAAGAAATGTCTTGTAAAGCAATGACAACCAATATGGCCACAATTATGTATTACCGACTGGAGAGTGGATGGCTCTGTCTTGTATATAAAACACTTATTACCTCCAGGGGTTTTACTGTGGGGATGTAGAAACTTGCGCTCAGTTCCTGGAGCCTGAAGGGTCCAAAAAGTCCTCTTGCCTCATGTGAAGGGACCATTACTATTAAATACGGGCAATAGCTGGAGCTCAACCCAACAGCTGGCCTGTTTACATGGGTTTATTCCTCTTTGGTTCTTCAACTTTCATGACCTTAGGTAAAATACTGATCACTCTTGTTTACTTTATTCCCAACCTCTTTATCATGTAATTTCTTCCCCCTCCTGGAGCGGCAGCGCGCATATGTCTCTCCATTCAAAGCACGAACCCCATTCTCATGATAGGCAGGAGCCCCAGCATCAAAAGCCCTTCATCTATCCTATATCTAAATCGTTCTTGCTTCTGGGGACTCCTAACATGGATTCAAGAACTCCCGGATCAGAAGCACAGTACATAAGGATACAGGTACCTGGGGTATCAACATAGGGAGTATAGTTCCCTAAAGAAGGTATCCTTAGTACCTGCATCACAATGGATCCCATAGTTTTCAACCATGTTGAAATAAAGTCCAAAAGTGAATAACCCTGAGCAAATATGATATACAGGTCCTTCAAAAAAATTAGCATATTGTGATAAAGTTCATTATTTTCTGTAATGTACTGATAAACATTAGACTTTCATATATTTTAGATTCATTACACACCAACTGAAGTAGTTCAAGCCTTTTATTGTTTTAATGTTGATGATTTTGGCATACAGCTCATGAAAACCCAAATTTCCTATCTAAAAAAATTAGCATATTTCATCCGACCAATAAAAGAAAAGTGTTTTTAATTAAAAAAAAAGTCAACCTTCAAATAATTATGTTCAGTTATGCACTCAATACTTGGTCGGGAATCCTTTTGCAGAAATGACTGCTTTAATGCGGCGTGGCATGGAGGCAATCAGCCTGTGGCACTGCTGAGGTGTTATGGAGGCCCAGGATGCTTCGATAGCGGCCTTAAGCTCATCCAGAGTGTTGGGTCTTGCGTCTCTCAACTTTCTCTTCCCAATATCCCACAGATTCTCTATGGGGTTCAGGTCAGGAGAGTTGGCAGGCCAATTGAGCACAGTAATACCATGGTCAGTAAACCATGTACCAGTGGTTTTGGCACTGTGAGCAGGTGCCAAGTCGTGCTGAAAAATGAAATCTTCATCTCCATAAAGCTTTTCAGCAGATGGAAGCATGAAGTGCTCCAAAATCTCCTGATAGATAGCTGCATTGACCCTGCCCTTGATAAAACACAGTGGACCAACACCAGCAGCTGACATGGCATCCCAGACCATCACTGACTGCGGGTACTTGACACTGGACTTCAGGCATTTTGGCATTTCCCTCTCCCCAGTCTTCCTCCAGACTCTGGCACCTTGATTTCCGAATGACATGCAACAGTCCAGTGCTGCTTCTCTGTAGCCCAGGTCAGGCGCTTCTGCCACTGTTTCTGGTTCAAAAGTGGCTTGACCTGGGGAATGCGGCACCTGTAGCCCATTTCCTGCACACGCCTGTACATGGTGGCTCTGGATGTTTCTACTCCAGACTCAGTCCACTGCTTCCGCAGGTCCCCCAAGGTCTGGAATCGGTCCTTCTCCACAATCTTCCTCAGGGTCCGGTCACCTCTTCTCGTTGTGCAGCGTTTTCTGCCACACTTTTTCCTTCCCACAGACTTCCCACTGAGGTGCCTTGATACAGCACTCTGGGAACAGCCTATTCGTTCAGAAATTTCTTTCTGTGTCTTACCCTCTTGCTTGAGGGTCTCAATGATGGCCTTCTGGACAGCAGTCAGGTCGGCAGTCTTACCCATGATTGCGGTTTTGAGTAATGAACCAGGCTGGGAGTTTTTAAAAGCCTCAGGAATCTTTTGCAGGTGTTTAGAGTTAATTAGTTGATTCAGATGATTAGGTTAATAGCTCGTTTAGAGAACCTTTTCATGATATGCTAATTTTTTGAGATAGGAATTTTGGGTTTTCATGAGCTGTATGCCAAAATCATCAATATTAAAACAATAAAAGGCTTGAACTACTTCAGTTGGTGTGTAATGAATTTAAAATATATGAAAGTCTAATGTTTATCAGTACATTACAGAAAATAATGAACTTTATCACAATATGCTAATTTTTTGAGAAGGACCTGTAGGGGAAAGGATACTTTTATGGGAGAAGAGACAATTTTTTATCCTATTTTGTGAGCAGCAGCGTGCATACGTCACCACCTCTCCATTCAAACCAGGGAGCACGAACCCCATTCTCATCAGCAGTGGCCCCAGCAGTCAGACCCCCAGTGATAAGACACCTATCCATGTTTTTCTAATCATGGACAGCCCTGGCATGCTTTCGGCTGAGTGCCTCACTCATTGTAGTGAAAAAAAAAAAATGCTAAAACCACTCTGCGAGGAAATCAATATCTATTATTACACTGTATAATATACTTCTTGTTCACATGGGCACCTGTGGCTGCTTAAAGTACACTGATACCTCTGGCGTATAGAGACTATTTAGCTTTGATTTGCACTCATTCCCTGGTGCGGCATGTGACATTGATGCTTGTCGCTCATGCTCACCATGGAGTGCTTGCTAACCAGTGTGGCAGGACTAAGCCATTGAGGGGTTAACCAGGCTGTCTACTTTCTGCTTAAATTTCTTAGATGCTATACACTGACTTGTACATGAAATGTTAAAAAAAGGCCCATTGATTACACCAGCATGCCAGTAGAAGCCTTCATGTTACCCATGGGTGCCATATATAAACCGACCACCACATCCAAGATGGCGACAGTGATTTATCCTCATGACCACCTCCTTGGCTCCATCTTCTATTATAGGCACAGATAGAGGCAGCAGAATCTCCCATATCTGCACCTGTGCTAGACACTTTCCAGTCACACCGGTTTCGGTCTCTTAAAACGTTGAACCTCGGGCCACCATCCTTTACTTACCTGACCCTCTTACTGCAATTCAGGTTTTTACTGGTCTTAACTCTAGAGTGGATGGTGCCTTGTGTATTACTATTTATTGACACTCCTCATCCCGATATGACTTACCATAGAGTGCCCAAGTAACATCACTCAGGATAGGCCATCAGTATCAGATTGGTCGGAGTCCTACAACGTCCCCCCGATCTAGCTTCGAACCAGGAACTAAACAATGGACGGCACTGGTTACTGCAGTGCTGTTCCTATTTAAGTAAATGCTGCAGTTACCAGCTCCATCCACTACACCATGGATGGACTGCGAACTCAAAGTGGCCCTGGAAAAAAAATTAACTGGCCCCAGGTTGTAGGCAAGTCCATAGTGACAGAAGGTGGGACAGAAGAAGTAGGCGGAACAGCAATACCATAGTGCAGCACAAAATACTACAGTGCAGCACAATATACTGCCCCAGTAGAACCAAATACCACAGTGCATAACAATATACTGCCCCAGCAGAACCAAATACCACAGTGCAGCACAATATACTGCCCCAGCAGAACCAAATACCACAGTGCAGCACAATATACTGCCTGAGCAGAACCAGATACCACAGTGCAGCACAATATACTGCCCCAGCAGAACCAAATACCACAGTGCAGCACAATATACTGCCTGAGCAGAACCAGATACCACAGTGCAGCACAATATACTGCCCCAGCAGAACCAAATACCACAGTGCAGCACAATATACTGCCGCAGCAGAACCAGATACCACAGTGTAGCACAGTATACTGCCCCAGCAGAACCAAATACCACAGTGCAGCACAGTATACTGCCCCAGCAGAACCAGATACCACACTGCAGCACAATATACTGCCCCAGCAGAACCGGATACCACAGTGCAGCACAATATACTGCCGCAGCAGAACCAGATACGACAGTGCAGCACAATATACTGCCGCAGCAGAACCAGATACCACAGTGCAGCACAATATACTGCCCCAGCAGAACCAGATACCACAGTGCAGCACAATATACTGCCCCAGCAGAACCAAATACCACAGTGCAGCACAGTATACTGCCCCAGCAGAACCAGATACCACAGTGCAGCACAATATACTGTCCCAGCAGAACCAGATACCACAGTGCAGCACAATATACTGCCCCAGCAGAACCAGATACCACAGTGCAGCACAATATACTGCCCTAGCAGAACCAAATACCACAGTGCAGCACAATATACTGCCCCAGCAGAACCAGATACCACAGTGCAGCACAATATACTGCCCCAGCAGAACCAGATACCACAGTGCAGCACAGTATACTGCCCCAGCAGAACCAGATACCACAGTGCAGCACAATATACTGCCCCAGCAGAACCAGATACCACAGTGCAGCACATCATACTGCCTCCCACGCCACAGTATGAAACTATATCATCGTCCTCCTGAGGATAGCAATACAATTGAATTCAGGAGGGCCCTGCTGAGAGCATCAGATCTTTATGTACCTGGCTGGTGGGACTCTGTGCATCAGCCCACCAGGCCAGTCCACCCATGGACAGAGCTGTGTAGTTCTGGTTCCGACTTCCAGTGCCAGAGCTACTAAGAAACAGCTGATCTGCTTGGATGCGGGGTGTCGGACCCCCAATGATCTGATATTAATGACCAATGCTGAGGATAGGCCATCAGCACCAGAATCCTGGAAATGCCGTCAAGGCGGGCACTGTTTGATCACTTCAACCAGTTTATCAGCCTTTGTTACTAGATTTATATGTCTATTTTTCAATATTTGATGGATTCGACAGGGGAAGCATGCTGTTAGGTTTACCAAGAAACACTGTCCATCAAGTTTTTTTATGTGTTACACTTACAGCATCTTGTACTTCACTTTCAGTTTTCCTTCCTCCTATTTGTCTCATTCCACATGGTAGTTTTCGGCGGTATTAATAAATAGCTCATGCAGTCGTATTATTTTATGTTCTGGCGGTGGAGGTTCTGCAAGGCTGCATCCATATTGATTGTAAATCTACAGAAGAGTGAACCTATTATCTAATATATCATTATCTGCTGCCATCATTTATACAGAAATTCTTGTTTCTTTTTCTACTGTTGGAAGAAATCATTTACAGACTCGGGTTTAACAGCTTCCAATTCAGCTTTGATCTCATTGTGGGGCGTTCATTGTGAAACATGTATCCGGACTTGTTACTGTGTTGTGTTTGGAACAAAAGAAGGAAATTGGGCGTGTTGCTGTACTGAAAACGGATCAGTATACTTAGTCATGTGAGGCTTAGGGCGGCCATACACATTCAATAGCTCTCGGCTGAACGATCGTTTAGCACACAGTTACCGCTTCCAACTCCGTTGCGGCTTCCCCATACACATACAAGTTTGGCTCAGCTGAGACGTGTATATGTATTGGATGGCGAGCGGGGAGAAAGCAGATGCCAGATGTTTCTGGTGGTGTCTTATCTCCTAGGAGAACAAAAGGATGAGGAGAAAATATTCACTTCGCCCAATCCTTGTCTCCCTCGACATCATCTGTTGGGAGCTCTTCAGACACAATAGACTGTTGGCCGAACTCCCCATTCCTGGTGAGTTTGGACGACAATACACTAATGTGTATCAGGGCCTTTAGTGGTTCTCAACTGCCCATGTCATGTGGCTGTCACAGGGATTACAGGGATCTACTTATTCTTCTTCACCACATGAGGACCAGGTGAGATGACTATGCAGGAACCTGGTCTTGTCAATCAAGAAGAAGAGGAAGCAGGAGGAGCAAGGGTGCACAGAGTGACTTGGACCTGCCCTCGGTGCACTTAATTGCTCATTTGCATAAAGATTAAAAGTAAAAAAAAATCAAGAATGAAGCTAAGAATCGCTAGGATAACGCTATCACTATATTCAGTTGAGCTAGACCTACAAGACATTGTGCCTGGTTTAATAATGATTTTCCTTCTCCGGTAATGCTCCCGATGATGCGTCACAGTCCAGATGTTCATGCATAATTCCTTTTTTTCTGTGTTTTTTTTTTTTTTTTTTTATATAAGTCCACTGACTTGATATACTATTGATATAATGCTGGTCTTTAATGTTCCTGCAGAGAAGACTGTGCCGCTGAAGGTTCTCTATGAGAAGTATGGCAGCAGTCTGACCCAGGATAACATGATCAAAGTGGTGGCTATGCTCCGTGACTCTTCTTCAAATGATATTCTCCTTGCTATGAGAGACATCCAAGTGAAGAACCCTGACATCAAAGTGCGGGTGAGTCTGTCTGAAATACGATAACAGTGGATGCATCATGATCGCTGTGTATCATTAGTTTGACATAAAATATAGAGCTCACGGGGGGAGATTTACTAATCGGCATATACGCCGAGCACCACATTTATTGTTTTCTTTTTTGCCTCGTTCAACAAGGAGGCATGGCTTAGTGGGACAGGAGGTGCTTTGAGGGAAAGTAGATGTGGCTCAGGGACGCAACAATGTGCACCAAATTTTGGGCATAAAGGGAGTCAACTAATAGATGGTATAAACTTTGACTAGACAGCCTAAAGATGCACTAAATTTATCATCCAGCATTAGACACTACTATGATAAATCTGTCACATCATTAGGGAACGCAGCTAAGTACTTGCAAGTCATTAGCATATAAGGCCCCTTTCAGACGAGCGAGATTTCCGCGCGGCTGCAATGTGTGAGGTGAACGCATTGCACCCGCACTGAATCCGGACCAATTCATTTCTATGGGGCTGTGCACATGAGCGGTGGCTTTCACGCATCACTTGTGCGTTGCGTGAAAATCGCAGCATGCTCTATATTGTAACGCAGGCCCCATAGGTATGAATGGGGCTGCGTGAAAATCGCAAGCATCTGCAAGCAATGCGGTGTGATTTTCATGCACGGTTGCTAGGAGACGATCGGGATGGGGACCCGATCATTATATTTTCCCTTATAACATGGTTATAAGGGAAAATAATAGCATTCTGAATACAGGGGTTAAAAAAATAAAATAAAAAATTTACCTCGCCTTAATAGACTTGTTCGCGCAGCCGGCATCTCTTCTGCCTTCATCTGTGAGGAAAAGGACCTGTGGTGACGTCCTGCGCTCATCACATGGTCCGTCACATGATCCATCACTATCACCATGGTGACAGACCATGTGATGAGCGCAGTGACGTCACCACAGGTCCTTTTCCTCACAGATGAAGACAGAAGAGAAGCCGGCTGCGCGAACAAGTGGATTAAGGTGAGTTAAATTATTATTTTAATTTTTTTTTACACCTCCAGCGCTGTTTTACTATGCATTCTGTATTCAGCATGCTATTATTTTCCCTTATAACCATGTTATAAGGGAAAATAATACAATCTACACAACCTTGAACCCAAACCTGAACTTCAGTGAAGAAATTCGGGTCTGGGTACCACAGTCAGTTTTTTATCACGCGCGTGCAAAACACATTGCATCCGCGCGATAAAAACTGAACAACGGAATGCAATCACAGTCCAAACTGACTGCAATCGCGTACCTACTCGCGCGGGTTTGCCGCAATGCACCAGAGACGCATCCGGACAAAAAACATGACGCCCGTGTGAAAGAGGCCTTACTCTAACTTTGGGGTTATGCATACGACTGTTTGTATTTTGCCAATCGCAAAAAATACAGATGACATCCGTGTGCATTCCGTATTTTGCGGAATGGAACTGCCGGCCCCTAATAAAACAGTACTATCCTTGTCTGTAATGCGGACAATAATAGGACATGTTCTATTTTTTTGCGGAACGGAAATACGGACATACGGAAACGGAATGCACACAAAGTAACTTCCGTTTGGTTCCGCATACCGTATTTTGCGGAATGGAACTGCCGGCCCCTAATAAAACAGTACTATCCTTGTCTGTAATGCGGACAATAATAGGACATGTTCTATTTTTTTGCGGAACGGAAATACGGACATACGGAAACGGAATGCACACAAAGTAACTTCCGTTTGGTTCCGCATACAGTCTGCAAAAAAAACTGAGCGGACACGGAAAGAAAATATGTTCGTGTGCATGAGCCCCTAGTTTTTTGAACATCAGATACACAGAAAACAGAAAGAAAGATGCTAACTGTTTATATCACCTACAGACCAATGATGACAGTTTAATATGTGTAAAGTAGGTGACAGGTTACTTGAAATATGCAAAGGTGATCACCAATAAAAATGGGATAAGTCCTCAAAAGAATAAATTAGGCTTAATACACACAAATATAGGACAAAAAAGTGCGCAGAGCAAGAAAAACTATGATACAAAGGAAGATGCTTACAGAAAAGTGAGATGTGTTTTTCATGTGTTTCACGCAGAATGGTGACTTATTCTTGCAGAGTTAAGACAGGTGGGGAAAGTTGGTTCGCCTCCCAGTCTAGTGCGACGGCTTATATACTGTACGTTCCTGTAGAATCCTATGGCAACCTAATTTTAACTTACATGTCCGAAAGATTCAATTTGCTCCCTGAATTGTCCATATCACTGAGTTCAGAAGAAATTACATGATGTAATGTCATACTGTATAACTTGACTGTGTTCCTAAAATGTTCTTGTCATGAGTTTAGCATGATGTAAAGCCTGATTAGATGCCATTTCTACCCTCTCCATAGTCATTAGATCTGTCAAGAATGACATGTCAGACAGCTGCAACATGGTCTCACCCTCTTCTAGATCAGTGAAGGACGTCAGTAAAGTAGTAGAGTTTATTAGTATTATAAAACAAGCAATTTTACAACATTCATACATTCTGGTTCCTCAATAGCACCACTGATGATTCCGACCTCATGGAGATAAAGCCAGAGCTATAATTTGAGTAGTGTTGTTGAGAAATGTATTCCTGCTGTAGAGTAATAACAAATTTATCAAGGGGTTCTGCCAGAAGTGCAGATAGGTGAGAGAGTAACAGGTGACTACAGCTTTATCTTCTGTACCCAGAAGCTAGGGTGTGCGATAACAGGCAGTGTCACTTACTGAACAGACTACTGGGACTTTGTTAGACTCTAGGCCAATGATGGCTAACCTCTAGCTGTGGTGCGTCTACGACTCCCATTCATTTCTATGGAGTTCTGAGAACAGCCACGCAAGTGTATATCTTGGAAGTCGTAGGTTTACCACAGCTGGAGTGTCGAAAGGTTAGCCATCACAGCTCTAGGCTATCAGCATAAAATAACCATGTTGGGTTGACAGGGAGCCATGGTGCTTTAGGGGGTTAAATAGAAGTGCGTAAGGACGGCTGCAGCCACCCTACTCCTCTGCCCTTGTAATCACCTCCATGAACATTTCTGTTAAAGGTTATTACAACTTTTTAAGACTCTGCTGTAATTTTGAATAACAATTTTTTGTGGGGAGGGAATCAGATCTCCAGGAGGACACGATCAGTCTGTTCTTACAAAACATATTTGTACATGTGTCTTAACGTGTAGACTAAGATTTCCTGCTCCTTCATTACATCACTTACCAGTGTAATGACCCAAATCCAGCTGCGTATTTGCTCTGCAGGGACTGAACCGAGCAGATTCAGATGTTCTGTTGAGTGAACTTGACAGATCCATGTAATTACAGAAGACTTACATCATTCCTTAGTCTAATTTTCTTCGATTTGACCCATGTCTGCCATTAAGTGGAGGAAAATTAATTAAACCGCCATCAACACCCTGGTTCTACAGTATAAACAAAAGCCTTGGAACACATGTCAACCAAAGCCACAATTATTCTCTGCGTCTCTGATGAAGAGTTGTGTTTTATGAAGGACACAGCTTTACTTTCATAATTGTCACACACATGGTCCTCATAAAAGGGGTTACTTATTAGGGTCAAACTTTACATTTACAGTTGTAGATAGTGCTGGCTACCCCTAGCCCTGAAACTAAATACCCTAGCCAAGGCAGAAAGGCCTGCTGGAGCACCCAATGTCACCTTTCCAACCAAGGAACATGCCCCTCCAAGCACCTCTGAGGAAGCAATGTGTGCCTTTAGGCAGTTTTCTTTCCTGGTCACACAGGAAAAGCTTTTTTCCCTTTAGAGTAAAATATGAGAAAATCCCTTAAAAATGCCATACCTCTATACTCTATTTTGAAGAAAAAACATGGACCCAAAAAGTGAGAAACAATCGGCACAAGAAACCAAAATGTTTGTAGTGCATTTCATAATTCCCTATTGGACTGTGTTTTTGTTGGAAAAAAGGCATGTGTGACAACACCCTTCCTAATGGGTTATCAAATTATTTTTATTTTATTCAGGTACTGGGCGAGCCCAAACAACAAAAGAAGCTGGTCGCTGAGATTTCCTTAACAAATCCTCTGTCGGAGCCCCTGGTTGGATGCAGCTTCACTCTGGAGGGAGCCGGCCTGACTGAGGGGCTTGTGGTTAAGGACCTGTAAGTAGAATCAGAAGCACCATCCCAACCGTTTACAGGACTTGTTCATGTTCAATAATCCCGGCCAACTGCTTTAGATGTTAATCTTACCTTACTTTTAGTATATATTGTGATAAACCCTTGTCTATATGGTTACAGAGACTGCCCTGTGGAACCGGGACAAGAAGCCAAAGTACGGGTGGACCTGATGCCTCAGTTATCTGGACTTCGCAAGCTAGTGGTGAACTTTGAGAGTGATCGCTTGCAAGGGGTGAAAGGTTATAAGAACGTAATCATAGCTCCTCTTCCAAAGTGAAAGATGTAGTGAGCCACTCTGCAACTGAGAAACAGAGTCCTCACCGACAGCAAATCTTACATACCAGTCCTGTAATGTGAGCAGCCATATTTACCTTCTCGGCTCTGAAGCCTGAGACATGCACTGTGCTTTATAAGCTGTTTGCCCGAGGAGCCAGGACTTTAAGGCAATGCAGCGTCCAGAGCTCCTGCACCTCTTTGTAACCTGCTGCCTGCCTGCCTGCTTGCCAGCTCTATGAATATTCTGATTTATATTGTTGGGGGTACAGATTTGATACTGTAAATAACACATTGTATGCAGACATTAAAAGATCATTTATACAGAAATGACAAGGAAATGATCACATCGTCTTGTTTTCTTTAGTCCTGATGGTATTTCCTTTACTGTTCCTGGAAGAAGTGTAGTAACAGGAGACATCTCTGGGATGCAGCCCATTTGGACTCGCTTGCCACCAGAAGACTTGGCTCCTCTGAAACACCAGCAGGCTTTTTGGAAGGCCTGGTCTATTAGAAACTAGCATTACCTTCGATCCTTCGCCAGAATAAATCATCTCCAACTCCAGATCTTCAATAACATTTCCATTCATCACTAATGCACAATGTCAAGCGTGATATAATCATAGATAGATGGATTCACCAACAATAAAGGGGTAGTTTGGTTTAAAGAACCCATTTGCAAATATGCTTTTAGGGTATTCTGCATAATTAGTGGGGAATTGCTTCTTTGGGAGTGTCTGTGTAGACCTGGTACATCCATGCTTTACCCTGACCACACAAAGATTTCCATGCAATGCTTCGTATCCCCTATGGGGGCACTGCAGTAGAATTGAACACCTCCAGTCAACTTCCCTCACAGATTGCAGCTGATCACTGGGCAGATACATGAATGTGACCAGCTTATTTTAGGGGACCCTTCTAAGAAAAAGAAATTATCTACATCTTTAATTTAGTAATAGTCTATCATATAATGCATCCGATCTGTTCTCACTTTCATAATGCCATTACGCCTTACATAAATATTTCTTTGCTTCTATCAATAGCTGGTACTTTTATGAACTGTGACAAAATATTATAGATATTAAAAACTACCCTTTAACGGCTATGTACACCATCAGGGTAAAAAAAAATTATGATGGCATGTTACTTCTTTTTTGGCTAAAAATATTTTTTTTTCAATTGGCCTTTATTAACAATATTGAGCTTTTCTGTCACAAAGGGTTAACTGTTTTTCTAGCTGTGTGACTGGTACTTTCACTTTCACTTTGTGCTGGTCATCTAATAACCCTTATGTCTAAACTACAGAGAGGTTATAAACACTTATATAATGAGTGTTTATAAGGTCAGAGAGCAGAGATAAGGAGTCCATCAACTCCTGGTCTGACAAAAAAGACAGACAATCCAAAGAGTGCTACTAGAGCATGTCAGCTCTGTACAGAAAAAAGCATTCCATATTTTTAATAAAGACCAATTTATAAAATTGTTTTTAGCTAAAAATGAGTACAAGGCAATAATAAAATAATTGCCCCAAATGTGTATATGGCCTTAAAAGCGTCACTAACCTTCCAACAAACTTTTCATTATTCAATAGTACAGTGTGTGTACATGAGGAATAATACTATTGCTGGCCATTATATCACTATATCTAGTATTTTCTAGCAGTTTTCCTCTGTGCATAGTGACTATCTAGTTTGCCGTTTTCTCAGACATAGTGTTTGGAGGCTAGTTGCCTATCCACTGCACACAGAAAGTAGAGAAGAATCTGCTTCCTAATCTTCTGTTACTTAAAAGTAGCCCTAGGATTGTGGAGGGCAATAAATCCTAGGTACTGTATGCTTGTGAATAAAGCACTTATGAAGTTTATATTTCAGCCCATGTAGCTGCAGCAGACTGGTTGTCTGTGTGTGTCTCAACCAGCTCCTGCTCATTCCTCCCTCCTCCCCTCTCCACAGACTTGCATTGGCATGTGTAATATGATCCTCCTGTGGAGTTGCTCCCATCTAGGATGGGAATAAGACATTTTTCAAAGTGAAAAGCAATTAGCAAGGGGGAGGGGTAAACAGCTGATAATATGAAAATTTGACATTTCTCACTACTAAGACATATTACAAAGTTTCTTGTGGTCGCTTGTATTATTGATTTATGCAAAGCTATATGAAAAGTTAGTCACCATTTAAGGGTGATTTGGTACACTAAAGTGAGTGCACCTGGCTTCTAGCATAAATCGCACTAACATGTGGCACAATTTGGCACATCTAAAGTTTAATTATCTGCCCCTAGCCCAACAAGGGGGCACGGCTTACCATAAATTAGTGTAGCTTTGATAGAAAAGGGTGTGACCTAATATGCAACATTTAGTTTTTGCATAAAATTGCACAAACTCAGCAAAGTAGCCAACCAATAGCCTGAGCCCCTGTCATAAATCTGGTGCAGGTCTAAACTAGGGATGAGCGAATCGACTTCGGACTAAAACAGAACCCGAGTTTGGGAAATGTTTTTTTACAGTACAAATTAATTTATAAAGTTATTACCCAAAGTCTTGCGAGGCTTCGCAAAGCAGTAACTTCGGCTCATCGGAGCCAATACATTCTAATACTGTACGGAGCTCCTTCTCTGTACAATATTGGAACAAAGTTTTATGCGAATCGACTTTGGATGTTTCATCCGAAGTCGATTCGCTCATCCCTAGTCTAAACAGCCGAGTTTATGCCATCTACGAGTGTTTTTTTTTTTGGAAGACATATGTTTTGAGGCAGGTTTTCATGCAGTTTTTTATAAACCAAAATGGGAAATATAAAAGGAAGATCTTCTACTTATTAATTCTGGATCCATTTCAGGTTACGGATCAAAAATTTGCATGGAAAACTGCAGTGATATTCTCTTCAAAAACACGGTGTGTGATATCACCCTTAAGTCACCAACAATCCTCCAAAACAAAACAAAAAAAATCAAAAAACAAATCAGTAAATAGCTTAAAAGACCTTAATTCCACATCTGTAAATTGTATTTTTGTACCTCATGTGCCCACAATCAGGCCATACACTGCATGCTGATGGAAAAGTCCTAGGAGTCCTCTCCATGATATCATGCAAGCTTTGCTATCCATTCTGTGCATCAGCATGCAGTGCATGGACTGCTGGCACACACCGGGAGACTACAAGTGAGGGGAAAGATAATAATGAAAGTTTCAGAATTGTCGTCTTTTAAGCTATTTCCTGATTACTGAAGTTTAGGGAGTCTCTTTAAAGGAAATTTGCCGCCAAAAATGTTATCTGCCAGTTAAAACTAGATAACAACGCACATCTTTTTTTCGAATCTCTTTATTTTCTGATTACAGATTTTTTTTATACTATTTTCTGCACATGATTAAGGGGGCGGCCATCTTGCCTGAGCTGTACAGAATTTAGAAAGCATTAAGAAAATTGCTTTATGGCAGCCCCATGGGCCATAGACACAATGGTCAGGAGGGGACCTCATTGACTTCTATGGAAGAGTTTTCTAGGCATGGTCTGCACAGAGGTCATTGTACAAGGAAAGGATAGATAAGCTTTGCCAATCGTCTTTTAGATCCTGACTTATCTATACACAGAGGTAAAATCATTACAGGCAGGATTAGAATGACAGATAAGCAGGTAACTGCAGTAAAGTGATCTGTACCGACCAAGAAGTGGCGCCTATTAGGCCAATGTGAAAAAAGCAAAATTTTATTTAATTTTTTTTTTAAATTTGGTAGATATTGACATGAAAAATTAAAAAGTCATCAAAAATTCTTCAAAAATAAGTTTAAGATAAAAACAATAGGTGATTTTCTGATGACACATTCCCTTTAAATTGTGAATTCCAACTAAGACTTGTTTTCAATTACAGATATTAGAAGCGACCTCATGATGCCGTTTGGGTAGATAATACCTTACTATTCTAGAATATACACTGCAAATTAAAGATTTAGGAAATTTAAAGGGAACCTGTCATCTTTATGCTGCCCTCACTGAGGTCAGCATAAATAGTGACAGAAATGCTGATGTCAGCGGTGTGTCACTCATGAGCTAAGAGTAAGTGGTTGCCTGAGAACCAGCATCATAATCATTACAGCCCAGGCCTGGAAAAGAGTCACATCTACCTGAGAAGAGTCCTGGTTATCCATAATCTCCTGCTCTCTCACCCATCTGCTGATGATTGGCAGTTTTCTCCTAGAGAGAAAGGGAGAAAACTAGGGAGAAGCCTGTCAATCATCAGCAGGTGGGCAGGAGAGCAGGAATTTATGAATAACCAGGACTCTTCTAAGATGGCCGGGACTCTTTTCCAGTCCCAGTCTGCAAGGATTGTGAGGTTGGTTTTTGGCAACCACTTTTAACTTTTAAATAACAGACCACTGAAATCATCTCACCTGTCTCTACTTTATACTGCCGTTAGTACGGGCAGCATAAAGTTGATAACAGGTTCCCTTTAAACAAGGGATGAGACCTTTCCTGTGAAAACAGGATACAGATGAATCACTCAGACAATGGTTCCTGTCAGCTAAAGATAAGCTCCATCAAAAAAAGATGGCCCTGGGTGAACCTGTCATAACATATTTGTCTAGTCACCTTCCTTAATCCCCTGTTATGATAATTCTTTGGCAAGGGACTTTGTATCCTACGCAAGTTGGAAAAATATTTTCTGAAAGTTTTTGGGACTGTGTCATCGAAATATATATATTTTTTGCCATTTTAAACCACACAGTATACTGTCACACACCCTTATTTTCTAATTGTAGATTTTTTAATTTTATTTCCTGAACATGACTATAGGGGCGGCCATCTTGCCTCAGCTGTTCTTAACAGCATTTAGAGAAATGCTTTACAGCAGCCACCACGGACCAATGACTCATTGACCTCTATGGTGGAGTTTTCTAGGCATGACCTGTGCAGAGGTCAGGGGGAGAAGATAAGCTGTGATATCATGTATTGTGAATAGTGGACCCTGTGATATGTCATTCATATCCTACCTGTGATGATAATGAGATGACTGCTGAAAAGGGATCTGTACAGACCAGGCAGCGGCGCTTATTTTTAGGCTTAGTGGCTACTGGCAAAACTGCAGGATTTTAATATTTTTTAATATAGATACTGAAATCTTAAATTAATTATAACCTCACCAGAAATTCTTTAAAAATATCTGTTACATAAAAACATGATTTAAATAAAAGATCATTTTCTGACGTCACATTGCCTTTAAATTCTTTAGCTATATTTCGAGAGGTCAGCCATCTTTCTGGTTTAGCACAGCCTTTTTTGGGCACCATTGGACAAGCTCTGAGACATAAAGGCTCATGGACCTTGGTGCAAAGCTTCCCCTCTGTCCTCGCCACCTACGACAGAACCAAAATTTCACCCCTTTATACACCATATGAGTAAGGGTTCATGCACACAGACACATACAAATGTATGAAGCTGTAGTATGGCTCCCATGGTACTCCATGTGTCTACTGTACCCTCCACAGGCCTCCGATTTCATATGGAGTTGTGAAGTTCTGACTGACTCTATATGAACTATGAAGTATTCTAGGGGAAAATATATTGTAATACAATGCCATACATGCCAAATATTAGAAGGCAGATATATACCAGTTCCGAGGTACCAGGCAGAACCGAAGCGGAGTTCAGATGCAAGTTTTAAAGACGCAAGACTTCGGGAATAACTGACTTTGCCTCATTGGAGGCCGTACATTTTAATGCTGTACGGAGACAGATCTCTGTGCAGGATTAATCCGAAGTTTTGAGCAAAGCAACTTCGGGTCTAGGATCTGAAGTTCGCTTCACTCATCACTACTGATGACTTACCCTCTGGATAGGTCATCAGTATCTGATCGTTGTGGGTTCAACACCTGGGACCCCCGACAATCAGCTGTTTGAGAAGGCAGCGGCGCTCCTGTGAATGCCATGGTCTTCTCCCTGCTTACCAAGCACAGCTCTGTAGATTGTATAGTGGCAGTGCTTGGTATTGCCCTCAGTCCCCATTCACTTCAATGGGACTGAGCTGCGCCTAGGCCACGTGACCGATGAAGATGGCGTCACATGGCCTAGGGTAAGCTGGAGAAGGCCGTAGCATTACTGCGAGCCCCGAAGCCTTCTCAAACAGCTGATCGGTGGGGTCCCGGGTGTTGGATAGGATACCGATGACCTACCCAGAAAATAGTTCCTCAGTATATAAGCCACAGAAATCCCTTGAACTTTGCTGACAGACAGCAGGGAAATGTACCGCAGATGAAAACCAAACCCTCAGCAATCAGCGGCTTCTCTAAAATCAAGCATGAGAAATCCTCATGTAGGTGACCTGTGCACTTTCATTTCCCGATTCCATATCTTACTGAGAACACTAATCAGTCATCTCTCCCTGAAGAACGCCGATGATTACAACAAGCATGCTTAAATAAACCTTGTTCCTCTACCCATTATGAAACATGAGGTAACCCGCCATTAACGGGGGCTTCAGTGCTTACACATCTGTATGTCTGCTCTGTGGTGTAACAGGAAGACTGTTTATTAGGACCGTCATTAAGCTGAAGGCGTTTGTTTAGCTTCCCAGAGACATTAGCATATAGCAGACATATTGGGGAAGATTTACCAAAACCTGTGTAAAATGAGACAGGGAGGCAATGAACACCAAACAGAGAATCTCTCAGTCATACATCGTCCTCTCAGGTCCGGCAGAAGTGAATAGAGTAGCGGTCGGTACATTGGCCGAATTCCAATTATTATCAAACTGATGAGAATGTGGCTTAAATAAGGCCGCGTTCACATCTATGGCAGGCTGTTAGGGCAGAGGGCAGATTCTATAGTTTACTGCCAGAAACCCATTGACTGCAATGAATCTTCCTCTTTATGACATAAATGGCGAGTTCCAGCCAGACACAAAGCATTGCATGCAATGTTTTTTGGTCCAGCCAACAGCATTTGTGCCAAAACAGCTTGCCGCATATGTGAACGCAGCCTAATTCTTTATGAGGCCAGGAGATTAGAGATAAGATACACATGAGCTGTCAGATGACTGGATTCAAAGAAAACAGAATGTGACAGCTTGCAAATAGACTGATTTTGTAACACCCGTAGCTCAGAAATGGCTGAACATTTTTAATAGTTTAGCCCAAAATTAGTAAAATGCTAAAATGTTCCAGGTGTCCATAGCCTTTATGATCCATTCCTGATGAAACATACTGATCAAGTACTGTGAAGTATGTAATGAAGTTAGGGTGAGGTTTGCAAATTCGTTTGCCATTTTGAGGCAATTGTACTATTCTTGGGCCAGAAAATTCGATTCTAGTCTTACTATTTTTTACTAGTCTAACCAATAGGAAAGCTGCCTACCCCTTACTATATAAGAACCTCCCCAGCAGCCATTTTCTGCAGTTTTATGGAGTCCTGAGAGAGACAGCAGTGTCATCGCTGTGTCTGTGCTTTACTGTGTCATTACATTAGATAGTTATCATATATATATATATATATATATATATTACAGATAGTTAGTGGGAGATAGTCAGTGTAGGTTATATCCTGATATAGTGTAGCTGGTAGGTTCCAGTGCAGGGTGTTAGGCAGTGTGATAGGTTCTGCTGTCCATACACACATGCTACAGACATAGCGCTGTGATGTCACAACAATACTTAGTGCACCAATCAGTAATATGTAGTCAGACCTGCTAAAATGTGAAGTTGATTGTATTGCGCCAAAATATGTGCATCATTAATTGCCAATTTGCGCAATCATGAATATATTGGAGCACTCTATCTGCATATAAAGCTATTGCAATGTTCTGCCGTGCCAACCATTTTCTCCAGTCTCAGGAAACTTCGAGCAGCTTGGAAAATGTAGCAAATGTGACCCACGCCTGTATTGTGCACGCTTTACGCAATTACATTGCCAATTTTCACAATCAAGAAAATAATAGCCAATTCTTGAATATATGACAAATATTCTACAAAATATTGCGAATTTGAATATTGCCCCTGCCACTCATCACTACTAAGCTCTGACAAAGACATTGCAGCCTTCTCATTAGCCCATAAGCAAGAAGCAGGGAGGAATCATAGGGTACAGATGAAAGAAAATCTAGAATATTCACACCCAACACTAGTCTTTACACCAATTGCCTGCATAAAGGAAGTTCAGAGTATGGGGTCCATGATGTTCCACTAAAGAAAATGTACATTTTGGGGAAGAACATCCCATTATATCTTGAATTTTGCTTTGCTCCTCCGGTTATGCAGTAGACATGCCCTAATGCTCCTCATATTCCCATAGCTCTTGTTGTACGTCATCTTATCAGATGGACCCGGTCACGTAAACAGAAACTGATGAAGATCCAGTTCCTTTCGGTTCTTATTATCTGCCCTCAGCCTTATCCGGTTTCTCAGCTGCTCTCTGCATTAAGGGTGCTGAAAACACAAAGGACTTTCCGGGCAAGGACCCAAATCACATCTGATGGGCTAGAGCTGGGAAAGCGATTGCCTGAGAATAAAGTGGTGGAAAGATGGTCTAATATATTGCACCAAAGGTTAGAGTCTGCAGGGAAGTTTCTCATGTCACAAAAAGGTTATGCCGCTTTTTTTTGGGCAGTTTTGATCTCATATGGACAGATCTGCTAGTACTTCACACTGCTGCACCTGCTGGCGTGGGGGGGGATCAAGTTACTTGATTATCTTGAATTCAGAGAAAATAGAGCTTTCGAAGGAGCAAGATGGGTGGGGGGGTGCACTCAGGGAAAAGTTGTCAAGTCTCACAACCTTAAGAGTTCTATAGCAGAACTGTAACATATGGAATGTATATAGTAGGGGAAGTATTAGGTGGCGTACCACCTGGCAGCTGCTATATTGCTGCGCACAGTGTGACCAAGTACCTAAAGTCCACATGGTTTGCAAATGAAATCAGTGTTAGCTGGTTACGGATGGTTGTGCAGGGGATTTATAGTGATCACCCATATTCAGGACCCCCGCCGATCAACTGTTTGAAGAGGAGTTCAGTGTACTTATAGGTATTCGCTCCATTCACTTGTTATCACACTAAGCCGCCGCTACAAGGAAGAGGCCGCGTAGTGCGATGAAGAGGAAGCGGCGCTCGCTTGGAACTCCAGCCTCCTCTACAAATAGTTGATCAGTGGGTGGTCCTGAGTATAGGTCAATATAAATCCCCCGCACAACCCCTTTGAAAGTCTAAAACCACATGGCCATTAAAGGGGTTTTTCCTCAGGATAGGCAATCAATATCAGATCGGTGGGGGCTGACACCTGGCCCACCCGCAGCTTACCATGCGCATAGCTCCGTTCAATGGATCGCTCAGGCCCTTTCACTTGAAGGTGATGTCACTGGCCTAGGAAGAGGTTAACGCCACAGCCTATTCAAATCCCAGATGTTGGACCCCCCACTGATCTGATATTGGCCACCTATCCAGAGAATAGGTCATCAATATTAAAACACCCGGCGGTACAGGTCCTAACAGCTGGACACCCCCCAGACTATGAAATTACCCTTTAAATTGGCCATAGATATTAGAAGTCAAACGGGGTGGGCGACAGAAAAGCCACTGAAAGCTGCTGTAGGAGAACCAAGGATCCATGGAGATAGTCACGGTCAATCCTCGCCTGAAATGGGCTAGTACTACTCCATATGTAGAAGGTTAACCTGCATGAATTCACTGCACATGGTATCTGACAAACTATGGTATAAATGAGAAAGGTTCCCATTACCTGCTTACTACAACCCTCCTTACCCGAGAAGACCAACATATTATACAAGCACGTCAACGTATGACTGAGACTTAGGGCTCATGCACACGACCGTAGAGTGGATGCTGACAGGACACCATGTGTTGTCCACATCCGTAAGTCCATTCCGCGGAGCCTGCAAAAAAAAAAAAAAAAAAAAAAGTCCTATTCATGTCCGTATTACGGACAAGAATAGGACTGTTCTATAGATTGCAGGATGCTGCGTTCCACAAAATGCGGAATGCACACAGCCCGTATCCCTGTTTTGCGGATCCGCAATTTGCAAACCACAAAAACGTCTATAGCTGTGTGCATGAGCCCTTACTTCTCTCTTACAGCAGGGAGAAATCCTATCCATAGCCATCTTTAGAGTTTGTACCAATCTGCCTGCTCAGGGGGCCATGAAGGAGGGGACTGTACGTTGGTCAATGGGCAGCATTTATTAACAATAGGGCAAAAGGAGAAGATCCGCGCGGTTACTCTGGTGGGAGGTACGGTGGGGAGAGCGTGGTTTAAATGGCAACAGAAATCATTTTCTAACAAATGGGGGGGGGAAAAAATTACCATTTTTTATTATAATGGTAAGCACCAACATATTTTATTTGCACTGGACAGAATTATTACTCATCAGAGTGGTAACTTCAAAATTTCTTATCACTGTGCTGTTGAGGTCCAAAATTCCTGATTGATTCATTTCCTAATATACCAGCACTAAATCACCTGCATAGACACAGGTTTAAAATATAAAAAGCTGGCTCCAGCAGCAACCACTAGAGGGAGCCTATCGTATATGTGACTATCCAGTTCAATGTATGCGGTAAGCTCCTAAAGCTCCCTCTAGTGGCAGCTGCAGGTAGCCAGTGCATTAACCAAGACATTTGGAGTTCTGTATCATAAAACAGCACACTGGCTGCCATACACAGTTTGTGTGTTATGTTAATATATTAAGAATTCAGTCAACATCGAATTGTGAACTTATTTAAAAAAAAAAATACATTACAGACATTGACTTTGAAGAGGGCCTGTCACCTGACGCGTTTCCTTTAGTAGATACTTCTATTCCCTGTGAAATAATGGTTTCTTAGGGTGCTGCATTGTCTGTTCCTCAGTTATCCCTCCTGTAACTGGGCGATACCATTCAGTCCTAATTCAAGAGGTATATCCTCCACAATCTGAATCTATCAGCACTGATTGGACTCACCCTTAGGCCTTATGCCACATGACCTATTCCTGTTTCTTTGCCGGTTTCGCAAATTTGCGGATCTGAAAAACACAGGAAGCCCCCTGTGCCTTCCGCAATTTGCAGAACGAAACAGGCGGCCCATTGAAGAAATGCCTATTCTTGTCCGCAAAATGGACAAAAATAGGACATGTTATATTGGGGCATCAGAGATGAACATTGAGGACGTTCAGGGGTTAGTCCAGTGGGAAAAAGAATATTACTCGCCTTATCCATTTGATCGTGTAGAGCAGGGATGGCCAACCTGAGGCTCTCCAGCTGTTGCAAAACTACAACTCCCACCATGCCCAGACTGCCTACAGGTATCAGCCTACAGCAAAGCATGGTGGGAGTTGTAGTTTAATAACAGCTGGAGAGCCTGGTGTAGAGGCTGCAGCGGCCATCTTGAATAAAGATCCCGTGCGGTGGCGTGGTGACGTCATGTGTTACCGCGCACAAGCTTTGTGCGAGATCTTCAATCAGGATGGCCGCGGTGACCGCTTTGTTTGCAAATGGATGAGGAGAGTATGATTTTTTTATTTTTTTTACCCCATTTCAGGGAAAATTTATTCGTTACCACGAAGAACAAGGAAATTTGGCTTCACAGCAAATCGAATTTTCCCTGAAATTCGGATCAAAGTCCACTTTGGCTACTTTGATTGGCTCAACCCGACTGGAGGAGTAACAGAGGAAGGACACAACTCAGAGCTCCGGAATAAGTATTAAATTGGGAATACAATTATTTACTATAACACTTGGCAGACAGAGTGACAGATTCATTGTTCTTTAAGGGGTTGTCCAATATATCATTTTATTCCTACATCCATTTAAGATGCCGCTGATCCAATGCCACCACCCTGGTCACGTGACATCTACTCAAGAAACTGCAGTTGTCAATGACTGGTCTCAGATGCATACCCTCTGAGACCAGTGATCACATGCTTAGACTGCACGTGACCGCTGCCCGGAGACTGGCAGGGACCAGAACAGTGGCAGCTTAAAACATGGGCATATTTGTTATTTTATTATTATAATGCACCCCAAGCCCATAGGAAAATATATTATATGCTGGGCAACCCCCTTAAGCAGGACAGTCATACTGGTGACCTAAATCACAAAGTCCAGTTGAGAATAGCACTATGACTAGGGACATCAAAAGCATTTAACATGTGTATAGGGGTGTCATCACTCTCTTCCGACAGCAGATGTTTGGGGAAAGGAGGGTTGAGCATCTTGGATTTCAACATGCCTGATCCTTTGATCTCATAGAAGATAAACAGCCGCCAGAGGTGCTTATAGGATTATTTTCCTAAGGGCCCATGCACACGTCCGTAGCCATTTTTGCGGTATGCAAATTGCGGATTCGCATAACACGAATACCAGCCATGGGTGTTCTGCATTTTATGTAGTGGAATGTTCAGGCTCATAATAGAACTGTCCTATCCTTGACCGTAATGCAGACAAGAATAGGACATGTTCTATATATTTGCAGGTGCCACAGAACGGACATATGGATGCAGACAGCACATAGGTGTGCTGTCCTCATTTTTTTTGTAGTGAAGGGGTCCGCATCCGACCCGCAAAAAAAAAATCAGATCGGATTGCGGACCAAAAATACATTCGTGTGAATGAGCCCCAAGCAAAACACTCTTCTCCCAACTCCAGTATGACACAAAGAAACATTTCTAACGGACTATACAGGTTCAGGAAATCTACCGCCTCCCTTTTCAAGCAAGGGCAACTTAAAGGGGTTTTGTCACTTTAACAAGTGGCATTTATCATGTAGAGAAAGTTAATACAAGGCACTTACTAATGTATTGCGATTGTCCATATTGCCTCCGTTGCTGGCTGGAGTCATTCTTCCATCACATTCTACACTGCTCGTTTCCAGGGGTTACGACCACCTTGCAATCCATCAGTGGTGGTCGTGCTTGTATACTATAGAAAAAAAATATCGGCCTCTCTGGTGGCCTGGACTCTGGGAGCACGTACAGCCTGTTTTTTTTTTTTTACAGTGTGCAAGCACGACCACCACTGAGGGATTGCAGGGTGGTCGTAAGCATGGAAACAAGCAGCAAATCATGTGATGCAAAAATGAATCCAGCCAGCAAAGGAGGCAATATGGATAATCACAATACATTAGTAAGTGCCTTGTATTAACTTTCTCTCCATAATAAATGGCTATTAGCTGAAGTAAGACTACCCCTTTAATTCGCTCATTCACGAACATCAACCTGGTACAAAGATCGGATTGCTATGGATCCAGTTCCGATGACAGCTGTAAATGTTGCTCTACTGGTGACTACACATAGCATCGTCAGATGAAGACCCAGTATATTCTGCATCTACGCGAGCTCTCCCCCGCAAGTCAGTGCGGTTCTCGTATTCTGGTGCAATGTGTTGTACGTTACAGGAAGCTTTCCCTGTTATTTCACACTAACTCCAAGAGTTGAAATGGCTGAAAAATGTCACTTCCCAGGTTGCCCATCACGGTGACGCTTCAGCAGAAGACTTCTTTATGAAATGATGATCTTGCTCAGGTAAAAGGTCCACATATTTGTCAAAATCTAACACGGCAGACATTATAAAAGGTAGGTTTGCACCCAGCAACCAAAAATACAATTCCTTAAGTTTTGGATGACACCTGGCTCGGCTTTTCCATAACAGTGAATGGGGACCCCCGCTTTCACACGATGACCCACTGAAGACTATCTTGGCACAACACATGAACAGGAGTATGACCCGAAGAGCATGGTTTAGTTCAGTCAAATCCGACTATCCAGGAGTTGCCCAGTCTTCTACAAACAGCTATTCCTTATGTTATATTGAAAAGTTCTGCAATTTCTAACCTAGATCCCTGCTTGCTGTCAGTGAACAGAAACACAGTTTACTTTCAGAAACTAAAAATGAAGACAACTCCCTGCTGGGATAGCCACAGGTTGGAGCCTACTGGCCTGGGTAATCCTAAACTAAACCCAGCAGTACTCTCCTTCCTTAGATTCCAGTGTAATTGCTAAAACCTACGCTGATACACTGTAACGAACTGCAACTGGTGGCCATACCCATTAGATGAATGTAGGCCAAACCCACCAAATTCTGATGAAACCAGCCACCCATCCTTTAGGTATGACGGTGTCCTGACTCTCCCCCAATAGCAGAGATATGGAGGCATGTTGGGGAAAAGATGGATTGTGCATGCTGGATTTCAACATGCCCGACCCTTTGATTTCATAGGAGATAAGCCACTTCTAGGGGTTTCCAGCGGCAGCCTATTCACTGAGAACACATGCACGCTCACCTGAGCGATAGGTAAGACCGTGACCAAAGGATCAGGTATGTTAAATCCAGAATGGTCTGCCATCAAAGAGAGAGTCAGGAGGCCCCTCATATACATGAGGACATTGGCGGATCTCAAATCAAGATCAGTCACCAGTAATCTAATGTGTGTGAACAGCCTGAAGGTCTCATAATCAACACTCATCCCCTATCTACAGGAGAAGTGAATGCGGTGGATCCCGTGTCCGCAGTTTGTGCCCCCCGTAAAGTTAGCAGTAAATGCTTTCCACACAATTAGGACACAATGATTTCGGAAATGACACACTATATATTGTGTATTCTTCTGGTCCAGCAGCACATGACAGAAGGACGAGCCACGCTGCACAACACAAATCCATTCCCCAAAGATAAAGCTGCCAGAGAAAGCTGATAAAGAAGCATAATCTGTGCACACGCTCCGTAAACAAGTCTATAAAAAAACACAGGTGGAGATGTCTTCTTGGCTCTGTCCACAAGCAGCAGACACTACATGGGAATCTGGGAGATGAGGGGACTAGGCTGCCTTTACTAACGCACTGCTACGATGGTGGCCGCAGTGAACACCTTGCATCTTGCACACGACGGAGAACCTTCCAGTCTCTGCTCCGCACTCCTTCTTCCTATGCTGGTGACTACTGAAGACTTAGGGTGGACAAAGGAGTGTCCCCAAATAGGAGTCTGGTCCTAATCAGTGGAGAAGAGATCACCGGCGGAAGGAAGAGGCGCGAGCCCTCCTGTGACGTTAGGGAGCAGCGAGAGGTCAGGTAGACTCTGTATGTGGGACTTCAGTTCTTTTCGTACCTGCGTGACACGGGCTAACTTTTGCTTGTATTCCTAAAGAGACATAAAACCAGAGAGAAAAATCAAAGCTGTGTGGAGAAAAAAATAAATAAAAATAAAATATAAATTCTACCATAATAAGCTGATCCGTTGTGGGGTCCTGAATCCTGAAAAGGATAAGACCTTTGGTATTAATTCTGCACAGAGACACCCCTGGCCCCTGCTGGGAGCTACACCAAACTCCTTTCAAGGGGGGTGAGGAGCGTCACTGTGCTGCACGGCTGCTTTCACACACAGTGTTGTTTCGCGAAAATGGCAATTTTTTTTTACTGTACTCAAATTATTTTATTTTGGGGGAAAGATGTAACATTAAAGGGGTTTTCCCATGGTTAATGTAAAAAATGAAAATCAAACATCATATAGTACATGACAATCTCTTTCTAACAAAGTTAGAACAAGCCCTGTACCTCACTTGGATCCAGAGATCTCCCCGGTCATTGCTTTGCTAGATTTATTTCATAGCGACGGCTTACAGGGCGTGTCCTTTCTGAAGTAGCACACTGTCACAGCTCAAGGAGAGAGTGTCCTTTCTGCTGCAGGTCTCACATTGTAACTGTCCCAGCTTCTAACAGCAGATATGGACGGTGGCAGCTGATGGATGTAATGGAGCATGTATGACCACCTCAACAAGGTGGACAGAAACATTTGAAAAAGACCAAACTGCAGGTGATGCAATACAGATATAGTGTATTGAATAACTCAGTGGCTATGCAAAATTTTTAATTACAATCAATTATGAAAGTATTCACATTCAGGTGCTGGTTTGAAAACTGGAGAATATTTTTTGTGGGACAACCCTTTTAAAATGTAGGTTGACATATAAAGCAAAAAACTAACTTAGGCTACTTTCACACTTGCGGCAGAGATCCGGCAAGCAGTTCCGTCGCCGGAACTGCCTGCCGGATCAGGCAAAATGTATGCTAACTGATGGCATTAGTAAGACTGATCAGGATCCTGATCAGTCTTAAAAATGCCTGATCAGTCGAAAAAATGCATTGCAATGCCGGATCCGTCTTTCCGGTGCCATCCGGCAAAACGGATCCGGCAATTATTTTTTTTCACCTTTTTTTCAGTCTGCGCATGCGCAGAACGGAACGCCGGATCCGGCATTCTGAATGCCGGATCCGGCACTAATACATCCCTATGGGAAAAAATGCCGGATCCGGCGTTCAGGCAAGTCTTCAGTTTTTTTTCGCCGGAGATAAAACCGTAGCATGCTGCGGTTTTCTCTTTTGCCTGATTAGTCAAAACGACTGAACTGAAGACATCCTGATGCAAACTGAACGGATTACTCTCCATTCAGAATGCATGGGGCTATGTCTTATCAGTTCTTTTCCGGTATAGAGCCCCTGTGACGGAACTCTATGCCGGAAAAGAAAAACGCAAGTGTGAAAGTACCCTTAGAACAGCACCTCCAAACAATGTGAAAAAGAGGGTTCAGGTGCACACTACCATGGCTGCAAAACAAGGACTACAAGTAGCAGCAGCATGCTGCCATGCACAAAGACACATGCAGCTACTAGAAAGATGGATAAATGTAAACTACATCACTGCTATACTTACTGTTTAAAAATCAGAAGCAGCTTTTTGATTACAATTGAGTTGGGCCCATCTACCAGCGACAAGGTGGCTTCTAACGGATAGGACCTACATTATCAAATTTGTCTCTTCTGGGCTTTTTGCCTACAAAACTACAGGCAATGTAGAATCCAGTAATATTATACTCTGATTAGAAGCCCTGATTTGGACAGTGTACTCCCTTCCCAGGGCTTCTAATCAGAGGATAATATAGCTGGATTCTACATTGCCCAGAGTTTGGTCGGCCAAAAGTCCAAGCGAGGCAAATCCCGTCTGTTGGAAGCCACCTTGTCGCTGGTAGATGGGCTCAACACAATTTTGATGAAAATTGTGTGAAAAGAGCTTCTAATTTTTATATAGTAAGTATAGCAGCAATGCAATTTATTCATGTTTCTGGTGTTTGCATACAAAATGCACTACATAAGTGGCTTCCATTCAGCATGGTCGTGAGACAACCAAGAGACCCAAATCCACGGGGTCTACAAATGAATTGTCAACTGGTTACTAATTGGTAATGACCACACAGTTTCAGGCAAATCGTGTGCCCACTAACAATCAATGGCCAGTTATCTGCAAACCGTGCAGATTTGGGAGCTATGGCTGCACTGTGGCTATGGCTGAGCTACGAAGAAGAGACTATGTAGGACACTACCCACGAGCATCAAGTTTCTAAAACACCTTCCAACAAATGATCACCGATGTGCAAAAAGTTCCGAAAGGTGGGACCTCTAAGGTCTCACTAGATGAACGTACTCAGAAAACGAGCCTGGAAGCCAAAGCTTTTCACACGTGAAGATATGTATGCTCATGTAATCCTCCACACCTTCAGCAGATAATTAAGCCAATCATCTGAACTTTAAAGAACAGCCAAGAACATCCCAAAGTGAAACGTCTGACTGAAAGAAGCTGTAGAATTGCTTGAAAAATAAATTCCATTCCGGATTCAATGCAGAGAATTTTGGAGGTTTGGATACTTCCATGCTAGCAGAGGAGGAATTATAATAACTGTACTCAATTACAGGTGACACGCTGATGGATGAAACCCAGATTACCCCCAGTCTGGGCGGCTGCCAATGAGCCACGGTACAGGTATGTGCGCCTGGCAGGGCTACAGATGGAAGGAGGGTGAGGTGCATGAGAGGTCAAACACATCCAATGAGATAATGATCTCGATATAAAGAGAAAACGAAGACGTGTAATGTAACTGACACTGGATGGAAAGCATGGTGAGATATAGTGAAGGTGGCCCACACACATTACATCAGGAGTCAGCAACGTCCAACACTCAAGCTATCGGGAAACTACAACTCCCAGCATGCACACTTGCAGTGTAATGGAGCATGCTAGGAGTTTTAGTTGCACAACTGGAGCGATTGAGATGGATGAGCCCTGTATTAAATAATTACTGGCTGAACATGCAGATTTTGATTTCTCCTAAGGCCCCTTGCAGACGAGCGTGTCCAGATTAGGTCCGGATGCGTTGCGAATGCGTTCAGTGAAAAATGCGTGATTTTGCAGGCAAAGTCATTTAGTTTTGCCAGCGATCGTGTTCAGTTGTTATCGCGCGGGTGGAACACCTTTTGATGCATTTTGCACGCGATTGATAAAAAGCTGAATGCATACAAACAACATCTCTTAGCAACCATGCTGCTCCATTCACCAACGTACATGTACACATCCCCATTGTAATGAATAGGTCCGGATTCCGTGCGGGGTCAAAATGCGTTCGCATCACGCATTGCATCTGCGCACAATACTCGCTCGTGTGAAAGGGGCCTAACTCTCCTCTGATGATAGCATTTGGGCTGGGCATGTTGGATTTCCACAAGGCCGATACTTTGTTCACACCTGAGATCAGATGCCCCAGAGAGATATGGCAGCAGCTTATCCTTACACCACTGACATTTTTTTTTTTTATTGAATTGTATGCATTACGAGTTAAAAAAATCATTTTTTAACCAGCTTCTATGTATCACAATTAATAGCAAGCTGTTCACTCCATCGGACGAGCTCTCTGAAACATCGGTCTCCAGCCCTTAAGCTATTATCAAATTAAAGTTGATTATGATCCGATATATGATTCAGCTTCTCTTAAAGAGAAGACAGGACCGATCTTTCAGAGAGCTCGCCTGAAAGATTTAGCACAAAATGGTATTCTGCAGCCTGAAGTGCAATGTGATACACAGGAGCTGCAAAGGCCAAATGAAGACTGGAGAACATTTACAAAACTCCCCAAATGAAAGGTTAAGGCCCCTTTCACACAGGCAAGTATTCCACGCGGATGCGATGCGTGAGGTGAACGCATTGCACCCACACTGAATCCCGACCCATTCATTTCTATGGGCTGTTCACATGAGCGGTACTTTTCACACATCACTTATGCGTTGCATGAAAATCGCAGCATGCTCTATATTCTGCGTTTTTCACGTAACGCGGGCCCCATAGAAATGAATGCGGTTGTGTGAAAATCGCAAGCAAGTGCGGATGCGGTGCGATTTTAACGCACGGTTGCTAGGAGACGATCGGGATGGAGACCCGATCATTATTTTCCCTTATAAGGTTACTTTCACATTAGCGTTCGGGGCTCCGCTTGTGAGTTCCGTTTGAAGGCTCTCACAAGCGGCCCCGAACGCATCCGTCCAGCCCTAATGCATTTTGAGTAGATGCGGATCCGCTCAGAATGCATCAGTCTGGCAGCGTTTGGCCTCCGCTCCGCTCAGCAGGCGGACACCGGAACGCTGCTTACAGCGTTCGGGATTCCACCTGGCCGTGCGGAGGGAAACTGATCCGTTTGAAGTTGGGGACGGATCCGTTTGAAGTTTACACAATATGGCAAAATTTTCAAACGGATCCTCCATTGACTTTCAATGTAAAGTCTGGACGGATCCGTCCGAGCTACTTTCACACTTAGAATTATTATTTTTTTTATATATAATGCAGACGGATCCGTTCTGAACGGATCCCATCGTCTGCATTATATGAGCGGATCAGTCTGTGCAGACCCCAGACGGATCCGCTCTGAACGCAAGTGTGAAAGTAGCCTAAACATGGTTATAAGGGTAAATAGCATTCTGAATACAGAATGCATAGTAAAATAGCGCTGGAGGGGTTAAAAAAAATAATAATAATTTAACTCCCCTTAATCCACTTGATCGCTAAGTCGGCATCTCCTTCTGTCTTCATCTTAGCTGTGTGGAGGAACAGGACCTGTGGTAACAGGTCACTCCGGTCATCACATGATCAATCACCATAGTAAAAGATCATGTAATGACAGGAGGGACGTCACCACAGGTCCTGTTCCTCCACAATAAGATGCCTGTTCCTCCACAATGAGATGCCGGCTTTGCGATCAAGTGGACTAAGGTGAGTTAAATTATTATTATTATTTTTTTAACCCCTCCAGCACTATTGTACTATGCATTCTGTATTCAGAATGCTATCATTTTCCCTTATAACCATGTTATAAGAGAAAATAATATAATCTACAGAACATCAATCCCAAGCCCGAACTTCTGTGAAGAAGTTCGGGTTTAGGTACCAAACATGCGCGATTTTTCACACGAGAGTGCAAAACGCATTACAATGTATTGCACTCGCACGTGTTCCCGCAACGCACCCGCACATTTTCCCGCAACGCCCGTGTGAAAGAGGCCTAACTGTTGTAAATGGCTAAAGTTTAACCTCAGGAAGAAGGCAAACTCCAAGAAAAGCTTAGATAATGTCAAGCATTTTATACACCCAAGCAATCGGTGACTACGGCTTCCAGTAGGACTCAGTGTAGAGTGTTGCACCCTGTTGGGTATGGATTGGCAATATGGGTACAGGCAGTGAAGACTCTCGATTCTCGAAATGACTTCATGCTGGGTACAGGTACGGAAGACGAGACCTGTTCAAGGGCTCTTATTGTACCTTACAGTTATGGAAGTCCCTTGATGCCACATGCCTCCCACACACACACTTCATACTTCTGGATCAGATATGGGATACAAAGGATGACATTTATAGAAATAAGGGACTGAAGGTTTATGAACTTGAGGTGAAGGCTAAAGTGGGCAAACATATCTGTTTATGGGGGTCTCCTAACTGTCTTGGGGCAGATATTGAGGGAAAGAAGGACCAGGTAGTTGGGTTTCTGGTAGTAGACAGGCCAACGCCAAAAGGTGTTTAGCAGCACCTTGCTCCCTATTTAGGTCTGTAAAATAAGACCATTCTAGGCCTCTAGGTTGATCACAAAATGTTCAAGTGACTCATTACATGAATGTTCTTCATTCTCAGATATGTTC
This sequence comes from Bufo gargarizans, assembly GCF_014858855.1. Classification (NCBI taxonomy): domain Eukaryota; kingdom Metazoa; phylum Chordata; class Amphibia; order Anura; family Bufonidae; genus Bufo; species Bufo gargarizans. Next base: position 70,616,563 of record NC_058085.1, on the reverse strand, counting down.
CTGTCAATGCTTCCAACCTGCACCTACTTACTATATAACTAAAGGGGTCAATTAATAAAGCATAACTACTTTCTTCCATGTACAGCGCCACTCCTGGCCACAGATTGTGTGTGGTACTGCAATTTAAACCCGTTCACCTTAATAGAACTGACTCGCAGTTCCCGACACAACTCATGGATGCGGGTTTTCTAATCCTGAACAACTCCTTTAAAGGCTACCAAACCTTGCATTATCGGTAATTGCCAGAAAAAGTTCTTGCATGGAAATGCATCATTATTAACCCACAATTTTTGGCAGCCTGTGACACAGACCCTCAAACAACTCCTTCGAAAACACTGTGTCCTCTGTGATGCTTGGTTTATTAGTCAGACTCCTCCAGCCTCCCACCACTTTCCCACTGCTTGTCATCTCATCAAACATGGTATGGGTCTGCTGGGAACGGAGGATCCAGACTCCGCTAAGCAGTATGTCCCATGGGCAGAGCGATATGCCTGAGCGCTTACGTGAGTTCTTCACAGCCATACGGCTCTATGGAGCGCTCAGCATGCTGAAACGCACAGACATCAGGCGTGTTTATAGGTTTCTGTCAATTCTAGACGCTCACTTTACAAAATGTCCAAATGTTACGTTGAACCTTTGACATCTGCTGCAACGAACACTTACCAAACTTGCCATTTCTGACTGCTAGAAGCTCCTTTTGACATAATTTTACTATTTGCATGGGTGGATCTTTTAAAAGGGTTATCCAATGAGTAATGCAAAAAATGATCACCAAACTTTGTAGTACATGAGAATCTCTTTCAAATGGACCAGCCCTGTACCTCGCATGGATCCAGAGATCTCCTCATTCATTGCTACAATTGCTCTGCTAGAGCAACTGTTGGATGGAAGTGGGGCCTGAACTTTCTCCGGGGAGCAGCTGGTGACGGATGTAACTGAACATGTATGTCCACCTCCGTGAGATGGACAGAGAATTTAGAAAAAGGGAAAACAGCAGGTGGCGCTATACAGATAGATTTAAGTGAATATCTTGGTAGCGATACAACATTTTTAATTATATGCAATTATAAGTCTTCAGATCCAGGTGCTGGTTTGAAAAATGTAGATTTTTCTTTTTGTGGGACAACCCCTTTAATCTTTGCTGTTTGGCTTGCTCTTGTGCCCAATATGCAGCGCCCTGGATGGTGATCAGCATGGCTCATTTAGAGGACATCTGTCAGCAGATTTGTACCTATGACACTGGCCGACCTGTTACATGTGCACTTGGCAGCTGAAGATATCTGTGTTGGTCCCATGTTCATGTGTGTCCCTTCCGTGCCCTCTGCACTTGGATTAACCTCATCACGCCTGGTCCTGTCAATCACCGTGCAGTAGGCAGCTGCAGAGACAGCAGAGCCTCCAAGTATAAAGACAACACCCCCGTTGCTCCTACCCATTTTTCTCAGCAACGCGGGCACATGTGAATATGGGACCAACACAGATGCCTTCAGCTGCCAAGCACACAGATAGTTTCATAGATACAAATCTGCTGACAGAGGACCTTTAAAGGTGGCCATACACATTAGATGGAAGTTGGTTGATGGCTGAACAGCAATTGAACAAACTAACATGTCGCAGACACGGCCGTACACATTTTGGTCCATATTGGCCATTACAGTTGTCCAAACTGCCATACACGGTCAATGAAAGTGGGTTATGAACGAAAGATCTTTCTTGGAACTATCAGACAAAAAAAATTCACACTGGTGGGGCCCTGTTCTTGAAAGAGTAGCGGGTGCCAGAGGTCCTATCGATATGACCAGATTGGACAACCCCTTTAGGCCTCATGCACATGTGTCCGTACCTCCAGCTTCTTCTCCTTGTTACTTAGAGCCTCTTTTTGGCTCTGTGTGTAATCCATCAGCATCCGTGCCAGCTGCCGTCGATCATCCAGTTCTGCCGCCAGCCGCCCGTTGTACTCTGCCAGTAGGAGACAAGCCTCATCTACGGTCTTGGACAGACGGTCTGCTGCTTCTTTATCTGAAAAATGTATACACAAATTTACCAGGCCGTTCAAAAAAAAATGATTCTGGTTACACAGCCCAGAAAACCTGGAAAGAATATAACTATCTCCGTATTAGTGCTGGCAGCATGGTCTGGCGATCCTGCACTGCGGAGGCCAGACATCTGCAAAAAGAAAGTCTATGCAGGATTGTGAAAGCTGCTGAGAAAGGTTCAAGGCAGCCTACGAGACAGACGGTCTTACCCGTGATCTTCTCCAGTAAGGAGACGTCCTGAACTTCTTGTGGAAGGGATGCAATTTTCTGCCTAACAGCAGCATCTCCAGAAGCGGCATTCTCCAGATCTTGCAGTGCTTTAATAAGATCTTCAGTCTAAAAAAAGACAGAAAAAAAAAACGGATATGACTCTGGATGAACAATATGAAGAGGAAGTAAAGGTATCTAAGCTTTAAAACTGCTTAATTATTCACCAAAAATAGACTATAATAAATTGCATGTTAACGCTGGCTAAAATTCACTGCCTGAAATGAAGCCTCTAATGAGGCCTGTGCACGCTCTGCTCAAAGCCGTGATGTACGGTATTATTTAAGCAGTAAAACCATTTTATCTGCGGCAAAGCCTGCATTTTGTCACCGCTATGAATCATTTACATTTTTAGAATTTTACATCTACGAGCAATTTTTACAGCGCTTCTCTCAACACATTTAAGATGAAACGAGAAACCTTACAGTGAAAATGCATCATCGGTTTGACAGATTCCTCTGGGAGTTTTAATTGGTGCCTGGAAAATTTACTGGAGCTGCAGAGCAAATGTGTGAACTATGAAACATGTACACACGATGCGAAGTGGTGGCGGAAAGAGTGTGCTGGTAAAGCAGGCTCTGTGTAAATGTGTGTTAAAGGGATCCCGGTCACCATCAAAATGCAGCATGTGATAGAGCAGGAGGAGCTGTGGGTCCGCAATCCTCAAGATACGGAGAGGTGCGGGGCGGAGGCACAGATTTGTGGGATTTTGGTTCGTGCCTCTACACAGCAAAAAATTAGAACATATCCTATTTTTTTTTTGTGGTGCAGAAAGTCTCTTGCGGATCGCGGACCCATTGACTTGAACGGGTCCGCAATCCGCAATATATGGAGCGGAGGCACAGATCGGAAGCACTACGAATCGCCTCTGTAGGATTTTGGTCCAAACATGTCCTATTTTTTTCCGGTGTAGACCGTCTCTTCAAGTTAATGCACACGGACAGTGCTCATTCATTGTGGAGTGCTACTTGAGCACGGGGCACACACGCTCGTGCTCAAGTTGCCATTGACAGCATTCAGAGACACGCTTTATAGCAACTGCATGAATTATAGGAACCCGTTGTCTGGAAATCTTCATTGCCTTCTATTGTACAGTACAGTGTTGTGGACACACTCTGTGACAGTGTGACCTCTGCAGAGGTCACTGTACAGGGAGGGGGAGTAGATAAGCTCCCCTATTGCGAAGGGTGGAACCTTTGTCATCTATACAGAGGTGTTTCAGTCATTGAAATCTTGCCTGTGACAATGGCTAATGAGTTGATTGCTGATAAGTGATCTCTACAAAATGGGTAGTATCAGCCAATTATGGGGATCAGCTGTGGTAGTGAAAACTGCATGTTTTTAGAAACATGGAAAAAAATAAACATTAGCAAAAATTCTTAAAAAATTATGTTTAAATGGGTTCTCCTGGACTTTATAGCCATAGCATATGGTATCGATGTCAGATCAGTGGTTCGGACAAACTACCCCAGTCAAGCAGCTGTGGTGGACTGGCTCTGGCACCGGAACAGCAACGTCCACTGTGTAGTGGACACAGCTGGTTACTGCAAAGCTGGTAAGATTATAAGAATGACACCACCCAAGAGAAATAAATGAGAACCAGACACTTGGGCTAAGCAGGTGGACCACATCAGACATCACTGTAATCTATTGTACATGAACCAGTGCGTGCACCAGTTTTTATCCGGCCAGACTCTCGCCGGATTCTATTATAGTCAAGGAGATATAAGGCCAGGGCGAATCCAGTGAACTCCGGACGGCTGTTCCTCAGCCTGCCAGATAGCTTTACCACATGTGGGAAACTAGCCTTACTAAGTGAGTGATCGACAGCTATCTCTACATGCACATACAGGGAAGGCTGTCAATCACCGATAGGACCGCCCACTGGACTCCTAGGCATAGAAATGCTAAAAAATACAAGATCTTTTCCCACTAAACTACACATCAATCTGTCCGGCTCCTCCAGCTCTACAGCAAGTGACCCACAGAGAGAGGACTGCATGTGCAGAGCGAAAGGATCCCTTTAAACCAAATTGTCTAGCGCAGAAGATGTAGCTCCACAATAAGGTCAGGTCATCCTAGGCCACATTTAGCATCAAACTTTGAAGATGGGGAATAAATGACAAAACACGACGGTAAAAAGAAAAAGTGGAGTTAATAAAAGAATGGAGGCTTGTAAAACGCGACGGCGGTGCCTACAGGGCCGGCACAGACAGGAGCTCAGGACCCGGCAGCTTTGTGCTCAGTGCAGCATGGAGTCATTTTTATTTCTCCGTTTGACAGGTAATTAATCTCACTTTATTAGTCCCAGTGTACCCCACAAATCATCATCAGCTCAGGCATTCGGATGTCTATGCCTGACACATACTGAATACACCCATCCTAGAGACCTGATCTGTAGCGGCAACGTCTCCAGATATCTAGAAAGCTTCTGTTTCCACTTTGCACGCTCAGGCGGTATAAAATCCATTTTATGCCAATTTTTAGCTTCTCTGCTATATTCTACTCATGGCTCTCTCCAAAACCCTAGTGCAATCATTATGTAGATGGAAGCCGCATTCGGCCCATCGCTCAGGGACGGTGTAAGTTTCTGCTTCCTCCAATAAAAGCCCGGCAGGCAGTTATTTATTCCCGCTATTATTCCCCTGCATCAATTTGATGTCTCGGATGTCGTTACCGCATTGTCCTGGTTTATGACGGTCGCCATTAGAAGCCTTCGCTTTTGCAGAGTTCTGTTCACTCCATTCCCGCTCCATAAACTCCATCTGTTAGTTCCCACTAAAGTGCTACGTTCCCGCTCCGTGGAGGGACGCTCCGGCTCTCTTCGGTGGGCCGTTTGCCTTCTGTTTTCCACACCTTATGACTTTTTCTATCCCTGAACGCTAGGTCTTCAGTTATCCTTCAATTAGTCTGCTCCATGAACAGCCTAGCCTTTTTGCTTCCTCTCACGACGCATTTTGTGCTTCGTTTTCTTAACTGTACGCTACTAATAATGGAGACGTGGCCCAGAGTGAAAACCGCAGCGTCTGCCTTCATCTTCAAGGCTGGAATCTGGTTGTCAAGAGCAGCAGCACAACTTCAATAAAAGGTTCTTCTATCTGGACAAGCTCAGTTTATGTATCCCCCCGAGGACAGGCGGGAGCATCTATCATCAGCTGATATAGAAGGAACACACTAAGCATTTGCCTGCTTCTTTACAGAAAATAAAACGTGGCAGGCCGCCCAGCGAAATGAAAAGCTGTTACTTTTAATGACATTTGCAATCTGTCACACTCAAAGGGGTTTTCCGGGTGCACTTGAATGCGGTCTGTGCTGCAGCATCCCAGCACAGCCACTACACTTTTAAAGGGGTATTCCCATCTGGGAATTTGATTTCATATTGCCTTCAATGTCAGATAGGTGCGGGTCCCATCTCAGAGCGGGTCCCATCTCAGAACGCCCCCCCCAAAAGTCTACAGAGAGCAGTGCTCGGCTATTTCTAGAAGTCCTATAGTGGTAAATGTAGAGTGCACTGCGCGTGCGCAGCCACCCTCCGTCCACCACTACGGGACTTCTAAAAATAGCTCCTGGCTTGGCTATTCACTATATAGCTTGCTCTCCATTCACCACTATGGGACTTCCAAATATTGCCGAGTACGCTCGCTTGGGTATTTTCAATATTCCCATGAAGATAGGTCATCAATATCAGGAGACCAGAAAACCCCTTTATAGTGGCCATACAATGTTGGGCAGACCTGCTAATATTGTTGGGGCTCGAATCAAATGTGCATTGGGGTATCCGACTCTCACCCAATAGCAAACGTTGAGGAATACAAAGGATCAAGCATGTAGAATTTCAACACACCCAACCCTTGAGAGACATAAAAGGAGATGAGATTTTGTTAATGGAGACAAGCCACCAGCAGAGGTGTTTGTCAGTGGCCTGTTCCTTTCTCCTTAATCAAAACAAATGCACCCTCAATCCAAGGTGGCATGGGGGTGTTGGAAGGAATATTTGTCGTCTAAGCAAGCTCTCAGCCGACAGCTACCATCATAAGCCACCATGAAACTCCTAGTAGACAAGTGGACCTCCCCAGAGACATAGCTCATCCTTCGCATGCTCCAGAACTCTTCCCACACTCCTCTCTCCTGACCCCCGATACCATCTCCACTCTCCAGGGCTCCTTCCTATCTATTTTCTGCACACTGTATACGATCTCCATATAACAAGTCATGCCCATACTAACGGCAGTATAAAGTAGAGACAGGTGAGTTAATTTCAGCGGTCTGTCATTTATAAGTTAAAAGCAAGTGGTTGCCGAGAACTAACATCACAATCCTTGCAGACTGGGCCTGGAAAAGAGTCCCGGCCACGTGAGAAGAGTCCTGGTTATTCATGAAGTCCTGCTCTCCTGCCCACCTGCTGATGTCTGACAGTCTTCTACCTAGTTGTCTCCCTTTCTCTCTAGGAGAGAACTGCCAATCATCAGCAGATGGGTGAGAGAGCAGGAGATTAGGAATAACCATGACTCTTCTCAGGTAGATTTGACTCGTCTCAAGGCCTGGGCTGCAATGATTATGACGCTGGTTCTCAGCAACCACTTACTTTTAGCTCATGAGTGACACACCGCTGACATCAGCATTTCTGTCACTATTTTAAGCTGCCCTCGGTACAGTTAGCATAAAGATGACGACAGGTTCCCTTTAATCCCAAGGTTTATCTGGGAGCTGCAGATTAAGACAAGGCAGAAGTCAAAGCGTATGGTGGTCCTCCTACACGGACATGCTTTATCTCAACATGAACTAGCATCTAACATGACAGCTGGTCCACATGACCGGCCAACACTAAGAAGCCTCTTCACACTGTTTACAGTCGAAAGGAGCCAAAATACATATTTAGATTATTTTCAGCTGCTCTAATGTCTGAAAGGGGTTTGTTTGACGGGCTAAATGTCGGGATCGTGTTTCCAGTAAGTTAAAACCTTTACCGTGTGATACACACATCCGTGGGTCACAAGATCTTGTGTATACACGAGAGACACTGAATAATGGGAGGAAATACACAGACCAGACAAGTTATTGGAGGAAAATGAATGCCACATACATTACTACAACCCTACTGACCGGCCAAGTCTCACAGTCTTTAGGCCTCATGCACATGAGAAGAATTTTCTTCCTCATGCTATCCGTTTCTAACATGACTAGCACACCACCCATACAAGTCAATGTTTCAGTGATGTGTGCAGGATCTGAGAATCTCACTGCAGGTCGTATTCTGGTCCATTTTTTGCAGATGACAACAGCCCTTCTACTGCTGGGAGTGAGAAAAACACAGAATTCGTACGGAAGAGATACGTTTTTCAAAAATCTTTTTTTGCCTGTCGAAAAAATTGGATATGGCCATGTGCATGAGCTTTCTGTGTATACTACCCTTCCCCTGTACCTTGGATGGGAAACAGCTCTGTCCAGAGACCACGTGACAACTCATCATCTAGTGAGGGGGGCGGCAGAATATTTAAAGGGGTATTGCCATCTCAGACAACGGGAGCATGTCACTAGGATATGCCCCCATTGTCTGATAGGTGCGGGTTCCACCCCTGGGACCAGCACCTACATCAAGGACGGATTCCTGATGGTTGTGAAGGGCACACTGCGCATGCACAGCCGTCCTCCATTCATTTCTACAGGACCGCTGAAAATAGCCGAGCTCTGTCTCCATAGAAATGGATGGAAGCGGTAGCCGCACAAGCGCGGTGAGCTCCCGTTAGCTTCTATGGGGAGAGCGCTTGCCGGAAAACTCAGGGTCCTCCAGCCATCACCATCCCCGCTCCGTTCCCAGAGGTAGGACCCGCACCTATCAGATCCTAGCGATATGTCCCCATTGCCCGAGATGGGAAAACCCCTTTAATACAGGTACATTAGACCTCACCAGGTAGGACAGGGGTCATTTTCTGATGACACATTCCCATGGCTTTAAAATGGTTGTGCTACAAGAACCCCTTCTTTAGTTTTATAAGTTGCCAATCAGGCTATAAAAGTAAATCAAGTGTGGGGATCCAACCTCCGGGCCCCTGACTTTTCCTGAGAACATAGTATCCTTAGTCCCTGTACTTGATTTAGGACCAGGATGAGGATTTGCTGCTCATCGTCATAGACTTCAATTGGCCCTCATTCATCTGGTGGTTTCCTACAGCCACATATTTTCTTCAATAGCCAAAACTAGTGATGAATTAATGGTATAATTTCTGAAATAATACTTCTCCCCCAGTGCAGGGGTTTAGCAGTAAAACTGCATCAAAATGAGCAGAGCCTTGCCGCACGTCAGGATAACATCTATCCCACTGACCCAGAGTCATCTCCTCGTTTTCGTCATTTACCTAGAATGTAGAAACTAGATTGCGAGACTTTATTCTCCCTCCTAATTAGGGCAGAGGTGAAAATGTCCTTGTGCGGCGGCGGCATCCGCAGAGGAAACACTTGGCAGATATACTAATGTCTCTGCTGACAGAGCAGACAGCAACATATGGGAGCAACTGGGGTTAATAAGCTCGCCCTGGTTTCTTTCTACAGGGTGCTGGAAGAGATAGGAGGACATACCAGAAGAGGACCAGTCGATGGATCCCTTGGGGAATAGCTTCCGGGATAATCATCTTCCTCCTCGTGAATCTGCTGGAAACTGCGTTTCAACGACACCTTCTCTTCAGTCACTGAGAAAAATAAAAGGAGGAAGGTCAGCAATAGGGGGGTATATAAGAGGTGTCGGCAATAGGGGGGTATATAAGAGGTGTCGGCAATAGGGGGGTATATAAGAGGTGTCGGCAATAGGGGGGTATATAAGAGGTGTCGGCAATAGGGGGGTATATAAGAGGTGTCGGCAATAGGGGGGTATATAAGAGGTGTCGGCAATAGGGGGTATATAAGAGGTGTCGGCAATAGGGGGGTATATAAGAGGTGTCGGCAATAGGGGGTTATATAAGAGGTGTCGGCAATAGGGGGGTATATAAGAGGTGTCGGCAATAGGGGGGGTATATAAGAGGTGTCGGCAATAGGGGGGTATATAAGAGGTGTCGGCAATAGGGGGGTATATAAGAGGTGTCGGCAATAGGGGGGTATATAAGAGGTGTCGGCAATAGGGGGGTATATAAGAGGTGTCGGCAATAGGGGGTATATAAAAGGTGACAGCAATAGGGGGTATATAAAAGGTGTCGGCCAGAAGTGACGTCAAGCGACACAACAGGGACACTTTCACAAGCTATATACACTCATGTACAAAAAGCTACATCACATATAGGTTTACAAGCCTAAGAATACCTCAGAACATACACAACCTAAGTCTGGGGGCCCATTATAAGAACTTTATACAAGGAGGGTCTCCAATATCCAGTATTCACACTGGCCAACTGGATCAGGCTTGTCCTGTTATGGTGGGTTCACATCTGCGGCAGGTAAATTCGACAGTCTGTTCCAGCAGAGCCTGCTCAGCTGCATCCTCTAATGAGAACCTGTCCATTAAAATACTACCCAATCTACAGGTAATAGAGCAGGAGGAGCTGAGCAATCACTGGGCACTCCGTGACTGACGGCTATCTTTCTATGCACGGTCATATAGGCAAGGCTGTCAATCATTTCGGCTCCATTCAGACGTCCGAAGTGCATTGCGGATCCGGAATACACCCAGCTGGCAGCACCATAGAAATGCCTATTCTTGTCCGCTGTCCGCAATAGGACATGCTCTATTTTCTTGCGGAGCTGCGGACTGGAAGATCGGGGCCGTGCTCCGGAAATACGGATGCAGAGAGCAGACTCTTCCGGCCCCATAGAGAATTAATGGGTCCCGCACCCGTTCTGGATAATTCCGGGACGGACGCGGACCCATTTTATGGACATCTAAATGGAGCCTTAGCAGGACCGCCCACTGGACTCACATTGGCGGGGATCCGAGTCTGGGCAATCCCGCCAATAAACTGTTTCAGGCACCCCTTGCGTTCGCAGATCTGGTAAGCACAACCTGCACTCAGCAGCTTTCCAAGCACAGCGCCGTACATTGTATAGTGGCTGTGCTTGGTATTGCAGCTCAGCCCCATTGACTTCAATGGGGCACAGATCTAACTAAGCCATGTGACCAATGTACAGAGACATCACATGGCCTAGGAACAGGTCACAGCCTCTTCTAATAGCTGATTTGATGGGGGGTCACGGGTGTCAAACTCCTGCTGACCTGAGGATAGGTCATCAATATTAATTACCAGATAACCCCTAAAGAGGACCTGTCCCCTCTCCTGACATGTCGGTTTTAGTAACTACTTGGATTCCCCATGTAATAACAATTCTGGAGCCTCTATTCTCATGACTCTACGATGCGCCCTTCCTCTCTTATTCCTTTTATTCCTGAATCAATGGCTAGCAATTTACAATGAAGGTCCAACTGGGTCTTACCACACAGGAGTGTGCCCCTGCACAGTCGGATAGTACCCAATCAGTACTTACAGTGTCAGACTGTGCAGGGACAGCCCCCAACTGGTAACACTCATCTGGGCCTTCAGTGAGATGGCCGCACATGCTCCGTTTCATCCTTCAACTGCCCCCTGAGCTGTGATAGGACTAGCATGGACACACCCCCTTCAGCTGCAGCAGAAAGGACGCTCCCCTTGAGCTTTCAGCATAAATCTAGCAGAGCAATGAATGGGGAGATCTCTGGATCCATGGTTCTAGCTAAGCTGCCCTTACATCCTTTACTAGGACCTCTCAAGTCCCAATAATGGCTGACTGGAAGAAGCGGACAGCAGTTTTTTACTGGATGCTGCTCGCACCTGCTAAGTCATTCTGACTGCTTTCTTCTAGGTGTGAAAATCGCCCCAGACGAGCAGCTAAATACTAACATCTCATTACAGTCACACTGACACAAGGTTACGATTTCCCCATGAAAATAAAAATGTATAATTAAAAGTAATAGCCCTGGTGCTTGCTCTCCCCTCTATATCGATAGCTGCAGTGCCACAGCGGAATCGCCCAAACCGCTATCAAATGTCAAAGTGAAAATTCTATATCAATATCAAGCGCGGTTGCGCTTACCCCAATCCACTACGGTACACTTACTACCCACTGGAGCAGTCACAGACTAGTTGGCTGAATGCTGCCAAACCTCCTAAGAAGGAACTGCCGTACCCGTCTCCCAATGCTCGTTCCGTGGCTGCTTGCTCCTGTAGACTGTAGTTGAAGGTGATACCGGGTACTTGGTAGGGGTTATCTGTTTCACGGTGCGTGCCCCGGCCGGTGACACGATGCCGTTTCTACAACTAGTACTCCGCGCACTCACGAGCAGATAGTGACGTCACTATTCCAGATTCGTTACCGAATCCGGATCGTAGCTGGTACCAGAATTCCTAACAACGCGTTTCGGACAGTACGCTGTCCATCAGGTACAGAGTTAAAAACAAAAAACAAAAACGCAGTTTTATTCTCCATCAGCGCTATAGTTCCAGCCAGCTTGAAGTCAAGGGGACAGCGGCCTCCTTGCTTTAAGTCAAGGTAACCATGCCCCCTAACCGTCCCCTCTTGCATGAGATTGACAGCCTGCAGTGCGGCCGCGATTCCGCAAGGCTTGCGCACGCGCTCTGTAGTAATGTGCTATCCCATCTGCTGCCGCTGTTAGCCAGGTTTCAGCAGCGCAATTCACATGCGCGAGACTTGTGGAATCACGGCCGCACTGCAGGCTGTCACTCTCAGGCAAGAGGGGACGGTTAAGGGGCTGTCCCCTTGACGTCAATCTGGCCGAAACTATAGCGTTGATGGAGAATAAAACTGCGTTTTTTTTTTTTACTTGCGCAACATCAGACAACAGGATAAAACATATGATTATTAACAGGCTGCGGGCTACTACGAGTGCTGGCGGGTGTAGATGCATTTTTGAGGTGACAGGTTCCCTTTAAAGGGTTTCTATCACCTTTGTGTGCAGCCGTTTGCCTAAAAAACGAACTTTTATTGCTATGCTAATGAGCCTCTAGGTGCTATGGGGGCGTCTTTTCAGCACCTAGAGGCTCGGTCTACTCACACAAAATGCCGTCCAGCGCGTCCCTCCAGCCCTCCCATCTTCTCTGGAATGCGATCCTCCCTCTGAGCCAGCGGACCAATTCTCGCGCCTGCGCCGTGCGAGTCGGCCTGCGCTGGTTACATCAGAGTGCTCCGAGGAACAGATGGTGCAGGCGCACTTGAGATGCCGGCGCAGGGAGCGGTCAGACAGTCACTGCGCCGAATACAGACGCGCACGCAAGAATTAGTCCGCTGGCTCAGAGGGAGGATCGCATTCCAGAGGAGATGGGCGGGCTGGAGAGACGCGCTGGGCGGCATTTTGTGAAGGTAGACCGAGCCTCTAGGTGCTGAAAAGATGCCCCCATAGCACCTAGAGGCTCATTAGCATAGCAATAAAAGTTTGTTTTTTAGGCAAACAGCTGCACACAAAGGTATTACAATAGCATTGTTTGGGAGAGCAGACACTAGCGGATCGCTAGTGTCCGATAGCCAATTATGTCAAAACGAGGTGATAGAAACCCTTTAAAAAAAAAAAAGGTTGTCCGGTCCCAAAATCAAAATTCAGTTTTTGTGCTCCTAACACACATACATACGCCCCCAATACCCGGTTTTCATTTTTGTACTTTTCTTCCCCTGTTTGTGCTTCAGAATCTCCTGTGTGAAGGCTAGAATGTATTGGCTTCTTTGAGGCAGATCTGTTTACTTTCTTCCTGTCTTGTTTTGTTGAATACATAACTTTATTGACACACCAGCCTGGCTGCACTGCACAGTGATGAGTCACAGGCTGGCCACGCCCCCACACTGCTCTGCCTGCAGCAGCTACACATATAACTCCTGTGTCCAGCTTTCTACACCCAGACATGAATCTACTTCTCACCCAGTGTCTAAATCCCATCACTGACCGTCTGCAGGCTCTGCCCTCACATGTGTATCTAATCCTATCCTGTGTGATACAGCCTGCTGAGCTCTGTATCTAATCCCATCACTGACCGTCTGCAGGCTCTGCCCTCACATGTGTATCTAGTCCTATCCTGTGTGATACAGCCTGCTGAGCCATGTATCTAATCCTATCACTGACCGTCCACAGGCTCTGCCCTCACATGTGTATCTAATCTTATCCTGTGTGATACAGCCTGCTGAGCTCTGTATCTAATCCCATAACTGACCGTCCACAGGCTCTGCCCTCACATGTGTATCTAATCTTATCCTGTGTGATACAGCCTGCTGAGCTCTGTATCTAATCCCATAACTGACCGTCCACAGGCTCTGCCCTCACATGTGTATCTAATCTTATCCTGTGTGATACAGCCTGCTGAGCTGTGTATCTAATCCCATCACTGACCGTCCACAGGCTCTGCCCTCACATGTGTATCTAATCCTATCCTGTGTGATACAGCCTGCTGAGCTGTGTATCTAATCCCATCACTGACCATCTGCAGGCTCTGCCCTCACATGTGTATCTAATCTTATCCTGTGTGATACAGCCTGCTGAGCTGTGTATCTAATCCCATCACTGACCGTCCACAGGCTCTGCCCTCACATGTGTATCTAATCCTATCCTGTGTGATACAGCCTGCTGAGCTGTGTATCTAGTCCCATCACTGACCGTCCACAGGCTCTGCCCTCACATGTGTATCTAATCCTATCCTGTGTGATATAGCCTGCTGAGCTCTGTATCTAATCCCATCACTGACGGTCCATAGGCTCTGCCCTCACATGTGTATCTAATCCTATCCTGTGTGATACAGCCTGCTGAGCTGTGTATCTAATCCCATCACTGACCATCCACAGGCTTTGCCCTCACATGTGTATCTAATCCTATCCTGTGTGATACAGCCTGCTGAGCTGTGTATCTAATCCCATCACTGACCGTCCACAGGCTCTGCCCTCACATGTGTATCTAATCCTATCCTGTGTGATACAGCCTGCTGAGCTGTGTATCTAATCCCATCACTGACCGTCTGCAGGCTCTGCCCTCACATGTGTATCTAATCCTATCCTGTGTGATACAGCCTGCTGAGCTGTGTATCTAATCCCATCACTGACCGTCTGCAGGCTCTGCCCTCACATGTGTATCTAATCCTATCCTGTGTGATACAGCCTGCTGAGCCATGTATCTAATCCCATCACTGACCGTCTGCAGGCTCTGCCCTCACATGTGTATCTAATCCTATCCTGTGTGATACAGCCTGCTGAGCTCTGTATCTAATCCCATCACTGACCGTCCACAGGCTCTGCCCTCACATGTGTATCTAATCCTATCCTGTGTGATACAGCCTGCTGAGCTCTGTATCTAATCCCATCACTGACCGTCTGCAGGCTCTGTCCTCACCATCTCCAGAGTGTAATAAATAGCTCGAATTGGCAAGCACATCCAGACACATCTGTATCTAATCCTAACATGTATGTGTGCCCGATACAGAGCCTACTGAAGGGTACTTTCACATTAGCGACAGGGGAGACCACCGGGCTGTTCCGGCGGGTGAACAGCCTGTAGGATCCGTCCTGCCGCTAGTTCACGTCGTTCTGCATGTCATACTTTTAGTCCGGCTGCCTCTCGCCGTGCGCTGCTGTGCTGCCGCCGGATCTCCGCCTCCGCCCCCATTATAGGTTCTGTCTTTACTGATGACGTCCGTGTGCTTTCCACTTCCGTATGTCAGTTCTGCGAAAGAAGAACATGTCTTATTCTGGTCCTCATAATGCAGATCTAAAACCCATAGAATGGGACTACAAAATGTCAAAATCGCACACAGACAGTAACCTTATTTAGTGGATCCTCAACTTGCAGACCGCAAAACGGATACGGTTCTGTGCACGAACCCCATCGCTTATACTGAGCACCCATTACAGTGAGCTCCACAGTGCCCCCCTTAACAGTGAGCTCCACAGTGCCCCCCTTAACAGTGAGCTCCACAGTGCCCCCTTAACAGTGAGCTCCACAGTGCCCCCCTTAACAGTGAGCTCCACAGTGCCTCCATAACAATGACAGCTATCTATCTATCTATCTATCATCTATGTAATCTATCTGTCCATCCACCTCCACAAGTACATAACAAAGCCTTAGTAAATCTCAGATTCCCCCCCTGCAGTGTTGGGGCCCCCGTCCTGTGTGGCCCCGACTCTCAGGCAGCCCTGGAGCAGAGCACCGCAGACGCCGTCTATAGCAGGCAGACAATAGGCAGCGGTGACTGCGCCCAGGACCAGGCAGATCCGCCCAGGATCCAGACCCCCTCCTCATCCGGAGGGGGGTCCCCGAAAACTTCAACACTCCTAAATCCAGGAGAGCAATCCAAAGCACAAGGGTGAGGAGCCCTCCTGAGAATTAAGCAGGATCCTGCGCCAACTCCAGGGAGGATGCGACAGGGATGACGATTAACCCTTGCAGGGCTGAGGATGCACAGGGTTAACCCTTGGCAGGAGGGGTGCAGACAACAGCTCTGGTGATAGAAAGCTCCCGGCGGCTCCAGGCAGGGCTGCAGCTGGGCATGCACCGGGCGGGCAGGGAGGCGGCAGCCGGCAGTCTGGCCCTGCTGTCTCCGGAGTGTCCGCGCCACACGTGTTCCCTCCATTGACAGACCAGTCTCCTAACAACCAGAGGACGTTGCCACCCTCACCTGCCCGAACGGGGCTCTGGCTGACATTTATTGATTCATTTTTTTGCCTCTGCGGCTGATCGCTATGCTGTCACTCCTGCACAGCGTTTACATCGCGCTGTGCAGGAGTCAGTACAGGCTTCACATAGAAGCCTGTACGATACAGACGGCAATCCCACGCATGCGCATTAGCATTCAGCATAGTGCGCGTGCGAGGTGAGCGAGGACGGTCTGAGTTTTCTTTTGCAGGAGGCGGTGACGTCATTCATGGCGTTCCGTCTCCTGCTCAAGGCAGGAAGAGGAGACCGGGAAACAAGGAGACAGACTTCGCCCGGAAGAACATAAAATCCATCTGGAGGGACCACATGACCAGGAGGCAGATCTCAGGAACGGCTGCACTGTGGAAGGCAAGTATGTCACCAATAATCTTTACTCCACAGGCCGGAGAACCCCTTTAAGCCGCCGCTCTGCAATCCTCAGCACTGTTTCCCATTGAGAAGTATAGGAGGCAGAGAGGACGCGGCCCTCTGTGGGTTTTTGGCGAAACTGCCTGCGCCGTAATTCACCGTGTGAAAGTCCCGTAAAAGCAGTGACTGGAGCTCTCCACCAGAGGAGGTGGTGATGGTCAACTCATTGTACATGTTCTAGAAGGGCCTAGATGACCTGAAAGTAAAGATCCTGTAGGTAATGTCTACTAGATTCATGGAGATGGGTCATTGATCCAGGGAATATATGAATATAAATAAAAAAATAAAATAAATATATATATATATATATATATATATATATATATATATATATATATATATTATATATATATATTATATATATATATTTACTTACAATACATCCCTTAAAGGGGTTTTCCACGCTCCCTATACTGATGACCTATCCTCAGGACCGGTCATCAATATCAGATTTTGGAGGGTCCGACACCCAGCACCCCTGTCGATCAGCTGTTTAAAGTGCCTGCAGAGCTCACAGCGCCATGCACTGCACAGTGGCTGTGCTTGGTATTGCAGCCCAGGCCCATTGAACAGGACTGAGCAGCACATCGTCCATGTGACTAAAGACCAGGGAAGAGGCCCCAGCGAGGCACCGGAGATGTGCAGCCTCTAACAGCTCATCAGCAGGGACACCCCCGCTGATCAGATATTGAGGACCTATCCTAAGGGTACTTTCACGCTTGCGTTTTTCTTTTCCGGCATAGAGTTCCGTCCTAGGGGCTCTATACCGGAAAACAACTGATCAGGCATATCCCCATGCATTCTGAATGGAGAGCGATCCGTTCAGGATGTCTTCAGTTCAGTCATTTTGACTGATCAGGCAAAAAGATAAAACCGCAGCATGCTACCGTTTTATCTCCGGCCAAAGAAAAAAAAAAAAAAAACGGAAGACTTGCCTGAATGCCGGATCCGGTATTTTTTTTCCATAGGAATGTATTAGTGCCAGATCTGGGGATCTGTCCTTCCGGTCTGCGCAGACCAAAAAAAAAAAAAGTGAAAAAAGATAAACGCCGGATCCGTTTTTCCAGATGACACTGGATCCGGCATTTCAATGCATTTTTCTGACTGATCAGGATCCTGATCAGTCTTACAAATGCCATCAGTTGGCATACGTTTTGCCGGACGGAACTGCTTGCCGGATCACTCTGCCGCAGGTGTGAAAGTAGCCTAAGCCATCGGTATAGGAATCCCAGAAACCCCTTTAATCTCGCAGAGGATTTGACCAGATAATCCGGCACCTATCAGATCCTACTTGATCTATTTAACCATACAGTATACACACATAGACGCACTAGTACGCTTTTTGTACGCGCTAACGCTGACATTTCCCAGTGATGTATGGCTATAATACAATTTTATTATTTCCACTTGTATTTCGTCTATTGAATTACCCATTCGTCAGCATATTGCTTTTTATAAAAAAAAAAATAAATTATAAAAATTTCCCCATACAAAAGGATAATTAAAAAAAATCCGTCAGCAGAATGATACCACGGACAGAGGCCCGAGCCGCGGAGGAGATTAAATTCACATTAACGAGTCCCTGGAGAAGCCTGTGAAATGCTTCCTAATATGAAGAGATTCCTAGAAGAAATGGATTCTCAGACGCTAATTTCCCTGTGCACCTTTAAGCTCATTTGCGGGAATAAAGAGAGGGAGCGCCACCATTAATCTCCCAAGCGGTCATTACAGGACAGTGCCCGCTCAGCAGCTGAAAGCATCCCAGGGCCGCGCGGCCTCCGATAGAACAGCGGGAGGACGCCGCGCTCTCCGTCACCGGGGCCTACCTAAACGTTGAGCCTGCTAATTACACAAGCTACAGAATAACGGCGGGGAGCGCAACGTGTGACTGACCCCCGAGTCACTGCCTTTATACACACACTGCACCGGTACGACCTGACAGAAGCCCGCTGGAAGAGATTAGGCAGGCGGCGGCGCACAACTGAGGACATTTACGTCGTTCCACATCCGATCTGTATAGGGATTTCGGAAAAAGAGACAATAGGGGGCACAGCCCTCATCTAAAAAACGTGAGCGAGTCTAGTGGACGTCTCGTCGTGAATTATTTTCTGGATGGGTTTGTATACAGCTAATAACAAGCACAGCATTCAGGCGCCGTAAGCCGCCCAAAAAAAAAAAAAAGCCTTTTAATATTAGTTTTCTTTTCATGTCAGCTGGAAACCCATACCGTACGCTGGTGGCAAGGAAATAAAGGGGGAGGTAGGCGGGGGAGCCAAGAAGTTTAAAGGAAGCATAACGCGGGCATCCTCAGGGAGCGTGAATTTCATATTTCGCTAAAAGAAAAAGAAAACCTTTGTAATCACAACTGAACGCCCAACTTACATCCTGACATGACTACTTAAAGGGGCTGCGCACCATTAAAAGGGGTAGTCTCACTTCAGCAAATGTCATATACTAATGTATGGCGATTGTCCATATTGCTTCCTTTGCTGGCTGGATTCATTTTTCCATCACATTACACACCATATGTATCCAGGGGTTACGACTAGTTTTAAAAATTCGATTCAGACGGTTCACCGAACTTTCCATCACGCTATACACTGCTCGTTTTCCAGGGGCTACGACCACCTTGTAATCCAGCAGCAGTGGTCGTGCTTGCACGCTACAGGAAAAAAACGCCAGCAAAGGAGGCAATATGGACCATCACAATACATTAGTAAGTGCCTTGTACTTGCTGAAGTGAGACGCCTCTCAGAAAGGACGCAACCCCTAAGCGGCCAGCCAGAAGGATTGGAGCAGTGAATGTGGAGATCTCTGGATCCATGCGAGGCACAGGGACCGAGAAGGAATAATAGAGGAAAAGCGCCAAATCGAGTCGGAGTATTAGATGTTCGAGAATTGGCGTTACATGGGGAATGCAAGTAGTTACTAAATCGTACATGTCAGGAGAGGGGACAGGTCCTCTGTCGCGCACAGTTTTCACTGGACGGAGTAGCGCCCTCCATATGCAGTATACTGATCTATATGGCCAGAAGGACATCTGACTAATGTAAATGTATGGACACGTTTAGCGCACGTCAGGGATTTTCACATGGCACACGCCAAACACAGATAGAAAACGTGATGTGAACACAGCCCTACGCAGTTTCAGAAACCCGCCACACTCTGATCCGTCCTAAGTGCCATGCCCATTAGGCTCTCTGTACGTGAATCTTAGCACATGGCGATTTCCGGAGGTTTGTTCAGGACAGACCACTTGTCCTAACAGCTGTTCCTCCTAGCCGGCCATGCAGGGGTGTGACCGACTGATAAACTTCTATATTTAGTCCCGATAGAACATTCCTCACAAGTACACTGAGTAATAAATACATCGGTCAGACAGCTCCCACACACCGTCCATCACTGCGCCTATGAAGGAAACATATTGGAGGAGGCGGAATAGTTGTGGCAGAAGAATCCAGTATGACATATTGCAGGGCAACTGCAGGTCTTAAAGGAGCACTCCGCTGTTTATATCTTCTTACTACTACCCCCATTAGACACAGACATCCCAGTCACTGCCATTCTTCTATACGCAGTGCTTATTGGGCATCGGACAACCCCTTTAAAGGGGCTATGCCATGATTGGTGTAAAGAATGAAAATCAGACTTCCTATAGTAAGTGACAATTACTTTCTAACATAGCTGGAACCAGCCCTGTGCCTCACACGGATCCGTACATTTCCACATTCACTGATCCGATTGCTCTGCTAGATTATCTTCAGCCTGGCAGCTCAACGGGCGCGTCCTTTCTGCTGCCGCTCCATCCCTGTAACTGCCACAGCTTCATATTGCAGGACATATGTTGGGTCATGGGTGGCAGCTGAAGACTAAACAGGGCATGGTCAACCGGCTCATCGAGACAGACAAAAAAAAAAAAAAAAAAAAAAAAAAAAAAAAGGAAAAGAGCAAACAGCAGGTGGCGCTGTACAGATCCATTTTATTGGATAACTCCGTGGCTGTACTAAATTTTTAATTGCATGCAATTAGAAAATTATTCAGATCCAGGTGCCGGTTTGAAAAAATACAATTTCATGACACACCACCTTTAATTTAGCATTAGGGATGGACCAACCCCTTTAAATGAGCACAGTAAATGTATAAATGACACACGTATACAGGTCACACCTGGCGGAAGCACAATCCGCAACCCCTGGTCAGAGCAACAGGACAGCCGCAAAAATGTCAGCAACACATCGCTACGTGTAAATTTACCCCAGCAGCCTATAAACTTAGATTGTGCGCCCCCTTGGGGACAGCTGCGGAATATGTCCAGTTCTCAAGAGGCTAAACGACGCATCAAATATCCACGGCCACATAGGCCGCTCTACTTCAATGTCACAGCGTGTCTTGGGACAACCAAAGCAATAAGTAGGGTTATCGCAGCGCACCAGCCGCACAGGCGGACCCCACAGGCAGCGCCGCGGCACGGAGATATCCAAGCTCTACAGAACCCCTTCTGCTGCCCAGAATAAAAAGGGCTGAGAAGGTATTGGGCAGTGTTCACATCACGTTTAACATATAGGCTGGAAGCAAAAGCAAAGGATGCGACACTTATCCATCCTGCAGGCCGCGGCAAAAAAGTATAAACGCATATGTTTTTAAAGTGGAACCGTATAGAGAGGGATGTCACTGTACGGGGAGCAAAAACCTGATGTGAACACAGCCTTAAAAGGCATCTGTCACCACATACCATCCGCCTCATGATGTCTCTGGCCTCTCTATGTTCCACCAATTCTCAAAATAAATTATAATTATGTTTTGTATAATATGCAAATGACACCCTAGGTGCAATGAGAGCGGTGCTGTTGCACCCAGAGGCTCCCCCCTCCCTGCGTTCTATGCCACGCCCTCACCGCTATGCTGGACAGAACAGGCAGCCCCAGAAGTCTCACAGGATCGTGCTCTGTACATGCACAGTAAACGGATGGGCAATCTCTGCCCCTTTGCTGCGCATGTACAGAACAAGATCCTGCGAGACTTAGCCTCCGGGTGCAAAAGCACCTCCCTTGTTGCACTTAGTGAGTAACTTGCATATTAAAAAAAAAAAAAATTGTTAAACTTTTTTTTTTTTTCCAGAGAATTGATGCAACATATGGAGATGCCAGAGAAATCATGGGGCGGATGGACAGCTGCTGACCCTTTGAGATAGTGGTATGTGGCGACTGATGCCCTTAACATGCCCATAACATTCTCACCACCCAGACCCCGTCCAGTGCTGCCGCTCTGATCGTATGGCAGCAGTAAAATGGAGGGCCAGATTTATAACATTTTATTTTAGCTTCCCTACCTTATTTTTTCTTTTATTAACTCCGACACCTTTAAGACATAGTATAGGGTATAAAAGGGGATATTAATCAAACTGGTGTAAAGTAGAACCCATAACAACCAATCACATTCCACCTTTCCTTTTCCAAAGGAGCTGTGAAAAATGTAAAAATTTGGAATCCGATTGGTTGCTATGGACAACTGAGCCAGATCTACTTTACACCAGTCTGATCAATCTCCCCCAAAAGTGTTTGTATGGTCACGGTTCCACCAACCACAGTCCTGTGTACGCCCCTGGTTTACCTGTCCGCTCTCCTGACATATCTGTCCCATAAAATAACAGTTTAGATCAAAGTTCTGAGAACTGTTTTGGCATTGTGATGTTACTCTATTATTCATCCTAGGAAATCCTAAAACAAGTGGGTGTCACCATTCTCCTTGTCAATGGGGGCATGCCCATAATTAGTCGCCCAATCTGTGCCATCAGTGCCCGACTGTGCCGTCTTAGATTTCCAGCACAACATACAGTTCTAAGATGAGGTGCAGCTTGGCTTCGTGGATCCTTACATATAGTATTTCATATATACGGTGCTTTGTTATTTGCCCGATTAGCAAAAACGTGCAACCCCTACAACCACAACAGCTTCCTTTTCGATTTGCTACCGAACCACACATCTTAGGAGGTGCTGGCTGCAATATGCTTCAGTTTGTGTCAGGATCACATTTGTAATACTTCTTCCGAGCTCCCTGGAGGCGCCGCGGCTGTGTGACCTCCTATTCCTGCAGGCGGTTTTATTCATGCGCTGGGAATCGGCATGTCATGGACGGAGGGGAGCACAATGCTAGGATTACAAATAGTTTATGCATGCGGCGGAATTTATGGAAAGGTTTATAATGTCAGCCGAGACGCAGAATGGAAGCAGAGCCGATTAATGGGTGGCCTGCGCAAGGCGGTGGCAGAGAGATGATCCGGAAGTCAGCAAGCCACACAATGGATTGGAATTAATTGAGGTGAGCGACCTGCTTCACTAATCTCTGACAAGGGCCATTAGACAGGTTTTCTGCTGCTACAAAATGAAAATCCTCAGGACAGCGAGTCCGGGGTTTGCAAGAACGTGCTGCATGGCACCAACTAAACCGTCAATGTACACAATGCAACCAGGACCATCTTACTTTTCTTTAACTTCCCTTTGTTCAGAAAAATAAGTGTGTCACGCGGGCGGCGCAGCAGAAGTAGCGAGAGTCACGCGGGCGGCGCAGCAGAAGTAGCGAGAGTCACGCGGGCGGCGCAGCAGAAGTAGCGAGAGTCACGCGGGCGGCGCAGCAGAAGTAGCGAGAGTCACGCGGGCGGCGCAGCAGAAGTAGCGAGAGTCACGCGGGCGGCGCAGCAGAAGTAGCGAGAGTCACGCGGGCGGCGCAGCAGAAGTAGCGAGAGTCACGCGGGCGGCGCAGCAGAAGTAGCGAGAGTCACGCGGGCGGCGCAGCAGAAGTAGCGAGAGTCACGCGGGCGGCGCAGCAGAAGTAGCGAGAGTCACGCGGGCGGCGCAGCAGAAGTAGCGGGAGTCACGCGGGCGGCGCAGCAGAAGTAGCGGGAGTGACGCGGGCGGTGCAGCAGAAGTAGCGAGAGTCACGCGGGCTGCGCAGCAGAAGTAGCGGGAGTGACGCGGGGCGGTGCAGCAGAAGTAGCGAGAGTCACGCGGGCGGTGCAGAAGCATTGCACCTATGTCTCTGACAACCCCCTGGCAGGATTACAAAGCCCTTACATTAGCACTTATATCAATCAGTGAGGAGCAGGCGTGCTTACAGAGATGACTCCATGACCGCTAGGCCTCTGCATCGCCCTCATGACTCCAGGTACTGCAGCTGCATACACCACACGCCGGGATTACACCTATTTTTCCTAACAAAGGGAAATCAAAGAAAAATAACAGGACCAATGAGGTTAAACAGCCTATGATCAAATCCAGTCCAAACCAAAACCAGATAACAGGTTCAGATTACAAGGGGTTCTCTGGTTTTATAAGGAAGAGCTTTTCTATCTGCCCAGAGTACCTCAAACACGGCATATTTTCGGCCCCAATACCAGTTTTTCTGTCCTCGCTTTCCTTCCCCTGTTCTCAGCATCACTGGATTCTGGCAGGATGTTTACATGCAGAACTTCCTGCTGGGTTTTCTAAACAATCCCAGCATGCTTTACTCTGTTGTGTTTCTCAGAGCTTGCTCTAACCACCCCAATGTTCATGCCCCCTACACCTTCCCTCTTCACATCAGGTAGGGAGAGAGCAAGCTCTGTGATACATTAAAGAGCAAAGCATGCTAGATGTGGAACCTCTGTACCAATTAATCGGTTTACCTCTGGGCTAGTCCCAAGGGTGTTATTCTTGCGATGCCCTGGTATTCACACTTTAAATCAGGGATCTGGCCTTCACTGCAGGGGACCCACCAAGCCACTACCTCTTGGAATAGCCCAGCTGTAGTTGGCAGCTGACCTATGGGAGTCAGCAACTCTGGTGCAAAGCACCAAGGGGTCAGGCAATACTCATAGTCCGTAAACAGGCCAAGGTCAGGGCAGGCTGAGTTTGTACAAGCCATGCAGCAAAGGTTCAGTACGCTAGACAGGCCAAGGTCAGGGCAGGGTGAGTTTGTGCAACCCATGCAGCAAAGGTTCAGTGCAGTAGACAGGCTAAGGTCAGGGCAGGCAGCAGAGAAAACAGAGCTGGTTAACAGGCAGGAGTTCAGTACATGGGCACAATCAGAATAGCACACCTTCACTGGTTAAACTAGAAACCTAAGCTCAGGCAAGGAGTGAGGGCAGATCAGCTTTTATAGCAGAAGCTGATTAATTAAAAGCAGCCATGCAACTGCACGCAAAGCAAGCAGAGGAGTGGTGGTGATGGATAAAATGGGAGTAGTAGTAGTAGTAGTTCAAAGAATAATGCTCTTAATAGAAGTAGTGGGGCAGCTATGGACACGTGACATGTAACAGTTTGGTTAGAACACCCATCAGGAAGTTCTGCACGTAGACAACCCGCTAGGATGCAGTGTGTACAGCGTTTGGGGTACTCTAGGCAGAGTGAAACCAGAGGACCTCCTTTAGGTTCTCTTTAAGGTGCCCATACATCTTTAACACATAGCATTCATCCCAACTCCACCATACACAATGGGGATCCAGTGGAAACAAAGGATCAGACATGTTGAAATTCTTCTTTCCCGACATCTAAACTTGCCGGAGGGTGTCAAACAAGATAGTCCAGCGGTCCTACCAAGATACAGTCAACTAGGGGTGGGCAATATGGCCTAAAATCTATATTGCGATATAATTTTAAGCATGTGCGATATACAATATATTGTTTTCTATATTGGGGGGGTGTGTTTAAACCTTTTTTTTTTTTTTTTTTTTACTTTTTATTTAATAACTATTAGCCTCCTTAAGGGCTAGAACGTAGAACCCTTGTCATATTCACCCTAATAGAGCTCTATGAGGGTGAATAGGACTTTACACTCTCCCTGCTGCCCTGTGCTTTGTGCACACAACAGCAGGGAGCTGACCATGGCGCCAGCCTCTGATCTCCCCCCCCCCCCCCCCAGTGCCTCTGATCTGCCCCCCCCCCCAGTGCCTCTGATCTGCGCCCCCCCCAGTGCCTCTGATCTGCCCCCCCCCCAGTGCCTCTCATCTGCCCCCCCCCCCAGTGCCTCTCATCTGCCCCCCCCCAGTGCCTCTCATCTGCCCCCCCCCCCAGTGCCTCTCATCTGCCCCCCCCAGTGCCTCTCATCTGCCCCCCCCCAGTGCCTCTCATCTGCCCCCCCCAGTGCCTCTCATCTGCCCCCCCCAGTGCCTCTCATCTGCCCCCCCCAGTGCCTCTCATCTGCCCCCCCCAGTGCCTCTCATCTGCCCCCCCCAGTGCCTCTGATCTGCCCCCCCAGTGCCTCCCGCCCCCCCAGTGCCTCTGATCTGATCCGCCGGCCCCCCCCCCCCGCCTCTGATCCGCCGGCCCCCCCCTCTCATCTGCCCCCCCCAGTGCCTCTCATCTGCCCCCCCCCCCCCAGTGCCTCTGATCCGCGCCCCCCCCCCCCCCGCCTCTGATCCGCGCCCCCCCCCCCCCCCCGCCTCTGATAAAGCAAACCCACCCCCCCTCCCCAGTATTAATCATTGGTGTTTGGCAAAGAAAGTTGAGACAGCGGTAACTAGAAAACTAAAAAGATCCTCCATTGAGAAAAGCACATGTTATACAGCGGCGTTGGCGTCCTAGTATCCCTCCCCAATCCGCATGCGCTGAAACTAAAGTGCCGGCACGAGCGCAGAGACTGACGGGGAGACATAGCAGTCTTTTAACCTTTTATTTTTATCTATCTATTCATAAGACTATGATGTGCCACTCCTCCATTATCCCTGCTAGAAGTTTATGAATGGAATGCCACCATTTTGAGTACGTTTTACGCACATTTCAGCGATGGGTACAGCTTGATTTGGAGTATAGCGCAGCAGAGCAATACTACATATGTAAAAAGGCGTAACCTTCCTTGACCAAAAATATCATTTGTGGTTTATTTTTTTCCCTGGGGAAATTTACATCCCACAGCTTAGAAGGAAACACTGCCAATATGAGAAACCGCTCTACAGCCCGGTTATCGCAAGTCAGGCACCTCGACTTGTGCTGGTAATGAGATTTCCATCGGAGTGTCTCCATTCCTACAGTAACTCAGCATCACGGGGAAGATACTGTATCAGAAAAGCCAATGGAAGAATGATCTTATCACTCCATGGAAGGCCTATCTCTAACAAACACAATGGATGCCCGCCAAGAACGTTCCTACAAAACACCAGAGATAAGAAGGACGTGTACTTGTGAGGCTTATTTCACCAGCGCCAAAGCCGTTTGATCTTCAGTTTACTACCATGCCCCCAGTAACCTGGCACGTCACGGCGACTTAATCTAACGCTTCAGCGGGAAAACACTGTTACATGGGAAAGGCACCTAAATTCTGACAATCAGTAGAGTGCCCCAGCCAAGAACCCCCCCCCAGCCATATACCCCAAAACCAGTTACAAAAAGGAAAAAAGGACTCAACGACTATTTCATTACAGGGCGTTTAGAAGTCCAAGGTGAAGGGACATGAGTGTTCCAGGGGCCACAGTGCCTCCATAACAGAACCAGCCATGGATAAGTCACCTAGTCCTCAAAATTTTGCAAATCACAACAGTTTCCCCATAACAGAGCTATCCCCAGTGCCCCCATAACAGCAAGACTGTTAGACTGATGCGTTATCCCCCATTACATAGGGCTCCTAGGAGCCAAAAAACAGGACAAAATAATGGAGCATGCTGCTCCATTTCCTCTGGCAAAGTGCCGGGTAAGGGCTTGTTCACGCGACCGTATGGCTTTTTCAGTGTTTTGCGGGCCGTTTTTCCCTGAATCCTTTTTCCGTTTCTTTTCCAGTAGTGTTTCCGGTTCCGTTTTTCCGTATGGCATATACAGTACAGACCAAAAGTTTGGACACACCTTCTCATTCAAAGAGTTAATGAGAATAACAACTGTTAAGAGGAGACTGTGTGAATCAGGCCTTCATGGTAGAATATCTGCTAGGAAACCACTGCTAAGGACAGGCAACAAGCAGAAGAGACTTGTTTGGGCTAAAGAACACAAGGAATGGACATTAGATCAGTGGAAATCTGTGCTTTGGTCTGATGAGTCCAAATTTGAGATCTTTGGTTCCAACCACCGTGTCTTTCTGCGACGCAGAAAAGGTGAACGGATGGACTCTACATGCCTGGTTCCCACCGTGAAGCATGGAGGAGGAGGTGTGATGGTGTGGGGGTGCTTTGCTGGTGACACTGTTGGGGATTTATTCAAAATTGAAGGCATACTGAACCAGCATGGCTACCACAGCATCTTGCAGCGGCATGCTATTCCATCCGGTTTGCGTTTAGTTGGACCATCATTTATTTTTCAACAGGACAATGACCCCAAACACACCTCCAGGCTGTGTAAGGGCTATTTGACCATGAAGGAGAGTGATGGGGTGCTGCGCCAGATGACCTGGTCTCCACAGTCACTGGACCTGAACCCAATCGAGATGGTTTGGGGTGAGCTGGACCGCAGAGTGAAGGCAAAAGGGCCAAGAAGTGCTAAGCATCTCTGGGAACTCCTTCAAGACTGTTGGAAGACCATTTCAGGTGACTACCTCTTGAAGCTCATCAAGAGAATGCCAAGAGTGTGCAAAGCAGTAATCAAAGCAAAAGGTGGCTACTTTGAAGAACCTAGAATATGACATATTTTCAGTTGTTTCACACTTGTTGGTTATGTATATAATTCCATATGTGTTAATTCATAGTTTTGATGCCTTCAGTGTGAATCTACAATTTTCATAGTCATGAAAATAAAGAAAACTCTTTGAATGAGAAGGTGTGTCCAAACTTTTGGTCTGTACTGTACATTACACAGTAATTACATAGAAAAAAAATTCAATAGCTGGTTCCACAAAAACGGAACGGATAGGATACGGAATACATACGGAGTACATTCCGTATGTGTTCCGTTTAATTTTTTTTGCTGACCCATTGACTTGAATGTTCTATCTTTGAACGGAACGGAAAAGGAATGCATGCGGAGTACATTTGCGAAACCATTGAAATGATTGGTTCCATATATGGAACCCAAAAAACGTTTGTGTGAGCAAGCCCTAACATGAAGGAAACCTGAAAGACTCCATTATAGTCAATGGGATTCGTCGAGTGCAGTTTGGGTCGGTCATGTGATGGAACCGAGCAGAACAATGTGGCCTAAGTAATTTACAAAGTGGACAATAATATCAGACTTGGGGTCCATTCACACGTCCGTAGTTCTGGGTCCGCAAAATTGCAGAACGGGTGCGGACCCATTCATATCAATGGGGCTGCAAACGATGCGGACAGCACGCCGTCTGCCGTCCTCATCCGTAGTATCGTTCCGCGGCCCCGCAAAAAATAAAAATAAAATAGAGCATGTCCTATTATTGTCCACAATCGCAGACAAGAATAGGCATTTCTATCATAGGGCCGGCCATGTGCAGTCCGCAAAACACTTACGGACGTGTGAATGGACCCTAATACAAATGAGGAGGATGCATTCAAGAGGTCTCCGCTTTCAAACCCTTTCGGGCAGGGGCCTCACCGCTGTATCTGTGGAGGGGAGCATACTTACCTGGCTTCTATCACTTTGTTCTGGCTCCGAAGTTGCTGGGGGGGTGAGTCACATGTGACACTGCAGCCAATGACCGGCAGCAGCGGTGCCCCTCAAGCAGCACCTGACCCAGTATGCTTTCCTCCACAAGTACAGTAGATTGGGGGGGATGTTTGCTCAAAAGGGTTGAAAAGCTGTACTATCCCTTTAAAAGCTGGTGCCCCAAAAAAAAAAAAAAAAAAAAAAAAAAAATGAAAATTGGCCAAAATCTGATTGGTTGCCATGGTCAACTACACTGGTTTAGATACATCATGTGACATCAGTATGAATGTGAGGCGGACACCTGTGGAGGAGGAGGAGGGGTTAACCGGAGGCGCTCCTTAGAAAACAGCGCCGCTTACATCCATGCATCAAGTAAAGCAAGGCGGACCAATGTCACATGGGGCCCCTCATAGGCGATGTACCTGGAGGTTCCCTGGGGCTGTCGTCTTCATTGATCGCCAGCCTGAGCTGCTGGATGAAGTCGGCGGAGTAGACGCCGCGCTCCTGCCAGATGTGTAGCAGCCTCTCCAAGGGCTTCCGGCAGCCATCGTCGGCTTCACTGCAACATAAAGGAGGGAGAAAGAAGGCAAGTCACATCATCAGAAGGAGCAAGCAGGTACATGGGAAACGGTGAAGGTGGTGGCAGAGTATGATCAGATATCAGAACATAATGTAACAGACCCTCTGCTCAGCGCAGAGAGTAGACTGCGTCTCCGCGGCAGTCATGGTTCAGGGGCGGTAAGCAAACCAAACTTTTCCACTGCCACGCTGTAATAAGAGACAGGACTGATTTATGTATTACAGAATGGCATCCATGGCTAGCTGACAGTCTCTGCACTTTATGCTGCAATTTCTATTTTATTTTTTTATGGACAGAAATCTGTTCCAATTCTCCAAATTGTATTTTGGATTTAAAGGGGTACTCCACTGAGCTGTATGTCTGCAACATATACTTCTAGTGACCCTCCAGCCACACCTAATATTTGACTATACATAGATTATGTACCTGGTGCCCGACATTCCTCCCATGGTTCCTTTGTTTTTCCTTTCTGCTCCCCCATCTGATTTATTTCAAGATGGCCGCCACAGTCTCAGACTTCCGCATACAGAGCGCTGTTTGGAAAGTCTAAGACCCGCCCCCTCCATTGCTCTTGGGTGCACACATTGCCCCCGCTCTTGGAGCACATCTGTCCGAGGACAGTGGGGAGGGAGGGGGCACGTCTGACATTCTTTTAGAGCTCGGCAGGGGGAAATCTGAGACAGACAGTGGAGGCCACCTTGAAGAAAATCAGACCGCAGAACCGAATGGAGGAACAGAGACGGCAGCTGAGGAATGAAAGGCATCAGGCATGTAAATTATATAGAACGGTGAAATTTTAGGTTTGGACTGGAGTGAAAGAGAAGACCTGGCTTTATATGCTACCAATCCTCCATATTATGGTCACAGCTTACCCCCTCTCCCTCCCTGCACAATAACCCGAGTTGCTGCTGTAAAGCTAATCTCTAAACAGTTATGCGCAGATCTGAGCAGCGGCTATGGGAAGATGGCTGCCCCATAATCATGTACATAAAAAATGTTTTTTAATTTGGAAAAATACATGGGTGACACATTCCCTTTACGGTAAGGTGTGAAGGTGTTAGGAGCCATGTAGATCACAGTATTAGCAGACCTTGGGGTACGTAGAAAGAACAGAATGGACATACTTGTGAAAGAGAAGATGCATCAACGCCAAGAGCACAAAACATGTATTCAGTCAATATCCAAGTGCAATTTAAGGGTTAAGTTAATTCCCCCTTTCTAGAAGGCGGCTCCCGCTGAGCTGATATATGGCCTTGAGTACAAGCTTTGCTTCCCGAAACCTAGATCTTGTGATTTATGTGAAAGTTGTTAGCGGCCAAACGCTGCTGGTAATATATTATCGCGCACTTCCTTCTCAGTTCCAAGAGTGTGATCGCGGCCCCGTGTTCCAGCAGAAGAGTCTCCCGCCATTATGGCCGTGCAAAGTCAGAAGAAGATGCATCAGTCACTCACAAATACATTTGAGAGAAAATTTAGGGGACGCCCACATTGCTGAGAAAAATGATGGTTTTGATATATGAAAATGAGCCTCTAGGAGCAACGGGGGGCGTTGCCATTACACCTAGAGGCTCTGCTTTCTCTGCAACTGCCGCGTCCTCTGCATTTTGATTGACAGGGCCAGGCAGCGTAAATGTAATCACACCTGTCCCGGAGAGGACGCGGCACTTGCAGAGAGAGCAGAGCCTCTAGATATAAAGGTAACGCCCCCGCTGCTCCTAGAGGCCTATTAGGATATAATAAAACCATCATTCTCAGCAATGTGGGCACATGTGAACACGGGACCAACACAGACGCCTTCATTACAAGAGCCAAGCTAACTCACTGACCACTAACAGAGTTCGGCAGGCAAGCTCAGTGACCTCTACGGAAGTCATTTTGCAGGGAGGGGGAGAAGGTAAACTGTGCCCATCACATATTGTCAATAGTGGATCCTATGTTATCTATACTAGTTAATATATATTTGTAATTCTGCCTTTGATAAAGAGATGACTGCTTAAAGGCAAGGAAGCGTAGTGGCCAGAGTAAAAAACTTTTTTTTTTTAAGTCAATTTTAGTAAATACTTCTGTATTCATCAGAAAATAACTGAAGCATATTTACTTAGTAATCTGCATTGTGACCTTACTATACTAGTCCTCTGGGATATTATAGGGGTTGTCTCACCTGGTATATTATTATTATTATTATTTATTATTATTATTAAAGAGCCATTCATTCCATAGGGCCCTGCCCGTGAGGGCTTACAATCTACATGGTATGGGAGAAGGACACAGTAGGTGAGGGTGAAGCTGGTCATGGCGGTATAGAGGCAGCAGGGTCATTGGTTGTAGGCTTGTCTGAAGAGGTGGGTTTTCAGGTTTCTTTTGAAGGATTCCACTGAAGGTGAGAGTCTGATATGTTGGGGTAGCGAGTTCCAGAGTATGGGGGATGCACGGGAGAAATCTTGGAGTCGATTGTGGGAAGAGGCGATAAGAGGAGAGGAGAGAAGGAGGTCTTGTGAGGATCCAGTGAAGGGATTGGCAGAGGGGAGAGGCAGAGGAGTAATAAGGTGAGAGGTGGATTAGTCGGGCAGCGGAGTTGAGGATGGATTGGAGGGGTGCGAGGGTGCTAGATGGAAGGCCACAGAGGAGAATGTTGCAGTAGTCTAGGCGGGAGATAATGAGGGCACGTACGAGCATTTTCGCAGATTCGAAGTTAAGGCAAGCGCGGATGCGGGAGATGTTTTTGAGTTGGAGGTGGCAGGTGGTGGAAAGGGCTTGGATGTGCGGTCGGAAGGAAAGGGCAGAATCTAAGGTCACTCCAAGGCAGCGGGCTTTTTTGACTGGGGATAATGTGCAGCCATTGATCGTGATAGATAGGTCTGTTGGGGGGGGTTGAACAAGATGGGGGAAAGATTATGAATTCTGTCTTATCCATGTTAAGTTTAAGAAAGCGAGAGGCGAAGAAGGATGATATAGAAGATAGACATTGTGGGATTCTTGATAGTAAGGTGGATTTGTGTGTCGTCAGCATAGGAGTGATACTGAAAGCCATGGGACTCTATGAGCTGTCCCAGGCCAAAAGTGTAGATTGAGAAGAGCAGGGGTCCTAGGACAGAGCCTTGCGGGACACCAACAGAGAGGGCATGAGACGAGGAGGTGGTGTGGGAGTGGGAGACGCTAAACGTCCGGTCTGTGAGGTATGATGTGATCCAGGAGAGAGCCAGGTCAGTGATGCCAAGAGATGAGAGAGTTTGCAACAGAAGGGTGTGGTCAACAGTGTCGAAGGCAGAGGACAGGTCAAGGAGAAGGAGGACAGAGTATTGTTTCTTGGTTTTGGCTGTCAGTAGGTCATTGGTGACTTTGGTAAGGGCAGTCTCGGTCGAGTGGTGGGTTCGGAAGCTGGATTGTAGGCGGTCAAAGAGGGAGCAGGAGGAGAGGTGGGAGGACAGTTCAGAATGGACATGTTGTTCACTAGGATATGCCACCAATCTCAAAAAGGCATGGAGCCCACATTTGGCACTCCCATAGAAATGAATGGAGGTGGCACCGTGTGCGTGGTGTACTCTCCTGAACCTTGGGCGCTTTGTTCTAAAGATAGGCGCGGGTCCCAGAGGTGATGAGAGATATGCCACCAATGTTGGCAGTGAGACAACCCCTTTAAGAAACTGACAACTGGGACATACCAATTAAGGGCACGCGCCTACGCACTCCGATACTGTCCAATAAGGGCTGACGTGTCAGACTCTATAGAGGCACACTTTGACAAGGGGATTACCAACGCCCGGTGGTAAATTCAGCTGTACATTTTCAGGAGGGATAACAGAGGAATGGCATAACAGTTTTATCAATGACTCAAAATTGTTATTTCATGAAACTATAAAGTATTGTATTTTACACTTTAAAAGGACACCCAAAAATAGGGGAAAAGGCAGTGCATCTTATAAAGCGAATGCCAGTGAGCGCTTCCATTATGGAAGCACTTACCAGCTTGCAGGAGGTATAAGGACCGGTACTGGTGAGCGTCAGGATGTAGTCTGTGCAGTATGACCTGATGCTGTACGCCGCAATATAACAGCGCTGCTCTGCACCGGAAAAGACCAGGGAGCGGCGAGTACAGGAGAGGTAAGTTAATTTATCTATTACATCTCTGACAGGGGTCTGCTCTGAGCTCTGACGGGGGTCTGCTCTGAGCTCTGACGGGGGTCTGCTCTGAGCTCTGACGGGGGTCTGCTCTGAGCTCTGACGGGGGTCTGCTCTGAGCTCTGACGGGGGTCTGCTCTGAGCTCTGACGGGGGTCTGCTCTGAGCTCTGACGGGGGTCTGCTCTGAGCTCTGACGGGGGTCTGCTCTGAGCTCTGACGGGGGTCTGCTCTGAGCTCTGATGAAAAATATTTATATGGTTATTTTCCACTTCTAGAACCTAAGTGCGTCTTATCAGGCGAAAAATACGGTACTAAACCAGGCTCGTCAGGAGAGCCCATGAAAGTAAACCAAAAGGAGGAATGTCATCTGTTCAAGCTTTATTTTCACGGAAGAGGATTTAAAAACAAAGTGCACACACCACTAGAGGGCTGTGGAGGGGAGCGGTGAATATTCGTTTCTCTTAGGGAGAACGTTAGACCATCCTAGCAGCCTATACGACATTTTCAAGGGATCAGCAATGTACAACTCCACAGATTTAAAATGGGAACCAATTCACAGAGTCAAAGGGGTTTCTGGAAAGACAAAACCATGTCACCCACTGAAACACTCCTTCATTCCAGCATCCTAAAACAGCGCCCTCCAATACTGTGTGGTTGTGTCTGGTACTGCACCTCAAACCTCACACAAGTGAACAGGAAAAATTGCAGTGTAGTGTTCAATTTTGTATCTGTCTCATGCTGCTGGTCGGAGGGGGGAGGGGACCGAGCCCCTAACAATCTGACAATTATGTGATTCTAGAGAAAAACCTATGGAATCCCCAGTAGCAGATTTATGGCCACCATGTCTAGGGTTGAATGCTGCCTAGATGCAGAGTGCAGACTGCATTTCTAGCACTCGACAGTCTATCATACACCTGGAGTCATTCTAATAGTAATATTATAGGCGTGTTATTTAAAGTGCTTCCCCACTTTGGGCAATTCCTACTTATTAGAAGGGTCCCTTGACAATAAGATGATCATGGGACCTCCAGCAATCTGTAACTCTAGCAGTAAGTGTTCTTCTTTCCCACAGCATCACCACAGGCAAAATGAAGCATTACAAGTGCCTATTCATATCAATGTCTTCTGTATGTCGGGCAGGTCCTCCAGAGCAAGACGTGCTCTTTGTAAACACTCTAACCAAGAGATGAAGACCCCCCTAATAACCCAGAGTTTCCTAACATCGTATATATAAAAACAGGCATCCTAAACAGGACAACCCCTTTAAGAAAGTCTTAAAGGGATTTTCCAAAAGTTATTTTTATTGATGACCTATCCCTCTGGATAGGTTATCAGGAGGGATGAGCGAATCAATTTCGAATGAAACATCCGAAGTCAATTCGCATACAACTTTGTTCTAATACTGTACGGAGCAGGAGCTCCGTACAGTACTAGAATGTATTGGCTCCGATGAGCCGAAGTTATTGCTTCGCGAAGTCTCACGAGACTTCTGGTAATAACTTCTAAAATGTATTTGTGCTGTACAAAAACATTTCACAAACCTCTGGTTCGGTTCAAGAGAAATGTTTTTTTACAGTGAAAATTTAATTTGTGAAGTTATTACCCCAAGGCGTTCCGTATGGCATCCGTTTTTTTTTGCGGATCAGTTTTTTTTTGTGGATCCATTGTAATAATGCTTATCGCTGTACGCAAACTAGAATAAAATAGGACATGCACAATGGTTTACTATTTAGAGTATAAATGTGCAGACAGAAGCCCGGGGGTTAAGGAACGTCACATAGCGTCTACAGAGAAGACAGAGACCACCGGCCGGGGTAAGAATTGAATTGTCATTTGTCCTACCTGGACACGTGGGAGAAGGCATCCAGAAGAACGCTCTCAAATTCACGGGTAAACTCCGGTCCCTTGCGTTTACTGTTCTGAATGACATCATTGGCCAAATAGAGGAATGTCAGCTTTCGACTTGGCTTTGCTGGAAAGTGAAGAGTTAATCAGGTCAGTGAATGAACCAATGCAATCAATCATGTAAACCAAACTTCTGCCAAAAGCATGTGGGGTTTTAAGCTACAGTGACAGCTCCCCCTACAGGACACTTTTGGAAACACACCTGGTTAAAGAGCCAGCCACATGGTCCCCCACAGTGATGAGAATTACCCTCTGGCTTACATATTACTGCAGTCTATGTGCATATGGACGGCACGTAACGTGCAGGGATATACAAGGTACAATAAACCGGACAATACAGACTCTATACACACGTATATAGATATACAAGCTATTCCACTGCTGCCATTATTTACTGGGAAGGGGTGCCCTCCAGGAAGCACCATCTAGGAAGCAACGTGCTCTGCACCACGACTCTGCACCCCTTAACCACTCCCGCGGCAGGTGACCCGCTTTTTGAGGAACTTCTTATCAGACCTCCTTAAAAAGACTATAGAAAAGATGGAAAACGTATCTAGCGGGAACCCAAAATTATTTGTTTTGACCTAGTTCACTGAGCGCACCTCCTCAAGGGGCGTACACCCAACAGATCTACTGCCTCAAAGTTTCCGCAGCACTTTACGCTAGCAGCCGTGTAAAATTGTCTTGTCAATTTATGTTGTGGATTTCACCCCCTTCAATGCAATAGGGTGAAGTCTGCATGTAACTCATTCGTGGCGGGCGCATTTTGCTAAATTTATAAATAAATAAAAAAGAAGAACCTAATGTTCATTTTTATTTTAATATCCATTTTAATCAAACTATATAAGCCCACTCGCCACTTCAAGGCAACCTCTAAAAGATGTGCTACAGATATTGCTGACCTATCCTCCAGTCACCCGCATCAATATCAAGTCGGTGGTGGTCCGACACCCAGCTCCCCACCGATCCAGCTGTTTCAGGCAGCTGTGCTACTGGAAATAATACAGTATTGGCGTGGGAGGCAGACAGCGCCATACATCGTGTAGTGGCCGTGCTGGGATACTGCAGCTCAGCTCCCATTGAAGTGAACAGGAGCTGAGCTGCAGTATGCCAACCCCAGAAACCACACAGTATACGTATAGTTAACAGTACCGCAGCTGCCCGAAACAGCTGATCAGCGGGGGCACCGGGTGTGGGACCTCCACGACCTGATAGTGTTCTATCACTACTGAGCAAAATGTATAAAAAGGAACATAAATTTCTTACTAAACTGTTTGAGCAGAACCTATAAGCCCACACGTCACTTCACCGCAACCTCTTTTTAGTGGGTCCCTACACAATTAGGTGCAGCAACGCGTGGCGACTACCAAGGTCACAACACAGCGTACGCAGCCTAACAGCACCCCTGGCTCTAACACCCCGTACGACCACAGTAATGAAGGTCACCAAAGAGGACCAACACCAACCCTCAGACAGAGAACAGATAGGCAGGGACGCACACCGGGTGCCCACGTACGGTTGAGAAACAGTTTGCCTGAAAAATCCCGCAATCACGGGCAAAGGTTATGCAAGTGCCTCACCGTGGTGTATTTTTATAAGTGTATGAGAACTAAATGATATATTTTTTTTTATACATTATATACACAATATAAAATTACAGTAGCCTCGGCAGCCATAATGGAAATCGGAGGATTTTTATATTACCTCGTTTTATGATTAACCAGCGTCATTGATAAAGGCGATGGAGCGTCCCCTTAATGCGCATGTCATTCAGATGAATGCTGCACAGGCTTTAAAAACAGGAGGACAAAAAAAAAAAAAAAAAAAAAAAATCTGCAATTGGGTTGTGAAAGGCGCAGGAAGCTCTTTGACTGCGATTAGCTCTGCATTTGTACAGTGATTATTCCGGATACAGCCATTTACCGAGATAGAGTCCAAGTGTCACGGATGCGGCTTGATTCATCAAACATTACAGAATGATTGCAGCCATTGTATTACCAAGGCAACCTCCAGCAAATTACCCAACCGAGCGATATTAAGGGCCATTAGAATGAAAAATTAGGAATAGCGGAGATCATACTCAGAATATGCACTGTTTGGCGCATTTCTCCCCTGAATAAGTACGTTCAGGATTATTGTGCATTCATCGACAAGGGTCAGGACGTCGCATAAAAAATATAAAAATAAAATAAAATAAGAAAGGCAGGAGGACTGCAGTGAGTAAGTAATGCTTTGTTCCAGAAGACGGACCCCGAGTGGTGCCAGGAGGGCATTGTGTTCTGGACTTTATTCAAAGGCCGCCCAAGACATGTCGTACTGTACAGGGTTTAACTCATTATTAGGCCTCAAGCACACAACAGTTATGCGGTCCACAAAATACCGATGCGGTCCGCAATTTAATTTTTTTTAGAAGACCCACTGACTTCAAATTGCAGATCTGCAAAATACGGATACCGTCCATGTTCTATCCGCATTTTTTGCAGACTCATTGACTTTAATAGGTCGGTGCGGGAAAGTACAGGACATGTCCTTTCTGCAGAATGGACACACGTCTGCGGAAAGTGCATGGATCACCTGTGCGCTTTCCACAACCGTATGCCCATTTCACAGAAAAAGAGAATATGTTTGCAGAATGCAGCCCACAGACGCATCGAAGTCAGTGGGTCAGCCAGTAATGCGGATGTAACACGGGCGGTATCCGTATTTTGCGGATCTGTAATCTAAGGACTGTAAAATACATACAGCTGTGTGCATGAGGTCTTATATAGCGCTCCCCCCCCTCCCCCTACAGGTTGCTGGGTTTGGATGGGGGAGGGGTTGTGAAGGTGTAAGAAATCCCACGCCTCCGTACCCATCTGACTTCATACAGGATCACAGTGGGGCTCACTGCTTCTAAGGGAGAATATGTCGGCAGCGTGCAGACGCACCATTAAGGGGGTATGTTGGTTAGTTAAAGTCATCCGCTACCCACACGGGATACTTACTTTGAAATCAATTTTGGGGTTGACAGACTCCTTATAATGCCCACACTGTCCCTCAAGGGACAATGCGTAGACTAGGTCCTACACTTGCCCATGACTACGGTCCATGCTTGGCGTAACATTTAACCAACACAGACATCTGACTAGACCACACGCCTTCAGCCAATTTCTACAGGTGGCACTGACACACTAAGCGCGTCTGGGCAGCCGAAGGACCTCTACTCTTCCTCTCTATGCCTTCAATTCCATACAAAAGAATACAGGGACTATTCTGACACATTGAAGAGGTTTTCCAGGATTTTTTTATACGAATAGACCACCAAGTTCAGATTGTCAGAGGTCTGACGCCCCTCACCCCCCATGAACAGTTCAGGAGTAGGAAACAAGAGGCAGAATTACATTGCTCCATTCATTGTGTAGTAGACGAAGCTGGTTACTGCAGCACTACCTCCTTTGACTTCAGTGGGGACAATGCTGCAGTAACCAGCTCCGTCCACTACACAATGGATGACACTTTGTAGTTCTGGCCTGGAGGCTACTACAAAACAGTTGGGTGCCTCTGGGGCCGGCTTCTATCTCAAGTAAAAGGCTATGCCTTGAATGGAGAGCAAGTTGCACATGTTCATCTTTCTCCATTCATTGCTGACTCGTCACGAGCTGGCGCGGCTATTGTTAGGAGTCCCATAGTGGTGAACGGAGGGGCGCCCGCACATGAGCAAAGTGCTCTTTCATTATGGTGCATCTCCGATCTTGAGATATGAGGTGGACCAGAAGTGGGATCTCTGCTATATACACACACACACACAACATATGATACCGATTTTCCACTCCAAATAATAACAAATGTATCATGTGTGCGTACAAAGGAACTGCAGAGGCACTTGAACAGGTGTCTAAACGGAGCCATAACATAGTATTATCGCGATTTATGCCCACCTTAACTGCCCATTCCTGCCATCAGCGAGACCTAATCCATCCTATGGGCAGTGAATACATCAGACTTAGCCCACTTTCACACGAGCGAGTAATCCGCGTGGGTACGATGCGAACGCATTGCACCCGCACTGAATCCAGACCCATTCATTTCAATGGGGCTGTGCACATGAGCATTGTTTTTCACGTATCACTTGTGCGTTGTGTGAAAATCGCAGCATGTTCTATAGTCAGTGTTTTTCACGCAACGCTGGCCCAATAAAAGTGAATGGGGCTGCGTAAAAAAAAAAAAAAAAAATCTGCAAGCAAGTACGGATGCGATGCATTTTTCACCGATTGTTGCCAAGAGATGTTGTTTGTAAACCTTCGGTTATTTATCACGCATGTGAAAAACGCATCAATGCGCATTGCACCCGCGTGATAAAAACTTAATGCAATCGCAGGCAAAACTGAATGAACTTGCCTGCGAAATCGCGCATTTTTAACTGAACGCATCTGGACCTAATCCGTATCGTTCGTGTGCAAGAAGCCTTATTGGATATCTTTGTTACATATTAAAAGACAAAAATAAAAATAAAAATAAATGATCTGTGCTTCCGTTGGCAGGAACATCTCAAGTGTCAATCAGTCCTGAGTACCTTAAAGGGGTTGTCCGGGTTCAGAGCTGAACACGGACATACCCTTATTTTCACCCAGGCAGCCCCCCTGAGCCTAGCATCGGAGCATCTCATGCTCCGATGCGCTCCCGTGCCCTGCGCTAGATCGCGCAGGGCACGGGCTCTTGTGTTTTCAATAACACACTGCCGGGCGGTAACTTCCGCCCAGCGGTGTGTTCGGTGACGTCACCGGCTCTGAGGGGCGGGCTTTAGCTCTGCCCTAGCCGTTTTACTGGCTAGGGCAGAGCCAAATCCCGCCCATCAGTGCCGGTGACATCACCGGGGTTCCTGTCAGCCCCATGGAGAGCCCCGGTACGTCACCGGAACTCAGAAAAATGCCTTTGCCCTGCGCGATTTAGCGCAGGGCAAAGGAGAGCATCGGAGCATGAACTGCTCCGATGCTCCTGTCAGGGGGGCTGCCAGGGTGAAAATGGAGGGCTGTCCAGGTTCAGCTCTGAACCTGGACAACCCCTTTAAGGGCACCCCTCACACTGAGCCCCCATCAGATGCAAAAATATAGCTTTTAAGTTCAATAACATTTCAGTGAGGACAGAACGTTCAGAACATGAACCTCCGTTTTACTGCACTTCTTACATTTACAACGTCTTGGCAGAACAATAAGAGTCCAGTGTCCCCGGACAAGTCATTTATACATTCCAAGACTTGCGCCTAACCTTTCCATAGTGTCAAGAACCAACCAAGAAAAATCTATAATGAATGAGCGTCAGTCGTATTGTATGGTGCAGCAGCGAATTAATAAGATGCTACTGTTCCTCACTGCCACCGGTGAGGGAAAGATATTTTTGGTGGCGCTATCAAGTCCACCAAGTGAACTATTAAAAAGGCAAATAACACCTTTGGGGACATTTTTATTTTTTTATATATATTTTTTTTTAATAACCTCTTTCTACTTATCTTGTCCTAAAAATCTTTTTTTTTCTGTATTGAATTCTCTGTAGCTTTCAGTTTCACTGTTCCTTCTCAGTGAATCAGTCACGAGCTCATCTTAAAGCCCTAGATTAAGCGGTTTCATACGAATTTTAGGCTACTTTCACACTTGCGTTCAGAGCGGATCCGTCTGAGACGGATCCGCTCATATAATGCAGACGGTGGCTCCGTTCAGAATGGATCCGTCTGCATTATAGTGTAAAAAAAATTCTAAGTGTGAAAGTAGCTGCAGACGGATCCGTCCAGACTTTACATTGAAAGTCAATGGGGGACGGAGCAGTTTGAAGATTGAGCCATATTGTGTCATCTTCAAACGGATCCGTCCCCAATGACTTACATTGTAAGTCTGGACGGATCCGCTTGCCTCTGCACGGCCAGGCGAACACCCGAACGCTGCAAGCAGCGTTCAGGTGTCCGCCTGCTGAGCGGAGCAGAGGACAAACGCTGCTAGACTGATGCATTCTGAGCGGATCCGCGTCCACTCAGAATGCATTAGTGCTGGACGGAAGCGTTCGGGTCCGCTCGTGAGCCCCTTCAAACGGAACTCACAAGCGGACAGCTGAACGCTAGTGTGAAAGTAGCCTTAAATAAGTGTTTATGAGATGCTAAGAAAGTAAAGCTGAGGGCCACAGATTGAGCTGTCACAGCAACTCTGAGGGATTCAGTGAGGAGAAGGAACAGTCCGCAGATGCAGTGAAACTGGAAGCTGCAGAGGTAAAACTGTTGAAAATGTTTAATAAAGACCAATCAAATAATGACTTCTAGTCCAAAATAAGTAGAAATGCAAAGACAAAAAATGGCCCCAAAGGTGTCCATAGCCTTTAAACACTAATCTCTAGTGTAGATCAACTAATACTTGCTTCACGGTACGATGTTCCAGCAGTCTGTCCAAGCAGAGGAGCAGACTACCTGAATTACCGTATCCAGTAGGGCCAGACACCACTGGGGCCCGATGCCCATTCACTATAATGTGATCCGTTGGTTGTTCGGCATGAATGTTATCTTTCTGAGAGAAAAATACTGCCGTCTGCATTTTTCTGTCAGAACCCTGGCATTCATAATGGAAACCTGAGCGATCCCAATATAGTGAATGGGGATCCAGCGGTCCCCGGCCATAATAATTCAGGTAGTCCGCTCCTCAGCCGTAACAGTAACGCAGATGAGAACCTAGCCTAACCCTCATTTGTTGAGCACCGACCAGTTCTCTCTACAACTACCAGAAGGACCCGGCTTCGCTCGGGTATATTTCATCTATTTCATTTAATGTTTGTGTGTGTCGTTAAAAGATATCAACAGTATCCCCCATAACAGCGACCTCTACAGCACACCGCCCCTTTAACAGCGACGTCCACAGCACCCAGCCCCTTAACACTGACCCCCCCCCACAGCAGCTCATACCCTTAACTTAGACCTTCACAGCAGCCCACACCTTTAACAGCGAGTTTCACAGAACCCCAATCCCTTGACAGTAGGGCTGCAATGAATAATCGGCATTATCGATAATATTTCGATAACGGCCGATTCGTTGCTATGCAGGCGGTCAGGCACTATGCCTGCGGGTCCTTGAACTTTAAATCACTGCATCTTTATTACCTTACATCGAAGCTCCAGTATCAGGCAGAGCGGGCGGCAGCGTAACGTCACTCACTCACGTGACGCACATGCTCCGCCTGTATCATTCATAAAGTGGGTGGCGCAGTAGCGTCACGTGAGTGAGTGACGTTACGCTGCCGCCCGCTCTGCCTGTTACTGGAGCTTCATTGTAAGGTAATAAAGATGTGGTGATTTAAAGTAAAAGTTACTGCCGGTTAATGAATACTGCTGTGAGCGGGGCCAAGGCTGCTATGGGGAGGGGGGGGGGGGCGGGGTTTCTGTGGATGGCACTGTTCTGGGGAGGGAGGGTCGTCTGTGGATGGCACTGTTATGGGAGGGGACCTGTGAATGGTACTGTTATTAAAAGGGGGACCTGTGGATGACACTATATAACATCTTATGCTATATGTCTCATCTACAGATCTCCCCATAACAGTGCCATCCACAGATCCCCTACATAACAGTGCCATCCACAGATCCCCTACATAACAATGCCATCCACAGATCCCCTACATAACAGTGCCATCCACAGATCCCCTACATAACAGTGCCATCCACAGATCCCCTACATAACAGTGCCATCCACAGATCCCCTACATAACAGTGCCATCCACAGATCCCCTACATAACAGTGCCATCCACAGATCCCCTACATAACAGTGCCACCCACAGATCCCCTACATAACAGTGCCACCCACAGATCCCCTACATAACAGTGCCACCCACAGATCCCCTACATAACAGTGCCACCCACATATTGTTTTAATATGGCCTTTGAACATAATTTTTCAAGTAAGATCATATAAACCCCTTTTTTTCATTTTGGTGTTTTTTCCCCCCGATTAATCAATGAAAATATCGACAACTAATTGATTATTCAAATAATCGTTAGCTGCAGCCCCCTTAACAGTGACCTCACAGTACACCGCTGCCTTAACAGTCACCTCACAGTACACCGCTGCCTTAACAGTCACCTCACAGTACACCGCTGCCTTAACAGTCACCTCACAGTACACCGCTGCCTTAACAGTCACCTCACAGTACACCGCTGCCTTAACAGTCACCTCACAGTACACCGCTGCCTTAACAGTCACCTCACAGTACACCGCTGCCTTAACAGTCACCTCACAGTACACCGCTGCCTTAACAGTCACCTCACAGTACACCGCTGCCTTAACAGTCACCTCACAGTACACCGCTGCCTTAACAGTCACCTCACAGTACACCGCTGCCTTAACAGTCACCTCACAGTACACCGCTGCCTTAACAGTCACCTCACAGTACACCGCTGCCTTAACAGTCACCTCACAGTACACCGCTGCCTTAACAGTCACCTCACAGTACACCGCTGCCTTAACAGTCACCTCACAGTACACCGCTGCCTTAACAGTCACCTCACAGTACACCGCTGCCTTAACAGTCACCTCACAGTACACCGCTGCCTTAACAGTCACCTCACAGTACACCGCTGCCTTAACAGTCACCTCACAGTACACCGCTGCCTTAACAGTGACCTCCACAGCGCCCTGCCCCCTTAATGCTGGGGCTACACGATGACATATGTCGCACGTCATTCTGTCTCAACATTTTTTATAATGATAGTCTATGGTGTTGCACTGCGACATGTGACGTGCGGCGACACGACAATCGCAAAAAATCCATCCATGCAGTCGCAGCAAGCCACATGTCGCAGTGCAACACCATAGACTATCATTATAAAATTAGTCGTGTGACATCAATGTCGCGTGACACATGTAGCAGTGTAGTTGTGCCCTATGTGTTGTGCGACTTATTGCCCTAGCCTAAGGTCCCTTTCACACGAGCAAGTTTTCCGCGCGGGTGCAATGCGTGGCATGAACGCATGGCACCCGTACTGAATCCTGACCCATTAATTTCAATGGGTCTGTGTACATGAGCGTTGTTTTTCACACATCAGTTCTGCGTTGCGTGAAAATCGCAGCATGTTCTATATTCTGCGTTTTTCACGCAGCCCTGGCCCCATAGAAGTGAATGCGGCTGCGTGAAAAACGCGATGCATCCGCAAGCAAGTGCGGGTGCGATGCGTTTTTCACGGATGGTTGCTAAGAGATGTTGTTTGTAATCAGTTTTTTATCACGCGCGTGAAAAACGCATCAAAACGCACAGAAAAAAACTGAACAACTAAACGCAATCGCAGACAAAACTGACTGAACTTGCTTGCAAAATAGTGCGAGTTTCACTGAATGCACCCTGAACGCATCCGGCCCCAATCCGCAACGCCCGTGTGAACCCAGCCTTAAAGCTTAACTACAGCATTGAAGAAAAATGGAACCCTGGAGTAAAACTGTGTGTATGTGGAGACTAAGGACCTGCGAGCTTCTATTGGCTGATAAGGGACATGTGACCGTGTGTATGGCAGTTG
Organism: Bufo gargarizans; assembly: GCF_014858855.1. NCBI lineage: Eukaryota > Metazoa > Chordata > Amphibia > Anura > Bufonidae > Bufo > Bufo gargarizans. The sequence goes on along the minus strand of NC_058085.1, from coordinate 70,571,566 downwards.
GGATACGAAGAGAAATACTTGCAGGCTTGTATTGGCTAATGCAGGTCATTTTTGGGAATATCTCAGAAACGGTACGTCATAGAGAGCTGTGACCCCCACAAGATTTATTTCCAAACGGGTGCAATATCCAAGTACGGTAACAGGTGCTTATCCACTTGTAGAAAGCGAAAAAAAATTGGACTGCACTCCAAAGCGTATCTTCAATCAAAAAGTGTGTTTTTAATCACCCATATGGTGGCAAAGAGCGACGTTTCGGCCCAAACATGAGCCTCTCTCAAGAAAAACACACTTTGATTGAAGATGCGCTTTGGAGTGCAGAGATAGAGATATATATATATATATATATATACACAGACGTGGACAAAATTGTTGGTACCCTTTGGTCAATGAAAGAAAAAGTCACAATGGTCACAGAAATAACTTTAATCTGACAAAAGTAATAATAAATTAAAATTCTATAAATGTTAACCAATGAAAGTCAGACATTGTTTTTCAACCATGCTTCAACAGAATTATGTAAAAAAATAAACTCATGAAACAGGCATGGACAAAAATGATGGTACCCCTAGAAAACACAGAACATAATGTGACCAAAGGGACATGTTAATTCAAGGTGTGTCCACTAATTAGCATCACAGGTGTCTACAACCTTGTAATCAGCCATTGGGCCTATATATATGGCTCCAGGTAATCACTGTGTTGTTTGGTGATATGGTGTGTACCACACTCGACATGGACCAGAGGAAGCAAAGGAAAGAGCTGTCTCAAGAGATCAGAAAGAAAATTATAGACAAGCATGTTAAAGGTAAAGGCTATAAGACCATCTCCAAGCAACTAGATGTTCCTGTGAGTACAGTTGCACATATTATTCATAAGTTTAAGATCCATGGGACTGTAGCCAACCTCCCTGGACGTGGCCGCAGGAGGAAAATTAATGACAAATCTAAGAGACGGATAATCCGAATGGTAACAAAAGAGCCTAGAAAGACTTCTAAAGAGATTCAAGGTGAACTTCATGCTCAAGGAACATCAGTGTCAGATCGCACCATCCGTCGTTGTTTGAGCCAAAGTGGACTACATGGGAGACGACCAAGGAGGACACCATTGTTGAAAACGAATCATAAAAAAGCAAGACTGGAATATGCCAAACTACATGTTGACAAGCCACAAAGCTTCTGGGAGAATGTCCTGTGGACAGATGAGACAAAAATCGAAGTTTTTGCCAAGGCACATCAGCTGTATGTTCACAGACGAAAAAATGAAGCATATCAAGAAAAGAACACTGTCCCTACTGTGAAACATGGAGGAGGCTCTGTTATGTTCTGGGGCTGCTTTGCTGCGTCTGGCACAGGGTGTCTTGAATCTGTGCAGGGTACAATGAAATCTCAAGACTATCAAGGAATTCTAGAGAGAAATGTACTAGCCAGTGTCAGAAAGCTTGGTCTCAGTCGCAGGTCATGGGTCTTGCAACAGGACAATGACCCAAAACACACCGCTAAAAACACCCAAGAATGGCTAAGAGGAAAAAATTGGACTATTCTAAAGTGGCCTTCTATGAGCCCTGACCTCAATCCTATTGAGCATCTTTGGAAGGAGCTGAAACATGCAGTCTGGAAAAGGCACCCTTCAAACCGGACACAACTGGAGCAGTTTGCTCATGAGGAGTGGGCCAAAATACCTGCTGAGAGGTGCAGATGTCTCATTGACAGTTACAGGAAGCGTTTGATTGCAGTGATTGCCTCAAAAGGTTGCGCAACAAAATATTAAGTTAGGGGTACCATCATTTTTGTCCATGCCTGTTTCATGAGTTTATTTTTTTACATAATTCTGTTGAAGCATGGTTGAAAAACAATGTCTGACTTTCATTGGTTAACATTTATAGAATTTTAATTTATTATTACTTTTGTCAGATTAAAGTTATTTCTGTGACCATTGTGACTTTTTCTTTCATTGACCAAAGGGTACCAACAATTTTGTCCACATCTGTATATATATATATATATATATATATATATATATATATATATATATATATTTTTTTTTTATTATTATTATTATTTTTTTTTTCAAGAAAAAAAAAATCAACGCAGCACTCTTCTTGTAAAAAAACGCAGTGTCTTTATTCACACATGTGACACAAAAATAGCAACGTTTCAAACATTGCCTATTTTTGTGTCACATGTGTGAATAAAGACACTGCGTTTTTTTACAAGAAGAGTGCCGCATTGATTTTTCCTGGAATATACAAGCCTATGGTCAAAGCTTGCACCCGATAACCTCTAAAGTGAGTGCTGCCGGATTTCATATACTATACTTATATATAAGAAGTGAATGTTAGACATTACATAAGGCTAAGAAATGCCTTCTTCAGAGCTGCAGTCATATAAGGGCACAGCTTACAGCATAATGTTTTTGGCACAGAAATCCCACACACCTGCAAGTTATTCTTCAGTGGGTTTACAGCGAGCACGTATCTCATCCACAGGGATTCACATTGATGAGACTTTGGCCGAACCACAACTTGACTCTGGCTCCAACATCTGTTGCGTCTCGTCTACAGGAAGCTCTTATAGAAATGGTAATGGCGCTCACATAACCAGGTGCTTCCTTGGAACTGGCTATGACTTTCTAAAACAGATCTGACTTTTTTATTGTTATATTAGAACAGAGCGAGATAGATGACGAAGTCAAGGTACCGAGAACGGCTGCTGATGGTAGCCGCGTGGAATGATTTCCACCGATTAGATAAACTGATAACTCCAAAACCACTTACCACCTCCTACCCAACCAATGATGACATTTCCAATACCTAGCCCTGTCAACCACAGCGTAGAGGGCACGGCATTCGCAGAGGGAGCAGAGCCTCTAGGTGTAACGGCAACGCCCCTGTTGCTCCTGGAGCCTCATTTGCATAAATGAAAACATAATTTTTCTCAGCAATGCGGGCACATATGGACATGGGACCAACACAGATGCCTCCAGCTGCTAAGTGCATGTAACACGTCAGCCAGTGTCATAGGTACAAAACTGCTGATAGATGCCCTTTCAATGCCTCTTCATTCCAGGCTTTGAAGTCCAGTAGGCGGTCCTATCAGGGACTGATAGCCTTCCCTCTACGACTGTGTATACAGAGACAGCTGTCAATCACCGATAGGACCGTCTCCTTGACGTCAAAGTTTTACTGAATTATTTCCCATAAAGCGATATTATCCATCTGCTCAGCTCCTCCTGCCTGTAGCTTAGACGCCATGTTCAATGTGACAGGTTCCCATTAAAGGGGTTGTCCCATCTGGTGCAGCTTTTTTTCCGTTTTGATTTCACACAACCGCATCCTAACAGAATGGATGCATCCTGATGTGCAAAATCAGAACAAATCTGTTTAATTCCAGTATGGAGACCCTCTGCCGGACCTCAATACCGGAATTAACAACGCAAGTGTGAAAGTAGATAGCAAGCGCAGTCTGTTCAACACTATGGGACCTCTAAAAATAGCCATCACTCGATTTTAAGAAGTGCCATAGTATTCAATGGAGGTTGTCCACGCATGTGCGGCTTGCTCTCTGTTCTGGACTCAGGAGAGGGTCCCAGAGGTGAGACCTGCACCAATCAGATATTTATGGCATATCCTATTGACATGTCACAAATATCCCACATGGGAAGGGCCCGCAGGAAAACTTCGGCTATCCTACTAGTACACACAAAACCTGTCCTAATTACACAGGAGGATTATGATCCTGAATACAGTTTAATGTGATCTTAAGATAAATCTCTGTAGGAATGGAGCTCATGAGGAGACATGAAGTACAGAGAGGAGGTGGTGATAAGGCTAATGAGCAGCAGCACTTGTATGCAGTCTCCATTACCAGTCTGTCCTGTCCGTCCTCCCTGTAATTCATGTCTCCTCATGAACGCCATTCCTACAGAGATTCAGCTGAAGATCTTATCAGCTGTATTTAAGATCATAATCCCTGACAAGCAGAGCAGAGAGGAGGATGAGGCAGCTCTTTACCTCAGTGTTGTGAAGTAATTCTGTGCGATTAGGACAGGTTTTGTGTGTACTAATAGGACAACGGCCATTTTATTTCTCCTAATGATTGCTACCTAGACAAAATAAACCATTAGAACTAATGAAAGCTATTTGGGAATATATTTATAATAAAATAATATTTAAAGAGGACCTTTCACCGATTATTACAATGTGAACTAAGTATACAGACCTGTAGATCGGCGCCCAAGGATCTCACTGCATTTACTATTATCCCCGGGCGCCGCTCCGTTCTCCCGCTATGCCCTCCGGTATCTCCGCTCACTAAGTTATAGTAGGTGGAGATTTCAGTCACTAAGTTATGGTAGGCGGAGTCTGCCCTTGTTCTGCTCTAGCGCTGGCCAATCGCAGCGCAGAGCTCACAGCCTGGGAGGTTATTTTCTCCCAGGCTGTGAGCTCTGCAATGCGATTGGCCAGCGCTACAGAAGAACAAGGGCAGACTCCGCCTACTATAACTTAGTGAGCGGAGATACCGGAGGGGCACCCAGGGATAATTGTAAGTGCAGTGAGATTCCCGGGCGCCGCTCTCCTTGTCTGTATACTTAGTTCACAGTGTAATAAATCGGTGAAAGGTCCTCTTTAAGTATTTTCATCTTCTTAATTCCCGGAGAACCCCATTAAAGGGCTTCTGTCACCCCACTAAAGTCATTATTTTTTGGGGGGCTAGTTAAATTCCTTATACTGCGATATATGAAAATATAATGCTCTTACTTATTTTCCTTCTGCAGTTTCTTCTAAAAACAAACTTTTATAATATGTAAATTAGGTCTCTACCAGCAAGTAGGGCGTCTACTTGCTGGTAGCCGCCGCAAAAAACCGCCCCCTCAGAACTCCCTCAGTGCGCCTGCGCCAATGACATCACCGAAAGAAAAGACGTCATCGGCGCAGGCGCACTGAGGGAGTGCTGAGGAGGCGAGCCTCCTCATCTCAGAGCGCCTGCGCCGAATGAACACACGCGCGTGATTTTTGAAATGCTGACAGGGCCGGCCGGAGGAGATCGCGGCTGGTCCTGTCAATCAGCAGGAAGAGGGGGCGTTTTTTTGCAGCGGCTACCAGCAAGTAGGGAGATCTCATTTACATATTATAAAAGTTCGTTTTTAGAAGAAACTGCTGAAGGGAAGTAAGTAAGAGCATTATATTTTCATATATCGCAGTATAAGGAATTTAACTTTAAAAGTAAGTGGTTGCCGAGAACCAACATCACAATCCTTGCAGACTGGGCCTGGAAAAGCGTCCCGGCGACCTGAGAAGAGTCCTGGTTATACATGAAGTCCTGCTCTCCTGCTGATGATTGACCTAGTTTTCTCCCTTTCTCTCTAGGAGAGAACTGCCAATCATCAGCAGATGGGTGAGAGTGCAGGACAGTAGGAATAACCATGACTCTTCTCTTTCATGCTGAAGCCTGCTGGAACCAAGACAAAGCCTGTAAACCGTTTTGAAGAACGTTTATGCAAAGTAAAGCTACCATTAAACTTCCTCTCAAGGTCTGGACTCAAGTTATTCTTTTATCACTCAATTATTCCTCCTATTTATTGCTTCAGAGCCAAAGCTTGGGGTCCGGCAGTATCCAGGTAGGAGCACCGTGACACACATAAAGAGACATTTTAGGCCGCAACATATCACTCGGCATTTCCTACACCTGGGACGCATGCGCTATATAGAGGGGCCTGGGGGGGGGAGGCACCCATTGCAGATGTAACCAAGAATGTGGAAGCCAGGAGGAGGACCAGCCAGCAGGACTCTTCAGGAGTGTCTCCACCCCCATGACTCTTTACATTACACGTCATTTGAACATAGCATGCCATTCTCAAAATTCTCTCTACGTAGGCATCAATGTCATTCTGTTACTGTACCGGACAATAAGGTGGTGGTGGTGGTGGTGGTTTGTGGGGTCTAAACCCTCCTGACAGGTTCACTTTAAGGTAGTCTTTTTTCTCTGCTGGCAACATGGACCCAGTTCTACACGGTAGAAGGCCTTGGGAGGCACCATATTCTCCATTTAACCCTCTATGGTCATGTCCACAGCTACGTTGCGGCTTCTGTTTGTGATGGAAGCTACTGGCCCTCCGCCTGACCCAAAGCATGACAGATACCAAAAATACCCTATCGACTTATAATGAAAGCGATCAAGTTCCTGCAAAGTGTCCATCATATTGAGGGAATAAATATGTCCACATGCTGTACTATCCTGTCAAATACGACAACAACCAAAGCTCCAACCAAGATGAGAGCAGAGCCTAAGGTCTACACCTGGCCGAATAGCCTGCTGAGGACTATGTTCTCTCGACCAGGCATTGCCTGTTTATTAAGGGGAATCTAACAAGCGCCTATCTCCTCAGTGGAAGAAATTAATTAAGTCCCTTGCATGTAAACACAAACAGCTCGGTGTAATTAGGGATTGTGATCTGACAAGACTCTGCCACACTGACAGCGCTGTGTAGACACCAGTGTCCCACGGGCTTCTCTCACGTTACGCGAGTCAACATGACCAAATTACAGCAGCACAGACGTTACTGACGAGTTTTTGGTGCTTCCTGGGATTTCCAACAGGGCCTTAAAGGGGTTGTCCACTAATATTGATGACCTTTCCTCAGGATAGTTCATCAAGATCAGATTGGTGGGGGGCCGACTGCCGGCACCCCCGCCATTCAGCTGTTTAAAGAGAATGCAGCACTCATATGAGCGCCGTCATCCCCTCAAACCGCTGATCAGCAGGGGTGCAGTCAGTCGCCCTTAGGGCTCATTCACACGGCCATGTGAACGGATCCGTTCAGTAATTTTGTGGAAGGTCTGCAGATCCATTCATTTCTATGGGCACTCAAAAGATGCGGACAGCACACAGTGTGCCGTCCGCATCTGTTATTCCGTACCGCAGCTCCACAGAAAAGATAGAACATGTCCTATTCTTATCTGCAAGGAGGACAAGAATAGGCATTTTCTATTATGGTTGCGGCCATGTGTGGTCCGCAAATTGCGAAACGCACATGGCCGGTGTCTGTGTTTTGCAGATTGCGGATCCGCAAAGCACTGGGCCCTTACTGATAGACATCTCTGGGGTCTGTTGTAAGTACTTGGGTCTCATGGCAAACAGCTGCCCCCCACCACCAACCCCATTGGATTGGTTTGATCATGCCAAGCCCTCCACATATAATGCATTCAGAAAATCTTCAGAACCTGGCACTTTTCTCATTTTGTGATGTTACGGCCTCACCATCAATCTGCTCTCAGTACCCCATGGTGACAACAGAATTTTTGACATTTTTGCTAATTCATTTTAAAGGAAAAAACTGAAATTTCCCATGGACATAAGTATTCAGACCCTTTGCTTTGACACTAGATAATGGTCTTAGAGATATTTCACAAGAGTGGATGCCGTGCGGGGAATCCGCTGCGTGAAAGAGAGCCAAGCCCTGCACTGGACAGTAGGGCTGCAACGATTAATCGATGTAATCGATTATATTCGATAACTGGATTCGTTGTCGACGAATCCAGTTATCGAATAATCGCCGATTCGTTGCTATTCGGGCGGTCGCTGCATCTTTATTTTACCTTTTTACAATGACGCTCCCGCTCATGTAACAGCCAGGCAGAGCGGACGGCGGCGTAACGTCACTCACTTACGTGACGCACCTGCTCCGCCTCCTTCATTCATGAAGTGGGCGGAGCAGGTGCGTCACGTGAGTGAGTGACGTTACGCCGCCGTCCGCTCTGCCTGGCTGTTACAGGAGCGGGAGCGTCATTGTAAAAAGGTAAAATAAAGATGCAAGCATCGGGGCCGGGGCTGTTATGGGGAGGGGGGGGGGGGGGGGGGGGAGGATCTGTCTATGGCACTGCTATGGGAAGGGGAGTCTGTGTATGGCACTGCTATGGGAAGGGGGATCTGTGCACTGTTATGAGGAAAGGGATCTTAACAGTGCACATATCCCCCTCTCCATAACTGCGCCGCCCACAGATCCCCCTCTCCATAACTGCGCCGCCCACAGATCCCCCTCTCCATAACTGCGCCGCCCACAGATCCCCCTCTCCATAACTGCGCCGCCCACAGATCCCCCTCTCCATAACTGCGCCGCCCACAGATCCCCCTCTCCATAACTGCGCCGCCCACAGATCCCCCTCTCCATAACTGCGCCGCCCACAGATCCCCCTCTCCATAACTGCGCCGCCCACAGATCCCCCTCTCCATAACTGCGCCGCCCACAGATCCCCCTCTCCATAACTGCGCCGCCCACAGATCCCCCTCTCCATAACTGCGCCGCCCACAGATCCCCTCTCCATAACTGCGCCGCCCACAGATCCCCCTCTCCATAACTGCGCCGCCCACAGATCCCCCTCTCCATAACTGCGCCGCCCACAGATCCCCCTCTCCATAACTGCGCCGCCCACAGATCCCCCTCTCCATAACTGCGCCGCCCACAGATCCCCCTCTCCATAACTGCGCCGTCCACAGATCCCCCATAACTGCGCCGCCCACAGATCCCCCTCTCCATAACTGCGCCGTCCACAGATCCCCCATAACTGCGCCGTCCACAGATCCCCCATAACTGCGCCGTCCACAGATCCCCCATAACTGCGCCGTCCACAGATCCCCCATAATAGTGTCGTCCACAGATCCCCCATAATAGTGTCGTCCACAGATCCCCCATAATAGTGTCGTCCACAGATCCCCCATAATAGTGTCGTCCACAGATCCCCCATAATAGTGTCGTCCACAGATCCCCCATAATAGTGTCGTCCACAGATCCCCCATAATAGTGTCGTCCACAGATCCCCCATAATAGTGTCGTCCACAGATCCCCCATAATAGTGTCGTCCACAGATCCCCCATAATAGTGTCGTCCACAGATCCCCCATAATAGTGTCGTCCACAGATCCCCCATAATAGTGTCGTCCACAGATCCCCCATAATAGTGTCGTCCACAGATCCCCCATAATAGTGTCGTCCACAGATCCCCCATAATAGTGTCGTCCACAGATCCCCCATAATAGTGTCGTCCACAATTTGTTTTAATATGGCCTTTGAACATAATTTTTCAAGTAAGATCATATAAACCTCTCTGTTTTGTAATTTTGTCGTTTTTCCCGATTAATCGATTAATCGTAGAAAATTAATCGGCAACTAATCGATTATTCAAATAATCGTTAGCTGCAGCCCTACTGGACAGCAGAGACACGGAGCAGTAACATGACTGATAATGCTCTTTGCCTCTCTGTGATCTTTTTACTACAAAATCACGGCGACAACTTTATCTCACTGTCATTGTGTAGTAAAAAGATCACAGAGAGGCACGGAGCATTATCAGTCATGTTACTGCTCCGGGTCTCTGCTGTCCGGAGCGGGGCTTGGCTCTCTTTCGTGCCGCGGATGACACGCACGGCATCCACTCGTATGAAACAGCCCTTAAAGGGGTTCTGCAGTTTTTCTAAACTGATGATCTGACCTCTGGATAGATCATCAGCATCTGATCAGCGGGGGTCCGACACCCGGGACCCCTGCTGATCAGCTGTTTGAGAAGGCAGCGGCGCTGGCAGTAGCGCCCCGGCCTTCTTGCCGTTTACCGCTGGCCCAGTGATGTCACGACCAGTATCAATGCCCTGGGCGCGGCTAAGCTCCATTCAAGTGAACAGACAGACCGTGACGTCACTGGGCCCGGGGGAAAGAGCGAGAAGGCGGGGCGCTACTGCCAGAGCCGCTGCCTTCTCAAACAGCTGATCGGCGGGGGTCCCGGGTGTCGGACCCCCGCCGATCAGATGCTGATGATCTATCTAGAGGTTATATCATCAGTTTAAAAAAACTGCAGAACCCCTTTAATAAGGCTGGGTTCACACGGGCGTGTCCGGATTAGGTCCGGATGCGTCCCGCTGTATTGCGGCAAACCCGCGCGATTAGGTACGCAATTGCAGTCAGTTTTGACTGCGATTGCGTTCCGATGTTCAGTTTTTATCACGCGGGTGCAATGTGTTTTGCACTCGCGTGATAAAAAACCGACTGTGGTACCCAGACCCGAACTTCTTCACAGAAGTTCAGGTTTGGTTTAGTTGTAGTGTAGATTGTATTATTTTCCCTTATAACATGGTTATAAGGGAAAATAATAGCATTCTGAATACGTGGTGATGTACCATGTGATTGGAGCATGTGATCTGACGTCACCAAAGGTCCTTTAGCCGACAGCTCATCTACCAGACCGGGAACTGCGCGATGAAGAGGACAAGGTGAGTTAATTTTTTATTTTATTTTTAACCCTCAATTGCCCTTGTACTAAGCATTCTGTATTCAGAATGCTATTATTTTCCCTTATAACCATGTTATAAGGGAAAATAATACAGTGAATAGACTGTCACCTAGCAACCATGAGTGAAAATCGCACCGCATCCGCACTTGCTTGCGGATGCTTGCGATTTTCACTCAGCCCCATTCATTTCTATGGGGCCTGTCCTGCGTTACAAACGCAGAATATAGAGCATGCTGCGATTTTAAAGCATTGCAGAAGTGATGCGTGAAAAAAAAAATCGCTCATGTGCACAGCCCCATAGAAATGAATGGTGCCGGATTCAGTGCGGGTGCAATACGTTCACCTACCACATTGCACCCGCGCGGAAATCTCGCCCGTGTGAACTCAGCCTAAAGGCCCATAGCGCCAGCCTCTCCATAACCTCGGCGCATCCACTGCTGGTATAAGCCAGCTTCCTTGCCGTCTTGCATTTAGACCATTTTCTACGCCTAAACCAAAAGGCAGAAAATGGTAAATGAGACAGGTTTACCGACCCATCCCCTCCCCACAATTCTACACCTGTCGTGAGCGAGGAGGAGTTGCAGACAGCAACATCTGCGCCTGAAATACGCCCAATTTAGGACTATTTAAGCATAGTAAATGAACCCCTTGGTTCTGGAGGCCTCACATTTCTCTTGATCATCTTTGAGATGTTTCTACACCTTGATTGGAGTCCACCTGTGGTAAACTGGCCACGATTTGGACACAGAAGATATAATGGATATCAGAGCAAAAGCCATGCGGAGGAGAGAACAGCCGGAAGTTTCCAGAAGGTTAATCATCACTGCGGCACTCCACCAACCTGGGTTTCATAGCAGAGTGACCAGAGAGAAGCCTCTCCTCAGTGAGACATGAAAGCTGTCTGGATGCAGAAAAAAAATGCCGCAGATTACCCAATAAACAAGCAAACGTTCGTTCATCGGGCAATCCGGAAAAAAAAAAATTGTTTGCCGGCAGATCGTGCTGCGTAATCGCGATCTGCTGCGGGCAAACCACCGGACAGCATGGTGACGAGCGATGGCATAATGATCACTCCTCCCCATACTGTGGAGGAGATCACAGCATGTAAGAGCAGAGGTCTCCTCCGCTAGCAAGTGGGCGATTGCCGGGAAGGAACGCAATGAGAGAACCCCTTTAACTGGGGAAGGAACCGAACACTTACCTGCTGCCCCCTCCTTTTCATCATTTTAATTGCAGATCCGCTAATTCCCGAGCTCCGCTGCCATCCAAGATGGCCTCACCACTTCTCAGACTACCTGGAGCACTTCGTAGCCCAAAACACTTCTTGCTGGCCTTGGACTGGTCAGCGCTGCTTGCATGCTGGCCAATCCATGAGCAGGACTGAACAAGCAGGGAGTGTACTGGGCTACGGATGCACAGTGTTTATCAGGTGGTCTGAGAAGTGGTGCCGCCATCTTGGATGGTAAAAGAGGAGCCTAAGAACTGATAGATCTCCAGCCGAAAAGGAGGACACCATTTAAGTGTTCCGTTCACAACCAGGGTAATGTTTTTTTTTTTTTTACTTGAACCAGCAGATCACTTTTAAAGGCCCATTTACACCCAAAAGTCAGACAGATTATCAGGAACAAGCGTGGAAAGGTCATGCAGATCACCCGATGAGCAAGCGAAACGCCCGTTCATCTGGTAAAATGATCTCTGATGTGGGCACCTAAGGGCTCATGCACATGAATGTATTTTTTTCTGTGTCCGTTCCATTTTTTGGGGAGCCCATATGCGGACGGATATGACTCTGTGTGCGTTTCTGCATGTCCATTCCACAAAAAAATAGAATGTGTCACATCATTGACCGCAGTACGGACAAGGGTAGGACTGTTCTATCAGGGGCCGGCTGTTCCCTTGCGCAAAATACGGAATGCACACGGCTGGTATCCATGTTTTGCGGATCTGCATTTACGGACTGCAAAACATCCAACGGTCGTGTGCATGAGCCCTCAATCATCATTTCTGGGCAGCAGATCGTGCTGTGCGATTAGTGATCTGCTGCCCCGTAACAATGGATCTGTATAAGGAACACCGATGGATCGTCCTCACATAGTCGAGATGATTGCTGCAAATAAATGCAGCTCTCACTTCCACTGACGAGCAGGCAATTATCGGGAAGGAACAGTGCGGCTGTTTGCTACTTGGCACGGTGTAAATGCGCCTTTAGCGTTATCGTGCCTACTCCTTACTGCAGCTCTTCACTGGACGCTTCCTGCTGCATATAAACAATGGACAGCGGGGGTCTCCGTGTACAATGGGGGTGGTCTGGTGATCCCTTCCCCAGCTTTCCCATGATGCACCTCCTTCTGTTCAGCGCAGGTTCAGATGGGGATACAGCCAGGGAAAGCGGTCACATGGGTAATATTACCAGCAGAGAGCTGCGCCCGGCCCATGTGCAGGAGCAGCACCATGTTCTGGAGTCCTCTCGGAGGAACGCCTCCAGCCTGGTAATATCTAACCGCTGGTTGAGCAGAAAGATAGCCGTCAGACTGAAGACACTTTGCTGTATACTGAGCACACTTCTGTACAGCTGACTAAACCCCTCGCCGACTGTATACACGACAAAAATTAGGCTCTCAACATTGAAACCCGAGACACGCACCCGACTGCTCCCTTCATCTCAGATACTGATGGCGTATAGCTAGGACTGTTAGATGCTGCAGGCTCCAGAACGCGGCCCTCAAACTGAAGGAGAGGACACCTCACAAGTGTGGCCACCCTCCACTTCACTTCTATGGGAGTTCCGAAAAAGGCTGAGCACTGGCTCGGCTACTTCCAGCAGTTCCATAGCAGTGGCTGCGCCTGTGCAGTGCGCTCTCCTTCACTTCGGGGCCCGGTTCAGACATCAAGGCTGTGGACCAGCCAGCAGATCCGCACTTCCTCATCCGTGCTTCCGTTTCCACCAAAAAATAGAACATGTCCTATTCTTGTCCGCAATTGCGGACGAGATTAGGCATTTTCTATTATAGTGTCGGCGATGTGCGGTCCGCAAATTGCGGAATGCACATTGCCAGTGTCCGTGTTTTGCGGATCCGAAAAAAAACTTACGGACGTGTGAATGGACCCTAAGACTCTGTTCACACTAGCATCAAGGTATCCAGCTCTAAAACAGCCCATACTTGGCTCCACAAGTCAAATTGTCGCTTGTACTCCACCGCTTCCTCTGCATCGTCCCAGAAGACGGACGCACTCCAGGTCAGGGATCTAGATTATCCGAGGAGCCACCCAACAAAACGTTAGGGCTCATGCACATATATGATTAGACAGCACGATCTGCCGCTGGGAAACTAAGATTTTTAAGGGTACTTTCACACTAGCGTTTTTCTTTTCCGGCATAGAGTTCCGTCCTAGGGGCTAATGCATTCTGAATGGAGAGTAATCCGTTCAGGATGTATCAGTTCAGTCCCTCTTACGTTTTTGGGCCGGAGAAAATACTGCAGCATGCTGTAGTTTTATCTCCGGCCAAAAATACTGAACACTTGCCGGATCCGGCATTAATTTACATTGAAGTGTATTACTAAGTATTCCGGCAAAATGGATTCGGCTTTTCGGAGACCTTTAAAAATGCAAAAAAAAAAAAAAGAAATTTATGCTGGATCCGTTTTTCCCGGATGACACCGGAGAGACGGATCCAGTATTTCAATGCATTTGTCAGATGGATCCACCTGACAAATGCCATCAGTTTGCGTATGGATTGCCGGATCCGGAACTGCCTGCCGGAATCCTCTGCTGCAAGTGTGAAAGTACCCTAAGCGAGTTTAAAAATCGCAATTGCCCGATGAACGAGCTCGTTAATCAGGTAATTGGCGGCAGTAACACGGCCAGATCATGGCTAACGAGCGTTCGTAGGATGATCTGGCCGAATATTGGCCAGTGTAAAATAAGCCTTACCCAGGGCTTCACCCTGGCCGGGTCCATACTCATTCAATAGGGTGTAGAAGGCTAAGGCTGGACGTTATCTGTGTAGTGATGTTTGTGCGAAAAACGGAAGGCATCCAGATACAAAGCATTTCTCACTGATGGTGGCTCGATGTAGATAGGCGTTATTCACACATCAGATCCTGCTTCGTACAGCATTAGGCCTCTTGCACACGACCGTATGCCCTCCGAGATATACGGTCCGTGAGCAGGCCATATGTCCTGGAGCGGCATTGATCGCGCGCACGGGAGTGCACAGCATCATAGGTTACAATGATGCTGCGGATGTCGGACCGCCCGCGAGGCTATTGTCCCGCACTCATAAGATCATACCAGTGCAGGACAGTAGCCTCGTGGGCGGCCTGACGTCCACAGCATCATTGTAATCTATGATGCTGTGCGCTTCCGTGCGCACGATCAATGCCGCTCCGAGACATATGACACGCTCACCGTATATCTCGGAGGGCATACGGTCGTGTGCAAGAGGCCTTACAGTTTATTAGCTCCGATGAGCCCAAGTTATTACTTCGCGAAGTCGCGTTAACTTTGGGAACTACAGTAAAAAATCCTTGGTACCGACCTTGGGTTCAGTTCAGAGTAGTACTTTGGAAGCAAACCCAAGTTCGGTACTAAGGTTTATCACTGTAATTCCTGAAGTTATTACATGAAGTCTAACGCGACTTTGCGAAGTAATAACTTCGGCTCATCTGAGCCAATACATCCTAATACTGTACGGAGCGGGATCTCAGTACCGTGTTAGGAAGAGGTTTTAGCGAATCGACTTTGGACGTAGCATCCGAAGTCGATTCGCCCATCTCTAATTTTAATGTGTGTATTTACACATCCGTGCTCTATTTTGTCCGCGATTATAGTCTGTGGCTCCAGCGAAAATTCATTTTCAGCAGTGCAGCGTCATTGAAACACAGAGGACACACAGACCAAACACGGATTCTTCACCGATGAATCACTGACCACCTCGTCAAGGATTTCTCCGCGGACGTGTGAAAAAGGACTCGTTCTTCAGGTTTTTCTTCAAAAGCTGATTGCATCTACGTGGAAAAAAACTGAACACAATCGCAGACAAAACTGATTCAACTTGCGCGCAAAACCTTCCGTTTTACCCTGAACAGATCTGACACAATCTGTATGGCATGTGTGAAAGACGCCTCATACAAATCAGCCCCCTATCAGGAGCTTCTATCACCTACAGCGATTTCCACGGGCGCCATACACAATGGCGAACAACTAGCGACCATCACTTACCTGCATCCAGACCTACCATGGTGGAATAGGTTCTCCCGCCCTTCCCATCGAGATGAGGAGCCATTCGTGGCTATGGATCCCAGCTAAGATCACCCTCTGCACCAGGCCTTCCACTAATCTCCCCCCACCTTGGGATTACTTCTCAATGACCACAGAGTGTAACATGTGGCTGAAACGTGCCAGCCTTGATCTGCAACCTCTGGCGGGACCACAAGTACCAGCAGGCCCTGCGAGTGGCAGTGAGCGCCCACGGGTATGGCTGCCCCCCTACCCCTCCTATGCCAGCACTAATGCCCACCGGACCCGGACAGAAAAAGGTACCTTTCTTGAGCTCCCGCTGCCACACACCGACTATGGAGGCGGCGTGCTTCCGATGATGGATCAGCCACAAAGACAAGGTCTGCACGCTCTGCTGCGAGTTGCTCAGCTCAGAAAGTTTCTTCTCCAGAGCCGGCTCGGTAAATGACGCCATGACGACCCAACGGGGGCCCCCCGTGGCCCAACTCAAGATGGCCGCCTGACCTCTCACCTCCGCAGCGAGTCACGTGTCTCAAAACGATAGGACGCGTTTCCTTGACTACTGTGATTTCGGCCGGGAGCGCGGCGCAGGACTTATGACGTCACTTCCGACACATGAAACCGCCCTATCTACTGCACCATGGGTTAAGGTGAGCGTTTGGCACGTTGTAGGGTTGTAAACATGGATTTCTGGATAAGGTTTGTCCCGGCAGCAGGACAGCAGAGAGATGAGTCGTCTGAATTCATCTAAAGCTGGGCTTTGGCAGTGCTAGGCTTAACATATTAAGGATAATCCCCATGCAACCAATGACAGCGCAGCTTTCATTTTTTAAGAGTGTCATGAAAAATTAAAGCTGTCTCGTGATTGGTTGTTGTGGGTAACAGCGACAGGTGTTTTTTTTTAGACCTGTTTCATACACTTCCCCCCCAAAATGTGCGTGTCCCCTGTGTAAAGTAAAACTGGCCTTAATGCCGGTAGCAACCAATCAGATTCCACCTTTCATTTTTAAGAGCTCCTTTGGAAAGTGAAAGGTGGAATCTGATTGGTTGCTATGGGCAACAAGGCCAGTTTTACTTTACACCAGTTTTATTGACTATTGACTCCAATTGTATCTCATTGGGAGTCATTCATTTACCTTTTACATGGTCCCAATGTTTGATAATCACCGGTTTAATAGGTTTGGATTGTTGCGTAGCAACACGAGACGCATCAAGTCGGTGACACTTCCTGATCGCCATGGTCTTGCGGAGATCTGAATGTGTTACCCACCAGAAAGGTTGCTGTTTTCTGGTATTAGGCCAGTGTTAGTAAGGGGGCCTTCTAATATTTTACTGGAGTGTTCTAGAACAAAATCATTCCAAAAATAGTGAGGCAGATCCCAGAAAGGGAAAAATAATGCAATTTTCGGGAGTTAAATACTGATGGGCTATTCTCAGGATTGTGGGGGTCTTACTCCCGTCACCCCCGCTGATCAGCTATTTGAAGAGCTTTGGTGAGTGCTGCGGCCTCTCCCTAGGCCAGTGACATTGCGTTTATTCGTCACGTGGCCTAGGTGCAGCTCACTCCCATTCAAGTGACTAGGCCTGCGCTGCAATACCAGGTACCACCACTATACAATGTGCGGCGCTATGCATGTTATGCTGTGAGGAGGCCTTACCGGAGCGCCGCGGCCTCTTCAAACAGCTGATTGGGGGACCAGCAGGCAGACCCCCCTCCCCCCATCTATCAGATATCAATGATCTATCCTGAGCATAGGCAATCAATTTTAGACTCCCAGAAAACCCCTTTAAAGTTATTTATTTATAGTCTTAGGGCCAGTTCACACAGAGTTTTTGGCACTCATTTTGGAGCGTTTCTGCCTCAATTAGTTTCAGGGGGAAGTAACACTGTCGTCTTTTTTTTTTTTCCGCATGGAAGCTGCTGAATCTCCCATTTAAATTAATGAGAGGCTTAAAAAACGCCTCCATGTAAGGTTAATCCATGCGTTTTTTGGTACATTTTCCACACGTATTTTGGCACAGATCCACGCCAAAAACCTCAAGCTGAAAATGAAGCTTTTTGTTGAAGTGAACACACTGAAATGCACAAAAAAAAACTTGTGGATTCTGCTCTGATTTTTTTCCGCACATTTTCACGATCCGTCAGGTGAACAACCCTTTACTCACATCCAGACTGTGTCCTGACCGAATACTTCTCACAGCTGCACAGCCTGGACGTGCACGGGTGACAAACCCTCAGGACAGGACAGAGATGATCGCCGCTGCTGAGGGGTGTATATCCCAGAGGACTGCCCAAATTGGACATAATTGTAGCAGAATCTCAGCTGTGAGAAGTATTCAGTGTGGATAAGTTTTCAGATTCTGGATGTCATTAATAGTGTTTCCATTCACTGACAGCAAAATAATGTAACAGAAAGTTGTAGAACTTTTTATTATACCATAATTAAAGGGGTTGTCCGCCCTAGGAGCCAACAACGCCAGTGGTCCTAACCTGTGCCCTATTAAAAAACACACACAGTCATCTGTCTATTGTCCCACCTTGCCCGCACTGTTGCCTCTTTCCCAGCTGCTTCCAGTCCCAGTTGGACTAGGAAGTGGCATGGTCCTGTGACCGCTGCGGCCAGTCACTGACCTCAGTGGACAGATCTGCTTGAATGGCACGTCACGCTGTAGCTGTAGCAGTCACAAGTCCAATCCACTTCCTGGTCCTGCAGGGACCAGAATCGACTGGAAACGGGGCCAGAGGTTAGGACCATTGGGGTTGCTGACTTCTAGGCTGGACCATCCCTTTAATGGAATTTTCCAGTGGGAAAAATATAAGGGGCAGAATGGGTTAAAGAAAACTAAGCATTACTCACCTCACCGATATACCTGCCGCTGGTCTCTGCTTCCCGGTCCTGGAGAGATACACTGGCTGAGCGGGACTCTCCTGCCATCCTATCACAGGCCACAGTCATGGTCCATCTCAGCCAAGCCTTTCTGCATATCCAGTGAGATGACCGGTATGCATAGTGGCGGGTGATCGGTATGGTGAGTAATTTTTGCTATGGTGAGTAGCATTTTTTTTTTATAACCTATTTTGCCCCCCTTTAACGTATCAGACATCCCTTTAAGGTGAACATATCCGTATGATAATTTGGTTTTTGATTGCTTTGACATAACTATATGCTCAACCCCTCTAGGCATTTCCATAGTTGCTTGAGATCATCCGAATGCACAAGACAGAAAGGAAGCCATGGCCTCCAAGACTTACCCACTCAGTGCTTTTGAAGGCCTGCGTCCATTTTGCATTCAGCTGACAGTGGAGCAGACTGTGCAGAACGTAAAAAACTTGCGAACACAGATTTCTTCTACAGATGTCTCCGCTCTACAAGATCTTCTAGACTATGTTCTTTTCCCTCTACGTTTCACCCTTAAGACCTCCGGCCCAAAAAAGCCTGGACTGGTGCAGGCTGTTCTAGACTGTATTTCCCACATTCTCTCCCTCACTCATTTAAGAAGCCCCGTCTCCTTACAGGAGATGTTTAGTGAGTTGTGTAGCTGTCTCCCTCCAGACCCACTTCAGCCGGTGCCCGAGGAGCTGAAATTAGCGGTTGTGTTAGCAGTACAGTCTCTTCTCAGATCTTCTGGCGCGGATGTCCTCTGTGTGCTGTACAAACCACCCATGCTTCCTGAGATGGGATTCATCATTACCCTGCTGCTAAGACTTGCCGAATCGGAGAAGTCACGTGAGATCCGACTGGAAGCCTTGAACTGTTTGGAGAGATTGCTAAGTCCTGACCTCAAGCAGGACACCAGCCTGGGCGATCTGTTTGCTTCGTTCCTTCCCGGAGTGTGTACAGTATTAACAAGGATTATCTGTGGGGACCCCAAGCAAGGATACAGGATAACAACCGGTGCAGTCAAGCTGTGGGCTGGGGCAGTCAGTACAGTAATGTCTGATGAAAGTCTTGCACAAGTGCCGGAAAAGAAGCTCATATACCCTGGATTGTCTGGACGTGTGGCAGAACTTATGGTGCATAGAGACAGGGCTTGGGTAAAACACTCTGCTTGCCGTTTAGTAATACATCTAGATAAAATCACAAAGCGTTGCATGGCTGACCCTCACTGGAAGGTGCGACTGGCACTTGTGGACTTGGCCCATCTTTTGCACACCCAATGCTGGAATTCATTAGCTGAGGCAGCAGGGAACCTTCTACGAATACTAGTGGGTCATATGAGTGATAATAGACCTGAGGTCAAGGCTAGGGCTCGTGAGGTTCTGCTGGAGGTTTCCAAAGATGGGCCAGCTTCTAGAACTCTGGGAGAGGTGCTGTCAGAAAGCCTCCATTCACTAGCTGTAACTCTTCCAAGACTGCTGAGTTCTCAGGATGACCAAGGCAAGCTACACACATTAGCACTTCTTCTAGGATATCTGCAGCTTCTTGGTCCCAGACTTTACTTCACCCTGCATTCTCCAGCTCACCTCCAACGCCTTTCATCTGCTCTCCTGCAGACGCTACAGTTAGACTTAGGCTCAGTTAAGGTTATGGAAGAAAGGCTTTCCTCCATGGTTGGAACTCTCAACCAGCAAGACCTAGCCCATACTGGAGTCCAGCAGAAGACCTTCAGTTTTTTTAGGGACCCACAAATTCTTTCCTATGTTCAGAGTGTCTGTAGGCTTTTGGGTTATTATGGCGATTTCTATTTATTAACAGACCACTTCTTGACTCTGTATCGAGCGCAGAAGTTGCCTGCGGTGATTGTCCTGAATCAGTTAGTACTAGGGGCAGCGGGGATTGATATTGAAGCACTCAATGGAGGTAGCCAAGCAATGGAATGCAGTGAACTCTTGGATGCCATACGCCCACTTTTGGAAGAGTACACAGACCCTGCCAACTGGCATCTTCTTACTTGTCGGGACAGTGATGAAGTAGTAGATCGGATTGGCATTGCTTCGTGTTGGCGGACCATCCAATCCAGCGATTACTGACATGACTGCTAATGCTTGGAAGCTTTGTTTGCAACTGGAAGGCATATCTTGCTTTGCCCAGGCCCTGGGCTCTAACTTCCGCCCACTTCTTATATCTACTCTATATCCAGTGCTTGAGAAAGCTGGAGATCCTTCCTTGATGGTCAGTGAGGCAGCTATGGTGGCCTTGAACAATGTCAGCCGAGCATGTGGATACAAAGATGTCAATCAGTTGATCGAACTCAATGCAGATTATTTAGCAAGTGAAGTCTCTGTTGGTCTTCGACGCCTTCGCCATGGGGGTGCTGCGCGTGTATTACACGCTATGTTGGATAATTGTGGGCCTAGCCTCCTGCCATTGTTGTATGAACTGGTCCAGGATCTACTTCCAGTATTGGACCAGTCACAGAATGACAGAGCCAAGATCCTCTTTCCTGTGCTAAATTCTCTCGTCACAAGATTGGGTAATTACGATTTCGTTTTTTTTCCCAGTCAAGGTCTCTTAGAGTGGTTTCACAAGTAGCATTTTTGGTTGTTTTGTGACATTTTCTGTTAGTATTTTTTATAAAAAATATAAGAAGGAAGCCTTAAAGGGGCTGTACAGCCTTTTGGCCCTTTTTAACTATCCCGCAGGAGCGTGTTGTACTTAGTGAAATCGCCATACTCATCTTCTCCATCCCAGGGCTTGGCTCAGTGCTGTGAACCTCTGGGTGGGGTCACCTGTGCTTCTGCCACCAGTGACTGTCTTAGCAGTGACATCCCCAAGTAGTACCACACTGCTGGGTCACATGTCGCTTGGGGACATGTCACGGCCGAGGCAGTCATTGGTTGCAGCAGTGCATGTGACTCTGTCCATCTGGAAGTTTGGAGCTGGGGATCAGAAGACTAATGAAAGGAGCCAAAATGGAGCAGCGGGGAGCAGGTGAGTATAGTTTTTTCCACAGGTACAGCACACTGCCGGCACTAGTTCAAAAAGACCTCAAGGTTGAATAACCCCTATGATGTTCACAAGGCAAATAATATATATATATATATATATCAGTTTGGAGCAATGTTTGCCAACCCGTTGCTCTCCATCTACCATCTACCACAGGCTCTCAGGGCATGATAAGAGTTGTAGTTTTTTCAGGAGCTGGTGAGCCACGGGTTTGAGATCATTTGTGATACTCTACATCAGTGAAGGCAGTCACCGTAGACATACGTAGAATTGCCTGTAGTCGTCTTACTTGTCATCTTCCTTACAGGTAAATGGTTTCCTTTAGCGAGCATTACTGCCCAGCCAGCACCTGGTGCATCCATTCCACACCAGATGCATGATGGGAGCATGGCACAGGAGATTGCACAGTTCCTCCAGGACCATATAGAACAATATCGTGTAGCACAGGGAGACGTGGAAGAAGAAGAGGCTGCAGGTGACTACAAATGACATGAATGATGCATAACATAGGCGCAGTGATGGCTAACCTCCGGCACTCCAGTTGTGGTGAGACTACAACTCCCAGCATGCTCTATTCATTTTTTATGGAGCTTCTGAGAACAGCCAAGCAAGTGTGCATCTTAGGAGTTGTAGTTTTACCACAGCCAGAGGTTAGCCATCACAGACGTAGAGGGTTCATACCGCGGTCCTTAAATGTTAATGGCCTTTATGGAATGAATAAGTCACATTCTGCGTTGGCCCAAAAAATAATATAGAAAACAAATTACACAGTTTACTTGTGTTGTCTTTTGTCAGTTATTTAGTTTATTAGGCACTGGGTAATACTTATTTGTATTATGTGCATTTGTTGCAAAAAAAAAACACAGCACAGGTAACCAACGTGAATGTGTCCCTGTGTCACCCAGCGGCTGTATGTTGTTTTTTCTGTCGATTAATTTTTACTTTTACTGGTTTAGATGTGTTGCCCCCTTCAGATGTCATTAATGATGACCAGAAGCCACCATTGTCCACCCTTGTCCAGATCACCAAAGAGGTGGCAGAAAAATGTACGCACTTCCTGTCACACAGTGACACACAGCTTCGTCTTCAGGTACATTGGCATCCATTAGGACACTGAGACTGATGCAGGACTATCGGTAAGATGCGGAGAAACCATATTGCTGAAAGGGAGTCTGTCAGCAGTTTTGACCATGCAAAACTGCGGCTAGAACTAGGTAGGGGCTGGGGAGAGCAGTACAAATGTACCTTTTGTGGAGCTTTCGTTATCAGGAGTAGTGTGATTATGGAGTTTTGTTCTGCCAGTTTCTGCTCCTGCAAGTGCCTAGGGGGTGGCGCTTTACTGTGAAGTACTCTCTGAATGGAGATGCTTTACAGTCCTCTGAGTGATAGCTGTGGTCTCCTGGTTGGATACTACCACCACAGCTCCTTTCCTCAGCCTTTGGGAGGGTCAGCTTGTTTAACAGCTTGTTTCTAACCCTGTACAAGTTGTAACGGGTATAGAATATAGGATCCCATGATGCTCTGATAGGAGGTTTGAGAAGGAAGACGATGTATTCTCTGTCTACTAGGTGAACACATCACTGCCTTGGGGTACCAGGATGTAGTACCTGCAGGTCCTTACCTGGAATATGCCAGTGTATCCAAGAAGAAGTATGTCTGTATACTCTTGTAGACCAGGATGTAGTACCTGCAGGTCCTTACCTGAAATATGCCAGTGTATCCAAGAAGAAGTATATCTATATACTCTTGTAGACCAAGATGTAGTACCTGCAGGTCCTTACCTGGAATATGCCAGTGTATCCAAGAAGAAGTATATCTATATACTCTTGTAGACCAAGATGTAGTACCTGCAGGTCCTTACCTGGAATATGCCAGTGTATCCAAGAAGAAGTATGTCTATATACTCTTGTAGACCAGGATGTAGTACCTGCAGGTCCTTACCTGGAATATGCCAGTGTATCCAAGAAGAAGTATGTCTCTATACTCTTGTAGACCAGGATGTAGTACCTGCAGGTCCTTACCTGGAATATGCCAGTGTATCCAAGAAGAAGTATGTCTATATACTCTTGTAGACCAGGATGTAGTACCTGCAGGTCCTTACCTGGAATATGCCAGTGTATCCAAGAAGAAGTATGTCTATATACTCTTGTAGACCATTGCCTCCAAACTACTATTAGATGATATCTGCCTTTTTCTGCAGGCATTGGACACTTTGCATCTGTCTTTAATACCACTCCATTCTCAAGAAGATGTTCTCTTGCCACTTGCTCATAAAATCTGGCCATGTCTAGTGAAAAGACTGTTACAGGATGAGCCTCTGGTTCTACTGCGAGCCTTTCAGGTATGTCTACCACAGGTCTCTTACTGCCCACCTATGTCCTAGGTAGCTCCATCCATCTCTGGTCACAACCTTGTCACCAGGAATTGTCATCCCACTTTCTTACATGCTTTAGAAACGGTCTCCATTTTTCAGATGCTGGTGTCCCTTGCGGCATCGTGCAGAGATTTCATCCGGCCGCGTGTGTGTAAAGACGCCCTCCCAGCCTTCCTGATGTCTCTCCGCTCTCAGGCTCTTGTTAGCTGCCATGCTGGGCATGTCTACAGCCACACTCTCGGCTTCAAGTTGCAGAAAGCTTTATTGGAGGGTTTGGGGACGCTCTGTGTAGATTTGGCTTTGGGTGAGTTCCTGAGGACAAACCTCAAAGGGTTTGGCCACCTTTGAACAATAGGTCCAGTTTATGTACAGACACATGACCTGCATAAAAAGTTGACTTTGTAAAGACACTGCGTTAGGTATCTTGTACCGATCCTGAATTACATGCTGTATTATAGTCCAGAGCTGTATTCATAATTCTGTTAGTTTCTATTAGAAATGGCCAACCATTTTGTCATCAGACACACCCAAAACTTGTGGCTAGTTCATAGAAAAAAGCTCGTCATATACAGGAAATTAATGTCGGCCAAACCTGCTGACCATGGGGGTGTCCCAACATTCCCTTTACAGTAGATGTTAGTTGAATAAAGGATCGGGAGGTTGAATTTCAACAAGCCTGATCCTTTTGTTCTCCGGGGAAATAAGCTGCCTCTAGAGATGTCTGGTAGCTGCTTTCTGCCGTCTTCCCATTCAGAACACGTGCATGTGTATGGGGGAAATCGGGAGGAATAGCTGTCAGCTGACATCCAGTTTGTATGGGGAACTTAAAGGGGTGAGACACACTTCAGTAAGTGGCATTTATCATGTGGAGAAAGTTAATTCAAGGCACTTACTAATGTATTGTTATTATCCATATTTCTTCCTTTGCTGGCTGGATTCATTTTTCTATAACATTATACACTGCTCGTTTTCATAGGTACAGACCATCCTGCAATCCATCAGTGGTGGTCGTGCTTGCACAATATAGGAAAAGCATTTGTATCTTGTTAGCGATCATCTGGCAGTGTAATACTGCCACCGATTACCCGATAAACGAGCAAATGCTGGTTCATCGTGCCGGCGGCAGATCATGCCATGTAATAGGCGCTCTGCTGCCGGCAAACAGTGAGACAGTATAGGGATGAGTGATGCATTAGCGATCGCTCGTCCCTATGCTGAGGAGGAGATCGCTTCATTTAATCACAGCGGTCTCCTCCTCTAGCGAGCAGGCTATTGACGGGAGGAAATGCATCCCACCCGACAATCATCTGCTCTATCTGCCTGTGTAAGAGGGCCTTTAGGGTTTGTCTCGTTGACAGTTTCCCGGTTAAAGGGGTTATCCGGGTAAAGTTAATGATGGGCATCATTATCACATCGGAGGGGGTGCCAGGTTTCAGAAGGCCGCTCTGCGCTGTACTTTGTATAGTGTTTTTCTTGTTATCGCAGCTTAGCCCCATTGACTTGAATAGGGCTGAGCTGCAACTAGGCCTAGATCGAGGCTGCGACGCGCGTAGAGCACTGGCCTCTTCTAACAGCTGATCGGCAGGGGTCCCAGGTGTTGGGCCCCCGCCAATCTGATATTGATGACCTATCCTGCTTATGGGTCATTAGTATAACTTCCTGGATAATCCCTTTGAGGCCCCCTGCACACAAACGTGTGCTTCCCATTGCCGTATTGCGGACCGCATTTGTGAATCCGCAATACACGGGTGCCGTTCGTGGGCATTCCGCATCACTTGAATGGGTCCGCAAATCCGGAGATGCAGGGCGGAAGCACAGAACGGAACCCTATGGAAGCACTACCAACTGCTTCCGTGGGGTTTTGTCCTCTACTTCCGTTCCGCAGAAAGATAGGACGTGTTCTATCTTTTTGCGGAGCGGCCGGATCGCGGACCCATTAAAGTGAAAGGGTCTGCGATCTGCTGCGGCTGCCCCACTGACTGCGTTCGTGCATTGCGGCCCACATTTTGCTGCAGCCGGACCACGGGGTGCACACGTTCGTGTGCAGGGGGCCTAAGGGTGCATTCACACGTCCGTAGTGCATTGCGGATCCGCAATACACTCGGCCGGCACCCCCATAGAAATGCTTATTCTTGTATGCAATTGCGGACAAGAATAGGACATGTTCTATTTTTTTTCTGGAGCCGCAGACCAGAAGATCGGCGGTGTGCTCCGGAAATGCGGAAGCCGACAGCGTCCACATAGAGAATAAATGGATCCGCACAATTGCGGAATGGACGCGGACCACAATTGCGGACGTGTGAATTGATGCAACCACCAGTCAGTTTCTGAACTAGTCTCATCCAACGCCCGTTCTTTCTGGTAAAGCTGGGTGACAACCAGTATGGCGTCTTTTATTGCTCCCACCAGGTATATTACCCATTTAACATGGCAAGTATCCAGTCACCTGGGAACGAGGGATGTATCATAACTGGACAGATTTCCTGCCCAAGAGCCTGGATGCCGACCTGTATTGGAGCTGTGATACCCGCCATTCTGTTTTCTACTCAGCTTTGCCACATAGGGTAAATGTAGGGTTAAATCTCAATGTGAACAGGGCCAAAACCTTGTTTTGCAGCCAGAGATTTGAGACTAGAATCCAGAAGCAATGTGCCTTTCTTGCCCAGCATATGCACTTGTGGTGCTGTATGTGACACTGGACGTGCGTGAGCGATATGAGGACGTGGCGTATACTGCCCGAGACCCTCCGATTATAGAAATGCTCTATCACCCTGAGCAGTCTGGAGATTATCCTGTCACACAGACTACGTGAGGTTCGGAGGTTTTGGTGGTGATTAGGTAAAGCTCAAGACGAGCAGGGCCTCCTTTATCAAACCTGTCTAATAGTTAGACTGTCTTTATTGCCCATAGCAACCAATCAGATCTCAGCTTTTATTTCTTCAACTGCACTGAAGAAGTGAAAGCTGGGCTGTGATTGGTTCCTGTGGACTTAAGTTGTATTTTTCTTCTAGGTGACAGTGATTTGTTGGAGGTGATTGATTCCTGTACGCTCTACCTTAGTGCAAGACAGCCCAAGCAGCTCCAGGAGGCTGCAAGCAGGTGAGAGACCAAAGCTGATGCATAATGGCCAACCACAGCACCCTCCTATAACGTAGTGCCCTCCGCGGTGCCCCCAGCCGTAGTCCTCCGAGCTCCTTTTCCTCTGAGGTTCTCTGTTGGTTACAGGTGGACAGCCAGTTGTTCATAAGTAGCTTCCTCTTACAAGAGGAGGTAATCTATAACGCGTCCTTTTTTCAGAGGGAAACCTACCTATGGCGCATTCTATAGAAATATACCATAAGAACTGCACACTGAATGTCAGGCCGGACATATCATCTGTATCGCTTAAAGGGGTTATCCTACAATTAATGTAAAAAATTTAAATCTGACATCATGTACAATCTCTTCCTAACAAAGCCAAAACCAGCCCTGTACCTCACATGGATCCAGAGATCTCCCCATTGATTGCTCTGCCAGATTTATTTCAAGCTGGTAGCTTAGGGGCGTGTCTTTTCCCAGAGGGTGTGTCCTGAGCATGTGCGTCCACCTCAGTGAGGTGGACAGACAACTTAGGAAAAGAACAAACAGGATGTGGTGCTATACAGATACAGTTTATTGAATAAGGCTACATTCACACGACCGTATGTGTTTTGCGTCTGCAAATTGCGGATCCGCAAAAAATAAAAAAAAAGGATGACGTCCGTATGGCATATATATATATTTTTTTTGAGGCTCCATTGTAACACTACCAATCCTTGTCTGCAAAAGAGATAAGAATTAGACAATAGGACGTGTTTGTTTTTTGTTTGTTTTTTGCGGGGTTACGGAATGGATATACGGATGCAGTCCGCATTTTTTGCAGACCCATTGAAATGAATGGGTCCTCATCCAATCTGCAAAAAAACGAAATGGGCACAGAAACAAAATACATTCCTGTGAATGTAGCCTAACTCACTGGCTATACAACATTTTTAATTACATGCAATTACAAAAGTATTCAGGTGCTGGTTTGAAAAATTTCGAATATTTTTTGTGGGGAAAACCCCTTTAAGGCCCCTTTACATAGGCCAATGAAGAGTTAATTATTGGGAATGAACAGATTATTGAAAGGGCGTGATGTCTGCATCCATGCAGCAAACATGTCCTCTGTTGGGGGTGAGCGATCACTATTACCATTGTTTATCCGTATACAGATTACCAGGTTCCCACCAACAGATCCCTTTTATGAATTACTGGGCGAAGTCTCGTGAGACTCATCGGAGCCAATACATTCTAATACTGTACGGAGCTCCCCCTCTTTACAGTATTAGAACAAAGTTTTATGCGAATCGACTTCGGATGTTTCAACGTCGTTTCGCTCATCCCTTAAGATACTTTCACACTGGCGTTCTGGCTTTCCGTTTCTGAGATCCGCTCAGGGACTCTCACAAGCGGTCCAAAACGGATCAGTTTTGCCATAATGCATTCTGAATGGAAAAGGATCCGCTCAGAATGCATCAGTTTGCCTCCAATCAGTCTCCATTCCGCTCTGGAGGCGGACACCAAAACGCTGCCTGTCCTCTTGACGAAAGTGATCCAAACGGATCCGTCCTGGCACACAATATAAGTCAATGGGGACGGATACGTTTTCTCAGACACAATAGAAAACTGATCCGTCTCCCCTTGACTTTCAATGGTGTTCAAGACTGATCCGTCTTGGCTATGTTACAGATAATACAAACAGATCTGTTCATTGACGGATGCATGCGGTTGTATTATTGTAACGGATCAGTTTTTGCAGATCCATGACGGATCCTCCCAAAACGCGAGTGTGAAAGTAGCCTTAGATAAGGTAATTTGCCCCTGAAGACGTGATATTGGATCATCTTCCTCGATTCATAAATGACCTTGTCTAGTTTCTTGGACTTGTTTGTATGATCGGGTCATGTATTACTTTTAGGACTTGTGTGAAGATGTGATGAAATTAGAAATGTAGACCCTTCTGAAGGGTTTCCAAACGTATATCATTATTTCTGCTTAAATATTGACTTGAGAGAGCCTTCCCAATCTAATTCTTCCATTGTGATGGTGCCTTCACACTCCAGAGATGGTATCTCGTACCTTGCCGCGGTGAGAGCGAATGCATCCTGACGCTGTTATTTCCGGCATACTGACTCGCTTCTGTCTTCTGGTCTTTCCGTGCAGAACGTTACTTAGTCTTTCCCAGCTGGATCCAGACATTGTTTGGTTGCATCTGTGTGAATGGCAAAGCCCACCGGAAGTCCCGCACCCTTCTGTTGTCCCACTTCCTTGGACCTCCAAACCTCATGATGAATATACACAGAACGTCTGCAAACTACTACAACAGCTGCATGGACTTTAGTCGGCGGCCGCAAAGATGGCGCTGTTGGTATTCGCATCCCCTCCATGTCCCAGTGGGCACTTACTTGAATGCATTTCACCAGCCACCTCTCTTTTCAACTGCAGGCCTGGATTCTTCAAGCTTTAACCCCTTCTGTGCCTAATTGTTAAGATGCATAAGTTTCTTCTAATGCATAAGTAGTCTTCTCCCCATGGGATAATTCTCTCCAATTGTGACTAGCTGCATTCAATAAATGAATTGTAATATATATGTGGTGTTGTGAGCTGGATAATCGAATTAAAAATGTCTCCGAATTGGGGCCTGCATGGAATGATAACGTCTAAACCAGGCGTGCTCAACCTGCAGCCCTCCAGCTGCTGCAAAACTACAACTCCTAGCATGCCCGAACAGCCTACAGCAGGGCATTGTGGGAGTTGTAGTTTTACAACAGCTGGAGGGCCGCAGGTTGAGCCCGCCTGGTCTAAACTAAAATGAGAGTTGTCCTCTTTAGCACCCAACTGGTATCTGATGGAACATGGACAGGTTGAACTGTTATAGCCTCAGTTAGCTGTTCTTGGGTATGTTGACCAGTGGAGAACTAAGGGCTCATGCACACGACTGTATGTATTTTGTGGTCCGCAAAAAATATGGATGACGTTGGTTGCATTCTGTTTTTTACAGCTGGGCCTTCATAGAACAGTCCTATCCTCGTCCATAATGCGGACAATAATAGGACATGTTCTATTATTTTGCAGAACGGACATACAGAAATGGAATGCACACAGAGTAACTTCCGTTTTTTTTTTTTTTTTTTTTTTGCGAACCCGTTGAAATGAATGGTTCCTGACGGACACGGAAATAAAATACGTTCGTGTGCATGAGCCCTAACAGTCATGAAAATGCCCTTTTTTTTTCCCCCCTCCTCTAGAGAAGTCTATAGGTAAAAGTCTGAATGAAAAAAAAACGCCACACCCAAAGTATGCTGCAACTTAAAAAAAAAAAAACTCAAAAGAGCAATGAAACTGTTCTAAAAGACAAAATTCTGTGTCTGCAGGACTTTTTGTAATGTGCTGTTGGCTAGCATTGCTCCAGTGTATTTTGCCCCCACCAAAAAAAAAAAAAAAACACGCTGTGGAACCATCCTAAGTGTAAGAGATCATCAAAGGCAGCCAATGATTTTTTATTTTTTTTAAGGCTTATTCACACATTCACAGTGAAAAACTGCCATTTTCAGAACCATTGAGGTCTTTTGGCCTATTTTTTAAAAAAAAATTTAAGGCCGTCTTTTAGAATGCCCCCGTCAAAAAAATAAATAAAATATGGGGCCTTTAACGGTCGTGTGGATGTAGACAAAAGCATTTGTAGATATTAAGGAGAAACAAGAATTTAGCAAAGGAAAGTCTGGCTTGTTGTCGGGTTCTCTTCTCTGTCGTTTGTGAGGCTGGTGCCAACACTGCTTCACCAGTCACTTACAGTTTACGGCCGTAGAGCTCATGCACACGACCGTCATTTTAGTCCACATCCAATCCGCATTTTTTTACGTTTATTTTAATGAGGCTGCAAAAGATGCGGAAAGCACACAATGTCCATTCCACAGCCCCCCATAAAAGGTAGAACATGTCCTCCTTTTTGTCCGTTTTGCGGACAAGAATAGGCAGTTCTTACAGAGGGCTGGACTTACCGATCCGCAAAATGCGGAAGGCACACAGCCGGTTTCTGTGTTTTGTGGACCGCAAAACGGGCTACAGCCGTGTGCATGAGCCCCTAATCGTACCTCAGTAATTGTGAGCCAAAACCAGGAGTAGAGACTACACAGAGATGAGGTATAATGGAAAGATTTGCACCTGTTCTGTGGTTCTGACCTGCACCTGGCTTTGACTTAAGGTGCATTTACACGGCCCGAGAATTGGGCAGATTATCGGGAACGACCATTCCAGCGAACGGACGGCCCGACAATCTGGCTGATCACCACATGAACGATCGTTTCTTGTTCATGCAGGCACCACCAATCATGGCTTCTGGGCAGCAGATCATGTGGTCTAAATAGTGATCTGCTGCTCAGAAGCCATGATTCTGTATGAGGACGAGGGATCGCAATCCCTCGTTCCTCATAAAGAGAAGAAGATCGCTGCATGTAACTGCTTCACTGAACAAGCAGCCGACTGTTGGGAAGGAACGCTTCCTCTCCGTCGATCGGCCGCTTTGTTGGCCTGTGTAAATCCAGCTTTAAAGTAGTCGTCTCACTCCAGCAAGTGGCATTTATCATGTAGAGAAAGTTACTACAAGCCACTTACTAATGTATTGTGATTGTCCATATTGCCTCCTTTGCTGGCTGGATTCATTTTTCCATCGCCATATACACTGTACGTTTCGGTGGTTACGACCACCCTGCAATCCATCAGCGGTGGTCGTGCTTGCACACTATAGGAAAAAGTGCCGACCTCTCTGGTGGCCGGGGCCGTGAGAGCTTACGCAGGCTGGTGCTTTTTACTATAGTGTGCAAGCACGACCACTGCTGATGGATTGCAGGGTGGTCATAACCATGGAAACGAGCAGTGTATAATGTGATGGAAAAATGAATCCAGCCAGCAAAGGAGGCAATATGGACAATCACAATACATTAGTACCTTTCTCTACCTAATGAACGCTATTTGCTAAAGTGGCACAACCCCTTTACGTGGACAAACATTAGTTTGTGAATGAAGCACTGTTGGGCCCTGTTAACATGACGTTTTCAGCTTCCTTTTGACACTTTGATATTGTATATCAGAAGTTTGTCCAACATATCCCACTGTATGGGCATACAATGGGGTACTTTGCCCACAAGGTCCCATTGACTGTAACCCATTGTGTGGAATCTACAAATGAAAACAAAAAGTGTACTGGCTTGAGAGAGGCGTGGAGGACACACTTGACTTCTGTGGGTTTGATGGAGCCCCGTGGACACACTTGTTGTATATGCTAAGAGCTTTTCTTTTAGGTGTATATGCCAACGTGATGTGAACAGGCCCTTTCATCAGCCAGTTGCTTGTAGTTCCAGCAGTATCTGAAATCCTTGAAGTTGACGGGCGTGCTGCAGTCTGGCCTTGTCTGGTTCCTCGTGAATTTATGACTTCCATTCTCATGCGCCATGCATTCTACAGTGTAACGTAGCAGCTTGCTAGAGCAGATGGATTTCATTGTCTCCAGAAACCCCAGACCTTAACTGCGAGTTTTCACTACTGTAATCGGGAAATATATGTCTATTTTTTATATATTTAGCAGCACTTTTGTAATAAAAATGAAATTGTGTAACTCTGCTGTCGTTGTGAATGTCATCTTCAAACCCACAGATTGGCGTCTTTATGCAGAAACAAAGACATTCGACTATTGGCTCTTGGGATAACAATCAACTTTTATTCACATCCAGAGAGGAGTCACATGTCATGGACGGCGCCATAGTGCTAAACCGGAACCGCTTCCATCTTATGAGCGGAGAGCATGAGAGCCCTCGTCAGTACTGAATCTCACAGTCACACCTAAACGAAAAGCCATTGACAGAAAGGCTTACCATGTGTGTCACCTGAACCACAGATATGGAAGCAGCGTCAAAGCACCCGCACAGTAAATAGCACTCCTGCGGTGCCAGTTACAGCAGCATATAAATGGCAAATGGTATCTGTGTAGCATATCTATACAGCCTGTATTAATGCCAAAAAGCTTTTTCTTCTAAGCCCATGATCAAGCACATTGCTCAGTGGCCTCCAGAATATAATTTGCAGCTCTTCTTCGTTTGATCAGACATTGATTATCCAGGTTTTAGGTAGTTCCAGGCAGGCAATCTATCTTACTAATACTGTATGGAGTGGGTGTTCACTTAAATCTTTCCAAATGACCTTTAAGAAGTCATCTTTTGGGATGAAATGTCAAAAAAAATAACCACCCTAGCAATCTCCTATATTCCCATGTCTACCTAAAAAAGAGCTGCAGACCATATGCTGCTGGCACAACTAGGGGAACCAGCCTCCTACAAGATTACATATCTGGTGGCAGGAGATGCAAAGCCTATGAGGTGGACAAATGGGAATCCACACATGAAGCTCAATTGAAGAAGATTAGAAGGCTAAAATATGGCTCTACAGTGGTATAGAACCTAAATGTTACTTATGATGGTCGGTAATTTGCTTATCATTTATAATCGTTACTCCGGTACTTAGATGAGACTTCAGGATCTGAGATCTCAGAACAAATGTGGGACCACTGTATACCTTAGAGTGGCAACTTGCTGCTTGAACACCATTCATGGGTTTTAGGTTATGACACAGAGGCACATTTTTTATTTATTTACATTGTTAACAATTAAAACAATGAAAATGATATTTTAGAGACACCTAAATAGTGAATTACAAATGAAAGGGTCCACATTTACTTATGTTGTAGAGCTGTAGTTCAGCAATCCATGGATGATCCAGAATATTCCCCAGTTCCTTATGGGTTCCTCCATAAAGAAAAGGTTGCCTGTCATAGACCTCAATGGTTTGTAGTCTAACCTATTAGGCCAGACATACATGAGCAAGTTTAATGTGAGAAACTTGCAGTGTGTGTCAGTGAGAAGTCCTAGTCTAACTCTGCTCCTCTGACAGGACTGCACAGCATTATAATGATTTGTGTCCCTGCGAAAGTGGGAATCTATTGAATTACACTGACATAATGCTGTCAGTCTAATTCAGTAGATTTCAGGACTCTAGTGGTCACACTGCATTATAAATCATAACAACGTTGTGCGATCCTGTCAGAGGAGCATTAGACTTACTCAACTACATGGTCTTTTACTCATGACCTGTCTTGCCTTCTGCAAAAGGCAGCAAGAAACCAGATGTTTAGACCCAACAATCTTCCTCAACATCAAATGTTTCTGAAGTTACTGCACATGTAAATGAGCTCTCCTACTACTCTACTCTTACCTAACCAAAGCAGAGACACCCATCTGTAGTGATCATTAGCAACAAACCCTAATCAGCAGTCTACAGCAGTGTCTTCCTTTGGAGACGTCTCTGCTTTTCCTGTAGATAAGTTCTACCACTAGATCTCTTCAGTTACAGCAAGTAATTTCTCCCCACAAAGGTCACAGCATCAAAGTGATCTAAAATAGAGATGAATTAACCTCAAAAAAGTCACTTTATAGATAGAGACACATACTTCCATATGTTGCTTCCATGTTGAAGAGAGGTATGTTTCCTTTGATGAGAAGGCAATACATTTGAGTTAGTCAATGATTATGACACACAAAGAGAATAGGAGGACTGATGCCACTTTTGGGATATATATTCTTGGATAAAACGGGGAAGGAAACCCTTGGTTAGATATTTTTAGCAATTTGACCATCACATAATGTTGGAGAGTCCTATAAGACATTACATTGAAAAGTGGACCAGTCAATGAGAGGCCTTTCGAATAAGGCTTTTCCACTTTTACCCCAGTCCCATATATCTTGAGATCATCTACTCAAAGGCATCCTGGGAATTTATACTCCCTGTAATGCCAATGATCTATATGAACTCAATAACTGGTGCAGTCCGGGTAATGAAATAGCAGGGTGCAGCGTTACGATTGGTGGACAATGGTGGAGGAGCTCCCTTTTTTTGTCCACGTAGATAACAGTCTGAGCAACTTCAATGCCCTTCACCAAGAAAATAAATAAGTCACGTGATGGGGTAAAGTAATAAAGTCCCTGTTCTCCACTGGCCATTCCTGCTTGCAAGTAGACAACGATTTTCAGATGGAGAAGGATGGGAAGCCTCTCATGCACTCCTCTGTACATCAGTGTTTGGGAAAAGTACCCACAGTCCATCTACACCTGGCACTGGTCACAGGGCTCTGCCGCTCGCTTTTTAAGCTCTTTGACTTGGAAGTGGCGGTGAGTGCTGGTGTCCTGTTGGCGGTGAGGAACCGTATTTCGGCGGCCTGACTCTGTCTCCACGCGAAGGAAAGCCTTGACGCGATGTTGCCTTCCTTTTCCATCACTGTAATCCAGAACACGACATTCATAGGTTCCTTCATCAGAGATTTTCACATGAGACAAGCGCAGTTTGTGCGAAATGTTGCTGCCAAAGACCTTTACTACCTGTGGAGAAAGGACAAAGTTATACATGAAGCCATTCACAAAAAGAAGTATGTTGTAGGGCCTCAAAATGTAATGTGCATGTCAACATAACGTACAGAGGCCCTAAAGCTGGCCATGTACTTCAGATAGCTATTAGCTAAATGCCTGTTTGGCTGAAGGCTATCTCTCCCAATTACCACATACACGGCTCACCTAAGCATGTATGTGTTCTAAATGGGAAGAGAGGAGAAAGTTGCCACCAGATAACCCTGGCAGTGGTTCATCTCCCCTGAAAACAAAAGGACTAAGCAGGTAGAAAGCCAACAGCCTGATCCTTCTCTCACATGACATCGGTAGTCGGGGAAGAGTTGAGAGTCCTACACATAAATTTACCCACAGAAATCAGCAGGTATGGTCAGGATGACCCTGTAGGTTTACAGCCATAGATACAGCCTTTCAATTCACCATAACCATCCTCCTCTAACTCCACACACTCAGGCCAAGTTTTACTGATCCTCCAGATTTTTTGGGCTTATGACTAGAATACCAGAATAATAGGAGGGCAGCTCGCTCTTACCAAAGATTTATATGCTACGATCACCCCTATGGGCATTGTCATTGCTTCCATTAGTAGTTGCCATCTAACATCTGTAACTTGGCTAAGATAAAGTATTAAAAGACAAGTCAAAGACCTCTATTTCCTGGTAACATGTTATTTATAAGGGGAAATGCTTCTTAAATAACTCAGAGGTGAAAAGATACCATCCTAACCTGAAAAAAGGCAGTACGCCTTGTACATTTCATCTGAGATGGACCACTGGAGACTTTGTACAATTATCTCAATCGAAGAATAATGCATTAAATAGAGTCTGACGCACACTCTAATACACTCTAGGTGTGGATATCCAGAGTTACCGTTCCATCTGCACGACATTTATGACATTAGTATTTTGTGGATTACTTTAT
The DNA here is from genome assembly GCF_014858855.1 of Bufo gargarizans. Classification (NCBI taxonomy): domain Eukaryota; kingdom Metazoa; phylum Chordata; class Amphibia; order Anura; family Bufonidae; genus Bufo; species Bufo gargarizans. The sequence goes on along the minus strand of NC_058085.1, from coordinate 70,535,360 downwards.
TAGATTTCATTTGACAGGTGAAACTAGAGTACTAAAATACGTTGAATGGTGGGTTGCTAAATATGAGGAGGGGAGTTCCTACAGTACATCATAAGCAGTCCTTTCATTTCATCTCTTCTACAAAACCATAGTAGATTTGGTGTGGATAGATTGGGGGTTTTCAACTTTTGAAACCACTAATGTTACAAGATGACCCCGCAATATAGAAGGACTTGATTTACCAGATCCCTTTCAATAAGCAGATTTTTTTCTCAATGTTCAGGAACTACTGACAATCTCAAGTCTATGGGCATAGTCTGACTGCCCCATAATATCTTCATCCTACCTTCGAAACAACACGACTAAGACACAGTTGGGGTAATTTGTCTCATGGCAGCTTTAAGGTGCCCATAAACAACTGATGACTAAATGCTTGCTTGGCAGACAGCTGTTCCTCCCAACTCTTGCATTCACATGCATGCTCAATTCGGCTGATGATGCATGTGTTGTCAGTAGGGAGAGGGTAATAAGCCACTTTAGGACACCTCTGGTGGCAGCATATCTGCTGCTAGAACAAAAGGATTTATTACGGAAATTCAGAATGCCGAATTCTTTTTTTACCCCTGTTGAGGGAAGAGTCGGGAGGCCCCCATACTCATTGTATAGTCAGCCAGAACCATGTAATCAGGGGGTTTGGCTGAAGTTTCTCTCATGTATATGAAAGCCGATAACGCATGTGTTGTCATTAGGGAGAGGGGAGTAAGTCACTTCAGGACATCTCTGGTGGCAGCATATCTCCTGCTAAAACAAAAGGATCGGTCATGGTAATTTAGCATGTCGAATTCTTCTTTACTCCTGTTGGGGATGGGCCCCATACTCATTGTATAGTCAGCCAGAACCATGTAATCAGGGGGTTTGGCTAAAGTTTCTCTCATGTATATGAAAGCCGATAACGCATGTGTTGTCATTAGGGAGAGGGGAGTAAGTCACTTCAGGGCATCTCTGGTGGCAGCATATCTCCTGCTAAAACAAAAGGATTGTATAGTCAGCCAGAACCATGAATTCAGGGGGTTTGGCTGAAGTTTCTCTCATGTATATGAAGGCTGAAAATGCATGTGTAGGCAGAGGAGAGTAAGCCACTGCAGGACACCTCAGGCGACAGTATATCTCCTGCTAGAACAAAATGATTGGGTGCTGAAATTCAACATGCCCAATTCTTCTTTACGCCTGTTGGGGGGAGAGTCAGAAGTCCCTCATACTCATTGAATAGTCTGCCAGCACCATGTAATCAGGGGGTCTGGTTGACTTTTTTTTCTTATGTCTATGAGGACTTTAAGAGTAAAGCTGGAAAGGTTCTTTATTTAGGATGCATGTCTGTTAATGGGGGGATAACCCAACCACACTGAGCAACAAAGCCTAAATGAGCACTTCCCTTCCAAAAAAACTAAAAACAAGGCAAGGAAAAATCTGTACAATTGTTTATTACAGATTTATGCCTTTCTCCACTTTTGCCACTTTGCCCCTCTCCTCAATCAGATTTTTGCAGTGATCATTCACTTTAAATTTACAATAAAATCCATCTTGAGAGGGGAGATACAAGATGGATTTTCAGATTTACTGAGGAATGGGGTTGTGGTTGCTGCTCAAAAAAGTCTATGAAGGGAGGGAGGAGGAAGAGGGAACACAGAGGCAAAGACATACAGAGCTGGGGTGATAATGGCTCTATTTTCACCCCAATGCCGGATTCACAGCTACACTTCTGTATAATGTACTCCATGTTGCTGCTGCTTCTGATGGTGTGCCACAGAGAGACAGATGAGCAAGATGTCCTCTCTTCTGTGTGTGCAGTGTATGGGAGACATCATAGCAGCTAGTCTCCACTCACTAGCTCAGGGAGAACTAAAAATTAGAGAGAGAGCCTGCAGAGCGCAAACTGGTGAGAAATGCAGAATACAAGTACCCCCACTGTTATTCCTCATGTACACGCACAGTAGCTTATTCTTAAGGGTTGTCCCATCTCATACATTGAGATAGGATGTGCTCCCAATGTCTGATAAGTGTGGGTCCCACCTCTGGGACCTGCATCTATCTTTAGAATGGAGTCTGTAAAGTGAAGGAGGGCTCACCGCAAATGCGTGACTGCCCTCCATTAGTTTCTATGGGAGTGCCAAAAATAGCTAAGCAGCGCAGTCGGCTATTTTTGAAAGTCACACTGAAATTAAGGGGAGGCGCACTGCGCAAGCACAGGCACTGCTCCAATCATTTTTCAAATTTTCGGCAGTCCCACAAAAATAAATGGAGGGCAGCCATGCATGCGCAATGCGCCCTCCTTCACTTTGCGGGCTCCATTTTAAAGATAGGTGTGGGGCCGGGGTCCCGGTGATAGGTGTGGGTCAAGGACCGCACCTATCAGACACTGGGGACATATCCTACCAATATGCTCCCAATGTATGAGATAGGACAACCCCTTTAAAAGTCATCTGAAACAACAGGTTAGCTTTAAACTCCCCCGATGCCATGATGGGCGATAATATCCACTAAATATGCCTGGATTATAGTTTGATCCTATTAAACCAGACTCAAATATAGTAGAACGCAGAACAGATCCTACAAGTAGAAGAATACATAAGAAACCATCCGAAATCCCCACACTTCTGGTTGTTTTGTTTACTTAAGCCTCCTTAATGCTACCTTCTAAATGAATTTATGCATTCACCCAATGGGACAACACTTCAGTCGAACTCTCCCATCCCTGCCAAGTACAGCTCTCTCTCTCTCTCTCTCCCTTACAGAGCAAGATCAATAGAAAAAATCTCTGCGACTAATTAGCTTTCCTTCCAAATTGATCTGCTCCCGGAATTTGCCATTCTGTGAAACGTAAAGCTTACCCCGTCCGGAAGAAGAGAAGTGTAAATCAGATTAATGTTCCGCTCCTGCCGTACGAGATAGATCCCTATTAGTGTTCTTCAAGATGCCGAGGGCAAAGGGCCATATGTGGGCAGTACAGAGGAGAACGACCAATGGAGCTATTTTATAGTGCACTGGAAAATCACCTAACCATAAGGTGTCCAGTCAACACCTGGTGGAGCCATCACTCTTGTCCATGGGTTGTGCCCAGTTTTCAACCCATGCTTCGCGCACTTTCATGGCTAGGAACTGCAATACCAGGCACAGCACATGGACAAGAGTGGCGCTGTTTCTGGGGGGAAAAAAATGGATGTTTTTTTCTAAAACAGCACACCCCTTTTAATGACTATATGATTTATTATATACACAATACAACTGTAATTTTGTTTAAAATCTTCCAGTTTATGATACTCACGCTTATCTTAGTGGCGCCCTTCTCAGGTGTCCCCGGTAGAGATTTCAACTGCAAGATAAAAATATATAAAGTCAGACGCAGCCATCTCAATATACAGTACATGCCGTATGTGGCCTTTACCACGGCCACCTGCACATGACACTGTTTTATGGCAGCCTGTATCTGCTCCATCATACAGAATAAGGACAGATTCACCAGACTATAGAAGGGAGGTCGATTTCCCAGCTTTTTTTTATTTTTAAACTCCTCCGCCTCTTAAAGGGAAGAATTCTAATGATAGAAATATCTTTAACAATGATGTTAAAGGGATTATGACACTAGAAACATGTATCCCCTATCCACAGGATCTGGGTCTGCCCTCTGAGACCCCCAGCGATCACGAGAATTGCTGGCGAACCGTGCCATGAATACGGAGTGGTAGTGTGCCTATGTGTCCTCAGCTCCATTCACTTCCTGTACTGTACTCAGCCTTCCCCTAGAAGTAAATGGAGCGGAGGACGCAGTTCGCCAGCACTTGTAGACTCCTGCTCTCGTGATCGCCGGGGGTCCCAGCGCTGAGACCCTCAGTGATCAAACACTTATCCCCTATCCTGGGCATAAGTGTTAACAGTGGCACAACCTCTTTCATACAATTTCCTAACATTTCATTATCTGAGCCTACAGGATAGGAGTAATAAAGAAATGAGTTCTGTAAAAATGTCCATAGTAGCGCTGTACTGGATCCATTTTGCACCTAAATCGTCATTATTAAAGGGGTTGTCTCACTTCAGCAAACGGCATTGATCATGTAGAGAAAGTGAATACAAGGCACGTACTAATGTATTGTGATTGTCCATATTGCCTCCTTTGCTGGCTGGATTCATTTTTCCATCACATTATACACTGCTCGTTTCCATGGTTACAGCCACTGCTGGAGCGCAGATACAAGGTGCTTGGGACAGGGACCTTTTCCTACCGTGTGCCAGCACGAGCACTACTGCTGGATTGCAGGATGGTCGTAACCATGGAAATGAGCAGTGTATAATGTGATGGAAAAATGAATCCAGCCAGCAAAGGAGACAATATGGACAATCACAATACAGTAGTAAGTGCCTTGTTATTACCTTTATCTACATGGTAAATGCCTTTTCCTGGAGTGACACAACCCCTTTAAGCCTTTAAGGCCTCTTGCACACGACCGTATGGTTTTGCAGTGTTTTGCGGTCCGTTTTTTGTTTCAGTTGTGTTTCCGTTTCTGTTCCATTTTCCCGTTCTGTTTTTCCGTATGGCATATACAGTCGTGGCCAAAAGTTTTGAGAATACACAAATATTAGTTTTCACAAAGTTTGCTGCTAAACTGCTTTTAGATCTTTGTTTCAGTTGTTTCTGTGATGTAGTGAAATATAATTACACACACTTCATACGTTTCAAAGGCTTTTATCGACAATTACATGACATTTATGCAAAGAGTCAGTATTTGCAGTGTTGGCCCTTCTTTTTCAGGACCTCTGCAATTCGACTGGGCATGCTCTCAATCAACTTCTGGGCCAATTCCTGACTGATAGCAACCCATTCTTTCATAATCACTTCTTGGAGTTTGTCAGAATTAGTGGGTTTTTGTTTGTCCACCCGCCTCTTGAGGATTGACCACAAGTTCTCAATGGGATTAAGATCTGGGGAGTTTCCAGGCCATGGACCCAAAATGTCAACGTTTTGGTCCCCGAGCCACTTAGTTATCACTTTTGCCTTATGGCACGGTGCTCCATCGTGCTGGAAAATGCATTGTTCTTCACCAAACTGTTGTTGGATTGTTGGAAGAAGTTGCTGTTGGAGGGTGTTTTGGTACCATTCTTTATTCATGGCTGTGTTTTTGGGCAAAATTGTGAGTGAGCCCACTCCCTTGGATGAGAAGCAACCCCACACATGAATGGTCTCAGGATGCTTTACTGTTGGCATGACACAGGACTGATGGTAGCGCTCACCTTTTCTTCTCCGGACAAGCCTTTTTCCATGATGCCCCAAACAATCGGAAAGAGGCTTCATCTGAGAATATGACTTTGCCCCAGTCCTCAGCAGTCCATTAACCATATTTTCTGCAGAAGATCAATCTGTCCCTGATGTTTTTTTTGGGGGGAGAGAAGTGGCTTCTTTGCTGCCCTTCTTGACACCAGGCCATCTTCCAAAAGTCTTTGCCTCACTGTACGTGCAGATGCGCTCACACCTGCCTGCTGCCATTCCTGAGCAAGCTCTGCACTGGTGGCACTCCGATCCCACAGCTTAATCCTCTTTAGGAGACGATCCTGGCGCTTGCTGGACTTTCTTGGACGCCCTGAAGCCTTCTTAACAAGAATTGAACCTCTCTCCTTGAAGTTCTTGATGATCCTATAAATTGTTGATTGAGATGCAATCTTAGTAGCTACAATATCCTTGCCTGTGAAGCCATTTTTCTGCAACGCAATGATGGCTGCACGCGTTTCTTTGCAGGTCACCATGGTTAACAATGGAAGAACAATGATTTCAAGCATCACCCTCCTTTTAACAGGTCAAGTCTGCCATTTTAACCCAATCAGCCTGACATAATGATCTCCAGCCTTGTGCTCGTCAACATTGTCACCTGAGTTAACAAGACGATTACTGAAATGATCTCAGCAGGTCCTTTAATGACAGCAATGAAATGCAGTGGAAAGGTTTTTTTTGGGGATTAAGTTAATTTTCATGGCAAAGAAGGACTATGCAATTCATCTGATCACTCTTCATAACATTCTGGAGTATATGCAAATTGCTATTATAAAAACTTAAGCAGCAACTTTTCAAATTTCCAATATTTATAGTAATTCTCAAAACTTTTGGCCACGACCGGATACGGAAGACATACGGATGCATTTCCGTATGTGTTCCGTTTTTTTTGCGGACCTATTGACTTGAATGGAGCCACGGAACGTGATTTGCGGGCAACAATAGGACATGTTCTATCTTTCAACGGAACGGAAATACGGAAACGGAATGCATACGGAGTATATTCCGTTTATTTTTTTGCAGAACCATTGAAATGAATGGTTCCGTATACGGACCGTATACAGAACGCAAAAAACGACCTGTAAACGAAAAAAAAAACGGTCGTATAAAAGAGGCCTAAGGGGTTGTCTGCTTTGAACAATCCCTTTTTGTAGAAGGGTCCTCTGATGAAGTGCTGCAGAATATGTTAGCGCTATATAAATGCGTAAATAAATAAATAAATGATATGGGACCTCCAGCAATCATCTGTAAAGGAACCAGGGTCACCACCAGGAATCTCTGAACTCCCAATCCATTCTTTACTGGAAGGAAGGTAAGGGAGAGACATGAGACGGCAGGAGCTCTGTGTGGGGGGAGGGGGTCTTTCTGATTTGGAGGTAACAAGTCGGTAATATGGCCAAAAGCACAATTCCTAAATCCCTGTATTGTCCTCCTAAGGCCTCTGGCACATAACTGACAATATGTCTTCTTTCTGCCCATTCCCCCTTGTTTTGCATATTCTTGTTCTAAAGCAGCCGAATCTCTCTGAGAAATATGATCTAATAGCACAGAATGGCGCTTGGCCAATTTCAGTTTGAGTGGGTTCTTATGTGTGGAATATTTTGGATATTAGCAGTCACCTCCCCCATGTATCTTATAAATCAGGGGTAGGCAACCTCCAGCACTGTAGCTGTTGGGAACTACAACTCCCAGCAGGCATACTTGCTCTTCTCTTCTAAGAACTCTCATAGAAATGAATGGGGCATGCTGGGAAATATAGTTTCCCAACGGCTGGAGTGCCGAAGGTTGCCGAACCCTGTTAGTCAGTGCAATTTAAGCAAATTTGCCTTTGAAACAATCGTAGACATGAGATAGCTGAGTGGTGGCCCCTGATGCCTATTTTTACACGTCAGCAGTACCCCAGACCTGGGGGTATCTGCCCTTTTTTATGTATTATGTTATGCCATTTTATGTTTCTGCCTTATGCTCCAGATGAAGAGGTATGGTTGGCAGGGACAGGGCTAACCACCCTGTTCCTCCCCTCTTGGTAAGAGTGGGCTGGTCCTGCTTCCTGGCAGGAGGGGAAATTTGAGTCCAGACAGAGAGGAAGTAAGAAGCACATGCCAAAGTTCCTACTCCAAGGGACCGTACTCGGTTCTCCTGTGAGATACTCCAGGAAGATTCCCAGAGTCAAGATACAGCTTTCCCAAAGCTGAGTGATCAGCAAAACTGCAGCTTTACAGACCCTGCTGCTAGTGAGGGAAAACAACTTAGACACCCATCACCTAGAATAACTAGTAGGCAATACTAACTTCAAACCTCTATCCCACAGAGGACACCTATATCCACAAGTACCTGCTAGTGCCAGTTAATTGCCACACAACCAGTCACCATACTTACTCATCTGGTGCCACAAATTGCACGTTGCACTTAATACTGCTGGATGTGCCACAAACTATGTCTTGCACTAAGTGTAGAGAGACTGTTATACTTTTACTTCTGGCGTGATTCTTCAAAACAGCTTTCTACTGCATCGATCCCCAGGGAGAAACGTCCTGAGGGAGTACACCGTGATACAACACCTCATCAGGGCTACTACAACTCCCATCCTCTGCTCTGGCTCCTCGGGGGCTCGCTGCACATTCTATTAGAAAATTCTAACTTAATTTTTTAAAAAAGGGTCCTCAATCAGGGTCTTGGCCACAGTGACGAGCTGTTACAAAGAGTGTATCTTGCTCTAGAGATGCTCCTTTCATGCATCACATAGACAACTCATTTGAATCGGCACTCTGTAATGCTTAAAGGGGTTTTCTGGGATTTTGATACTGATGACCTGTCCTTAGGATAGGTCATCAGTATCTGATCGGTGGGGGTCCGACACCCGACACCCCTGCCGCTCAGCTGTTTGAGAAGGAACCGGTGCTCCTATCCTAAGGATAGGTCATCAGTATCAAAATCCCAGAAAACCCCTTTAACTTTTCCCATGGCAGCCCCTGTAGAGGAATGGGACATCAAATACTCTGAGGTTTCCTCACAGATTACAGCTGATTACTTGGGTGCCGGGCAGGGGGAACACTTCGTGATCAGCCTATTGCAAAGTGCCCATCCAGCGAGTAGGGATTGTACATACCCCCTCAGGGACATAAAGGAAAAAAATCTACATAAGACCTACAGAAAAAATATTTATAAACTCTCCATTAATTCCCGTCTGGATGAAGAGGGCAGTGACTGCCTAGCCAGGTGGGATGGGTGTATAGGTGCCCCCGTTGTGGATACGCCATAAATGTCTAATGTTGGAATAAACAGTATGCCACCGCTGAAAAAAATATATAACATGCGCTAGACATTGTCACCTATGGGTGACGTATGCCAGTGTATAGCTATACTGTGCACATGGTGCTTTCTGTTTAGTACTATAAGTCAGGGATACTCCCATATACATCTCGCAGAAGGCTAAGCCCATTCGTTTCTGCATTTTACATGTACTGACCAGCTCGTACTGAAGAAGTAAAGAAGCAGCAAGCCTGGGGTCGGATTTTACCACTACACTACTCATTTACTACAAGAAACCTTGGCAGCTTGCCCTTATCGCTCAGTGCTGTAAACTATGCTCAGTAGGCATTAACATCCAGGCTGGTATTTCTCACACCTCCCTGCCCTATTCATTCTCTGACATTAACAGTTCCCGAATTTTTTTTAATAATCCCCATGAGGGATGGAAAGCAACACCGATGCCAAAAACACATCAGCATAAGCTCTGCCATGCTAAATGTAAAAAGAGCCCAGAAGCTGATTTTCAAATCCGCATCTGAACCTGAATATTTTTGTAATTGCATATAATAAAAAATTGAGTATAGTGGCTGAGCTATTCAATAGAATGTATCTGTATAGCGCCACCTGCTGTTCTTTTCCTTATTTCTCTGTCCACCTAGCTGGGGTTCCATCCTCCCAACAGGCCTAACTGTGACAGAAGCTGTGACCATTACAGAGAAAATAGCTGCAGCAGAAAGGACACTACCCTCAGCTCTGATAAGAAGAGAGCCGCAGCAGAAAGGACACTACCCTCATCTCTGATAAGAAGAGAGCCGCAGCAGAAAGGACACTACCCTCAGCTCTGATAAGAAGAGAGCCGCAGCAGAAAGGACACTACCCTCAGCTCTGATAAGAAGAGAGCCGCAATAGAAAGGACAATACCCTGAGCTCTGATAAGGAGAGAGCCGCAGCAGAAAGGACACTACCCTGAGCTCTGATAAGGAGAGAGCCGCAGCAAAAATGACCCCCCCCCCCCCCCCCCCTCAAGCTGTGATAGGAAGAGAACTGCAGCAGAAAGGACAGTCCCCTTGAGCTGCAGCAGAAAGGACACCTCCCTTAGCTGCCAGCTTGAAATAAATCTAACAGGGCAGTTGGAGCAATGAATAAGTCCATGTGAGCAGTGGCGTACATAGAGAAGTAAGGGCCCCATAGCAAGGATCAAACCAGGCCCCCCACACAGGACAGAAGGGTTTCTGCCTAAACCCCTTTCAATGACCTTGAGCCATTTTTCCCCTGCCTCATTTACTAAAAGTTGTTCCTTTAGAGCGTAGAGTCCTGACCAAGTTTTCACCTCCAGTAGAAGAGGAGATAATCCCAACTAAGACTAGGGCCCCCTCTTGCCCTGGGCCCCATAGCAGTCGCATGGTCTGCCGCTATGGCAGTCACGCCCCTTCATGTGTGGTACTCTGGATCCACGTGAGGTAAAAGGCTGGTTCTAGCTTTGTTAAAAAGAGACCGTCATGTCTGATTTTCATTTTTTACATTAATCATGGGATAACCCCTTAAATTTATTTTAAAAAAATGTTAGTCTCAGGAAGCTGAGATATAAGGAGATGTATGGCAAGGTCCTAATTAACATTTTCATAATGCACCGTCCCTGTGAATCGGATTCTGGTCGTGTGACCTGAGGCCCTGGAATTTCTCCACCTCCTGTGATGTTTCCTTCTCCCACTTAACCCTTTCTTCCCGTCGCCACTGCAGGGGTGCGGTCCGACCTGATGGAAAGAACCAAACTGAGCGCTGGCGCATTTGTGCTGCAGTCTCTCCGTGGAAAAACGACAGCTACAGAAATCCTTCTTGTGGTAAAAAAAAAAGGCAGTGCAATGAACCCTTGGAATTCCAGACTGAAGCACCAGAGCGAGCCGTGGACGGAGGCCACAGATGTATACAATGCAGCCCCGTGGGAGCCAGAAAAATGTGCGGGGTGGGGTGATTTAGCGAACATTTGCAAAAGTTGACTTTGATTCCGTAAACCCCCTTTAACCCTAAAGACCAAGTCAGATTTAAGTTTCCCTGACGAATAAGGGGCAATGCAGGGTCTAATTTTTTTTAACTCTATCACCACCCCATCTTCAGCGTAATGACACAGTCAATTACAACTCCCCATATCTCAGCGTCTTGCATCCCTATGACCTGAAGGAAGTAGTCACTGAAGCTAGCCGTAGTCACCGGCAATGTTCAGGTTTTCAGCGGCATTGGTTAAAAGATTGATCTCCCCCAACATCTACTGTAACTTTCCGTGGCCATCGATTAACTAACAAGCAACTGAAAGGGATTCTGTCAGCGCCTCACCGGCTTTTTTACATCAGTGCACAGTGCCTCGTACCCTTTCTTTTTGGGCAAGATGCCCAGGATGGAGAACCACTATAATGAGTGAGCAGCTCCCAGCTGACCCCTGTCAGACGTTGCGCTCTCGATACAAGTGATGCCTGATCCCCGGCAGTTTCCAGCCACATTTCACCTAAAATGAATGAAAATCCCACCCGGGAGAAATTGCCCGCTCCTCTGCAAATAAAGACAGGGTTTTTAACGCTCTGATTGCTCAGGCTCGGGATCAGCCCGCGAGCACATAATGAACTGTGACCCGGCACAATGGCATATACCCGTCATTAAAAAGAACACAATTAGCGGTAGGCTTGGACAATCTAAGCATCGGAGAGCGCTCCGTGACCGGCTCATATTGGCTTGTCATCATCTTTTGATGCTCCTTCTAGCCTTCTTAGATTAATTGCAGCTTGTGTTAATGAATTGTGTCTGGACTCTGCTCAGACAGCGGCCCTCATTAAAATCCCCAGAATATTTTGTGCATTACTGCCTCTTATCCAAGCACATGGCTACAAGGAAAGATTGTTAGAGTCGCTGTAAGAAGATTAGAAAATGAATATTTATGGCTAACTTAGTCATTAAAGGGAAATCAGAAGAGACCACAGCTTTGTGAGCAGACACCAATATCAACTGGAGATGGCTCTTAAAGGAACTGTGTCACCAATTTTTTTTCTGCCAGTTACCGTATTTTTCGCCCTATAAGACGCACCTGCCCATAAGATGCACCCAGGTTTTAGAGGAGGAAAATACGAGAAAAATAAATAAAAATTTCATCAGAGCTCAGCTCAGACCCCAATCAGAACCCCAATGCTAACTAGACCTCAGAACAGGCAACCTAATGTTAATAAGACCCCCAATCAGACCTCAGATCAAGCTCCCAATCTTAATAAGACCCCCAACCAGACCTCAGATTAGACCAACAATGTTAATATGACCCCTATTCAGACCTCCATGTTAATAAGCCTCCATATTTAATCAAACCTCAGATCAGACCTCCATGTTAATGACCCCTATATTAATCAGACCTCAGATCAAACCTCCATGGTTATAAGACCCCTATATTAATCAGACCTCAAATCAGACCCCCATGTTAATAAGACCCCCATATTAATCAGATCTCAGATCAGACCTCCATGTTAATAAGACCCCCATATTATTCAGATCTCAGATCAGACCTTCATGTTAATAAGACCCCCATATTAATAAGATCTCAGATCAGGCCTCCATATTAATAAGACCCCCATATTAATAAGATCTCAGATCAGACCTCCATGTTAATAAGACCCCCATATTATTCAGATCTCAGATCAGACCTTCATGTTAATAAGACCCCCATATTAATAAGATCTCAGATCAGGCCTCCATATTAATAAGACCCCCATATTGACCAGACCTCCATGTTAATGACCCCTATATTAATCAGACCCCAAAAAATAAACCAACTTACCTCTCCTGCTCTGGACACCGCTGCTACTCCTGTCATCCAGTTTTCTTCTTGTTCTTCCTGTCACACGCTGTGCTGTGACCCGATGCGCACAGCGTGAGGTCACAGAGCGCCAACGTCCTTGCGCTGTTCGCAGTCACAGCACAGCGAGAAGCTGAGGAAGACCAGGGAGCGGTGAGTACAGAGCCTGGGCTCTGCATTCAACACTTCCCAGTCCTCCTGTACTAATATTTGTGTAATATTCGCCCCATAAGATGCACTGATATTTTCCACCCACTTTGGGAGGGAAAAAAGTGCATCTAATAGGGTGAAAAATACGGTAAAACCAGACAGCGACCAGACAGCAAATTATTTTCTTCTTTTTATTTTCTGTTTCTGATGAAAGATTTATTTATTCTTTTCCCTGAACATAATTACGGGAGCGGCCATCTGTTCTTAACAGCATTTAGAAAGCATTAAGAAAACTACTTTACGGAATCCCCATGAGCCGTAGACACGATGGTCAGGAGGAGACCTCATTGACTTCTGTGGGAGAGTTTTCTAGGCATGCTATGTGACCTGTGCAGAGTTCATTGTACAAGGAAAGAACACATAAGGTTTGTCAATCACCTATTTTGAATGGTGGATCCGGTCTTATCTATACCCAGAGGTGATATCATTACAGGCGGGGTTAGAATGACAGATAAGCAGATAACTGCCCTCAAATGATCTGTACAGACCAAGAAGTGGCATCTATTCTTAGGCTTAGTGGCTAGTGCAAAAAATGCTGGATTTTATGGTTTTGTCTCTTTAATTCAGGATGCATTTTGTCACTACAACCTTATTACTGTCTGGTAAATTTTGACATGTCTGTTTTTAAAAGAAAACATGTTCTTTCCATAAATAACAATTTATTTGGATTTTGCTGTGTCCCTTTCCTCCTTTGCATGCAATTTCAGGCTGTCCCTGGCTAAAAATGGATGGGGTTTATGTAAGCCCCACCCATAAATAGGAAGCCATTTTATAATAACCCACGTTATTTGAGGGGCATGTTCTTTGTTCCTCCTGGCCTGGCCATCAGCGTTCCCATACACAGTCTAGCACTGTCAGCATGGAATGGAAGGTATCCGTCTGTGTAGGGACACACACTTTCGACATGGGGAATGGAAATAGCCAGTTGTCAATTTATTCCTTTATTTTCGGAGGGTGGGGGGAATAATAGAGGAATATCACAATGCAAAGTTCTAACAAAAATTGCTACAGAATTCATAGGATTAGTCCACATTTTTAAGATAAAAAGCGCACTGGGGCAGATCCTACAGATGTTGTAAGCTTAGACCGGCTGTCTGGACCTGCACCAGATTTATCACAGGGGCTCAGGCGGGAGGATAAATGTGGTGCAGGGACAGACGCTTTTCTTTTTTTCTGACTCTGTACCTGCCATTGGTTGGCTTATTTTGAGACACAATTTTACACCAGAATTGTGGCAAAAAAGTCATTGCATATTAGGCCCCTCCCCCTTTTCAGAAAAGCCCCACCCCTTTTCAAGCGAGTTGAACAACTAGTAAAACCCTAGTTGCGCCAAACTGCCCCAAGATTGTGCCATTTACACCACATTGTAGCCAGATTCTAGGCACAGACACATCAGTAAATCTGGATTCTAAAGTTAAAAAATGTAATGTGTTATTTTTGTTTGAAACATTACATACACCAGTGTTAGTATAACATCCGTAGACATAGGCCTCTTAATACATTTGGTGCATTTCCAGGCAGTCCTATAAACTGTTGAACTTTTTTGTGTGAATGATAGCATATCGGTTGATCCACGTGAGGCCACGCCCCCTCATGCGGGGTCCTACCCACTTTCTAGATATTTTGAAAAGTGGAGAAAGACGTGAAATGTCTTAAATTATAGCATAAAAAAAGACTGTGTGTCAAACCACATACTGAGCATACTGCAGCTTTAAACGGCACACATGATAACTGCTACACACAAACTACACTTTTCTTAACTCATTGCTTTGCATGTGCTAAACTGAATATGTGAGCATGAGTGTACACACTGTGCTGTTCCTCTGCTATTCCTCCTAAAAATATATCATATTTTTGAGGTTATAAGATGCACTTTTCCCCCAAAAAAGGGGGGGGGGGAGTGGCAGTGTGTCTTATAGTCCGAATGCTAATAACCGCAGGGAGCAGAGAGGGATGCAGGGAGCAATGCTCAGGCTCTACTCACCGCTCCCTGATATTCTTCCGGGTCCCGTTCTGCACTGTGTCCTGAAGGCATACTGCGTCAGGAGGCAGTGCAAGCAGACACACATGATGACCTGACGCTGTGCAACATCAGGTCACAGTACAGCGTGGGCCAGAAGACCAGGCAGCGGTGAGTGAGTGGCAGGGCCATCCAGAGCAAGCAAGGTAAGTTTATTTTTATTATTTTTTCATGTCTGGTCTGAGGCTAATGGGGGGCTGATCTGATGCTGATGGGGGGCTGATCTGAGGCTGATGGGGGGCTGATCTGAGACTTATTGGGGGCTGATTTGAGACTAATGGGGGGCTGATCTGAGGCTGATGGGGGGCTGATCTGAGGCTGATGGGGGGCTGATCTGAGGCTGATGGGGGGCTGATCTGAGACTTATTGGGGGCTGATTTGAGACTAATGGGGGGCTGATCTGAGGCTAATAGAGTTTGGGGGGTTTGAGCTGAGGCTGATAGATTTGGGGATCTGAGGGTCTGATCGGAGGTCTGATGGAGCTTGGGAGTCTGATTTTGGGCTCTGATAAACAATATTTTTTTTTTCTAATTTTCCTCCTACAAATACTAGGTGCGTCTTATAGTCCAAAGAATACAGTATGTCTCAATTGACAACAGGGTGTGGAGTGTGTCCCCGCAAAATCTTACTTTCCACATTTTCATTAAAAAAAAGAATGGTCAAATACTTTCCACATTTTGCTTACGGCTGTCACTAGACATTATAGGATTCAGGACAGAGTGCATGCTGTTATACAGACATCCATGCAATCATCCACAGGAACAACCCAGGCTGAAATTTCATAACTTTGCAAAAAGAGTTATCGAAATTATTAATTTATACAGTACTCTTCAGTTTAGAAACCAAATGAAACCTCTCATATTTTATCTGCATTATCTGAAATTAATCTGCACTTCTAAAATATACATTACTCTAACACCGCTTTACCTGGCTGTCTTCCCACGTTTCCTTGTTTGCCCAGTCCTTGTGGGTGCGGATATACCACCACTGGATTTCCAGTGAGTAGGGGATGTCACCACTGCCACGGAAGGAACATGCCATCTCCACGTCTTCTCCAGGGTGTGCGCTAACATCATGTGGGATTTCTGTGAACAAAGCTGAAATATAAAAGAAATGATGGAATTGCATCCAACCACATATAGAAATGATAGACAGCATACATAATATTCAATATAATATATATATATATATATATATATAAAATCACTTAATCCATATTAGTTTAGCAATAATTAGTGTTTATGAGCTATCCGGAGTTCAGAGATAAGGGCTAAACATCCAGCTTCAGAATTGTTACTGTGTGGGAATGCAAGCAGTTACTAATATAGACATGTCAAGAGAGCTTTTAGAGGACCACTTTAACATCAGTCCTATAAGCATGTGACCAAATACGAGTAGATTATTACAGTAATATATTGGTTAAGTAGGGTACCTGTACAGTGTCCCACTGCAAGTGATTAATGTGAATGTACTATATGCATTGTGAGTCCCATAGGCTGTGTCTGGGGGGGGGGGTTTCCTAGCAACAGTCACTAGGTAGGGCTGGCACCGCCCCTTCCTCTGAGAAGTGGTTCAGTCTAGTGTAAGCTGTGAGTGAGCAAGCAACAAAAGGCAGTGAGGAGAGTTAACCAGGAAATACATCAGCCCTGAGGGTTAAAAGTGTTGTCCACTTTATTTATATTGATGACCTGATCAATATCTGATCAGTGCAGGTCCGACTTCCAGCACCCACGCCGATCAGCTGTTTGAATAGAAAGCCAGCGTTCATATAAGGGAAAGTGCAGCACATCTGTAAGAGAAGGTAATGCCTACATTTCAGGCTACAGACTTCC
Source organism: Bufo gargarizans (assembly GCF_014858855.1). Taxonomy (NCBI): domain Eukaryota; kingdom Metazoa; phylum Chordata; class Amphibia; order Anura; family Bufonidae; genus Bufo; species Bufo gargarizans. The sequence goes on along the minus strand of NC_058085.1, from coordinate 70,518,921 downwards.
CTGCAGTGTTGTTGGGACAATATACCTCAGGGCCCCAGCCATAGTAAAAGTACAGATTGGCCATCTGTTTGGACAGACTGTATCCCGCCGAGGGTACTGTGGATACATAGCTCTGAAGATAGAGAAAGTGCACCCAGATTATACAGAGTGATTGAAAAGAGTGAGAGACCCAAAGGAGACTAATAGACTACCTGACTTCCATACACAGCCTTGGGAAATTGCAAATGCCAACTGCAGAAACTGCACTTAATGTGATCAGTGCCCGTGTGAACCATCTATTGAACTGCCTCAATAAAGTACAGTGGACTTGTTGCATCAAACCCAGCCTCATCATTGTCTCGCATGTCAGGGGACGCTGCCTTGCACCTCAAAACCCCACCTACACCAGGAAGGAGAACCTAAAAGCCAACAACTGCCCCAAAGGGAAGAAAAGTGCGCCCTTCCCATCACTGCATGGCACTAGGGAGCATTGGGGAGGAGAGCCACCAGAAAAGCACGATAACTCCTATGTGTGCCACTATCAACGCTTTGATCCTCTCCGCCTTCCCTCCTGGCCGCTGCACACGTTGTGGATTATGCGCAATTTTTCCACATTAATCTCATGTGCTTTTACTTTCCGTGTGGAAACTGACATACAGTGCAGATTTTAAAATCAATTGTTTGTGTGATTTTTTTTGTTCGGATTTCACCTTTACTGAGCAGGAACAGCAATTCCTTAATTTCTTCCTTCCTTCCTCTATAACCCGCACAGGACACTGGGAGTGGGCGTAATTTAAACTCAAAACAACGATCACACCAAGTGCACCTGAAGGAAGGCGGGTATAGCTCAACTCCAAAACAAAACAAAAAGGCTACACACGTGCTGCTAATCTGGCAGACCTCTGCACATAACCTGAGCAGGGCATGACATCACCCTTTGCAATGCAAGGGTTGAGATCTGTGGCAAAACTGCATCAAACCCACACCAAAAACCACAAGTAATACATGTGTATTTGGTGCAGAAACACACAGAAACCCGCATGGACATCTGTGTGGAATATCTTGTAAATCTGCCTAAAGCTGGTCAGAGACATTTCTCTTGGCAGATACCATGAGTTTCAGTAGGATCCGTCAACAGTCTCAAGAAATTTGGGCTGCCCTTCAAACACTATAACAAACAACACATTTTTTCCCTGTCTGATCCTATTGCTTCCCCAGTGGTGACAGCAGGCCACTTATATCCCCCAGAACGTCCATGTACATTGAAGAAGCTGCGGCTGAATGTACATACTGCTAACTTGTATTTGGAGACTCGTAAAAGATAATTCACTACGGGGAGCATTAAACACACGGGTGGTATAAAACGCTATGGGCAGATGTTCATTTGATATGATCATAGACTGACCAACAACACAGTGGATCATTTCTATTAATCTAACATAAAATGTTACGGCCACAGCCGGCGGGGTACACAACAACACTGACTATAAACCTTAACGGGCACTTTTTTATCTTTAGTAAGTGGCTTTTGGCTGGCATACTGTGTCCATACCGTATAACGAGAAGTATATCTTTCCTGCTGTATCGGTTTTACATTTGCTGCGGCGTTCCACCCTGCTCTGCTGCACTCACGGTAAGCACAGCTTCTCCATGCGTGAATAGATGGCGTGCTAATAGGATTCGTCTTCGCCGTAGCCATGTGTTAATGTCAGATTTGCACAGAACGTATTGATTTCATCAGTACATGGATGATGCGCTTTATTCACACTACTTCCCCGACACACCTGTTCCCACCTTCCCTCCATAACATCCTTCTCTCCCTCCCGGCTCCCGTTTTCTCCTCTCCCCCTGTCTCTGGCTCCTTAGCTGTAGTATTTAGTTTCCCTTCAAGGGCCGCAGCGCACCATCTGTCAACAGAGCCGTAAAAAGCTGATACATGCAGAGGGGGGAACAGCCTGCAGCATGGGGAGAAGGGGGAGAGCGATAGATGGAGGGAGCGATACGAGGAGAGCGAGAGTGATGGAGGGGAGGGTATAACTGTCTGCAGAGCAGTAAAGCGACAGATCAAATGGTACACCCTGCAATACCACAAGTGGAGGGTAATGTGACAGCGGCAGATTAACGGCCTGCAGTGGCATGAAGGGTGAAGGTAAAGAATGGCGAGGTAGACTTTACAGAAAGTCAGGAACTTGAAGAGGACCACCTGTGTGAACCATTTTTTCATATACATCGAAAGGCTTTTTATTTAACTATTGGCTCAAAAAAGATCAGAATATGGTGGTCCCTCAAAATACGACGGCCTCTGGATACAATATTTTCAGCTCGCAATGTTCTTTCCTAGGCCATCGACAGCAGAAACCAGACTCAGCATACAATGCCTCAAGCTGGCAACACACATTAGATAGAAGCTCGTTGATGGTTGAACAGCAGGTGAACAAACATCTGGTGAACGTTCAGACACGTCCATATTGGCCATTACAGTTGTTCAAACTGGCCAAACACGTTCAATGAAACCAACCGATGGATGAAAAATCTTTCCAGGAAGGTTCTTTCAAAGAAAGATCTTTCGTCCCAGAACGAGCTTTCTTTATACACACGATTCTTCGTCGGACCATCAGATGAAAATATTAAACATGGCTGACTTCATTTGAGACAATAATGCTCTGTCATCGGTCGGCCAAAACGGTTGTTACTTGCCAAGTTTCACCCGACAAACGTTCACTTTGATTGAAATCGTCCATTTTGATCAAGTTTAGGCTTCTTTCACATTAGCGTTCTTTGCGGACCCATCATAGATCTGCAAAAACACTTTACAATAATACAACTGCATGCATCCGTCATGAACGGATCAGGTTGTATAATGTCTTCTATAGCCATGACAGATCCGTCATTACCCCACTGAAAGTCAATGTGGGACGGATCCGTCATTAACATCATTGAAAGTCAATGGGGGACGGATCCGTTTTCTATTGTGCCAGAGAAAACAAATCCGTCTCCATTGACTTGCATTGTGTGTCGGGACGGATATGTCTTGCTCCGCAACACATCGCGGACCGAAAAACGCTGCTTGAAGCGTTTTTCTGTCCGCGATGGGGACGCAACCAAATGGAACGGAATGCATTTTGGTACATTCCGTTTGATTCAGTTCAGTTTTGTCCCCATTGACAATGAATGGGGACAAAACTGAAGTGGTTTCTTCCGCGATCCCATGACGGATCTCAATAGCGGAATTGAAAACGCAGATGTGACAGTAGCCTTAGACTAAAGTGTATGGCCGCCCTTAGACTTAGATTCAACCAATCAACATGGTAATTTCTCTAATAATGCAGTATATCTTTACCGCTGTACTAATTTGACATTTGCGGAGGCGCACCACCCTGCTCTGCTGCACTCACGGTAAGCACTGCGTCTCCAAGCGTGAGAAGATGGCGTGCTAATAGGATTGTTCGCAGTATTACATGTCCTATACTGCCCTTTGTCTTTGCCAGGATGAGCTGCTCCTTTGGATGTCAGGCGAGGGTGGCTCTATTTTATATTTCTGATACCCTGTGTGCTAACAGGACCTGAAGAAGCTCCTGTCCTCATCATAGAAAGTGAATTTACAGCTTCCAGCATCTACTCCTGACTGTTATCTGTAAGGATTTGCTTTATCTGTCTTAGTTATCTGCTTATATTTCATAACTTTTTTAAACATTTTCTTTTTGGAACCAATTACTGGATTCCTATACAGTTACAACAGCTTGAACATACAATGGTCCAGAGCCAATTAATATTGTAACTTGAGGGACTACTGTATAGACATTTTTTAGGGTCCAAATGCCACCAAAGGATGACATAATACATACGTTAGGCCAGTGGTGGTGAACCCATCGCACGGGTGTCCAGAGGCGACACTGCAGAGCCCTCTCTTCGGACACCCGCACCCTGGAAAAAGTCTATGGTGTACTAATATCCTTAGACTTTCCTGCCATTCATCAGGCACAGGGCGCACTATGAACCGCACAGGCAGGCGCACTGAATGTAGGCAGGATATTATAGCTAAATGATAAAGTACATGGATGATATACTATATTAGACTGTAGTATTCAGGGTAAATTGCTGTGTTGGTACTTTGTTATAAACAAGTGGGTTTGGGTTGAAGTTTGGGCACTCGATCTCTAAAAGGGTCGCCATCACTGCGCTAGGGTCTAGTATACCGTTAGGAACCAGATATATCATTTCTAGAGCAATATAGTAAGTTTATCAGGCCTTCCTGACAGTGTCCATATTTCAGTCCGAAAATAACATATGTCCAAAATACGGACGCCTTCCAAGTGCGTTCTGTATTTTCCTTACTCCCATCAATAGAAAGGACTATTCTCAACCAGCATACAGACCAGAAGAGGACTTGATGCACATGTATTCCCCAGGTCTACATGCTAATAGATTAATTGGTTTCCTAAGGATTTAGTCCCTGTGTGTGAGAGTAATAGAGTATCAGGTTGGGGAGAAACAGACTTTCATGTACTATATGAGGTCTGATTGTTATTTCTTTCACATCAATCATTGGATAACCCCTTTAAATCTAGGGTTCAGTTGGAGAACCAGGGGTCTACGGCCTTGGAGCTATCTATATACGCCATGTTTCTTGCATTCATAATGTAAGATTGCAACACTGAAACTTACCAGAAGGGTTGTGACTGATCGTATGAAAGATCTTATCCAGCCTCCCAGTCAAAAAAAAGTGGTCTCCACGCCCTTAGTGAGAGCTTCTAGACCTTCTTTTAATAACTTGAGACTATAGCCTATAGCCATTAAGCCATCGCTGAATGAAAACTATCAGTGTCCCTGATAAAAGTGATGAAAGTGCATTGTGTCGTGAAAAGTGCAAGAAAGGGTGGAAATATACAAAAAATACTCCAGGTAAAAAAAGAAAGAAAAAAAAAACATAGAAATGGGAAAAATGAAGGCGATTTGGAGAATTACTATAACGTGTCGAGACAGGCAAAGAACAGCTTGAACTAGAAACTGCAAACAAGTCACAAAAAAAAAAACGTAATGAAGAAAGAGAATGGCAGAGGTTGAGGGGGTGAAGGAACCGTGAGGCAGATGGTGAGGAAGATGAAGTAAGGGGGGAAGCGGTAAAGGTTAGTGAGGCAGAGGGGAGATTAAGGAAGGTAGACAGGAGAAAAGAGAGAGAAGGAAGGTGAAGGAGAGGGGAGAGCGCACTTCAGAGCAGCAGCTGGAAGATTGGAAGAGACAGCTACGGAATTACATATCCAGGGAGATTTAGAGGAAAAAAACAATGTGACAGGAGAACAGAGACAGAAGCGGGTCCATGCAGGGACTTCACAACCCATTACCGAGAGAGACTGCTCAGGAGAGGAAGGGATGGAATGAGAAAAAGGAGCAATGAAGAAGGCGATGGAACGAAAGAACAAGGGAAGGGGAAATACAAGAGGGAGGCCATGTAATTAGACTGAAGGAGGAAGGAGAAAATGTAATTTATGTCAGTGCAGGTCACCGTCGCAGCGGCTCAGACCGCAATAAACTGCCTTCCCTCATATATACCGTATGCTCGGATCCTAATTCTATTGATATATACTCTACGCCAATAATGGCTTAAGGGTCTATTCTCCGGCATCCCGAGGATGTCATCTTTATAAACCATATTGAGTGGCAATATTATTCTCATGGTCGATGCTTAAAGGGTTTTCTGAGTCATTTAAAAATGAGTCTAGTGCTAGGAAAAGTGATAATTTAAAAAAAAGAAGCTATAGTCACCAGGTTGATCCCCCGCCACTTCCAGGGCCGCACTCTGGTCCTACCCATCAGTTTTTGCGTACATGGCTGACAAGAACGTCAGTAGTCTGAGCAGACCAGTGGTAGGATCACAGTGTGGAGCTGAAATTCAACTGGTGAGGATAGCCTCTCTTGTTAAATTTGGCAGAATTCCTGGCAGTGGGCACATTTTTAAATAACTCAAAAAAACCTTTACAATAATCATTTATGCATGTAGCTGTAATTTCCTAATATATTTATTTTCCCTTTATTGCTCCTATCTCCTGTGCTGGGCTGTGGTCACATGGCCATGTCCATGCAGCTTGGCTTTTCTATTTTCTGTGATGTCATGTCCATGGGCGGGGCAGTGATAGGGGAGTGTCTATGTAACTAGCTGGGTGTCGTTAGGAGAGGTGCTGGAACTGTGGCAGAGAAAGGAGAAGTGCATCATGGGTTTGGTTGGAGACAGCAACACGAAGTGCTACATACAGGATGTAATAAACCAAACAGGTCAGGAGAGTCCAATAAAAAAAAAAAAAAAAACAATCATGGGGAAGATGTACATGTACATCTGTTAAAAACCCTAGTCAGCTCAACCAGTTCTGCACTGTGGTATTTGGTTCTGCTGAAGCAGTATATTGTGCTGCACTGTGGAATCTGGTTCTACTGGGGCAGTATATTGTGCTGCACTGTGGTATCTGGTTTTGTTGGGGCAGTATATTGTGCTGCACTGTGGTATCTGGTTCTGCTGGGGCAGTATATTGTGCTGCACTGTGGTATCTGGTTCTGCTGGGGCAGTATATTGTGCTGCACTGTGGTATCTGGTTCTGCTGGGGCAGTATATTGTGCTGCACTGTGGTATCTGGTTTTGTTGGGGCAGTATATTGTGCTGCACTGTGGTATCTGGTTTTGCTGGGGCAGTATATTGTGCTGCACTGTGGTATTTGGTTCTGCTGGAGCAGTATATTGTGCTGCACTGTTGTATTTGGTTCTGCTGGGGCAGTATATTGTGCTGCACTGTGGTATCTGGTTCTGCTGGGGCAGTATATTGTGCTGCACTGTGATATCTGGTTTTGCTGGGGCAGTATATTGTGCTGCACTGTGGTATCTGGTTCTGCTGGGGCAGTATATTGTGCTGCACTCTGGTATCTGGTTCTGCTGGGGCAGTATATTGTGCTGCAGTGTGGTATTTGATTCTGCAGGGGCAGTATATTGTGCTGCACTGTTGTATTCGCTTCTGCTGGGGCGGTATATTGTGCTGCACAGTGGTATTTGGTTCTGCTGGGGCGGTATATTGTGCTGCACTGTGGTATTTGGTTCTGCTGGGGCAGTATATTGTGCTGCACTGTGGTATTTGGTTCTGCTGGGGCAGTATATTGTGCTGCACTGTGATATTTGGTTCTGCTGGGGCAGTATATTGTGCTGCACTGTGGTATTTGGTTCTGCTGGGGCAGTATATTGTGCTGCACTGTGGTACTTGGTTCTGCTGGGGCAGTATATTGTGCTGCACTGTTGTATTCGCTTCTGCTGGGGCAGTATACTGTGCTGCACTGTGATATTTGGTTCTGCTGGGGCAGTATATTGTGCTGCACTCTGGTATCTGGTTCTGCTAGAGCAGTATATTGTGCTGCACTGTGGTATCTGGTTCTGCTAGAGCAGTATATTGTGCTGCACTGTGGTATCTGGTTCTGCTAGAGCAGTATATTGTGCTGCACTGTGGTATCTGGTTCTGCTAGAGCAGTATATTGTGCAGCACTGTGGTATCTGGTTCTGCTAGAGCAGTATATTGTGCTGCACTGTGGTATTTGGTTCTGCTAGAGCAGTATATTGTGCTGCACTGTTGTATTCGCTTCTGAAGGGGTGGTATTTCATTTTGCACTGTGGTATTCTTGGCCCCGCCTATCTCTAATGGCCCTGCCTACTCATGTTGCCCCACCGTCTGTCAATTTGGGGCCACTTTTAGTTTTTTTTTTTCCGGGGCCACTTTAAGTTCCCAGTCCGTCCCTGGCAATAGGTGTCTGAGACGTCTATAGGTGGATGTAGTTTCCTGTGCGTTACTTATAGCAATAAGGAGGCGAACACACAATTACACAACGTAATGAGGCACACACTGTGCAACACGGTCAGGTTAGTTCTCTTCTCGCCCTCACGTGAACTTATTGCACAAAGAACAATAAGAAAAAAGCATGGTGCCCTCCATAATAACAGGCTGTATCCTAGCAACTCTGACAGTTCACCGCACCGACACTTTGTTCCATGCGTCGCGTGACATGAGCGTTACGTGTATGCACAGGTGTTGCACGCATCACTGCATTCTGATGACTCTACAATGACTGAAAGACGTGTTATGTCATCTAACAGTGCTCTAGATGTGTGCAGAGCAACGTGCAAGATATATAATGACAACGGGAATGTATGACCTGCGAATCTGGAGGTGCGTTTATCATGAGTGAGATCTTCAGATGATCTGATCTGTTCAACTGAAGGCCTCTGCATCTTGTGACTAAGGCCTTATGTACACGTCCGTAACCGTTTCTGCAGTCCGCAAATTGCAGATCCGCAAAATATGGACACCGTCCGCATGCGTTCTGCATTTTGCAGATCTTTACATCCTGCCATCAAAACTGACAAGAATAGGACATGTTCTATTTTTTGCAGAGCCACAAAATGGACATGCAGATGCGGACAGCACACGGTGTGCTGTCCACATCTTTTGTGTCCCCACTGAAATGAATGAGTCCACATCCAAACCACAAAAAATGCGGATCGGGTGCAGACTAAAACCATGAGGCCTAAAGCTAATTTCACACAAGTGAGTTTTCCATCTGGATGCGATCCGTTTAGCAGACAGACAGCATCTGGACTGAATCCTGACCCATTCATTTCAATGGGTATTTTTTGCATTGTACAATTGAGGGAGATGCTGGCTCAGTTTCGACCGTGCACTAAGAAGTTGTTAAAAGTATATTGCTTTACAGTGGCCACATGTCTTAAGAAGTTCATTGACTTCTATGGGAGAGAGTTGTAGGCATGCTCTGTGGCCTGTGCAGAGGTCATTGTGCAGGGAGGGGGAGTAGATAAGCTGTGACAATCACCTATTGTGAACGGAGGATCCAGTGTAAAGGTGGATTTAGACGGGCAGACTGAGAGGCCAATTGTGTTCAGGCTCGGACTGGCCCACAGGGGTACAGGTGAATCCCCCGGTGGGCCCCTGAATAAGGTGGGCCCCTAGTCTCCCACCCCCTGCACAAGTGGCACATAACACATTAGATTTACTGCACTACATACATATATTTAATGTACCTCAACCAGCCTATGTTCATATAAAAAACGTATTAAATGATTTATTATATTCAAATGTATCTGTATGGTGGGACCCCAAAATAAATTTTACTGGTGGGCCCTACGTGCCCCAGTCCGTCAGCTGCTCGTTCGGTAAAGGAGACCGCGCATTTACACGCAGCAATATCCTTCACTGTATGAGGACGGGGGATTGCTATAGAATCCCTCTTCCTCATAGAGAATCAGGCCTTCTGAGCGGCAGACCGTTATTTAGACCGCACAATCTGCTTCTCAGAAGCCATGATCGGAGGTGCCTGCATGAATGACAGGATCACCAGATGAACAAGCGTCTCTCTAGTTCATTGGGTGATCGGCGGCACATTTAGACGATCAGATAAACAGGATGCAGGAACGGTCGATCCCAATAATCTAGGACAATTATTGGTGCATCTAAATACACCTTAACCTGCTATTGTAATCCTGTTTGTAATGATGATCAGCTTACTGATGAAAAGTGATCTCTGAAGAACAGGAAGCATCCGCCTATTATTGGACTTTTTTTTTTTCATTTCAAAATTATAAAAAATATGTTTAAGGGTTCATGCACACAAACGTATGACATCCGTGTGCATTCCGTATTTTGCGGAACAGAACAGCTGGCCCTTCATGCGAACAATAATAGGACATGTTCTATTTTTTTGCGGAACGGAAATACGGACATACGGAAATGGAATGCTCACTTTTTTTGCGGACTCGTTGAAGTGAATGGTTCCGCATGCGGTCCACAAAAAAAAAAATGAACGGACGCGGAAAGAAAATACGTTTGTGTGCATGAGCCCTAACATTAAATCAATTTGATCAATAGGTTATTGTCTGGAGACAGAAGCAAATAAAATAGCCCCATGCCAGCTGTATAGAGGAGGTATAATACAACTAGGAGGATACACATAAAGTTAGACAGAAGCTGGGAAGAGGGATAGCCCATCATTACGCTGACTAAACGTGTCATCGTGTAGCTTGGAGCCAACTGCTGCCCTTAAAGGAGATGGATTTCCTCTGCCACACGCAGGGTCTCAGTCGCTGGTAGGAAATTAACATAATACTGGAATCATCACACATTAATAAGGGATCAACACAGTGTATATACCCAGGAGCAACAGACATGGAGGGAGGCGGGTGGCCATGATTGATGATGGTCATGCATACAGGAAAGAGGAAGGGACAGAAGATGAAGAGGATGAAGAATAAAGGTCTCACACAGACCTAATGAGACAGTCCTCCTGCTCTTCACTGCAAGCGTGAGTCTTATCTGAATTCAGTTTTATCCGTCACCCAGTGTCCAACAGTTATGACCCTCGTGTTAGGGCATTATCTTCAAGCCACCTTCTAATGAGTCCCCCCCTGAGTGATGTAGAACCCCCTACAGGAACCTGAGTCTAATAACCCTCCTATCAGTGCTCTGCAAATGAGCCATCACAAGTTCATTAGGTTGCAGCATCTCCTTAATAGCTTGCTAATTAATATTTAGCTGTCTAATTAGCCTTCAGCGCTCAGATGTGAGTATTTTACAGAGGCAGCCTGGACTTACCGTTCACAATTAACCCCAACCGTGCTGAAGTCTACTATACATGGATGGATAGATAGCCACACAGACAGATAAATAAATATGAGATAGACAGAGATACAGACTAATAGATAGATATGAGATAGACAGATAGATGATAAATAGATAGACAGACACATAAATATGAGATAGATAGATATTAGATAGATAAAAAGATAGATACAGGTGAAACTCGAAAAAAATTGAATGTCGTGCAAAAGTCCATTTATTTCAGTAATGCTAATTAAAAGGAATTGCATTAATGCAGCTTAAAACTAGAATTTTGTGAAAAGGTTAAATATTCTAGGCTCAAAGTGTCACACTCTAGTCAGCAAATTATACCATACCCCCTGAGCAAAGGGGACCTGAGATTGTGACTTAGGGGTTTCATAAGCTGTAAGCCATAATCATCCAAATTATACCAATAAAGGCTTGAAATATCTCGCTTTGCATGTAATGAGTCTATCTCATATGTTAGTTTCACCTTTTAAGTTGCATTAATGAAATAAATGGACTTTTGCACGATATTAAAAAAATTTTAGTTTCACATGTAGATAGATAGCCACAAAGACAGACAAATAAATATGAGATATATAGATATGAGATAAACAGATAAATAGATAGATGAGATAGATAGATAGATAGATAGATAGATAGATAGAAAAACAGATAGACAGATAAAATAGACAGACACGCAGACAAATAGATATGAGATAGATAGACAGATATGAGAAAGAGAGATAGATATGAGATAGATAGATAGATAGATAGATAGATAGAAAGTGTGTGTCCCCATTTCTCAACCCCCTATTTCCCACATGCTTTGGCAATACTTATGTATAATTTTAGACCTGCCAATAAAGCTTTATTGATTGATTGATATAGACAGATAGAAATAGATAGATAGGAGAGAGAGATATAGATAGATAATGGATGGATAGATATTAGATAGATATAGATAGATAGACACGGTAAGTAGATAGAAAGATAGATAGATAGATAGATAGATATAGACAGATAGATATACAGTACAGACCAAATAGATATAGATAGATAGACACGGTAAATAGAAAGATAGATAGATAGATAGATATAGACAGATAGATATACAGTACAGACCAAAAGTTTGGACACACCTTCTCATTGAAAGAGTTTTCTTTATTTTCATGACTATGAAAATTGTAGATTCACACTAAAGGCATCAAAACTATGAATTAACACATGTGGAATTATATACATAGCAAAAAAAGTGTGAAACAACTGAAAATATGTCATATTCTAGGTTCTTCAAAGTAGCCACCTTTTGCTTTGATTACTGCTTTGCACACTCTACCATTCTCTCGATGAGCTTCAAGAGGTAGTCACCTGAAATGGTCTTCCAACAGTCTTGAAGGAGTTCCCAGAGATGCTTAGCACTTGTTGGCCCTTTTTGCCTTCACTCTGCGGTCCAGCTCACCCCAAACCATCTCGATTGGGTTCAGGTCCGGTGACTGTGGAGGCCAGGTCATCTGGCGCAGCACCCCATCACTCTCCTTCATGGTCAAATAGCCCTTACACAGCCTGGAGGTGTGTTTGGGGTCATTGTCCTGTTGAAAAATAAATGATGGTCCAACTAAACGCAAACCGGATGGAATAGCATGCCGCTGCAAGATGCTGTGGTAGCCATGCTGGTTCAGTATGCCTTCAATTTTGAATAAATCCCCAACAGTGTCACCAGCAAAGCACCCCGACACCATCACACCTCCTCCTCCATGCTTCACGGTGGGAACCAGGCATGTAGAGTCCATCCGTTCACCTTTTCTGCGTCGCACAAAGACACGGTGGTTGGAACCAAAGATCTCAAATTTGGACTCATCAGACCAAAGCACCGAGTTCCACTGGTCTAATGTCCATTCCTTGTGTTCTTTAGCCCAAACAAGTCTCTTCTTCTTGTTGCCTGTCCTTAGCAGTGGTTTCCTAGCAGATACCTTCCTACCATGAAGGCCTGATTCACACAGTCTCCTCTTAACAGTTGTTCTAGAGATGTGTCTGCTGCTAGAACTCTGTGTGGCATTGACCTGGTCTCTAATCTGAGCTGCTGTTAACCTGCGATTTCTAAGGCTGGTGACTCGGATGAACTTATCCTCCTCAGCAGAGGTGACTCTTGGTCTTCCTTTCCTGGGGCGGTCCGCATGTGAGCCAGTTCCTTTGTAGCGCTTGATGGTTTTTGTGACTGCACTTGGGGACACTTTCAAAGTTTTCCCAATTTTTCGGACTGACTGACCTTCATTTCTTAAAGTAATGATGGCCACTCCTTTTTCTTTACTTAGCTGCTTTTTTCTTGCCATAATACAAATTCTAACAGTCTATTCAGTAGGACTATCAGCTGTGTATCCACCTGACTTTTCCACAACGCAACTGATGGTCCCAACCCCATTTATAAGGCAAGAAATCCCATTTATTAAACCTGACAGGGCACACCTGTGAAGTGAAAACCATTTCAGGAGACTACCTCTTGAAGCTCATCAAGATAATTCTTGTGCAAAGCAGTAATCAAAGCAAAAGGTGGCTACTTTGAAGAACCTAGAATATGACATATTTTCAGTTGTTTCATACTTTTTTGATATGTATATAATTCCACATGTGTTAATTCATAGTTTTGATGCCTTCAGCGTGAATCTACAATTTTCATAGCCATGAAAATAAAGAAAACTCTTTGAATGAGAAGGTGTGGCCAAACTTTTGGTCTGTACTGTAGATAGGTAGATAGATCGATAGATAGATTAGATAGATGATAGACAGATATGAAAGAGAGAGAGAGAGAGAGAGATAATAGATAGATAGATAGATAGATAGATAGATAGATAGATAGATAGCTGCTTCAAAACCTCCTCTAAAATACTCAATATGAAGCTACCCTAACAGGCCTACCTCTGGTGCCAACAGGTGAAAGAGCATTAAGTCCAATCCTGACTCCAGACTTTGTACCTGTGATTAACTATCTGTGAACCTGACCTTCTGAACCTTTGCTTATGAGCCTGACCCATTACTCTAACCTTGGTTTTGTCCGGATTATTTTCCTAAATCTTGATTTGGCACTACCTCGTCATATCATCACCAACTAACTACGATAAGTCAGTCAGTTTAGAGGGCCAGACCCTACAGGTCCCCAGCAGCTAAGTCTTTGCAGTGGTCTCTAATGAAGATCAGGGGACTTGTTGGAGAACTCACCTGAAGGGTCCATTCACACGTCCGTTTTTTCTTTCCTGATCTGTTCCGTTTTTTCAGGAACAGATCAGGACCAGATCTGGACCCATTCATTTTCAATGGGTCCTGGAAAAAATCGGACAGCACAATGTGTGCTGTCCGTTTCCGTTGTTCCGTTCCGCATGTCCGTTTAAATATAAAACATGTCCTATTCTTGTCCTGAAAAATCGGATCCTGGTACAATACAAAGTCAATAGATCCGCAAAAAACGGATGACATTCGGATGTCATTCCGTATGTCATCCGTTTTTTGCGGATTCCGTTCCTGGAAACACATAACAAATTTATTTATTTTTTATTTATTTTTTTCAAAGAAATCCAAACAACTTTATTTGATTATTGAACTTTATACATGTTTCCGTTTTTTGCGGATCCGCAAAAAACGGATGACATACGGAAACATTTTCAGGAACAACGGATCCGCAAAAAACGGACCGTTTTTCAGGATGAAAAAAAACAGGACGTGTGAATGGACCCGAAAGGGGTTTCCCAGGAGTACAATATTGTTGAGCTATCTTCAGGAAAAACATCAATATCAGATGAGTGGGGGTCCAACTCCCCAACTGGTCAGCTATTTGAAAGGGATGCAGTATTTTGAGGAGCCTACTCACAGCATACCGGGCGCAGCTTCATACTTTGCTGTTTGCTGTGGCTGTTCTTGATATTTCCGCCCAGGTTCATTCGCTTGAATTGGACTGAGTTGCGTCTTGGCCATGTGACCAATGAATGTGACATTACTGGCCTAGGAAAAGGCCCCAGCGTTCACCGGAGTCAGTCCCAACAGATCGGGTGTACAGTATGTAGTATGTGGAAAATAGATGAAAAGCGAATAAATTATCTGCTGAGCGGACAAACACGAAAAGGCAGACCAAAATGGATCTAAAATCATATGAGGAGATGGCCCCGTCCACACAATGTACTAATTATTACAGAAGATAAGCTTCAAATTACCATTACCGTACTAGGATCTGTATCCGTCCAAGGGGAACGTGTGGAAAAGGGTCTTGTAGTAAAAAAAAAAATACCCTTTGGGTTTCTTTAGTTATTTTATTTTAAAAAGTCTGTAAAGGTCAACTTATCCTTTAAGTGACATTTTCAAGTTTTTCATTAAGAGCCGGATTGTCTGGAAGCTGCCTTGTTCTTACGGCAGAATTGATTTTTTTTATTTATTGAAGACTGACGTAGCGACTTGACTATGCACACAAGGTACGCTGGACCGAACACAATTTACACACCAGCGTTTCTATAATTCCTGCTGTCTGTCATCTTCAATCTATTAGCGTTCCTTCAAGGATCTCTTAACAAAATTCACTCCAATTAAAGGGAACCTGTCATCAACGTTATGCTGACCTCACTGAGGGCAGCATAAAATAGTGACAGAAATGCTGATGTCAGCGGTGTGTCACTCATGAGCTAAAAGTAAGTGGTTGCCGAGAACCAGGATCATAATCGTTGCAGCCCAGGCCTTGAGAAGAGTCAAATCTACCTGAGAAGAGTCATGGTTATTCCTAATCTCCTGCTCTCTCACCCATCTGCTGATGATTGGCAGTTCTCTCCTAGAGAGAAAGGGAGACAACTAGGTAGAAGACTGTCAGACATCAGCAGGTGGGCATGGAAAGCAGGACTTCATGAATAACCAGGACTCTTCTCAGGTGGCCGGGACTCTTTTCCAGGCCCAGTCTGCAAGGATTGCAAGGTTCTCGGCAACCACTTACTTGTAACTTTTAAATGACAGACCGCTGAAATCAACTCACCTCTCTACTCACGTCTCTACTTTATACTGACGTTAGTATGGGCAGCATGAAATTGATGACGGGTTCCCTTTAAGGCTATAAGTGGTCAAAAATATTAAAGAAGCCCTGCCACCTCTCCTGAGGTTTCATTAAATATTTCCCATAATCCAAAAATTCTGGAGCACCTTTTCATGAATAAACTTAGGTCCAGTCCTATGGTGTAAGCTGTCCAGAACTGCACCAGATTTATCACAGAGGCTCAGGCTGGATGAGAAATCTGACTCTATACCAACTATGGTTGGTTCACTGAGAGGCGGATTTTACACCAGAATTGTGGTGCAATTTATATGAAAAATTGCACTTCTTAAGTCCTGCCCCCTTTCCTGTGAAGCTCAGCTCCTCCCCTTGTCGTGCATGTCAGAAAAAAGTGTAGAAACCCTAGATGCGTCAAATTGTGCTGCTTTTTTTAGACAGATTGTTGGCACAGCCACATTAGTAAATCTGGGCCTTAGTATTACCAGTTGGGGCATGTCCAGTGTCCAATCAGCATACTGCACAAGGACACACACCCTTTGGCAAGGAGAAAGCCAACCCCTAGATGTCAATATATTTATAAATAAAGATAAGCACCTTACTATCACATTTTACATTTTTATTAATCCCCTGCACTGTCCTTGCCAAGCCGCTTTTGCAGCGAGCCTCAGAGGAAGCGGACAGGATGGGCACGGTGGCAGTCCTCGCTTTGTAGCTCTCTGGGCTATACATTGATAGGAAGGGAACACCCTTCCTTTCCTTATGGGGATTCCTGCATGATGTTAGGGGAGGTGCCCTTGGTGTAGATGAGTTTTAGGCTAAATGATGTGACAGAAATGCAGGTGTTGGTGCAGTCTCATAGATGGTTCACATAAGCACTGTACACATTAAGCACAGCCTTTACAGCTGGCATATACAGTTCTCAAGGTTGTGCATCGGAGGCTGGTCTCTCTTTTCAAACAGACTGTACAGTCTCTTTTTTCTCTGCCTAAGGCCCCCCACTGATCTCTCTCACTATATGGTGTCTCTGCAGTATCCACAGTTGAATACAATTTCTGAACAGATGGCCCTTCTATCCTTTTTAATATGATAGGAAAACTGAAGCTTATGGCTCTGATCAGTATGCAAAGAAGTCTGTAGCCACAATGTAGATGTGTTACCTTTCTCTAACAAATGCTTTGTACTTTCCCTTAGTGGCCACTCAACATTCTGCAGAACCCAGCAATTCTTTCCTTTAAGGGCTGGCACATATGCTGAAATGTTAAGTGTTGCCTGGTAATCTCTGGTCCTTGCTGCTTATACATCCACAGCTCACACTAGACTTCTCTACTTTCACCTAGAGAGGAAGAGGTGGAGCCAGCCCTGCCCAGCAACAGTAGCTAGAAACCTACCACTCTCCCCATATACAGCCGATAGAACACACTGTGCACATACAGTACATTAACCCTTGTGGTCGGACCTCCACTTTGTTTCGTCAGCTACTTCCGGTCTGTGGGTGTGCTTACACTTGAGATATAAACTGCACCACCATACCTTTCTTCTTCTAATGCCTGCCAGGTACTTCACATAGCAGGGGAAGCGGCTACTATGAGACCCAAACTCATTAGGGGCCCACCCAAGAGGAGGACTAAAAGATTTTTGTGTTAGGACCCCCTCAACAATGTTATACAATGACATTATATACAGTGACATTATATATACGAGTATATACATGTAGGAAACGGACAGAGCGGCTGCTGGGAGTGGGGGTTGCACGAGAGGAGGGAGTTACAATGAGGATGACGTTGGGGGGGAAGATGGGTGTATTCCCCAAATTTGCTGTGGGGCCCAGTCATTTCTAGTTATGCCACTAAACACGCCTATAGCAACCATGCTGCTTAAGCAACCCAAACACCCCCCCCCCCCTATAGCCCAAAGCTTGCTTGCTTCCTGTTATCCTCCTTCCCTCGCACAGGAGTAAGTTGGCCACGTCACTACAGGTCCTTAGTGGGGTCCAATTGGGAATGTGAGGTACATATTTTCCATGCCAGCACACTGTCTATGCATCGGGACCCATCCCATGTATGTGTGGTCATTAGTGATGACCCATATATTGGAGGGGGGAACTAGCGGAGGGCTATGTCACGCGCCCAATGAATGGCACGTAATGTACTAGCGTACAGGCGGAAGCACAGTGGGGTCATGTGGGGCCGGTCAGCCAGGTAAGGGGATTTGTACTTATTCCATGGTCCTGCAGAAAAAAAAAAATGTCCTATTCCTGCATGTTATGTGGACAAGAATAGGCATTTCTATCGTAGGGCAGAACGGACCGATCCGCAAAATGCAGAACGCACATGGCCAGTTTCTGTGTGTTGCGGATCCCTAAAAATGGATATGGTCGTGTGAACGGACCCTTAAAATAGTTCCTGAATAACTTAAAGGAAATAGTAAACTCACAGGGGAGAATTTATCATGAGGGGAAAACGTGAAGTCTGTTTTGCGTACTTTATGGCACATTTATCAAATGTCCCATATTACTCGATAAATTTGTGTTATCCTAGGGCAGGCATGGCCAACCTGCGGCTCTCCAGCTGTTGTAAAACTACAACTCCCACCATGCCCTGCTGTAGGCTGATAGCTGTAGACTGTCCGGGCATGATGGGAGTTGTAGTTTTGCAACAGCTGGAGAGCCTTAGGTTGGCCATCCCTGTCCTAGGGGCTCATGCACTCAACTGTATTTTCTTTCCGTGTCCATTCCGTTTTTTTTTTGCAGCCCGTATGCGGAACTATTCATTTCAATGTGTCTGCAAAAAAATGGAAATGACTCAGTGAGCATTCTGTTTCCGTATGTCCATATTTCCGTTCCGCAAAAAATAGAACATGTCCTAATATTGTCCATTTTGCAGACACGGCCAGGCATTGTCACAATGGATCTGCAAAAAAAACTAATGCAACATGGACGTCACCCATTTTTTTTTGCGGATACGTGTTTTGCGGACTGCAAAATACATAAGGTCGTGTGCATGAGCCTTTTGTCTAGAGAAGCTACTCCAGTTTACCTCCTCCTCCTCCTGGAGTGAGAGTGCAACTTTTTTTGCGACTTTAAAAAAAAAAAATATAGTCTTAATGATAAATCTGGAGTGAAACTCATTAACATAGGTAACTGCACCCACTTTTCTACCCACATTACAATACAGCAGTAAATAGAGTAAAAATGGAAAAGGTCACAAAATTTTACGCAAGCGAGTGCAAAAGAAGTCGCTAAATTTTGCACAATTGCTTATATTTTGCACAAGCGAGTGCTAAAATCCCTATTTTTCTGACTTTTTGAAGCTAGAATCCGGGAGTGAAGGTATGATAAATCAGGGATTGTGTTTTTCTTAAAGGGAACCTATCAGTAGCAAAAACCACCCCAAACCGCCAGCAGTACCTTCAAGTAACCAGCAGTGTGTTTCTAAGGCCTCTTTCACCCTACCGTTTTTTTTTTCGTTTTGCGGGCTGTTTTTTTGCGTTTCCGTATACTGTCCGTATACAGAACCATTAATTTCAATGGTTCTGCAAAAAAAAACTGAATGTACTCCGTATGCATTCTGCTTCCGTATTTCTGTTTTTCCGTTCCGTTGAAAGATAGAACACGCTTATGCCCGACAGCCGGCTGGCTTTACCGAAGAGCCGTCTGTCAGTCACGGGCGAAGGGGCAGGGAAGGGGGCACAGTTGTCTTGACTTGAAGCAAGGAGGTTGCTGTCCCCTTGACTTAAAGCGTGACTCGAAAATAGCGCACTCGGGGGATAAAAGAGCGTTTTTTTCCTGCTTTTACTGTATCTGACTGCAGGAATAAAATCATCATTAAAAATACACTGCCGGCTACTTGAAGGTACTGCTGGTGGTCTGGGGTGGTTTTTGCCACTGACGGGTTCCTTTTAACTTATTAAAAATCAATAACGAAAACTATTCTTTTTTTTTTTTTTCCTAATCTGTTTTTATTGCTGATTGCAGTTCTGATATTTCCGTATACATAGATTCCATTTTTTTGCTATGGTATGCTAGTAATCTAGGGAGAGAAGAGGTTAAGCATGTAAGGCACAAGTGAGGCATGGCAGATTGGTGCCCGTCAGCGCGTGTATGTGCCCTTCCTCAGCTCACATTACATGCTGACAGTGCCATAGATTTCACTGTAATGTGAGTTGCAGGTATAGGTTGTGGGACATGCTCTGAAGGTTTTAGTGTCACAGAGAGGGAGATTTACGATGGTGGATGACTTCTCCCCTGTGCTGGTCGGACCAATGCCTGCTCTACAAAGCATAGGCGAGAAACCAACACTGAAGCTGAGGAGAATTCCTGGTCACAACAGCTGGTTCACAGTATGCTTTTCTCTGCACATAATTAAAATGTATTATTCATTATTAGCACTATTGAATATTGGTTAGGCTTGTAAAATTTATGTCAAAAAGAATTAAAAACAGGAGTACTGTAAGAGGTACTACCAGAGATACCTGAAGACATGACTTGTGATGGTCCTCATTTCTTGGGATTGCCCCAGGAACTAAACTGTAGACATTCCTAACCAAAAATGAGCAGGAGAAGATCTAGAAAAGTGTTTATGACCACTACTTATTACATGAAGCTGTTGTTTTGTACCATGTCGGACTTTTTATTCGTTCTTCAAAGCTGAGCAGAGACTACCACCATCCACTCATTAGGGAGGGTTTCAAAAGAAGCCAGATGGGTGATCTGAACGTTTTAGGCCCCTTTCACACGGTCGAGATTTCCGCGCGGGTGCAATGCGTGTGACGTGAATGCATTGCACCCGCGCTGAATCCGGACCCATTCATTTCTATGGGGCTGTGCACATGAGCGGTGATTTTCATGCATCACTTGTGCCTTGCGTGAAAAATCACAGCATGCTCTATATTCTGCGTTTTTCACGCAACGCAGGCCCCATAAAAGTGAATGGGGCTGTGTGAAAATTGCAAGCATCCGCAAGCAAGTGCGGATGCGGTGCGATTTTCACGCACGGTTGCTATGGGGGCCCAATCATTATTATTTTCCCTTATAACATGGTTATAAGGGAAAATAATAGCATTCTTAATACAGAATACATAGTACAATAGGGCTGGAGGGGTTAAAAAAAAAAAATAAATAAATAATAAAACTCACCTTTATCCACTTGATCGCGCAGCTGACATCTCTCCTGTCTTCTTCTTTGTTGTGCACAGGAAAAGGACCTTTGATGACGTCACTGCGCTCATCACATGGTCCGTCACATGATTCATCGCCATGGTAAAAGACCGTGTGATGGACCATGTGATAAGCGCAGTGACGTCATCAAAGGTCCTATTACTCAAAGAAGAAGACAAAAGAGAAGCCGGGCTGCGCAATCAAGTGGATTAAAGTGCGTTAAATAATTTTTTTTATCCCCTCCAGCGCTATTGTACTATGCATTCTGTAGTAAGAATGCTATTATTTTCCCTCATAACCATGTTATAAGGTAAAATAATAAAATCTACACAACACCTAACCCAAACCCGAACTTCTGTGAAGAATTCCAGGTTCGGGTCTGGGTACCAAACATGCAGATTTTTCTCACGCACGTGCAAAACGCGTTACAATGTTTTGTACACGCGCGGAAAAAACGCAAACATGGAATGCAATCGCAGTGAAAACTGACTTGTTTTAGTGCCTAAATCGCACCATTTTCCCTGAACACATCCTGCCCCAATCCGCAACGCTTGTGTGAAAGGGGCCTTAGGGAAACTAGGAAACCCATGCAAACACAGGGAAAACACACAAACTCCATGAAGATATTACTCTCAGCTGGATTTAAACCCCAGACCCCAGTGCTGTAGGACAATATTGCTAACCAAGCACTGCAACATCTAAGGGAACACTTTGAAGATATCCTATACTATTTCTGGAACTAGTCTACTAACATTTGGAAGCTACAGAAGACCATTATATACATCTTGAATGCTTGACCAACTCATTTATATGAAATGTACATCCTCTGCACACAGTATTTGCCAAAATGGCCCTGGCTTGCATACATCTACCATGTTTTCTTTAGGCCTCATGCACACGACCGTTGTTTCATTCCGTTTCCGTTGTTCCGTTTTTCGTTATTTTCTGCGGACCCGTTGACTTTCAATAGAACCGTTGAAAACTCGGCTAATGCACTATTTGTCATCCGCGTCCGTGATCCGTGGTTTCAGTCCGTCAAAAAAATATAACCTGTCCTATTTTTTTCACGGAAAACGGTTCGCGGACCCATTCAAGTCAATGGGTCCGTGAAAAAAAACACGGAGGCACACAAGATTGTCATCCGCGTCCGTTTTTTTCCTATCATTTGCATGGCAAACTAGACTTAGACTTTTTTTTACTTTCCTTCATGTCTGGTGATCCTCCAAAAATAAAGGAAGACACGCGGAAACAAAAACGGAAACGGATCACGGAACAACGGAACCCCATTTTGCGGAACGGAACACAACAACGGTCGTGTGCATGAGGCCTTAATGAAATGTTAAAGGACCACAAAACATGAAACTTGCATAAACCAAAAAAAAATCCAGTAATTCCTCCTTCTCATCTCCATCTTTCCTTTGAACCTATTTATCTCATATTAGAATTAAAGGGATTTTCTAGCTTTTATCTGATGACCTATCCTTTGGATAAGTCATCAGTATCTGATCGTGGGGGGGTCCGACACTTGGGATCCCCGCCAATCGGCTGTTTGAGAAAGCAGAGGCACCCGCAGTAGAGCCGCGGCCTTCTCAAGCTTTTTCCTAGGCCAGTGGTGACACAGTTATCGGTGACATAGCCAAAGCGCATCTCCGCCCCACAGAAGTGAATGGGGCTGAGCGTGATACTGAGCACAACGGTTAAAACTGATGAACTCTCCTCAGGATAGTTCATCAGTTTCTGATCGGTGGGGGTCCGACACTCGGGACCCCCGCCGATCAGCTGTTTGAGAAAGGCACTGGAGCTCGCAGTAGCACGGCAGCCTTCTCACAGCTTTTCCTAGGCCAGTTCATCGGTCACGTGGTCAAGGTACGGCTCGGACCCATAGAAGTAAATGGGGCTGAGTGCCATACCAAGCACAACCGCTATACAATGGACAGCAATGCTTTCTCAAACACCTGATCGGTGGGGTTCCCAAGTGTTAGACCCCATTGATCGGATACTGATGGCCTATCCTCAAGATAGGTTATCAGTCTTGTAAAACCCTTTTAAGACAAAGTAAAAATGTATGAAATCTTCTTCTTTACTTGCCCCAGGAGCTCAGCCATGTCCTCCGTCCTCCTCTTCACTGTCCTCCTTCTAGATGTATGACAAATGACTGCAGCAGAAGCCTACCCTCTCTGCCCTGTCCCCTGCAGTAGGACACAAAAGCCCCACCCTATTGGCTATCCCCCACCTCAGCTTGTCTCCTGTCAAACATAGAACAAATCAACAGGAGATTAACTCCTATGTTCTCTGAGACGTCTACATGCAGTTGTATAGTATTGGTGATGCTCACCGGTAAAAACTGGAGCCCAGCCCACTGTCCACCTCCAGTAGAATAGCAGATATAAACAATAAAAATCTGGCTGGGTTATAGTAATTTGCTTCAACTTTTCCAAGTTAATAAAGATATATTACATTTACATAAAATATTAACATAAAAAACCTTTGTAAGGCAAAAATAGACAGGAATAAACGTAAACTTTATGTACTGTCCCTTTAAATGTGGAGCTCACGCATAAATGATAAAAATATACAAAATAGCAGCTTCCGTATAATTTGTTTGTTCTGGGCGTGTGATTAGTAACGTTACCTAATATATTAGCTTTATCATACACTCTTCTGTTAGTATGTCCGTAATGCGCTGTTAGATTGTGTCCATATTATGGGGCGGCTTGTTATGTTAGTTTGCGGTTAGGTAGACATGAGGGGTGTATGATAAAGCCAATATATTAGGTAACGTTACTAATCACACGCCCAGAACAAACAAATTATACGGAAGCTGCTATGTTGTATATTTTTATCATTTATGCGTGGGCTCTGCATTTAAAGGGACAGTACATAAAGTTGAAGTTTATTTCTGTCTATTTTTGCCTTACAAAGGTTTTTTATGTAAATGTAATATATCTTTATTAACTAGGAAAAGTTGATGCAAATTACTGTAAGACAGCCAATTTTTTATTGTTTATATCTGCTATTCTACTGGAGGTGGACAGTGGGCTGGGCTGTCCATCCTGTAAACTAAAAAACAGCGAGGACAAGATTGTCTCCTGTCCTCTTTATCATGTATTTCTAGGTTTAATGTCCCTTTAGGCATCTACTGGGCAGGGATGAAACAAAAATACAATTAATTGGTGAGAACGTGTTCAGCATGCTGGTAAATAACATAGATGAGACATCCCAAACAGGAATTTCCCAGACGAATAAGAAAATGCAAAAGGAGTCCTACACAATAACCCAGGGCTGCACCACCAATGAGCCTCAGGCAGCACCAGGTAGGGGCAAGAGGAGGGCAGCCGAAGGGCCATGAGCTGAAGGGAATGGGTTAGGTTAAGAAATTGGCATTGGGGAAGGGGGACACTGTTTCAGCTTTCGCCTCAGGCAGCAGGAAGGCTAGGTGCACCCCTGCAATAACCAAGCAGTCACCAGGGACTGGAAAAAGAACGCAAGTCTCAAATATACACCCCACCACGACACTGCCTTCACCTTGTAAGGCCCAAGTTCTCCAGATCAGGGACAGGATAAGGCTTTATGCACACAACCATATGTGTTTTGCGGTCCGCAAAAAAAAACGGATGACGTCCATATGTCACCTGTTTTTTTTTGTGGATCCATTGTAACAATGCCTATCCTTGTCCGCAAAACTGACTAGAATAGGACATTTTTGCGGGACTACGTAACGGACAACACAGTGTGCTGTCCGCATTTTTTGCGGACCCATTGAAATGAATGGGTCCCCATCCTATTCGCAAATGAATAAAACTGTTTTTTTGCAGCTGGTCAATGTCAGAACAAAAGAACAAAGGTACCTTTTGACTCATGTACATTTATGCTACAGCGTTATGTAAGCAGTGTATTCGGTAAAATTGTGGTGACAGACTCCCTTTAAATGAGTGTTTATAAGGACAGGATATCAGACAAGAGGCTTCACATGAGCCCTCAGCTGATGTAACTCAGGAAGGATTGTTTGCAAATAGACAGATTTTTTACCGCATTTATCACAAAAACTGAAGAATTTTTTTAATAAAGACAAATTGAAAAAACATTTTTTTTGCCCAAAATGAGTAAAATACAATCATAAAAAAAACTCCCCCCAAGGTGACCATAGACTTTAACTCT
The DNA here is from genome assembly GCF_014858855.1 of Bufo gargarizans. Classification (NCBI taxonomy): domain Eukaryota; kingdom Metazoa; phylum Chordata; class Amphibia; order Anura; family Bufonidae; genus Bufo; species Bufo gargarizans. The sequence goes on along the minus strand of NC_058085.1, from coordinate 70,493,970 downwards.
AACAAAATTACAGCTTCCAATATGACGTTCAAGACAACATGATGAAAACATATTGCATTACCTCCACTACCTGTTCAAGTACACATTTTCTTACATTTCACACATTTTTATTTACTGGTAGTTGCGATCTCAGATCTGTCACCTGCTCCTTTAGATCACATTGCATCTTCCATAGACAACAAGTCTTTGTGTTAAAACTTACACGATCTGCTTAGGTTGCCTGTATCTAAAATTGTCATGAGCATATTTTAGCCAGAGAAGTCATTGAGGATGCACAGCTTGTATATTGTGCAAATGATTCCCCCACCTATATCCTCTCCTTTCCCCCCACCTGCCTGCACATTGTCTGTACACAGTTGCAGATTCATGGTAATAAAATATTAATAGGGGATTTTCAGTACACAGAGTGTCTACTTCTCCCGGCAGAGCAAGATCTGTCGTACAATAAACGCAAACCCCACCGAGGGTCTGATTAACATGCTGGCGGCATTACAGGAACCCATACAGGCATCTGATTATGAGTGCAGATCTCATGTAGATAGGAGAAAACCGCACTGCCTTTCCTTAACCCACTCGCCTCTAAAAGTGCAACACCGTGAATACAGTCTGATCCTGTCCTGATAATCTACAGCCAGGAGATCACTGGACATTATATGGAAACACAGCGCTGTCTGATCCTGTCCTGATAATCTGTAGTCAGGAGATCACTGGACATTATATAGAGACCCAGCGCTGTCTGATCCTGTCCTGATAATCTGTAGTCAGGAGATCACAGGACATTATATAGAGACCCAGCGCTGTCTGATCCTGTCCTGATAATCTGTAGTCAGGAGATCACAGGACATTATATGGAGACCCAGCTTGTCTGATCCTGTCCTGATAATCTGTATTCAGGAGATCACTGGACATTATATAGAGACACAGCACTGTCTGATCCTGTCCTGATAATCTGTATTCAGGAGATCACTGGACATTATATAGAGACACAGCACTGTCTGATCCTGTCCTGATAATCTGTAGTCAGGAGATCACTGGACATTATATAGAGACCCAGCGCTGTCTGATCCTGTCCTGATAATCTGCAGTCAGGAGATCACTGGACATTATATAGAGACACAGCACTGTCTGATCCTGTCCTGATAATCTGTAGTCAGGAGATCACTGGACATTATATAGAGACCCAGCTTGTCTGATCCTGTCCTGATAATCTGTAGTCAGGAGATCACTGGACATTATATAGAGACCCAGCACTGTCTGATCCTGTCCTGATAATCTGTAGTCAGGAGATCACTGGACATTATATAGAGACCCAGCACTGTCTGATCCTGTCCTGATAATCTGTAGTCAGGAGATCACTGGACATTATATAGAGACCCAGCGCTGTCTGATCCTGTCCTGATAATCTGTAGTCAGGAGATCACTGGACATTATATAGAGACCCAGCACTGTCTGATCCTGTCCTGATAATCGATCACTGGACATTATATAGAGACCCAGCACTGTCTGATCCTGTCCTGATAATCTGTAGTCAGGAGATCACTGGACATTATATAGAGACTCAGCACTGTCTGATCCTGTCCTGATAATCTGTAGTCAGGAGATCACTGGACATTATATAGAGACCCAGCGCTGTCTGATCCTGTCCTGATAATCTGTAGTCAGGAGATCACTGGACATTATATAAAAACCCAGCACTGTCTGATCCTGTCCTGATAATCTGTAGTCAGGAGATCACTGGACATTATATAGAGACCCAGCACTGTCTGATCCTGTCCTGATAATCTGTAGTCAGGAGATCACTGGAGATTATATAGAGACCCAGCACTGTCTGATCCTGTCCTGATAATCTGTAGTCAGGAGATCACTGGACATTATATAGAGACCCAGCACTGTCTGATCCTGTCCTGATAATCTACAGTCAGGAAATGACAAATATAGGACAACACTGTAGTGATTATCTGCAGTCTCCTGGACATCCAACAAAACCAGACAGTATCTGAACTTCCCATATCTACAAATGTATGATTTATGCACAGTCAAGTGTGACAGAAATATTAAAACCTCATTCATCACCTTCATGCAAAAGGGCTTTTAAAGATGACACAGATTAGGATCGCCATACAATGGGCAGGCGATGTGATCTGACCCTTTTTGGAGCAATTAAATGGGCCAACACAGGCTTTTGCATTTTCAGCCACTGGATGGCTGCGTTCCAGACCACCTCTGAGTTTCTACAAGGCATAGACAACTGTGTTTGAGTATATACAGTGTGTGTGTATATATGTATACTGAATAGCAATTTTGGTAGTGCTAAGGAATTTGCTGTGCCCCCCCCTAATGTCATATAGGAGATCGAGCAGTCTACGTGACAAATTGGTTAGGGCAGAGGTAGCTGGAGATAGGACATCCACTCAAACGTATATAGGTCAAAAGAAATCTGGATGCTACCCGTGTCTTAGCTGCGTGAATTGCAGCTATATGCTGAAAGGGGGGAAATTCATGCACCCGGTATTGAACACCCAGTTTGAAATACGACACTTCCTTACATGTAATAGTTAATTTGTCGTCTACCTTCTATCTTGCCCCTGCAACCTTCTCTATGTGGGGGAGACCATTTGTGATGTTAAGACGAGGATGAACTATCACAGGTACTCTATCCGTCAAAAACGGAGGGACCTCCCTGTGCCCAAGCACTTTGTAGAAGCTGGGCACAGGGAGAGGGACCTGAAATTCAGGGTGATTGATCACATTCCCCCCTTAAAAGGGAAGGCAATAGGGAGCGAATATTGAAGCAGCGTGAGATCATGTGGATTCATCGATTACGTACATTGAAGCCTCATGGCCTTAATGCAGAATGTAGATGGGATCTGTGTGGATAGGATGTGTGGGTGGCTCTTCTGACATGGGGGGTCTACTCTGTTCTGTCAGGTGTGGGGGGTATACAACAGTGCTAGCTTTGATTCAACTGATGTGTATCTCCATTTTTCCATTTTGATTTTTTCTGATAATCTGGATAAGCTTAATAGTATGGATCCGTGGATACTGCGAGTGTGGCTGGGTTTACTATATAAAGATCAGGTGGACCCCGGTGGGTGACTCCATGGACTTATCACATAGGGCAGGATACTAATTTGGGTGTAACCCACAAAATTAATTGTTACTATGATGGTGGTGGAATGCTGAGATACTGGTCATAAACCAATATTGCCAGTCAGCATGAATGGTATTCACCACGGTTTGGTGTATGCTGATGGGAAGGGTTTATTCCATTGGAGCAACACTAGCGAGACCAGTGGGAGGGGGATGACAGGTCCTTGGGTTGACTCCTTTACAACCAGGCAATCTGAGTTTGGCTATGTTGCCACTGACAACGCAGTGCCATCCGTCTCTATCCCTCGGCCCCCTCTCCCACTGATAGTATAGTTAATGAGTCACTTATGTGGAGAGTATGCATGTATGTGACGGTCCTGTTGCCCCACTGGTGTCCTCACCGGGATGTATACATCCCAGGTTGCCATGGCCACTGGCACGCCCCCCTCGACGCCGGTGTGACTGGAGCCGTGTCACATGTCCTTGCTCTTCTCCCTTCGCTTCCGCGCGCGCGAATGCGCTCCACTGAATGACGCTGCGTTCCAGGGAGCGTGCGAGCGTGGGTGCGTAGCGGGAGTCGGGAGGAGGGGGAGGAACGTCTGGCCCGGCGCATGCGCACAGCGGAGATGGGGACGCCAGCACTTGCGGCCACGCCAGATCCATTGACGGTATGCAACACTATTTTAAATGTCATAGGATACAGCTGTATCCTTCTTAATAGGTTTTTAACCTCTAATACACTGAGCACTTTTATAATCCACATGAGATCAGACCCTTGGCCCCTTATCGTTTGATGTTAAGGGCTATAGATATCTGTATCGGAAACACTACCTGTACTGTATAACACTGATTGTTTGTATAATCACTAAAAATAAAAATATACTTGACATGCATAAGGATGTATCACTAGTATTTATTTGGCACAGAGTATCATGTGATGTTATTGCTGGAAGTCATGTGACTTTATTGCTAACATGTGAGTTCACTAATTACACTGTGTTTGCACTGAGCTGTGGGTATATAGACTCAGGTATTATGCACTGTTGTGTAGCTTGACAAAGGCCTCATTGAGTTGGCCGAAACGTTGCTGGGAATAAAGTTTTGGGGTCTTGCCACCGAAATCTGGAAGTGCTGCCTCGTTCTTTGGAAGGTACATATCGTGGAGGAGAAGCCGACCTCTGTGAGGAATTGCACCCAGTGCACACGGTCTGACTGTGCTGCTGCGGTATTTGCTGTTTTGTATATATATATATATATATATATATATATATATATACACATACATACAGTAATCAAATAAAAATTAACATATCACAAAGCCTAGGGTATACAACAAATGACTTAAAGGGAGTCTGTCACCTCCATATGGCCATATACAGCGCTTACATTGCCCTAAAGCACACCTATACATGGATGTTATGGTACCTTTGTCTTTGTCTTTACACTTGCAGAAGCTGGGGAAAAACTAACTTTGATTGATATGCAAATGAGCTCTCGCAAGTGCCCAGGGGCGGTGTTCACTGTGTTGGTGCCCAGGCGTCGCTGCCTTTTTTCATTGTTCCCCCGCCCCAGCCTCTGCCTATGCCCGCCCTCCTATTTCCTTGCGTAATCCTAAGGGGAGGCCGAGATCCCGCGACTGTGCACTGCCTCGCTGGGCCGGAGCATGCGCACTGAAATGCCCATTGTGGGCATTGCATCGCTTTAACTACTGCGCATGCGCCGGAAAACGCAACAAAGCGGGATCTCGGCCGGACCTTAGGATGATGCAAGGGCAGGGCAGCTTGGGCACCAACACAGTAAACGCCGCCCCTGGGCACTTGCGAGTGCTCATTTGCATATCAATCTAAGTTTGTTTTTCCAGCTTCTGCAAGTGTAAAGACAAAGGTACCATAACATTCATGTATAGGTGTGCGATAGGACAATGTAAGCGCTCTATATGGCCATATGGAGGTGACAGACTCCCTTTAAAGTGGCTATCAGATCACCCCTATTAAACCAGGCACATAGCCTGGTAGGGGTGATCCTGCAGTTTAAAGTTATACCTTTCCCCTCACTGTCGCCCCCATGGTTGTTGATAAAATCTTACTTTTAATCCTATGCTGGCAAGCAATTTCGAGCACTAGGAGGCTGGCTTTTTCTGTATGAGCACCGCTCTGAGACGCCTAAACACCCCCCTCTCCTTGATTGACAGCGCTAGATTAAGTCAAAGTCGTACTCTAGCGCTGTCAATCTGGGGGGGTTGTGTAGATGTCGGTAGGCGTCGCATAGCGGTGCTCGTACTGAAAAAGCCAGCCTCCTGGTGCTCGAAATTGCCTTCCAGCAAAGTAATAAAGGTATAATTAAATTAACCACCATGGTGGAGACAGTAAGAAGGAAGGTACTGTATCATTTTAAACTGTAGGATCAACCCTACGAGGCTATGAGCCTGGATTAAGGATATATGTCACCAATAGACCCTCTCTATGGAATGCCCTAAAAGGGAATATGAGGATACATGTGCACCCATAAACGGTTCCCAAATATTCTAAAAGATGACAGACACCCTTAACCCAGACACTTCTTCTGTTGATCCGAGGCCCGTTTCCTAAGTTCTGATACTTTTCCCTAATATGCAAATTAGGCCTATGGTGCAACGTGAGCTTCACCATTGCCCTTTTTGCACCCAAGCTCCACTTATTTCTGTCGTCAAGCCCATCCCTAGCTTCTTCAATTGACAGGGCCAAAGCAGTGAGGGAGGGGCTGGCTTCAGAAAATAGTTAAGCTTGGGTGCAACAAGAGAAATGGTGACGCCCTCATTGCACCAAAAGCACCTCATCTGCATATTAAGAAAAAATATCATAACTCGGGAACGGAGCCTCATATACTTCCAGTATCATCTGTCCAAGGAAGAACTGATGTTGCAATAGCAGATGAGGTGCCCCAGGAAAGGACTAGTCAGCTACCCAGGCTAAATACTACTTTAATATTCCATTACATTTCAAGTCACAATTGAATAATTACAACAGTTTTTATAACTAAAGGTCTTTTTAGACGGCCAGATCCCAAAACGAGCACCAATCGATTATAAAACAAGCATAGGAGACCTTAAAGGGGTATCCTGATAACAAGACATTATGCCACACCCACTGGATACGGGATAGCTGTTAGATCAGTGCGGGTTCAACCGCTAGGACCCCAACGATCACTAGAATGGAAGTGTAGTGTCTACGATTTGAATGGACCTTAGGTCAGGAATGGCATCACCCACCACTACATTCAAACTTTAAAGGGGTTTTCCGGGCCCCACACAGGTAATATACTTACCCCGCTCCCGGCGCCGCTCCTGGTCCCCACACCACTGCTTCTCCCTAAACACAGATGAAAACATCCGGTGACTAGGGGGAGCAGCCAATGGCAGGCAGGGACGGTGATGGGGTGATGCTAGGGAGGCGCATCCCCATCCCTGCCTGACATTGGCTGCTCCCCCCCACACCCGACATCGGGGGACCAGGAACAGCGTAGGAAGCGGGGTAAGTATATAACCTGTGAGGGGCCCGGCACATAGGGGGATGTTTCTGAAATCGGATAACCCCTTTACTATAAAAATGCAGGCAGCATGTTATAGAGCAGAAGGAGCTGAGCAGATTGATATATTGTTTAATGGGAAAAGATTCAATAAAACTTGTAATTCATTCATTTAAATACCTGTCCTTTCTCAGCTTTGGAGACCAGTGGGCGGTCCGATCAGTGATTGACAGACTTCTTTATACCACTGTGCATATAGAGATAGCTGTCAATCGCTGACAGGACCACCCACTGGACTCCTAAGACTGTTGAACACATGTTGCCACCTTGTTGGATAAGTCAGAACATCTTTATCAAAGGTTGATCACTGCTCATCAGTCATGAAAGGTTCTGCTCCGAAGAGTTGACTTGGCATAGTCAAGCATGGCTGCCATAAACATAGTGACCCCCAATCAGGTATATTCTATGATACAAATGTCTGCAATGCAAACCTGTCATAGGTATGTAGCATATTATACTAGGAACGATAAAGGCCACACTTTCCACCTAGGCCGATCTTTATATTTCACTGGTTACCATCTTCTTCATGAATACATCAATACATTCCTCAAAAGATTGCCCTTTTAGAAAACATTTTCACTGCAAAAGGACTCTTCAAGCTTAATTATCTGTTGAATATGGTTTTAGGAAAATAGGCAATTAGGGAATATTCTGTTACATCTTTATTTTCTTAGCTGCCAACATATAGAACAAATGAATGCCCATCGTGGCACATCACCATGATAGACCCAAGTCAGCAAAAAGAGAGATTATTAAACCGGAGAAAGTAATGTAAATGAGTGTACATTACCGATGTAATTGTTAATGCTGTGTACGCATCCAGAGAGTTATTAGACGACAGTGACATTATTGCGGTACTGTGTGATCATTATTCATTATACCGAGTGATTGTCTACACAGACCAGACTCTGGCCTCCATAGACCAAGATGAAGAGATAACCACCATGCCAAGAGATCAGTTCTACATCCATCGGTATCGATTAGCAGAGCTACCATTAGGGAATACAGAGGCCCAGATAAGTAAATAAGTGGCTATAAGGAGTGGATTACCTTCCCCCCAGGATGGTGGGCTTGGAGTTAGGTGGTTGTGGATACCTGTATTGAATTGTGATGGTGTACAGTGGCTGTTCCTTTGAGACCATCCAGAATGTACAAGGGCGAAAAGGGGTAGGAGGCAAGATAGGAGGCATAAGAACGTGGAGTGTTTTCCCGGTGTGGATGAGTCAGCACCATCTGTGGTAAAGAAGAGCAGAGTGGGACTCAGTCAACCAGAACTCGAGAGGAGTCCAGGTGAGGCAGGACCGGCAGAAGAAGGGACTTCTTCATGACCCAAGAAATCTGAAGATGAAACCGAAAGAATAAGCTCTCTCATAGCTTAAGAGTGACATGGAGAGGAACCACCCACTCTGGTTTAAGACATTTGCCGAAATGTGACCAGCTAGGATTAGCCTGTATTTGGAATATTGTATCTCAACTGTGAGAAGTGTGAACTTCATGTAAGGGAAGGTGTAAAGAAGTTCCATTTTATTGCAAAGGAAGCCATACCTTCTGAGTTAGTTCTTCAGCACAATTTCAAAGGAATAAGCCTCTCACGCTATTTAGAACTACAAAGTTTTACTCATAAAGAGAAATAGCCCTTTTTATAAGACAATGATGTGCAAACCTGGTTTTCAACATGGTGTAATTGAGCAGGCCCCAAGTACTTAGTGGTTCCCTTACCCCCGTGGACCAAATAAATATATGGTATGTGTCTGAGAGGTTGCATAAGCATCCTTCATCAGACGCCCACTAAATGTAAGATACACATACAAGGGAGTCAAGGGGCCCTGATCATCTGCCCTTATGGGACCAAGGTATTTCTAACAGCAGGACAGCAAATTAGTAGAGACAGGAACATTTCCACCCAAGTAAAAACTCATCCAGCAACAAGTGACAAGAGAAACCCATACACAGAAGCATTTGGCCGACATCTATCTAAGGCTGGCCATACATATGAGATAATACTTGTTGCCATCTTTATAGAAATGGCTTCTGAGAGGTCAGTAGTGGGGTGCGTAAAGCAAGACGCTGTTATTGTCTCCCGGGAACTGACATGGCCCCTAACATAGACCATGTTCCCAATAAAGTGGACCATGCCACCTCTGTGCCACCTCCAGCACCGCCACATCAATGTGAAGTTTGATAATGCAGCATCCCGCCGCCACACACATCCAATGCTGTTTTCTGTAGGGTTCCAGCTGGTTTTAGAGTTGTCTTTGAAATTTGGCAACTTTTCCAGAAGTCCAGGTGGTTTTTCATTTTTTTTTGGAGACTCCTGGATGCTTTAGGAGAGTTGGTAAGTATGCAATAGATAGCTGTCAGCTAAACGCTTGATGAGCCAACAGTCATCACCTGCAGTGCCTCCATACACATGTAAGCTGTAAACTCAGCTAGGCATGCGTCCTGAATGGGGAGAGCCTCTACCAGACACTTCTGCCAGTATCTTTAACAAAAGCATCACCCAGTTGAAATCCAACAGCCCAAACCTTAGTTCCCCTCAAATCTACCCTCGGGGTGATAGTCGGAAGCTCCTATAGACATATCTAATGTGTATGGACACAGTGGCCATAATTACATTTACTAAAACAATGCCCAAACTGCTAGTCGTAAAGCCAGAATCAAAGGCCCCTCGTGCCCCGACTACTTACAAACAGGGATCTTCTCTATTGCAGGGAAGGGTTTCATGAACCTTCTTGGCTCTGCTGAATGTCTCAACGAGGTGGTAGTATACTATGAATATATGAAACATTCTGGACCACAGTGCATTTTGATTCAATACTGGTATTTTATGGTGGTATTTTCTATCTCTGAGATAAGGGTCATATAGATCAGACTATTTGTCAAAGTGGCATTTTTTGGGGACTGTCTAGTGTGTAATTGTAAGAGACCTGACCTGGTTCCTGACTCACTTTTACTGAAATTATACAAGGTTGTCTGAGATTTTGATATTGCTGGCCTATCCTCAGTACAGGTCATTAGTATCAGATCAGCGGGGGTCCGACTATCAGCATCCTCGCTGACCAGCTGTCTGAAGAGGTCACACACTCCAGTGAGCGTCGCAGACTCTTCCTAGACCAGTGACTCCAAGTTCATTGATCACGCTCCCTAAGCAATATGAAGCACAGCTGCTATCTAATGGACGGCAGTGGTCCTTCGTAAACTGTGGATGTGGCTTTTACCGAGGCGCCATGGCCTCCTCAAACTGAGTTCCTGGGTGTCGGTTCCCACACTGATCTGACATTGACGATCTACCTTGAAGAAATGGTCAGTTAACCCACGAAATGTGTTGTAAATTTTATGCCCAGCATTTATCCTAATAAACAACCGTCATCTAAAGCCAAAGGCAGCACCCCGATGCCTGTTTATTGTCTACTGTGGTCTTCGCTATCCTGAGGATAGGTCATGAATATCAGAATCTTGGAAAACCCCTTTAAACACTATAGGCATAACGGTGCAATGATTCTTAAAGGGATTGTCTTATGGAGAGGACATTTCGCATCCACTAGTTTAAGGCATATGGATGTCACAGAGGGGCGGTCTACCGGTTACGATCCCTCTCTTTAAATCAAAGTGGACAGCCACTAACAAAGAGCTGCAGCAGTGTACACCAGGGCAGAATACAAATGGAGTATACACAGTAATCCCCCCAAGGGGTGTGCGCACCATTGAACCACACCTGGTCATACTTTATACCGTTCACCCCCATTTTTCTCTAAATAATAATAAATTATATCCACTTGCTCTGACAAATGGTCATAGATGCTGAGGCTTCCTCTAAATGGTGTTTCTGCTAAGAGTCATTTTTTCCAATTCCTTTGTACTAGAAAACCAATATAATTGCATTGATAAATCTCTCCGGTTTTCTAAATAAATAAATAAATAAAATGCAACAAGGGCGGCTCTCTTTCCGAAAAAGCCTTGCATACAAGGGCCGCTTCTGGTTTTCTAGGACTCCTATAATGATGATCATTCTTTAGGATATCGGCTCAGTCCTATACAAGTGAATGGGGAGTGCGCCTGGCTCCGGTAAGCTGCATGCTCATCAGTCAGCCGAGAGTCGGACCCCCACCAATCTGATACTGATTACTTATCCTACGGATAGCCCTGTAAAACCCCTTTAAAGGTTGTGGCGCCCAGTATTTTGACATTGATGCACCATCCACAATATCAGATTGGTGGGGGTCTGACTTCCAACACCCATGCCGATCAGTTGTTTGAAGAGGCTACAGAGCACCGGGGGCCTCTTCATTAATAGGTCACATGGTCTATTTGCAACTCAGTCCCATTCAAGTGAATGGACCTGGACCGCAATATCAAGCACAACCACTACGCAATGAAGGGCGCTGTGCTTGGTAAGCGGCACAGAGGCCACAGCGCTCCTACCAGCTGGGGTGCTGGGACGCTGACCCCTACCAATCAGATATTGATGACCTATCCTGAGGACAGGCCATCAGTACCAAAACCCTAGAAAACCCTTTAATTCACTGATTTCTCTTCTTGCCCCTAAGTGAAAGGGATTATGTGCCTTGTTCAGGACCCCAAAAATGGTGGTTACTTCTTGGGAGTCATGGAACAAGTTCTATAACCCATTACTGGCAATGAAAAGGGATCAAACGGACGGATTTAAAGAGCTGTGTCCTAGGTAACAAGTCCCTTTCACATCTCAGGGTATGTTCACATGGCGGATTTTGCGCATTTCAGTCCATGAATTCCTCTGATGGAAAACTCTGCCGTGTGAGCATTCATTTATTTCTCTTCTGTATGTAACCCCCCAATGCACCAGGGCCATTTGTCAGGTTTTTCACTATAGACTATTACACATTTTCCTTTATTAGTGCAGGAACCTCACTGTCTGCATGATGCATTGCGTTACTTAGTTCGTGTTCCCATTACTTTCTCTCTTACGCTCTTTTACGTCTCCATCTCCTGGTAACTCCTGGATCATTCCATATATCATCCCCAGGGATTGTAATGAGGAGCTGGTGGGCATTATTAACCCTTCACATGTTGATAGGGGCCCCACTTCTAACTGTATGGGTGTCATATCTAAAACCACTCTACCTTTTCCGTAGTCCCAGTCACCCCCACCTTCTCGGATTCTGATCTTAAGCCTGCTCTGGCTTGGAGTCCCTTTAAATATTACATTAACAACGAGCTATTCCCTGATACATTGTCATATCTCCGTTTATACAGTACAGCGATTCTGATAAGAACCCATGAGGGGGATTTCAGCAGAATACAGGCGGCCGTGAAGGACCACAGATTGGAGCGCTGCCATCCACTTGCAAAGGGACGATCCCCATATAGGATGGAACCTCTCCCAATATTTTATATGGCTGGATGGACAACATTTAGAGACATTTTCACTAGTTTTACATCTATATATCTATAGGTTAGCAACAACATGTGTTTCTCTTGTGTCTTCTTGCTGCCATAATTCTAATCATTCTATATATATATATGTATATCTACAGTGCCTTCACCCTAAATCTAGAAAGAGACGCACCCCCTTCTCCTACACATTTCATCTTCTGCACACTGGCTTCAATTACACCCACAGTCACTTCATGCAAAGTGCAATCCTGTGCAGTAATCTATTTGCACTTACAGCGCATAGCAACTCAAGAGCGTATGTGTAGAGACAGACAGACGGACAGACAGGAAGATTTATGGATTAGATAGACATGTATACATGAGACTGAAAGAATGATAGACAGATGAAAAAAAGAGATGAATAGATGGATGGATAGATAGATATGAGATAGATAGATAGACAGATGAAAAAGGAGATGAATGGATGGATAGATAGATAGATAGATAGATAGATAGATAGATAAGGAAAGATAAATAGATTAGCAGAAGGATGGACATGCAATAGTTGAAAACAAAGATTTTAAAGAAATAGAAGATAAATGGAAATAAGATAGATAGATAGATAATGGGTAGATAGATAGATGAGATTGGCATAAGGATAGACATGCAATAGTAAAATACAAAGAGATTAAAGAAAGACAGAAGATAAACTGATATGAGATAGATAGACAGGCAGATAGACAGGCAGATAGATAGATAGATAGATAGATAGATAGATAGATAGATAGATAATAGATAGATGAAAGATAGACAGAGATAGATAGATGAGATAGATAGATAATAGATAGATGATAGATAGATAGATAGATAGATACAGAGAGATAGATAGAACTGAGATAAATAGATTAATAGATAGATAGATGAAAGAGAGATAGATAATAGATAGATAAATAGATAGATATGATAGATATATACACAGAAATAGACAGATATGAGATCTATAGAGGGAAGGATCCTATGTATCAATGGGGAGAGATTGTCACTAATCTCCATCAGCAGAGTCTTCTCCCCCATCATCTGGATCTCCGCACTACATCCCCCCCGGTATTATTAATCGTCCTTGCCCCCCACCACAGTGCCCCTACACCTATGATCACCCTCATTACATAAGTGGCATCTATCAACACCAGTCTTTACAGGAAAGCATCAGGAAACCACTAATACCCCCTAAAGTCCATGTCATCAGATCCCAGTGCCCACACAGATCCCCGCACACTGTACGGCATATACTGTGCCAGGGAGTCAGATCATACCACCAATGCCAATCACTGGAAAATATAATCAGCTATATGCCAAACTTCCATGGCACAGTATGAGCTGGCAGAGCACTAACTGGGTACATGAGACAGGTACATACACAGACTGCCCTTACTACACCAAGTTCTGGATCTGCCCCAGTGTGATGCCCTCCACCCTACAAGGATGACCTCCCACCCCCAAAAAAATGCTAATTAATAAAGTATTTCCTTTAAGAATCAGTATCTGTTGCGATATGGCCACATCATTGCAATATTATAGCATTAACCCTCTACCACCCGCCACCATGCAACTCTCCTGCAATGTCATTATAAATGATTAATCCCATTTCTAACCTAGAATATGCAAATGACCCAATCAGCATTGTCCTTTTTTTTTTTATGAAGCCCCCCCCACCAAAACCCACCTAGTACCCCCTGTAAGCAGAGCCCATTACAGACCCTGTGCTGTGGGGTACAGACGTCACCCCTGAAAAGTGACCCTCATATAGACATACAGCAGGCACCCCAAAAAAACTCAAAGCCCTCTCCCCACAAGGCATCCCCAGCCAAAGCCTTCCCTTATAATACCATCGGCTGTGTTGTGCTTGTCTCCGACGCTCAGATGGATGTAGACCCCCAGGCAGTGCAGGACCCCCAGGCTCAGTCCCCAGGCTCCCATGGTGCTGTCACCCGGGGGGCTCCGGCCGCTCTCCCACTGCAGGATGCGATCGCTGCGGAAGGATACGCTGCTGCATGTGATGTGACGCCGGCGGAGGGATCAGAGTCAACGCTGAAAAAAATCTTTTTTTTTTTTTTTCTTTTTTTTTTTTAAAGAGACCGCAAATCCTGAAAATAGGATTTTTCAGAGATGATTGGTGTGAATGCGCTTTGTACAGAGCTGGGGGTGGGTTCAATGGCGCTAACACCCCACAGGGAAGCTTTAACTTTGTTTGGTACAAGTGATGCTAAAGAGTCCCATGCACTGCCTGGCAGCTGCTGCCCTGTGGTGACATTTCTCAGGTTTTACTGTTCAGCCCAGTGATTTCTGCTGCCCACAAAAAGGCACCTGTCAGTGGGCTTTTACATGGCTGTTCTGTGCGCCATATCCCTCAAAATGTCACAACAGTCTAACCAGTTGCTAAAATTGGGCATCTCTCTCATAAATCAACTGGCATTTCTAACCATGAAATGTTGGAGACCTGGGCAGACTGTCCATAGACAGTACAGGGAACTCATACCTCCCAACTTTCTAAATGAACAGAGAGGCACACATCAAGCGGCCACGCATACTCGGCCCAAAACATAACTATGCATGGTAATTATTCCCCCTTCATGCCACCGAACAGTATTTATACCCACATTGTGCCCCCTCACAGAATTATGCCCAACTGTGCCCCCAGTAATATGTCCAGCTGTGCCCCCAGTAATATGTCCAGCTGTGCCCCCAGTAATATGCCCAGCTGTGCTTCCAGTAGTATGTCTAGCTGTGCCCCAGTAATATGCCCTGCTGTGTATCTAGTAGTATGTCCAGCTGTGCCCCCAGTAATATGCCCAGCTGTGCTTCCAGGATTATGTCTAGCTGTGCCCCCAGTAATATGCCCTGCTGTGTATCTAGTAGTATGTCCAGCTGTGCCCCCAGTAATATGCCCAGCTGTGCTTCCAGGATTATGTCCAGCTGTGCCCCCAGTAATATGCCCAGCTGTGCCCCCAGTAATATGCCCAGCTGTGCTTCCAGTAGTATGTCTAGCTGTGCCCCCAGTAATATGCCCTGCTGTGTATCCAGTAGTACGTCCAGCTGTGTCCCCAGTAATATGCCCAGCTGTTCCCCCAGTAATATGCCCAGCTGTGCTTCCAGTAGTATGTCCAGCTGTGCCCCCAGTAATATGCCCTGCTGTGTATCCAGTAGTACGTCCAGCTGTGCCCCCAGTAATATGCCCAGCTATGCTTCCAGTAGTATGTCTAGCTGTGCCCCCAGTAATATGCCCAGCTGTGCTTCCAGGATTATGTCTAGCTGTGCCCCCAGTAATATGCCCTGCTGTGCTTCCAGGATTATGTCCAGCTGTGCTTCCAGTAGTATGTCTAGCTGTGCCCCCAGTAATATGCCCAGCTGTGCTTCCAGGATTATGTCTAGCTGTGCCCCCAGTAATATGCCCTGCTGTGTATCTAGTAGTATGTCCAGCTGTGCCCCCAGTAATATGCCCAGCTGTGCTTCCAGGATTATGTCCAGCTGTGCCCCCAGTAATATGCCCAGCTGTGCTTCCAGTAGTATGTCCAGCTGTGCCCCCAGTAATATGCCCAGCTGTGCTTCCAGTAGTATGTCCAGCTGTGCCCCCAGTAATATGCCCAGCCGTGCTTCCAGTAGTATGTCTAGCTGTGCCCCCAGTAATATGCCCAGCTGTGCTTCCAGTAGTATGTCCAGCTGTGCCCCCAGTAATATGCCCAGCTGTGCTTCCAGTAGTATGTCCAGCTGTGCCCCCAGTAATATGCCCAGCTGTGCTTCCAGGATTATGTCCAGCTGTGCCCCCAGTAATATGCCCAGCTGTGCCCCCAGTAATATGCCCAGCAGTGCTTCCAGTAGTATGTCCAGCTGTGCTTCCAGTAGTATGTCCAGCTGTGCCCCCAGTAATATGCCCAGCTGTGCTTCCAGTAGTATGTCCAGCTGTGCCCCCAGTAATATGCCCAGCTGTGCTTCCAGTAGTATGTCCAGCTGTGTCCCCAGTAATATGCCCTGCTGTGTATCTAGTAGTATGTCCAGCTGTGCCCCCAGTAATATGCCCAGCTGTGCTTCCAGGATTATGTCCAGCTGTGCCCCCAGTAATATGCCCAGCTGTGCCCCCAGTAATATGCCCAGCTGTGCTTCGAGTAGTATGTCCAGCTGTGCCCCCAGTAATATGCCCTGCTGTGTATCCAGTAGTACGTCCAGCTGTGTCCCCAGTAATATGCCCAGCTGTTCCCCCAGTAATATGCCCAGCTGTGCTTCGAGTAGTATGTCCAGCTGTGCCCCCAGTAATATGCCCTGCTGTGTATCCAGTAGTACGTCCAGCTGTGCCCCCAGTAATATGCCCAGCTATGCTTCCAGTAGTATGTCTAGCTGTGCCCCCAGTAATATGCCCAGCTGTGCTTCCAGGATTATGTCAAGCTGTGCCCCCAGTAATATGCCCTGCTGTGCTTCCAGGATTATGTCCAGCTGTGCTTCCAGTAGTATGTCTAGCTGTGCCCCCAGTAATATGCCCAGCTGTGCTTCCAGGATTATGTCTAGCTGTGCCCCCAGTAATATGCCCTGCTGTGTATCTAGTAGTATGTCCAGCTGCGCCCCCAGTAATATGCCCAGCTGTGCTTCCAGGATTATGTCCAGCTGTGCCCCCAGTAATATGCCCAGCTGTGCTTCCAGTAGTATGTCCAGCTGTGCCCCCAGTAATATGCCCAGCTGTGCTTCCAGTAGTATGTCCAGCTGTGCCCCCAGTAATATGCCCAGCCGTGCTTCCAGTAGTATGTCTAGCTGTGCCCCCAGTAATATGCCCAGCTGTGCTTCCAGTAGTATGTCCAGCTGTGCCCCCAGTAATATGCCCAGCTGTGCTTCCAGTAGTATGTCCAGCTGTGCCCCCAGTAATATGCCCAGCTGTGCTTCCAGGATTATGTCCAGCTGTGCCCCCAGTAATATGCCCAGCTGTGCTTCCAGTAGTATGTCCAGCTGTGCCCCCAGTAATATGCCCAGCTGTGCCCCCAGTAATATGCCCAGCTGTGCTTCCAGTAGTATGTCCAGCTGTGCTTTCAGTAGTATGTCCAGCTGTGCCCCCAGTAATATGCCCAGCTGTGCTTCCAGTAGTATGTCCAGCTGTGCCCCCAGTAATATGCCCAGCTGTGCTTCCAGTAGTATGTCCAGCTGTGTCCCCAGTAATATGCCCAGCTGTGCTTCCAGTAGTATGTCCAGCTGTGCCCCCAGTAATATGCCCAGCTATGCTTCCAGTAGTATGTCCAGCTGTGTCCCCAGTAATATGCCCAGCTGTGCTTCCAGTAATATACCCAGCTGTACTTCCAGGATTATGTCCAGCTGTGCCCCCAGTAATATGCCCAGCTGTGCTTCCAGTAGTATGTCTAGCTGTGCCCCCATTAATATGCCCAGCTGTGCTTCCAGGATTATGTCCAGCTGTGCCCCCAGTAATATGCCCAGCTGTGCTTCCAGTAGTATGTCCAGCTGTGCCCCCAGTAATATGCCCAGCTGTGCTTCCAGGATTATGTCCAGCTGTGCCCCCAGTAGTATGTCCAGCTGTGCCCCCAGTAATATGCCCAGCTGTGCTTCCAGTAGTATGTCCAGCTGTGCCCCCAGTAATATGTCCAGTTATGTGCCCCAGTGGCATTGCGATGGGTGTGCGGCGGGTGCAGGCCGCACTGGGTGGCACCAGTCTGATGGGGTGAGTGACGTCACCGCCGGACCCAACACCACTCACTTCCGAGAGAGTGAGCCGCAGGTTCAAGCTGCAGCCGGGACACGCTCAGGTTAGTGGCGACCTATATATCCTACATGTATGGCTGCATGTGGGAGCTGTGTGGACACGTGTACTAAGCCTGTACACCCCCCTGACTGGACAGTCCCAGCTTGTCTCACCTCTGAGGTCAAGTTCACTTTTATGGTGGCGTTTTTTCTGCCTTTCCCATTCACATGCTCCAGAAACGCAGCCTGAGGTGTTTCACCGTCTGCTGCTTCACTATAAGACGCATATGGCGTGACGTATGGCATTTTCTTTTCTTTTTACTTTTCATAAAACTGCTGTCATCAAAAAATTTAAAGAAAATCAATGTTAAATAGTGCGATTTTTTTTTCTCATGAGTCAGTATTTCGGTTTTGCAATGCACCACCATCTCTGCTGTGTGAACGAGGTTTAAGGTGTGTGTTTGGTGGCAAGCAAACCATTGATAGGGGAATAATGCTGTATGTATAGAGCTCATGCAAGCAGCAATACTACCGCACCATTGTGCACAGAGCAGTAATACATGTCATTTACTGTACCTCCATATTTCTTCAGTTTTATACAAAAGTGTTTTGCGGAAAAGGGTGCGGACCCAGTCTTTCAATGGGGCCGCAAAAGAGTTGGTCCGTTCTGCGGCCCTGCAAAAAAATATAGAGCATGTCCTATTCTTGTCCACGGACAAGAATAGGTATTTCTATAATGGGCCGCCTGTTCCGTTCCGCAGACTGCGCGGTCTTCTTGATGCCCTTTTATTGTGAGCCAAAAACACAGAACGGGTGCAGATCTTTCCATTATGCCTTTTCTCTAAGGGCTCTTTCACACTTGCGTTGTCCGTTGTGTACTCCACTTGCCGGAATTACACGCCGGATCCGGAAAAACGCAAGTGAACTGAAAGCATTTGAAGACGGATCAGTCTTCAAAATGCGTTCAGTGTTACTATGGCAGCCAGGACGCTATTAAAGTCCTGGTTGCCATAGTAGTAGTGGGGAGCGGGGGAGCAGCATACTTACCATCCGTGCGGCTCCCGGGGCGCTCCAGAGTGACGTCAGAGCGCCATGCGATCACGTGATCCATGCGCCTGGGTCGCCCTGACGTCACTCTGGAGCGCCCCGGGAGTCGCACGGACGGTAAGTATGCTGCTCCCCGCTCCCCACTACACTTTACCATGGCTGCCAGGACTTTAGCGTCTTGGCAGCCATGGTAACCATTCATAAAAAGCTAAACGTCGGATCCGGCAATGCGCCGAAGCGACGTTTAGCTTAAGGCCAGATCCGGATTAATGCCTTTCAATGGGCATTAATTCCGGATCTGGCCTTGCGGCAAGTGTTCAGGATTTTTGGCCAGAGCAAAAAGCGCAGCATGCTGCGGTATTTTCTCCGGCCCAAAAACGTTCCGTTCCGGAACTGAAGACATCCTGATGCATCCTGAACGGATTTCACTCCATTCAGAATGCATTAGGATAATCCTGATCAGGATTCTTCCGGCATAGAGCCCCGACGACGGAACTCTATGCCGGAACAGAACAACACAAGTGTGAAAGAGCCCTTAGTAGCTTTCACTACTGGTTTTAGCTAATAATAACTAATCACATAACTGAAATTATTGCTTCGGGAATGGGGGGCTTGGGGGGTGACACCATTTTCTACCGCACCAGGTGACACCCGCCCTCGCAATGCCACTGATGTGCCCCTCACAGAAAGTAAAAAAAATAAACACCACATACCTTGTTCCTAGCAGCAGCAGCAGGATATCGGCTGCTCTGGTCTGTGGAGGAGGCGGAGCCGAGGCTGACTGCCAGCTGGCCCCGCCCCCTACACAGACAAGAGGTGTGGAGAGCCCTCAGGGGGTTGGAATGATGAAGCAGGGAGCCGATCTCGGCTCTCTGCTTCATCATAATACACAGGCAACTGTATCTGCTTCCTATAGAAGCGGACAGTTGCCAGAAAGCGGGACATAGCTCCCCTATACCGGGACAGCCACTGCAATCCGGGACTGTCCCGCCACAACGGCGATACAGTTGGTGCTCTTTAAAGTGGCCCTGGAAAAAAAAACTAAAAGTGGCCCCATGTTGTAGACGGGTCCAAATTGACAGAAGGTTGGAAAATAGAAGTAGGAGGGGTCAGCAATACCACAGTGCAGCACACAATACCACCCCAGCAGAACCAAATACCATAGTGCATCACACAATACCACCCTAGCAGAACCAGATACCACAATGCAGCACAGTATACCACCCCAGCAGAACCAGATACCACAGTGCAGCACAGTATACCACCCCAGCAGAACCAGATACCACAGTGCAGCACAGTATACTGCCCCAGCAGAACCAAATACCACAGTGCAGCACAGTATACTGCCCCAGCAGAACCAAATACCACAGTGCAGCACAGTATACTGCCCCAGCAGAACCAGATACCACAGTGCAGCACAGTATACTGCCCCAGCAGAACCAAATACCACAGTGCAGCACAGTATACTGCCCCAGCAGAACCAGATACCACAGTGCAGCACAGTATATTGCCCCAGCAGAACCAAATACCACAGTGCAGCACAGTATATTGCCTCAGCAGAACCAAATACCACAGTGCAGAACAATATACTGCCTCTGCAGACCCAGATACCACAGTGCAGAACAGTATACTTCCCCAGCAGAACTAAATACCACAGTGCAGCACAATATACTGCCCCAGCAGAACCAGATACCACAGTGCAGCACAATATACTGCTCAAGCAGAACCAAATACCACACTGCAGCACAATATACTGCCCCAGCAGAACCAAATACCACAGCGCAGCACAATATACTGCCCCAGCAGAACCAAATACCACAGTGCAGCACAATATACTGCCCCAGCAGAACCAAATACTACAGTGCAGCACAGTATACTGCCCCAACAGAAGCGAATACCACAGTGCAGCACAATATACTGCCGCAGCAGAACCAAATACCACAGTGCAGCACAATATACTGCCCCAGCAGTATAGCACAGAGCGTCACAGACAGGGAGAAAAAAAAACCTCACCTTCTCCCTGGCTGTGACGCTCTGCGCTGCGACTGGACAGCACTACAGCCAGGGAGAAGGAGACGCCCATTGAGAAAAATGGCAGTCTCCTCCCCATTGCTCCAATGCTAGCAATTAACATACAGAGCGGAAGAATATACCAGGGGCCACAGCGGGCGAACAGAGCGATGCCCAGGAATAATAGTAAGTGCAGTGAGATCCCTGGGCGCCGCGCTACATATCCTGATAGTTTACAATGTTTGAACCCATGAAAGGTCCTCTTTAAGTTTCCAATCCTTCTGTGGTTGAAGATGCCAGTAAGTATCCCATAAAACAGCCATTTTACAAAGGGCACTGTGCCCCTTTGTCCCAACATTAGCCTATCAAATGGCTTATATCCTCAGGCAAATCAATGTCTGACCGGTGGCGGTTCAACCATTGGGTCTACCGCTGATCGATGTTATGGGTCATTCATCATTGCTACTAGGGATTTGTGAAGGTGCACACCATATTTTTGGTACAATTTGCAATTTTTTGTAGCTTCTCGTCACTTTTGAAAAGAGGAGGGCAATTTCCGGCAGCCACCACTAGGCGGAGCTCAGTGTAAAGACATTGTTACAGCTTCCATTAAATTCAATAGTAACTGTAAAAATTCCCTATTTACTGAGCTCCTCCTAATCATGTCCGCAGGCAGCCAGTTTTATCATGTACTTTGAGAAGGGATTCAGAGGATTTAAAGATGTATACCAGCCGTCTGGTGTAAATACATTGAGTAATAGGAGTGGCCTATTTATGAATCGCCTGCTCCACTTTTTCCAACAAAAAAGCCTTGTAGAGTGGGTGAGGCAGGGATTTTTTTTATTTATTACAAATTGACTCCACTTAAAGGGATTGGCCACTTTCGGGCTACTGTTGACCAATATGTATGTAGAAGGATTCTGTCACACTTAATAATATAGCCTTTTTTGACATTCTGTGCCGTTTGCTACATTTCATAAGCCATGGCCCCTTATTGGGCAAATCTGTGCTGTCCACCTAGAAATCCTGCGCATAAGATGGCCGCTGATGAAGGGTCATGTGAGACACATTACTCAGCCTCCTCCATCCACAGTACACCTGCACTAAACTCCCAACAATGCTAGTGCAGATGGATATGAATGGAGGAGACATCACATGGAGGTGATTTGCCTGGTAACTTGACCCTCCATGAGCAGACTTTTTTTTGGACAGGACCTCTATGTGGACAGCACAAAAGTACAACTACCCCAACAGAAACCTGATGGATCCCATTAACCTGATGGAGTCTGTCAGGGTTTCTTGGTATCTACTGAATCGGCACAGCTGTCAGCCTTGAACTTGTAGAGGTAGGAGTTTCATGGTGATATAGAAGGACTTTTCATGCATTGTACACCAGTTTTAGACGAGCAGAACACGTGCACCAAATGCGTAATTGCCACTATGATTTATCCCCTTTTTTTCTTACTGGAATTGGGTGAGGTATTTATTCCATACCATGAAGAATCCATGCCTTTATACCACGGGTAATAATGGATGATGTTGTATTTCACGGTCCCACATAGCTCAGTTTCACTCAGTGCTGACATTTGTCCTCGTTAGTGAATTCAATACATGTTAACAGCTCAATACAAGATCAGCAGACCAGCCAATGCTTTGTAATGCGGCGCGGTGAAATGTTAAAGTCCCCAGAGGCTGGTCCATCCAAATACCGTAGCATACAACTCCCACCAGGCTACCTGCTCAATATCAACCACAGTTATTAGCAGAGAGGACCTGTTCCTACCACCGTGATGGAGTCATTAGTGTCTTCATTCATACATCTATTAATGATGTGGATGAGGTTTTTAAAAATAATTTGCTTTAAAATCTCTAAAAATTGTTCTTTCGTGAGTTGGGTTGAGACCGAACTGTACTACTTAATGTCATTGCTTACCCATTTATAATGGGATCTTCAGTGCGGAGGGTACACCATGATGGTCTCCTCTCAGGTTATTTCCTAGATAAACCTGAGAGCCAGCAATTTGAAGAACACAAAGGCTAGGTTCTGTAGGCATCACTTGGAGCCCTACCGCTGGATCCCAATGATGACTAGATAAAGCATCCAGAGCCCCCCTTTTCTCCTCACTGCACTCATTGGAGAAGTCACGCATGCACCTTGCCCCTCTATTCAATGTCTGCAGATCTGATGAAGAGTCAAGTACAGCGCTCGCCATTTCTATCAGCCCCATAGGACATTGAATGGCGCGACAGGGCACGTGCCCGACCACGGCTCCAATCCAGCCGCTTCTTACTGTGGTCATGCAATCTTGAGGAATTAGAGTCTTGGGATCCCCATTCTAGTCATGGAGTCTTGGCAGTCATACAGTTATCACCAATCCTATGGAAAGTTTTTGTGGGGTAACTCCTTTCAAAAGATCTGTTTCTTCGCTAGAGTTGTCCTTTATAAGGGAAGACTAAATCACTTCAGACTATTGTTCACTGGAATCAGCCATTTTAGGCTGAGATTCCTTAAAGAAAGGGCAGAAAACGGCTTCATTCTGATTAAATGTTTCCAGATGTTCGTGTATATTTGCAAATGATTTTACCACTTTACGCCCCTGTATAAGTATTGAACCCAGCGACGAGACAGACTTAACCGTTTGAAAAGAAAACGCTCATTCTCTTCCCTACGGATTTACTGAAAGTCGAGAAGCGTCAGAATCTGGTGTGTTTGTCCTAGGAACAGATTCCACAATGCGACAAACTCTTTAGTGTCGACACATTTGCTGCGAGGTGTCCCCCCCCAGCCGTCCTCACACCACAGGATTTGCCCTTTCTTTGACAGATGAAATCATTCCCTTGATATATTAGCAGCTGTGAGAGCTTTTCCCCGCTGAGCGTCCTCCACTGGTGCTTCATTACTGGGAGTTCAGCACCTTGGACAGCTACTGAGAGAAAAAGAGACAGACTGAGGGTGGGACAGCTCCTGACTGGCAGATAGAGAAGATAATGACTAAGAGAGGGAAAGAGACATCACATGAGCTCCAAGAGAGGGATGGATGAAGACATTTCCTAGCATGTAGAAGGACTGTTCCTGCCATGGAGAGAGATAAACATCCCTGACAGAGTGAGGGAGCATTGCTAGCAGACATTTCTGGCAAACATCTAGCAGGAGATGGACATCTTCTGACAGATACATTGAAAATTATTGAGGCGTCTACCATAGGGTGAGAACATCTCCAAGTAGATAGGAAATGAGACTTCTAGGAAGGCTTCGTAATGACAAGTCAATAGAGCTTGCAATCTATGGGGAACGAGGTTTCGGCAGGATTGCATGGAGTTAAAAAAAAAAAAAACAACCTAACAATTAACCCTTTCTGGGCAGCTTCCAGAAGCTATTTCACAGCGACTCCTACAAGTCGCGTGATTTGTTCTTCTAAATGCAGGATCAATAAGGAATTTCATTTCCAAATAAATTAAACTAGACACCGGGAATCCTTCACTGGGAGCAGAGGAGAAAGAATGGAAGGTGAGGAGAGAAACTAAGGAGCAGCCTTGGGTGAAGGCAAGAGACTGGTGGGAGATAATGAAAAATCTCAGGAGATAGACATGAAGATCGGTGGAGAGACATTATGGGGGGGGGGGGGGATAGGTGTGGGCTAGAGATAAGGAATGGAGGAGAAATAAAAAGTAAATCAGGATGGAAATACGAAGAGGCAGATATGGAGAGAGAGGAATAGAGGTTAACATGTATCTTCCTGCAAGTGAGAGCAGCTAGATAAACCTCTTAGTAAGAAGACATTGTGCTGGTAACCTCTTTATTACGCCTTATCACCGCGGGGAAGGGGGGAGCCGAGTGCAATCTGGGTGGCATGCAGTCAGGAAGAGGATATTAGCATGTCCTTATCGCTTCCTGGAGAGAGGAATTATGGCTCTCTGCCACTTTAGTCAAGTAAGGTGCTCCTAAAACAGATACAAGGCAAACTACAGGTATTTGTATTGTTATAGCAGCCGGCATACGTATGGTGAGGGCGGACATCACACCCTGGATGCCCAAGGGGAAAATGCAGCACAGTTTTGGTCAGATGTCTCGCCGGCACTCTAAGACAATTCTAACTTCTTCATTCACTGAGGTGGAAAGTTAAAAGGAATGTGTCATCAAAAAATGAATTTGGGCAATACAAAATCTCCTTATGGAGAACGCCTTAATAGCTACCTTACAGCTGGTAGCATTAGAGGCAAAGCTTGTTAAGAGCTCATTTGCATCCCTTCTTCTCAAAAATGAATTATTGTTTCAATTAAGTTTTTATATGATATATTTTTAGACTTTATATAGACAACACAGGATGCATCTTTCCCAATAGTTGATGGTTAGAGCTCCACTCCTCCCCCTCCCTGCACAATCACTTCTGCGTAGGTTACAGAGCAGGCCCAGAACACTCTCCCATAGATGTCAATGGCTAACAGCAGCTCAGGCAAGATGGCTGCCCCATAATCATTTACAGAAAATAAAGTAAAAAATCTACTATCAGAAAAAAAAGAGTATGTGTTGGACTAGTTTCACACTAGCGTTAAAATCATCCAGAAGGCTGTTCCAGCATAGGAACTGGTTTTTGACCCGCTGAATCCCAGTACTAATTTCAGAAACAGGCCAGATCCCATTATAGTCATTGGGCTCCAGCTGGAAAAGGCAGTTTCTGGCTATGCCAGATATGATGAACTCCAAAACACTGTTCCTCTGCCGAAACAGCCTGCTAGAGGATTTTAACGCTAGTGTGAAACTTGCCTTACTATCTGGTTTTAATTGGCAGTAAAAATTTTGAGGTGATACATTAATTTTAAATGTTGCTTCTCCCCATATTGAAGATGGATAGAGGGACGGCTTAAGGGGGTATTCTGGTTGTTTCAAGTCCTGTGGATAGGGGATAATTTTGAGATTGGTGGAGGTCCCAGCGTTAGGACCCCCTCCAATCATGAGAATGGGTACCCCTTAGCCCCTGCAGCCTCCCTCCCGAAATGACCAGAGCGGTCGGTCGCTGATAGCTGAGTACAACAGTCAATTCAGGGGAGCTGCAAGAGGCCTGCAGTGGGTACAGGGACCCCATTCACGTGATTGTGGGGGCCCCAGTGATAGGACCCCCATGATCATAAAGTTATACCCTATCTTCTGGATAGGGAATAACTTGTACCCAACTGGAATATCCCTTTAATTTGCTGAAGCACAGGATTGCATGAGAAGTAAATGTAAGCTCCATATTTGAATACATTGGTTACATCTTCTAAACCAGAAGGAGGCAATATCAATGATACTCATTGCAGTGCCCATAGTGCCAGCCAAACAGCTGATACTTACGGTACCTATTCAATGGCTCTGTGCCCTTCCTAGGACATTACAATTATCCTATCAGCAGCTGCTGCAGGTAACCACCTCTACTGCAGCTCTCACGGATAGTCCATGCCTAATTATCACCGAGTCCAATCCTTACTCAAGGGGTAAGCAAACACCCACCCCCTATCTCTCTAATCCTAACTCTCGTCTTCTCAACTAGGGGTTTTCAGCTTGAGAGAGGATCGAGAATGACCTCTGTAGTGTCCCACTAGGTGAATGTGGGCACTACACAAGGGTCAATTGGGCCACGTGGTCCTCCTACTCTTGAGGGACAGTGACAGTGTATTTAACAGTCCATTTTAATGTATTTCCATAGGCTTTTATGTGTATTCTTCCCTGTGATGTGTGTAGCAGGCCTATTAGGGTGCAGTTCATCATCCTAGACACTAGAGGGAGATAGGGAGCCCCTAGTATATATATTTAGGACCAGACAGGGAGGAGTCAGTTTGTAGTCAGGAGTCTGTGGAGAGACAGAAGTGAGAGGGCACCAGCCAGAGACAAGCTGAGGGCCTCCTCCTGACATGCAGCTAGACAGCCCAGGCTTCTAGTTGCCACCAGGAGGCTAGTAAGTGCAGTCTAGCCTGCCTGAAGTTCTTGAGCCTGAGTTAGCTCAGAAGATTTACCCCAGGAGAAGGGTTTGCCTCCTGGGAGAAACCTGCAGTTCCCACAGAGCAAAGAGCAGAGCAGAAGAGTATTCCAGCCAGACAAGTAAGGGCAGAAGGATCATTAACCTAAAGAAAGGGATATATACCTGAGGAAGTTTGTTACCAAGGATAAAGCCAGCATTAGGGCATACGGGCCTTGGGATTGAGACAGCCAGGAGTTCTGAGGAATAGTGCACAGGATTTCTGAGGAAGAGTGCAGCCTGGTCTGTGAGTGTTGTTCTTACCCTCTGAGTATCTTGCAAAGAACAGTGTACCTGCCATTATTGTGTAAGCCTGCTATTGATTGCTGCTGCCATGTGGAACTGAACTCAAACTGTATAAAGTTGAACTGTTTCCAGTAAAGAAGTTTTTGGTTCACAACAACAGCGTGTTCCTCAATTATTAACACTATCAATCGGTGTGCCACCGTTACAGGCACTGGCGTCACGAATCTTAAAGGGACCTTGCCCTAGGCACATTAAACACCTGCAACATCCAGGGCACCTCATCCACCATCAGGCCTGGTCCCTAAATACAGAGAGTGCCCCAGAGGACCCCTGTGTCAGCCTCTCCATCACTGCTGTACGCCTGCCCAGGGTCTCCCTACAAACTGTGAGTAACGCTCGTTTGCCCATTAACCGTGACCTCAGATCACAATACCCTGCAGGGCTGCGTACTGCACCTCTAGATGACTAAACAGAAGCTAAGCAGGTTGGCTGCAGTAACCAGACCTCCTGCACCCTACTCCAGGTTTTTCTTTACCCAGGGCAAAGGTTTAGTACTCTCCAACCAAAAACTAAATATGACATGCTTGAAGTAAGGAGAGGAATCATTGATTTTCCTGCATAAGCGTATCATATAGCCTTTTAATTAAATAGCCATTATTATATCATAGGTGGAGGACAGATGCTTCACCATCATCATCATCCTCAGGGTTCTTTACAGAAACTGGTGGTTGCAATGACAAAAAACATATTGATTAATAACAAGGATGATCATTTATCTCAAGACTGAAGGCCCTTCAATTATCGGGAACGGACATTCGTATGAGTGCTTTTGGCAGTTAATTAGCCTGTGTAAATGCGCCGATGATCGGCCGTCAGACAAGCAAAGCGCTCACTCGATGGCTGATCATTTGGATGGCACAAAATATAATTTGTTGGTAGCTGATCCCCTGGGTAAACAGAGATCTGCTGCTGGCAAACAATTAAACTGCATGGGAGGGAACAATCACAGTAGTGACCATTCATTCTTTATCACCCCATGTAAATGGGCCCTAATGGCTATTGAGGGTATACCGACTGATAAGGAAACGTATCCCATTGCCTTGTGGGGATTTGCTTTGTTCTGCATGGGACTGCTAAATCTAAGAAATATTAAAAAGGGTAACTAAACCTTTGTCAGAAAACAAAAAAAGGGGGCAGAAGCGTAACCCCTTCCCCTGCATCTATCATCTGGCGTGCATGCCCTGGCAGCTTCCCCCTCGCTATACCCCTGCTCCATGCTTGGTAAACCTGCTGCAGGAGACAGTCATGGCACCAGCTCTGCCCTTGGCAGATATTAAATCTCATTAGATTACATTGTTCGCCCACCGTTCCTGCCTGTCATGGTATAATGCTAAACTGTTCGTCCTTCTTCACTCCTCCTGGATATGGTGGAGTAAAATACGCTTCTGCAGAATAATGGAATTTGAAAATTCTATATCTGTTAACGAAGCAAGAGCCTAATGCACGGTGGAAATTTCCCATTATAGCAGGGGTATGCTCAGCTGCTTGACGGCGTGTAAAATTAGGTGACACGTCCTGTAGTTACCTGTAAAAGTAGGGTGTGATTCTCTCCAAATCTGTTGTGAAATTAGAGAACAATGCTCAGCAGATTGTGCTCTGCAAGGAAACGCTCAATATAGCGAGCAACAAATTACTGACAAATGTTCTGTTACCTCTAGTACCCCAAAAAGCAACAACCCCCCAAAGAGCACTTCACTGCATGCAAAGTATGTCATAATTAAAGCAAGACATTCTCGTCAGTGTTCTTATTAGAAAATCACACTCCTCATATCTATTAACAGTTAATGGGTAACACTGTGCATTACTTCCAAAGAGGAGGCACAGCCCCATGCTGAGGTGTTTGTTACCAGGAGGCAATCAATGTACATTGCAATCAGTCGTAACATTGAAACCACTTTCCTATGTGATATTCTGTATTACAAGGCTATGCAGCAATGCACTGTGTGTCCTGACACCATTCTATCACTTTTTCAGCCATTTGTGCCATTTCAGCCAGTAGCTCTTCTGTGGGATCCGACCAACCAGGCAAACCTTCACTCCCCACACGCATCAGTGAGCCTTGGTGGCCATGACCCTATTACTGGTTGTCCCTCCCTGGACCACTTTTGGTAGGTACTAACCACTGCATAACAGGAACACCCTAAGAGTACTGCCACATGGTTCCTTATCACTGCAGTAAAGTCTCTATTAGCTTAAACAGTGAATCCCTTACTGACTGTCTCTAGTGCTCAACCATGCAGATTCTGGACCTTTTTGGTTCTTCCTTTTCTCTCTCTCTCTCTAATTCTGGAGGACTGTAAACTAGAAATGGCTTCCTTGATGCCAAGTTCCAAGGACCGAGAACGTGTAGCTCCTCTCACTTCCTAAGCTAACATCAGACTCACTACTGAACTAGGGGCGGACTTAAGTCCATCTGCAGTGTCCCCACTGCAAAGCATTGAAAGTGTTAATCAATGAATTTCATGCGTTATAATCATGTACGACATGTGCCATAGGATCTATATGGAGAGAGAACAGTGGAAGGTTCCCTAGTGGCTAGGCAGGACGTAGGAGAAAGTGAACTTCAGTCTAGTGTGAGCTGCAGGAAGGTACACAGCTATGGAGCAGGGCTGACATCTTACCCTGTGCACTTACCAGCAGCAAAAGTGACAGCATCTGTGCCAGCCACTGTGGAGGGAACGGCCACAAAGGAGGATTGCAGAGCATTTGTCAGAGAAGGTAACTGCCTACACCCTGGCTATGGGCTTCTCTGCATGCGGTGGGAGCAAGCTAGAGAGACTGTATTTCACAGAGTATACTGGAGATTATATATATATATATATATATATATATATGCACCTCAGGGCACCCCTAAACACATCAGGTAGGAGGACCCCAACATCTGGGAGAGCCCCTCAAGGGAAGAACTGGTGGGCCCCTCCTATTTGCTGCACGGCTCAGGGAGCATCAGAACTGTTAATACTACTACTCCCATCCAGCCACACTCACACACGCCCCCGAGACACTGTACATCACCTAGCCTCCTACAGGGGCAGAGTCAGGATTGTTAATGTACCCATACAAAACTATCCTGGGTTGTGCAATGGATTAAATAACAATAACAACTTGCAAGTACCCTATCCTGAGGGAACTGCACATGGCCGTACAAGCCAAGGAGGGATCAAAGTGTGTAGTTGATGTTGATTGCTGATGGCCGTATGGTAATCTGCAGAACTGCACAGCCATTAACAATGAACATCAAATAAACAATTTGGTTTTAAATAGCTAATCTTATCCCACTGCGGCTCGTAAGGCCATGTGGCACTCGGATGCATATCAAGTGCCTCGGCCATGCCCTTGAAGGCCATTTTGGAGATGTTCTGACCCAACCGTCAACCCCTCGTAATTTGGCCTTGCCCAAAAATTGAAACGCATCCCCTTTATCCCCTCCCCATGCCAAATTCTTGACCTAACCCCTTCCCTGCAGCCAGAGGACTAATTTGAACATTCTGGGCCCCAGTGCAAAATCTATAACAGAGCCCTCCCAGCATGTACTTTCTATAATTCCAGTGTCTTCTTATGTGGCACAAGGGTCTTTGGGCCCCCTCAGGCTCTCGGGCCCGGTAGCGACTGCTACCTCTACACCCCCTATAGCTACGCCCCTGCCGAATATATCCCACCTCTCAACAGGAGCCATTGTCACAAGATCATGAATGTTTTTCACTAATGTTATGGCTGATGGGTATACGTTCCACAAGACAGAGGAATCACACGTAGGTTTACGCCAATTTCCACCAGTGAACATGGAAGTAGTGATACCCTGCAGTCATACTTCTAAAAGGACGTGACAGGTCTTCACAACCCAGAGTGATGCTCTGCAGGACTAGCAGCCACGGCATGATAGCAGAGGTGTTTATTCTTTTCCAAGAAAAGAGGCAATGATCTGCAGCACACGCTACCCATGCAATGTTCTTCTGTAGGTCTCCTTGGATATATTTAGCTCTGTTCTGTGAAGGTCTCTTTAGCAATGAATTTTTCAGAGCGACAAAGAAAAAGGAGGAGGGGGGGGGTCATTAGCGCCTAGTGCTCGTCACATGTAGGAGGGGGTGGAGGTTATTAGGACAATGAATTAAACACTGCATTGGTCTATGTGAATGAGTGGCGTTGTGCCAGGAAGGGCACAAAGCTGGCACTGCATGTAACCCTGCACAAGAGAGATAACATAGAAAACAGAGAGCAATGCACCAAAACGTCTAATTTGCTATTTAACCATTTCATTGACAATAGGGCCTGTAAAGACTTAGGAGTGCAATGGCTCCTCTCCCCCCTCCCTTTGCCCCCACAACTTCCACTCTTTCGTCTTCCAATCTACAAACCATGTCCAACATGGATAATGTGAGTCTAATGAGTGGAACAGTCTCTTCATTCATGCATGATTGCCAATTAAGGCTTGGCAACATTGAGGAGCTTCTCCGATCCCCGCACATTGTAGAAGGGTGCAGTGTGAGAAAAGGGGGCGAAGGGCAACAAGGAGATGGAAATTCTATCATGAAATATCCAGTTTGACTTGATACAGCAAATCAAGATGAATGCATGCGGACAATAAGACTATAATGCAGTAAGTGGCTGGAGATAATGACTGTAACCTACATCTGAATGCCTGAAAGGTTTTGCCTCAATTACCAGTTTCAGAAATGTTTCCCTTTATTTCGGAATATTTTTTTTACTATAACAATAATTGTGAAATGATCGCCAGTCGCTTCAAACGAACACCTCTTAGATAATCCCCAGTTTACATGTACCAAGAATGTTTTTTTAACAGTGTCCATCACCACCGATACGATGGATAAAAAAATAGTTTTTTCCCACAGAGACATACACTATATGGACAAAAGTATTGGGGCACTTACAGATTACATCTGCAGGAGCTTGTATGGCATCCCATTCTAAATCCATAGACATAAATAAGGAGTAGGTTCACCCTTTGAAGCTGAAACAGCTTCCACTCTTTTGGAAAAGCTTTCTACAAAATTTTGGAGTGTATCTATGGGAATTTTTGCCCATTCGTCCAGATGAGCATTTGTGAGGTCAGACACTGAAGTTGGACTAGATGGTCTGGCTCACAGTCTCCTTTCTAGTTCATCCTAAAGCTGTTCAATGAGGTTGAGGTCAGGGCTCTTTGCAGTCAGTCAAGTTCTTTCACACCAAACTCACCCAACGTGCCTTTATGGACCTTGCTTTGTGCACTGGGCACAGTCAGGGGCGTAACTACCATAGTGGCAGACCATGCGACTGCTATGGGGCCCAGTTGGGATCATCCCCTCTTCTACTGGAGGTGAAAACATGGGCAGGACTCTACCCTCTAAAGCAGTGTTTCCCAACCAGTGTGCCTCCAGCTGTTGCAAAACTACAACTCCCAGCATGCCTGGACAGCCTTTGGCTGTGCGGGCATGCTGGGAATTGTAGTTTTGCAACAGCTGGAGGCACACTGGTTGGGAAACACTGCTCTAAAGGAACAACTTTTACCAAATGAGGCAGTGGGAAAAAAAATTGCCCAAGGGTCATTGAAAGGGGTTTAGGTGAAAACCCTTCTGTCCTGTTTGGGGGGCCTGGTTTGATCCTTGTTAATGGGCCCTTCTCTATGTACGCCACTGGGCACAGTCATGCTGGAATAGAAAAGGGCCTTCTCCAAATTGTTCACACAAAGTTGGAAGCATACAGCTGTCCAAAATGTCTTGGCATGCTGAAGCATTAGGATTTCCCTTCACTGGAACAAAGAGGGTTATGCTAGACTCCTGATAAACCACCCGATAGAATTATCCCTCCTCCAAACTTTACAGATGGCACAATGCAGTCAGGCAAGTAACGTTCTCCTGGAATTCGCCAAATGCAGACTCATCTATCAGACTGACAGAGAAGCGAAATTCGTCATTCCACAGAACATGTTTCCACAACTCCGAATCCAGTGGCGGCGTGCTTTACACCACTTCCATCCAACGCTTGGCATTGTGCTTGCTGATGTAAAGCTTGCATGTAGCATTTTGGCCATGGAAACCCATGTCATGAAGCTCCTGGCATAGTACAATATTGTGCTAAAGTTGATGCCAGAGGATGTTTGGACTTGGTGACTTTTATGTACTGTGTGTCTCAGAACTTGGTGACCCCACTTTGTAACTTTACAATGGTCTGTTGTTGCGGTTTCTTTACGCTTCCACTTTACAAGAATACCACTCACGGTTGATGGTGGAATATCTAGAAGGAACTTCATGAACTAACTTGTTATAAAGGTGGCATCCTATTACAGAACCACACTGGACTTCAGTGAGGTCTTTATAACAACTCATTCCTTCACAAATATTTCTAAAGGCAGACTGCATGGCTAAGGACTGGATTGTATACACCTGTGGCAATGGGATTGAAAGAAATTCAATGATTAAGATAGTTCCAATACTTTTCTCCATATAGTATATATGGAGTAAGACTTTGTCAATTTTATATTTGAAATGGCGACATGGCATTGATATGTAGTGTATGGGAGTATTATTTGAGAATCAAACTGCTAAATGGCACTATATGGAGGAGTTACACACATTTGGGTACTATTAAAGCAACCCTACACATTAGTAGGTTGATGGTTGAGCAACCTATCATCTGGTGAATTAACATTATTCCAACACAGCTATACATATTTTAGTCCCTATTGGCCTTTATCATCATTCAACCTTTCCATACATGTTCAATACTCCCAGGAGAAAGACAATCCGTATTTATGGGGACATTCGTTCACAAAAAGATCAATCATAGACTGGTGACTACTGGACAACAATTCAAGAATCTGCCGAGATGTCTGTAAAAGTTTCAGCAGATTAGATTGGGGGACCATACCTACCTAAGGACTACTGCATGGCTGGGGGGGGGGGTCAACCTGTTGACTTGTCTGCCTGTTTTTAAAGAGGACCTTTCACCAGAAAAAAGTATCTAAACTGACTATACAGACGTGGCAATGAGACGTGGCAATGAGCTGAGCGCTACGATTGGCCAGCGCTACAGCATAGGAGAAGGAGACGTCGGCAGGTTCCCCTGGGTGGAGCCTAACTATGAACATACCGGAGGCTATAACCGGAGAACGGAGCGGCGCCCGGGGATAACAGTAAGTGCAGGGGGATCCCTGGGCGCCGCTTTACACGTCTGTATAGTCAGTTTAGATACTTTTTTTTCTGGTGAAAGGTCCTCTTTAACAATAAAGAACCATGTAAAAAGTTTATTATAAAAATGTATAGGATCTGTCCACTCACTGTTTTTGTGCTTTCTCTTGAACAAAAAGGGAAGAGACTTTAGATTTATGGGTAAACAAAGCACTTCTGGAGAAAGCAGCACCTACGAGAGGCAATTCACTCATGGTTAGGGCTAATTCAGACAACCGTATTTATGGGTCTGCATCAGACCCATTCATTTTACGCATTTGTACTTACCATGCCACGGCCCCGCAAAAAAAATGGTATTTCTACCATAGGACTGGCCGTGCAAGTTCCGCAAAATACGTAAAGCACACAGGCCGGTATCTGTGTTTTGCGGATTCGCAATTTGTGGACCACAAAACACATATGGCTGCCTGAATGGGCACTTACCCTGCAGCTAATGCCGTGACATGGGAGTGGGTTGTACAAGGGGGTGGTAAAGAATGTTATATGCAGTGCTTGGGGCACAATTTTGGAATATGACAATGACCAAGTTTACCAGGGGTATTGGGAAATAATTGTGTCATAGACATTGCTAGCATGCCCTACAAATGAAAAAACAAAATAGCGCAACAATTGGCAGAAAAAAGGTGAGGAGAATCGCAGATCCACAAAATATGGATGCGTTCTGTGTGCATCCCGCACTTTTCACGGGCTTCATTCTAACAATGCCTATTCTTGTCCGGACATGATTAGGACACATTCTATTTTTTCCGGGGCCGTAGGAGGGACATATGGATTCAACTCATACAGTGTGCTGTCCCCATTAAAATAAACCTGTGTGCTACCCTAAAAATAATGCAGATCGCAGACCGGAAAACACGGTTGTGTGAATAGCCCCTTACCGACAACATGATTCAATGTATCGTTCTATGAAAAGTGACTAATTACATTAGCTCTGACTTTACTGAACAGATGCTTTACACATTGAAGGTCACAGACAGAAAAAGGCACAAGCACCTCTAGAATAATGACTTCTTGGAAGAGGGTAATTGGAGGCAGATGCAATAAGGCCTTGATCAAAAGACTTTCCAGAGAAAGAAACTCAAAAGAAGGGGTTTTAAAGCTCATAAAACTGAAGTGGGTAAGAAAGGGATTGCTGAAGACATGAACCTTAAGGCAGGCAGTGGACAAACTCAGAGGTTTTGCTGCTCTTCCTCTGGAGTGGGTATCCTGAAGAGATTAGAGCCGGGGCATGCTGCAGAATGCTTATAAAGGTAATGAATAAATACTCTTGGCTTTTACTTGGTAGACTTTGTGAAAAAAAAAAAGTTGCAAAAGTTATAAAACTAAAATCCCTGCTGCCCTCCATCTCAGTGCTGGCGTAATGATAACATAGTGAAGCCGCCCAGGCACCCATCATTTATTCATCCCCGTTTCTAAAAATTCATAGAAATACAGTTCTATCTCTCTAGACAGTGGAGAATGACATTTTGGACGCATTACAAACCATATGTATCTCTGGGGCTATAGGTGAGCAACAATTTTCTATACATGTGAGTAATCGGTTAGTTGCAATGAACACTCGGAGAT
Organism: Bufo gargarizans; assembly: GCF_014858855.1. Taxonomy (NCBI): domain Eukaryota; kingdom Metazoa; phylum Chordata; class Amphibia; order Anura; family Bufonidae; genus Bufo; species Bufo gargarizans. The sequence goes on along the minus strand of NC_058085.1, from coordinate 70,458,128 downwards.
GCAAGTGCTTGGTTGTCTTGTGTGAGCTACTGCCCACCCACAGAAAAGGAAGAAATCTATCCATAAAGTCATTTTGGCCAATCTCTTTAAAATGGCCAAGGTCTGGTACAAAAAAAAAAAAAAAAAAAAAATGACAATAACCATGTTAGATTGCTTTGGCTTCAAATTGTGCAGGTATGGCCTGGTCACCCAATTTAGTTATGACCATGAAATGCAAGTTCAGCCTGCCATTTTGGCCTTTGGTACGATTGATCGGCGACATTATGGCCGATCCTAACCGTAACTGTATGTCCTGCTTTAGCCATGATTGCACGACAATGGTAGTGACTTGACATTTGTTGGAACTGCGGTAATTCCACACATCCGATAGTGTGAGCCCTAAAGGAACAGTCACGTGTGATGAAAACGCTGCAGCGGCATTGCATTCAGAAAATCCATAGCGTTTACAGTACCTTCAAAGGGAACAAATCTCATCCACACGCTGCGTGAAGTTTCCACTAATCTACACACAGTATACATATTAAAGGGCATCTGTCAGCAGTTTTGTACCTATGACACTGGCTGACCTGTTACATGTGCGCTTGGCAGCTGAAGACGTCTGTGTTGGTCTCATGTTCATATGTGCCCGCATTGCTGAGAAAAATTATGGTTTAATATATGCAAATGAGCCTCTAGGAGCAATGAGGGCGGTGCCATTACACCTAGAGGCTCTGCTCTCTGCACTTTGATTGACAGGCCCAGGCGTGATCATGTTATCACTGCCCTATCAGAGTGGAGAGGGCTCAGCAGTTGCAGAGAGAGCAGAGCCTCTACGTGTAACAGTAACGCCCCCGTTGCTCCTAGAGACTCATTTGCATATGTTAAAACATTTTTCTCAGCAATGTGGGCACATATGAACATGGGACCAACACAGCTGCCAAGTGCACATGTAACAGGTCAGCCAGTTTCATAGGGACAAACCTGCTGACAGATGCCCTTCAATTCTTCACTATGTCCATTTATGCTACGTATTTCCACCCTGGATTTTCAACTGTACAATGAAATCACCTTTACAAATCTCTTTTGCACTGCAATCCACTGCAAAAAAATCCCAATTTTCAGAAGATGCACTGTGCATCCCCCACGCGTGGCTGGACAGTGAACAAGGTCCAAACAAGACCAACCCACAACAGTCTGGGGTCTCATCGTCACAATAGGTACAGGTATTTCACACATTACAAGGAGACAGACCTTTCAGACGGGGCTGGTAAGGAAATAAATGACACTTTCGCAGATGAAAAAGCACTCAAGGCTAATGAAGCCATGAACATGCACATTTCCCCACAAAGAGCCATTGGGTGGGCCTAATTGACCAGCCCAGGGGCTTCATTTATTCAATTGACTAGACATGAACTGCCAATCTTAAATTGCAAAGTAAAGGTTTTCCTTCCTCCTCCTGCCAGGATCCATTCCCATTCTTGGCACATAAAGACATCACACGATTTACCGACCCCCGAAGCTGCAGAATTTGGATTCCTCAAGGATACCCCCGGCAAGACTGTAATTTATGGCCTACGTACAGTAGGACACAGACTGTCATAAAACTGCCTATTACTGGGAAACCTCATGGATTCTGTCTTCATACAGGGAGTGCAGAATTATTAGGCAAGTTGTATTTTTGAGGATTAATTTTATTATTGAACAACAACCATGTTCTCAATTAACCCAAAAAACTCATTAATATCAAAGCTGAATATTTTTGGAAGTAGTTTTTAGTTTGTTTTTAGTTTTAGCTATTTTAGGGGGATATCTGTGTGTGCAGGTGACTATTACTGTGCATAATTATTAGGCAACTTAACAAAAAACTAATATATACCCATTTCAATTATTTATTTTTACCAGTGAAACCAATATACAGACGTGGACAAAATTGTTGGTACCCTTTGGTCAATGAAAGAAAAAGTCACAATGGTCACAGAAATAACTTTAATCTGACAAAAGTAATAATAAATTAAAATTCTATCAATGTTAACCAATGAAAGTCAGACATTGTTTTTCAACCATGCTTCAACAGAATTATGTAAAAAAATAAACTCATGAAACAGGCATGGACAAAAATGATGGTACCCCTAACTTAATATTTTGTTGCGCAACCTTTTGAGGCAATCACTGCAATCAAACGCTTCCTGTAACTGTCAATGAGACATCTGCACCTCTCAGCAGGTATTTTGGCCCACTCCTCATGAGCAAACTGCTCCAGTTGTGTCCGGTTTGAAGGGTGCCTTTTCCAGACTGCATGTTTCAGCTCCTTCCAAAGATGCTCAATAGGATTGAGGTCAGGGCTCATAGAAGGCCACTTTAGAATAGTCCAATTTTTTCCTCTTAGCCATTCTTGGGTGTTTTTAGCGGTGTGTTTTGGGTCATTGTCCTGTTGCAAGACCCATGACCTGCGACTGAGACCAAGCTTTCTGACACTGGCTAGTACATTTCTCTCTAGAATTCCTTGATAGTCTTGAGATTTCATTGTACCCTGCACAGATTCAAGACACCCTGTGCCAGACGCAGCAAAGCAGCCCCAGAACATAACAGAGCCTCCTCCATGTTTCACAGTAGGGACAGTGTTCTTTTCTTGATATGCTTCATTTTTTCGTCTGTGAACATACAGCTGATGTGCCTTGGCAAAAACTTCGATTTTTGTCTCATCTGTCCACAGGACATTCTCCCAGAAGCTTTGTGGCTTGTCAACATGTAGTTTGGCATATTCCAGTCTTGCTTTTTTATGATTCGTTTTCAACAATGGTGTCCTCCTTGGTCGTCTCCCATGTAGTCCACTTTGGCTCAAACAACGACGGATGGTGCGATCTGACACTGATGTTCCTTGAGCATGAAGTTCACCTTGAATCTCTTTAGAAGTCTTTCTAGGCTCTTTTGTTACCATTCGGATTATCCGTCTCTTAGATTTGTCATCAATTTTCCTCCTGCGGCCACGTCCAGGGAGGTTGGCTACAGTCCCATGGATCTTAAACTTATGAATAATATGTGCAACTGTACTCACAGGAACATCTAGTTGCTTGGAGATGGTCTTATAGCCTTTACCTTTAACATGCTTGTCTATAATTTTCTTTCTGATCTCTTGAGACAGCTCTTTCCTTTGCTTCCTCTGGTCCATGTCGAGTGTGGTACACACCATATCACCAAACAACACAGTGATTACCTGGAGCCATATATATAGGCCCAATGGCTGATTACAAGGTTGTAGACACCTGTGATGCTAATTAGTGGACACACCTTGAATTAACATGTCCCTTTGGTCACATTATGTTCTGTGTTTTCTAGGGGTACCATCATTTTTGTCCATGCCTGTTTCATGAGTTTATTTTTTTACATAATTCTGTTGAAGCATGGTTGAAAAACAATGTCTGACTTTCATTGGTTAACATTTATAGAATTTTAATTTATTATTACTTTTGTCAGATTAAAGTTATTTCTGTGACCATTGTGACTTTTTCTTTCATTGACCAAAGGGTACCAACAATTTTGTCCACGTCTGTAACATCTCAACATTCACAAATATACATTTCTGACATTCAAAAACAAAACAAAAACAAATCAGTGACCAATATAGCCACCTTTCTTTGCAAGGACACTCAAAAGCCTGCCATCCATGGATTCTGTCAGTGCTTTGATCTGTTCACCATCAACATTGCGTGCAGCAGCAACCACAGCCTCCCAGACACTGTTCAGAGAGGTGTACTGTTTTCCCTCCTTGTAAATCTCACATTTGATGATGGACCACAGGTTCTCAATGGGGTTCAGATCAGGTGAACAAGGAGGCCATGTCATTAGATTTTCTTCTTTTATACCCTTTCTTGCCAGCCACGCTGTGGAGTACTTGGACGCGTGTGATGGAGCATTGTCCTGCATGAAAATCATGTTTTTCTTGAAGGATGCAGACTTCTTCCTGTACCACTGCTTAAAGAAGGTGTCTTCCAGAAACTGGCAGTAGGACTGGGAGTTGAGCTTGACTCCATCCTCAACCCGAAAAGGCCCCACAAGCTCATCTTTGATGATACCAGCCCAAACCAGTACTCCACCTCCACCTTGCTGGCGTCTGAGTCGGACTGGAGCTCTCTGCCCTTTACCAATCCAGCCACGGGCCCATCCATCTGGCCCATCAAGACTCACTCTCATTTCATCAGTCCATAAAACCTTAGAAAAATCTAGATATTTCTTGGCCCAGTCTTGATGTTTCAGCTTGTGTGTCTTGTTCAGTGGTGGTCGTCTTTCAGCCTTTCTTACCTTGGCCATGTCTCTGAGTATTGCACACCTTGTGCTTTTGGGCACTCCAGTGATGTTGCAGCTCTGAAATATGGCCAAACTGGTGGCAAGTGGCATCTTGGCAGCTGCACGCTTGACTTTTCTCAGTTCATGGGCAGTTATTTTGCGCCTTGGTTTTTCCACACGCTTCTTGCGACCCTGTTGACTATTTTGAATGAAACGCTTGATTGTTCGATGATCACGCTTCAGAAGCTTTGCAATTTTAAGAGTGCTGCATCCCTCTGCAAGATATCTCACTATTTTTGTATTTTCTGAGCCTGTCAAGTCCTTCTTTTGACCCATTTTGCCAAAGGAAAGGAAGTTGCCTAATAATTATGCCCACCTGATATAGGGTGTTGATGTCATTAGACCACACCCCTTCTCATTACAGAGATGCACATCACCTAATATGCTTAATTGGTAGTAGGCTTTCGAGCCTATACAGCTTGGAGTAAGACAACATGCATAAAGAGGATGATGTGGTCAAAATACTCATTTGCCTAATAATTCTGCACTCCCTGTAGATGCTTTCCTGCTCAGCTCGCTTCCCAGTTTATCAATCAAAAGTGGAGGTACACAAGGTATTGCTAATCTTATCTCCCGCTTCTATTTATGCGCAAGAATTTTCAGGTTTTTTCAAAGCGCTTTGTTGGCATATACATATTTGTTTAAAAATGTTACTATTTGACAAAAATTGTCAAAATCTACACACACAGTGTTCTTGCAGCATTTTTGGGGCTTGTGATTTTTTTAATTTTTTTAAACATAACATGCAGTGGATTTGGCATTTTTTCTGGTCTGGTTTGATTTTTTTCAGAAATAATGTAATCTACATTGATCATCATTTGAAGGATTTTTTTGTAAGGGGTACACCATGTTATTAGAACAGTGTTTTCCAAAATAACCAAGGTATATCAACATAAAATCTTTATTTAAAAAAAATATATATGATAATCTTAGAGAACAGCAATGACTGAAGCACATAGAAAGATTCTAACAAAATTTTCTGAAGATTACAACATTCACCAATCAGTAGAAGTGTACAGGCCCTTGGCTTTCAATGACTTTAGCACATCTGTGGCCACAAAACATCACTAGTCTCTCACACTGCTCTGGTGGGATTTTGCTCCACTCTTCTTCTAGTCTCTTCAACAGTTCTGTGACTGTTGTAGGTTTCTTGGCCATAACTTTGTCACCAAGGATTTTCCAGAGGCTTTCTATTGGGTTTAGATCAGGACTCTGGGCTGGCCATTTCATTGTTTCAGTTTCGAGGCACTGCTTTACCCGTTTTGCTGTGTGGCAGGGGGCATTGTCCTGCATGAAAATTGCTGGCTGATTGAGTTATGAACGCAAGGAAGGAACCATGTGTTGTTGAAGAAGGTTTTGATCCACACTCGCATTCACTCTGCCATGTAGCTGTATGAGGTCCAACTCCTGCTGCAGGAAACATTCCCCAAACCATGACACTTCCTCCTCCACCTTTCCCTGACTTCTTTACACACTGTGGGTTCAGTCTTTCCCCAGTTTGTCGATGAACATAATGTTTCCCATCAGACCCAAATAAATTAAACTTTCTTTCATCACTAAAATGAACTCTGGACAACTTCTCCTCTGTCCACACAACATGCTCCTCAGCAAAGGTGATTCTAGCCTTTTGATTGTTTCTGCTGAGAGGTTTGCTCACTGCCGAGTGGGCTTTCAGTCCAAATACTCTTAAACGTCAAGACACTGTATGACGAGACAGACCCTTACTCTGTTCAGTGCTGAACTGGCGAGCAATTCCAGCTGCAGTGTTGAAACGATTACCCATGGAGATTCTCCACATTATACTGACCTCTCTTGCATTTGTCTTTCAAGGGCGACCAGCCTTCTTGGGGGACTTTAAGTTTGTGATGTTGTAAAGATGCAATATTCTAGAAATCACAGACTTGGAACAACCAACTTCTCTTGCTATGGCTGATAGGGTCACCCCTTTGGCCTTCATCTGAACAACCTGCTGCCGAAGGGTTTCAGTCACTTTGGAACGGCACACCATTTGCCAAAGTCAGTGAAAACTGGAAAGTTAGGCTGCAAGTTAAATAGGGTTTGTCAGATCATTAAGGAAATTAGCACTAGTTGCCAGATTAACACCAATAACTTGCAGGTATCTGAAAGTGTTCTCTAATTTTGATCAGTTTTCTTTTTCAATTATCTCATTTACATTTTATTCTGTGCTTTAGAATAAATACAATTTTTTAAATACTATTAAAATACAAAAATATAAAAGAGATGACTGGGCACACCTGAGATATTTGGTAGCTAATATTTATTATAATGGTTAAAATATTTTGAATCACAAATCAGGCATAAGGATGTACAATACGGCAATATGAATTAGCGTAACTTCCACATTGTTGGGCAGCATTCAAAGTAAAAGTTCTGCGTATTTGTGGCCGAAATGAAGCTGAAGTTGGTCACTCACAGGTGCTAGTGTTACCTAACAGCCTCATTCCAAACGCAATATAAGCAGAAAAGTAGGATACATAAAATCAAATGGCGGTAATTCAATAGCAATATTTTAGCGGTTTAAAATGCAGTATAAATAATAGTAGGGATTCGCTTGACCTATAATGTCCACATTTTTATGTATGTATTTTTATTAATTTATGTAAATTTATGGACATTAATGACTATATAGATTATTTGGATATATAGTATTTCCAGAACTCTAGAGAAGACCTAACATAAACTGATACACTCATTGATACATATATTTATTTTCATGGGTATATATACAAATAATTTCTCAGATATATGGACACATATCCCCCCTCCCTTTTTACCTCTTCCTCTCTAGATTCCCTATTCTATAACACATACCTGCTGATTACATATATATATATATATATATACTCTGTTTATAATACCTTTGAAATGTTTTTATATATGCTGCATTCTTTATTAATGTATGTAATAACATTTAATGTGCAGTTGTTAGGGCGGTTTGCAGTGAGAATAAAAACACAAGAGAACCGCAACGACATTATGCAGTTATCATTCATTCATCTCAAGCAAAATAAGCCCACAAGATACTATGAACTTATAGGTGAGGGCACATATCAATAACGTCTAAAATAAAGTGAAATAAGAAAAGCTGTTATACTATACTAATAAGGGAACCTTTTCCCGACTGGACAATGACTTTCATAGGACTTCCAGAACCAGAGTCCGAACCGGGTCTTGCAAAGTTCTTTTGTAGAGTATAAAAGGACGGTCTTTTGGGGAGGTCGGATAGCCACTGAGGAAGGGGACACTATAGCCCCGAAACGCGTCTGGTCTGACCCCCCAAGTACAACTTCATGTGAGTGCACCGCATCTAATTTACTCAGGGATTACTCTTAACCAACGTACTAAACGCAGCCGGTCTGAAACCTCTGCCCGGAGGGTTGGGATACCTCATTCGGATCCAAACAAGCAGGACCGCGTGCAGCAACCAAACTGCTAACAAGTGACCCATATTATCAACTGTTGGATTCACCTAACCGCAACAAGAAAAACCGGGAGTAAGTTTTGACAGACGGCTGAGGTTTCTCCTAAGTAGGAGAACCCTCCAACATCGGTAAGAGTGTTCCCTAATTAACTATTGCCTTACTGCTGGATCGATTTCTGACTGAAAGCGGGACGCCGCTGGGTCAGTGACGGAGTAACTTTTATCTTTGAATATTGCAATTTCTATATAACATCATCCTGCTACCTCAAGTCGGTAACAAATATCTGAGGGACTGCAACTTTTCATATCTGGACACTCAGAACTTTTAACCTATATAGGTCAAGCGAATCCCTACTATTATTTATACTGAATTTTAAACCGCTAAAATATTGCTATTGAATTACCGCCATTTTATGTATCCTACTTTTCTGCTTATATTGCGTTTGGAATGAGGCTGTTAGGTAACACTATCACCTGTGAGTGACCAACTTCAGCTTCATTTCGGCCACAAATACGCAGAACTTTTACTTTGAATGCTGCCTAACAATGTGGAAGTTACGCTAATTCATATTGCCGTATTGTACATCCTTATGCCTGATTTGTGATTCAAAATATTTTAACCATTATAATAAATATTAGCTACCAAATATCTCAGGTGTGCCCAGTCATCTCTTTTATATTTCTGTCTTTTTAGCAGCGGGGTGACGCTGCAAGACTGAGAGCACCCTTCTTGGTGTATTAACCACCCTGTGCATCTAACTAATATACTATTAAAATACTGCTATTTTAATCATGTTAGGATATATTCACATAGGACTACACTGACCTTGACATTTCAGAAATTGTGTGTTTTCTAATTTTGATCGCAACTGTATATATACAGTATTTTTCACCCTATAAGACGCACTTCCCCCCCACCCAAAATGGAGTTAGTACATTTTATAGGGTGAATATATGGAAAAAATATGTCCGGCATTACAGTAGTGTACCTTCTGCGCTGATCAAAGGGCCAGCAACGCTGCTGGTGCTTGCCGAAGGAACCGGACACGCTGCAGGGTATTCAGTGGCAGGTACCGGGAGCCGCTGTGATGCAGGGGCTGGTTGCCTCTGCAGGCTGTCTGTGGAAGGGACCGGCCGGCCTCAGCAAGTGTTGGGTGGTAAAGACCGGCCGGCCCAAAGCGCTATTATGGAGGAGGGAGGGGGAGGAAAGTTGAGGAGCACAGGAGCAGGCAGACGAGGGGCGGAGCAGACTTCCCTGTCACACTGTCTGCTCCTGACTACGTGCTCCTGGCTAAGTGCAGAGCTGTGCCCTCACAGAAAGATTCTCTATGGTAACCCTAATGACCCCACTGCTAATAAAGTGACCCCCCCCCCCCCCAATAATATTAAAATATTGGTCTGTTATTTTATTCAAAGTTGTAACACCTTTTGTTATAATATTCCCCCCCCCCCCCCCCCCCATTTTCACCCTCTAAAACCTGGGCGCGTCTTATAGGGCGAAAAATACGGTATATGAAAAATGTTGGTAAAACACATTTTTTTTAACATGCAATTAAAAATACAGCAAAAATAGCTTATGTGCAAGAGGCCTAAATGAGGCTGTCCAGGAGTCCTTAGGATATTAGGCTAGGACTACACAGCAACATGTGTCGCGAGCCAAAAAGTGAACTACACTGCAACATTTGTCATATTGACAGTCAATGGTGTCACACTGCGACAGTCACACAAAAATCCAACTTGTCGCATGTCTCAGTGCGACACCATTGACTATAATAAAAAAAAAATGTTGCATGACTTTTCGGCAACACCGTGTAGCCCTAGCCTTAATGTGTTATCGTGAGGGTCCCTATAAACAGATGATAAAAAGTTTTTTCCAGGCACAGCAGAGCATGCACACTTCCAGTCATGTCTGATACTAACGCAGCACCATTCAAGCAGTTTTCCTAGAAAACCCTTTCATGCCTCAAGCACATGACTGTATTTTGCAGATCGCACATGGACCCATTACATTTTATGGGTCCTCAAAAAAACGTAAAGCACATGGATTGAATGTTATCCATGTACTGCCAGTCATCCATATGTCTCTTCTGCAAATTATAGAAGATGTATTATTCTGGTCTGTATCGTACATGAAAATAATAATTTCTATTGACAGGAGAAATATATGGTAAGCAAAAGTAAGGTTCCCCGTATTTTGCAGGTCCGTCGTTTGCCAACCGAAATACGGATACAGTCGCGTGCTCTCATTGCAACTGCCGCACGCTATCAACCTTGATTGACAGGGCTTGGCAATTAAATTTTCACTGCCTGGCCCTGTCAAGTGCAGAGGGCACAGCATTTGCAGCGAGAACTGAGCCTCTAGGTGCAACAGCAACACCCCTGTTGCTCCTAGTTGCTCATTTACATATATTAAACCATAATTTTTCTCAGCAATGAGGATCGGTGGGGGAAGGTCACACAAGTCAGAGACCCTCCCCCACCGATCTATTGGGATAGGATGTGCCATCACTGTACGAAGGGAATACACCTTTAAAGGGAAGCCTTTATTTGGTACCAACAGATTCCTTCTGCTGCCAAGTGGACATACAACAGGTCAGCCAATTTCCTATGTACAAATCTGCCAGACACCCTTTGCGCCATCTTGCCATGGTGGACTTTGAGATCTTCCTTCCTTTGTTCTTTCCAGAAAATTGGATAAACAGATTTGGATCCTCTCTCCAACTTTCCATAGTGTTTAGGGGTCTCATTACTGATCCGACATCCAAGGAATGGAAGTATTGTTCTTGATCTTTTTATTTTTTTTTGAGCTGTACAAAACGAGGGTAAAACAATGTCCTGACTCCAGTGATACGTAGAAGAAACCTTGGGAAAGAAGGCCGGATGCACTTTCAGGATGATTTTATAATCCAAAGTTTTAAAGTAGGGTTCTTTGATGGAAATGGCCGGCAATTCCCCTACTCTATGGGCCAAAGTAATTGCTACTAAGAAGGTTGATAAAGGGACAAGAGTCTTAAATCCACTTCATTAAGTGGTTCAAATGTCAGGTACCAAGGAGGAACGCAACGTCCTGAAGAAAATCCAATACATTAGGAACTTTAGAAAATGACCGAATTGCGTGTCTACAGTGATACCACAAACACAATTTCTTCCAGATCTTCCCATAAATCACTAAAGTAACTTTTCTACGACTGTACTGTAATGTAGAAATAACACTGTTGAAAAGCCCCTGGGTCTTCAGGATTTCCATCAGCACTTGCAGCAGAGGATTCAGGCAGGCAGTTCCGTTGCCGGAACTGCCTGCCGGACCCAGCAATTCGGACGCAAACGGATGGCATTTGTCGGATCCGTCTCTCCGGTGTCATCTGGAAAAACGGATCCGGTATTTATTAATAAGATTTGCCCACTCTTCTTTGCAATAAAACTCCAAATCTGTCAGATTGTGAGGGCATCTACTGTGCACAGCCCACTTCAGATCACCCCAGATTTTCGGATTCAGGTGTTGATTTGGATGTATGCTTTGGGTCGTTGTCATGCTGAAAGATGAAGTTCCTCTTCATGTTCAGCTTTCTAGCAGAAGCCTGAAGGTTTTGTGACAATATTGACTGGTATTTGGAACTGTTCATAATTCCCTCTAGCTTAACCAAGGCCCCAGCTCCAGCTGAGGAAAAACAGCCCCTTGGCATGATGCTGCCACCACCATGCTTCACTGTGGGTATGGTGTTCTTTTGGTGATGTGCAGTGTTGTTTTTGCACCAAACATATCTTTTAGAATTATGGCCAAAAAGTTCCACCTTGATTTCATCAGACCATAACAGTTTTCTTCTCATATATATATTTTTTTTAATCAGATCTTTTTTTATTGAACATTTTGATAAACATTACAATATTCATTTTCAATTAAAGTAATCCACACATTAATTGCATATATCATCCCTTGCTGTTTTCTTCTCGTCTTTTCAGCAATTTTGGAGGGATGTCCAGTTCTTGGTAATGTCACTGTTGTGCTATATTTTCTCCACTTGATGATGATGTCTTCACTGTGTGCCATGGTATATCTAATGCCTTGGAAATTATTTTGTACCCTTCTCCTGACTGATACCTTTTAACAATGAGATCCCTCTGATGCTTTGGAAGCTCTCTGTGGTCCGTGGCTTTTGCTGTGGGATGCGACTAAGAAAATTTCAGGAAAGACGAACTAGAGCAGCTGAACTTTATTTGGGGTTAATCAGAGGCACTTTAAATGATGGCAGGTGTATGCTGACTCCTATTTAACATGATTTTGAATGCGATTGCTTAATTCTGAACACGGCTAGATCCCCAGTTATAATGCAACTACATTATTTTAGGTTGTTTTTTTTTTCTTCTTCCCTCCACCTAAAAGATTTCAGATTGTTTTTCAATTGGGTTGTACAGTTTATAGGTCACATTAAAAGGTGGAAAAAATTCTGAAATGATTTATCTTTGTCTAGTTTTTTTTTACATCACAGAAACCTGAAATTTTAACAGGGGTGTGTAGACTTTTTATATCCACTGTATATTAATTTCACCTTACCTGCCCCCCCTCCTCCTGTCGTCAACAAGCGCCTCCCTCTCTCTCTTTGCCTGAAAACTAGATCCCCTTGGGAAGTAACTCAGGCAAGAAGCGAATCCTGAACACTGACTCCAGTTGTCTCCGGTCCCCAGCGTCAGAACTTGAAGTGACGACAGATGCCCAATGGAGCATCGCTATTCCATAGCTTCACCATCTTGGAGGCTGGAAGATGTTTCAGCAAACAACTGGAGCTGGTTGTTTTTTTTTTTTTTGCATATAAAAATGCAGCAAAAACTTCAGAAAAAAAATGCACTAAAGCTGAAAATCACCAAAATAAGACAGTGTGAAACCTATAAACTTACCCAAAATGAGATGGGAGGAAAAGGGAAAGTTTTGATTTGTCTCATTTAGCAACTTTTTTTGTTAGTATAATTCTAATAGTCGATCCCAAATACAATATGGTTTTCATATGGGCAGGATTGTGAAATTTACACATCTTCCAAATGGGAAATGTAGTTTTCGAATTAACATATAAAATAACTCTGTCATTAAAGGATTAGGAATAAAGCTTATGTCACACGGGCGCTTTGTGTGCCTGCATATTATAGCCTCATTACATGGCTCGAGATGATACTATGCATTTTTCAGTACATAGCCAGCAGCTATTGTTACACAAGTGATGATACGCAGTAAGAATACTGTCTACACTGGATACAAAAGTTAATCTCTGTCAGAGTGTTCAACCCAAGGGAGCAATAGCCACCAGTCCCCTTTATGAGTTTAAGGGTGAAAGGGCATAACTAATAGAAGGCACCACCAATAACAGCACACATAATATTATATTAGCTGATCGTATTTTCTAATTACTCGCAAAGTTCAATGTAATTTCATTTTAGAGATCAAATTAAAGCTGTTCAACTATTAATAAGTCCCTATAAATTATAAAATTAAAAAAAGGGGAGGTCCATCTAAATGTACATTCTGGATTGTCATAAAAAATGTGTTAAACCATAAAAGGTAGGTTCACACAGTGTTTTTTGGAGGAGGCTTTGGGACAGATTTTCCTGCAGGTTTTTCAGCCATAGCCAGAAGACGATCCAGCAGAAGAAATAAGACCTTTCTTTATATTTCTGATTTGTGAGTTTTTGAAGTCCGCAAAGTCCAGATCCGAAATGCACGGATACCGGCCACGTGCGGTCCACATTTTGCGGATCAGTATGTCGTGTCCTCTGTTAGAACTACCTATTCTTATACGCAAAACAGGACATGTTCTATTTTTTTTTTTATGCAGGGCCACAGAACGGACATGTGGATAAGACATCTTTTGGGGCCCCACTGAAATGAATGGGTCCACATCTGATCCCCAAAAAATGCAGATTTGATGCAGACCCAGACTACAGTCGTGTGCATGAGGCCTAAGGGTCCCTACACACAAATTTTGTATTTCTTTTTTTTTTTTTTTACAAAAAAAAAAGCCAGAAAAAAAATACACACTTTTTTGCCACCTGCGTTTTTTGCAAAAAGTTCCCCAGATTTACTAGTGTGCCTACACCAAAAATCTACCTATAAAAAAATAAATAAAAAAAAAGGCATAAATTCACACACCTGCCTCAAGGGAAGGTATGGAGTAAGAGGAAAGTGTGTATCCCTGCACCAAATTTATCAGATAGCCCCTGTGATAAATCTGGTGCAGGTCTACACATCCTGCCTAAGCTTCAGGATTGGTAAATCTGGACCAGTGGGTCTACACATCCTGCCCATCTTCAGGATTGGTAAATCTGGACCAGTGGGTTTGACCATTAGCATTTTTTGAATAGCGTTTTCCCTTTTGCTAGTATTAGAAACGTGTTCGTGTTCTTAGTTTCATATTTCCCATGAACATTCCCAAAGACATGGATGTGGAATAATTATGGACAGATGGGGTTGAATATTTAATTGTTGGCTTTTTATAAAAAATAAGACACATACAATTGATCTTCCATAAAGTTCCCATAGAGTGTGAAGAAGCCTGGTGTCCGTCCAATCATCCCATCCCAAACTTGTATATACAAAAGCAAACAGATATTTGAGGTCCTGGACTTGTGCAATGCTCTGCAGACTCCTCACTGCTGTGGGAATGAACTAGAGCTAATCTCTCACAAGGTCTCTATCAGCTCCAGGATTCGCTTTTGTTCACTCTCCCGGAATTCTGCGCTCTTCCCGTCACCGATGTTCTCAGAATATTCTACAAGAGGTAAAATATATCAAGAAACATTCAAGAAACCACTACACAGCATAGTCATTTTATCACAGATTTGACAACCACTGTATGAGATTATCTATCTATATATCTACACACACAAAGAGGCAGGGTTCACACATAGGAATAGGACTATCACAGTAGGACTAATGTACCTCGGCTTTGCAATGCACAGTTTTAACAGGTGAAACATTTAAAAGTGTATTTCTCTATAAAAACCACACAGCCAATAATCACATCACAAAAAAAAAAAAAAAATGCTGAAATTGAAGGTAAAAAGTTGGCAATATCACCGCTACATAGTGCACATGTAAACTCTGCCTAAAAGATCTACTATGTTGTCTACATGCAATCAGTGATGAGCAATCCAATATATATACACATACAAAATATATATATATATATATATATATATATATATATATATATATATATATATATACATATATACACACACACATACATACACATATACATACACACACACATATACATACACACACACATATACATACACACACATATACATACACACACACATATACATACACACACATATACATACACACACATATACATACACACACACATATACATACACACACACATATACATACACACACACATATACATACACACACACATATACATACACACACACACACACACAGGCCAATGGATCTCGCAGCAAATCCAGGACAATATAAGAAAAATGGGAGCATTCTCACAAAAAATGAGTGAAAAGAAAAAAATACTTTCTTTTCACTCATTTTTTGTGAGTGTTCTGCCATTTTTCTCTCTATACATTATAGACACATTGTCCCTTTATAAAAAACACTCATTAGTGTGCAGGAGGCGCAGGGAGCAGTGAGTGTAGTGGTGCCAGTGCTCGCTGCACTTACTGCTCCCTGGTCTTCCCTGGGCCCACGCTGCACTGTCCTGACTGCGTACAGCATCAGGATGTAGTGTGCACACTATGACCTCATGCTGTACACCGTCATGTCACAGTGCAGCGTGGGCCCAGGGAAGACCAGGGAGCGGTGACTGCAGGAAAGACGGCTGGACCTGCAGCAGAGGTAAGTTCACCTATTTATTTTATCTCTCATGGGGGTCTGACAAGGAGTTCTGATCTGAGGGCCACATGGGGGTCTGATTTTATATACATAATATATATGTTACGTGTCTGAAAAATGATAACAGAACAACTGGAAACCGTAAACTGACATTGATGAATATGCCATCAATGTCAGATAAGGACAGGTCCCACCTCTGGAATCTGCACCTATCTCTAAAGTGAACGGAGGGCAACTGCGCATGTGCAAATCACTGGTTCGTCTATTTCCGGCAGACCCATAGCGGTGAACGGACCAGTAGCTGCGCTTGCACAGTGCGCTCTCCATTCACTTCCTACGGAACTCCCATAGCGATTAATGGTGAGGACACCTCCTTCACTTCAGGGGCCCTGTTCTGGAGATGGTAGCGGGTTCCAGACCATAGAGTCATAAAAACATGCTGGTGGTTGAATGGTTCCAAACCCACTAACAAGTTCCTTTTAAATCAGGGATGCTTAACCTGCGGCCCTCCAGCTGTTGTAAAACTACAACTCCCAGCATACCCAAACAGACTACAGCTATCATCCAACAGCAGGGCATTGTGGGAGTTGTAGTTTTACAACAGCTGGAGGGCCGCAGGTTTGGCATGCCCGCTTTAAATCAATAAACCATTCGTTTTTCTGAACATTTTCCCACAAAACTATATATCCATCTTCTCAGTCTGTCCTGCCCAACGATCTTTAGTTGTTAGTAAAGTAGGGCACCCCCCCTTTGTAGTACAGCATATGGCCAGAAGTTTTTGCAACTGGAATTAATATGAGAAAAGTGTAATACACAGCACGGTTTATCACTCACCCTTCAATATATGTCGAATTATCTTGATGGAGCTGCCCCTCATGTTCAAAATCTGCATCACTCTCTGTCGTACCTATAGCCAAAAAGATGGACATGCTCAGCAACGGGAAGGCATAAGTGCAGAGCACAGTCTGTAACTAACATAATAAAATGGTAGTGGAATTGCTATTTATGCAGTTCCCTAATACAGGATATGAAAAAGGAGCGCTCGGGTCCGGGGTAAGGTTACCTGGGGTAAGCTGCTGTTGGAGATCTCTGCGGTGATGTAGCACAGCAGCTGAAGAAGGAACAGACCAGCATCCAGTCTACGCAGGTAGAACTCATCCTCCAAATCATCGTCTAGTATTTCACCACGCCGCACCATGTCCTAGTTACAGAGAATGAAGTAGTAATAAATTCAAGCTTGACAGCATGCTGAATTTAATGGGAACAGTGTAATGCTTGATTTCCCCCTCACAGAATTAGGGTCCATTCACACGTCCGTGTGTCCGCAGATCCGCAAAACACGTACACCGGCAATGTGCGTTTTGCATTTTGCGGACCGCACATCGCCGGCACGTAATAGAAAATGCCTAATTTTGTCCGCAATTGCAGACAAGAATAGGACATGTTCTATTTTTTTCGGGAACGGAATTGCGGACCCGGAAGTGCGGATTCGCAATTCCGGATCCAGGGAGCACATAGAAATGAATGGGTTCGCAATTCCGTTCCGCAAAATGCGGAACAGAATTGCGGACGTGTGAATGGAGCCTAAAGGCTATGTCCACCTTTAGTTCTTTTATTCTGCCAATGCATTTCAAATTAGAAAAAAATAAAAATAATCCTAAATGCTTTGTTTCTACAGCTCCTATGCAGACCGTGCATCTCCATGGTAACAGACTGCACTGTGTGTAGTCAGATCCTGCATTCACATTCCCTATGACCTGTCCTCTACTTCTGGCTAAACAATGTACATGTAAAGGTGCACCACACACACTGCCTGCCACCATGGAGACACATAAGCTGCTCACAGCTGTGCAAACCTAGCGCAAAGCGGTTTCATTTTACATTCACTAGGACATGTCACTGTGTGATCAACTTGTCATCAGGGTATGCTCCAAAAAAAAAAAAAAACACACATGCAGCCCTAAGTGGATAACCCCTTTAAATGGGTTGTCTGGCCTTGTAGCGGACTTAATTCCTCCAAATGTGTGCCCAAACTAGCATTCAGGTGGCCACTGATTGGCCACAGCAGTCTGAGAAACATGCCAATTCCAGCCTGGCAGGAACAGGGCCACCGAGCTGGAACAAACGGCGGGACTGTGGACATGTGAGTGTTTTTTCTTCATTTGAGCACACATTCAGAGGAATGGGAAAGTCAGCTCCTAGGCTGGACAACCCCCTTTAAAGGGGTTTTCCGAGACTAATATACTGATGACCTATCCTCTGCATAGGCCATCAGTATCTACTCAGTGGGGGTCCAACACCTGGGATCCCCGCCAATCAGCTCTTTGAGCTATCCCTAGACAAAGTGATCGGTCAGATGGCCTAGGCGCAGCTCATCCCCAATGAAGTGAATGGGGCTGAGCTGTGATACCAAGCACGGCTGCTATACTATGTACAGCGCTGTGCTTGGTGAGCCGAGAGAAGGTCGTGGCGCCTTCTCAAACAGCTGATCATCATGAGTCCCGGGTGTTGGAACCCTGCCAATTTAATACTAATGACCTATCCAGAGGATAAGTCATCAGTATATATAGTAAGGCTACTTTCACAGTAGCGTTTTTGCCTGATCTGGCAGGGTTCAGCAAAAAACACTTCCGTTACTGATAATACAACTATCTGCATCCATTATGAACGGATCTGGTTGTATTATCTTTAACATTCCCAAGACGGATCCGTCATGAACTCCATTGAAAATGACAATGGGAGATGGATCAGTTTTCTATTGTGTCTGAGAAAACGGATCCGCCCCATTGACTTGCATTGTGGCTCATGACGGATCTGTTTTGCTCCACATCTCATGACTGATAGAAAACCAGAGCATGCTGCGGTTTGCTCTCCGGTATGGGAACGCACCCATATGTAACGGAACGCATTTTGGAGCATTCCATTCAGTTCCGTTTTTTCCCCACTGACAATGAAGTGGAAGCGTTTTTCTCTGGTACGGAGATCCTATGATGGAGTAGCCCAAGTCTCGGAAAACCCTTTTAAAGCAGTGATAAGGATATATTCCTGTGCCTTCTATTACTAAATTCTTTAGTATAAATCCACTTAAAAGGGTTTTCCATCTTTCTAATCCACTAAGGCTCTGTACAGATTACATTTTAGTCTACAGATGGACGTATACACATGTATCGGACAGAAACATGTGACACATGCCAAAAACATATATAAATATATTACACACACATACAATACTGCACTATATACAGTTTTTTTGTAGTGGCCCTCTGTGTTGGAAAAGACAGTATTCTGTGCGTTCCTGTTACTAAAACATGCCGGCCAAAAAGGTGAAAAGGACACACTTTTGGCCTCCATATAGTGAGTGGGGATCTATGGCATCATTAATGTATACGCCAAGGGCTTATCCCTTGTATACGTTCGACTACATACACAGACGCAGCGTCCCTTACACTCGAGGGGTTGCAGACTCCCAATGATAACACTGTTCAGACAGCAATGGTTCTGATCACAGATTCCTTGTCAGACATTGTTATCGGGGGATTTCAGTTAGCACAAGAGCAGCTACTGCATCAGCCACATGGAACATTTTTATGAGCAAAAATCCTCAATTGTGGGACCAAAATGTCCTTTGCAGGGTGCTGGGAGCGTACACAGCCCCCGTGAAGGGTAGGCAGCAAGATGAAGGAGGAAGCCAGGAAAGTCTGTCCATTGTCCAACATTAAGCGCGTTATGTTCCCGTTTAGGAAATTTAGGGCTGCACTGATACTAACGTGCTTCTCGCCTTCAATCTTCTTGTCAGCCACCCGCACGGCCTCTAAATACTTGAAATACAGCTCCAGAAGGCGGTCCACCTGTTAAGATGAAAGGCTTTGGATAATGAGCAGAGGGTTCCCGAATTACGAAGCAAACATCACTATTACATACTGTGGGGACGGGTCTTTCCCTCGAGACCGAACCTGCACACCGACCTTCTCACTGTCACTCTCGGTGAACTTGTTGAGCAGCCTGGTCCTCTGCTGTCCTTTCAGATTGCGCAGTAAGGAAGCCATTATAGAGCAGACGTGTTCTGTGCAGAAAGAGGGGAAAGTTAGAAAATTCATGGAGTGCTTCTTCCACGACCTACTTCATATGGGACTCACAAGTGATGCTGGATTTCTTGTAGCCTGAGGTATGGTGCCTCTGTTGTGAGACATGACATTTTTTTTTTTTTTTAATGGGAATGTGTCATCAGAAAATCAACTATTGTTTAAAAACACGTACATATTTTTAAATCATTTTTTGCTACTTTTCATTTCTTGGTCAGGTACAGATCACTTTGCTGCAGTTACCTGCTGATCTGCATTCTAATCCTGCCTGTAATATAAAACTACCATAGAAGTCAATGAGGTGCTCTCCTGACCATTGTGTCCTATGACCCATGGGGCTGCCATAAAGCAATTTTCTTAATGCTTTCTAAATGCTGTTAAACAACTCAGGCAAGATGGCCGCCCCCATAATCATGTACTGAAATTTGAATAAATAAAAAAAAATCTGCAATCAGATAATAAAAATGGATTAAAGAAAAAAATAAAAAATAAAAAGTGCTGCTATCTGGTTTTAACTGGAAGATTACATTTTTTTTTTAAACATTTTCTTTCATCTTAGTGGGAGGGAAACCCACTAAAATAAATAGTGTGTGTGTGTGTGTGTGTGTATATAATATATATTTTGTAAGAAGGTACCTGGAATCATTGTGGATGGAAGGTATGTGTCACCGAGGTTCCTGGCCTCGGTGACGTAAGAGCTGGTATTTTATGTCAGCAGCAGCTGTTGCTAATTGACACCGTGAGATTTAGCATGGCTGTCATAGCTGATCCAGGACGGCTCTTACTGGGAGTAGTCAAAGTGCTGGGCAGGCGACTACTCCCCATGTTCCAGGCCGGGTTTTGCCAGGCATAAAAACCAGCCAGCACTGCAAGGTGTGGTGGATTGACCTCCCTCTGACAGTGGAGCTCAGGAGTCTGTGTGCTGTGAACTGGGGGCTGTGCTGGGATTTGAGGGTTGAGCCGGGCTGGAGGACTCAGGCCTCTCTAAAGGCGAACAGGCCACCTATGGACTTGATGAGGCTGAACTGCTAACAGGGTGTAAATTAACACCCAAAAAGGTGACATTCATTGTTTATGGACTTTCCTTGTGTGTGAACAAACACCAAGCCACCCGTGTTTTGTTATACACCAATGTGTGAATAAACACCGCTGTTTGATTCAAGAACTGTGTACTTTGCTTCTATACTATACTCCTAACTACCAGAAGGAATACTATATATATTACATACACACACACAATTAGACTGCAGTCTGATACTTGGAACTCTCTCTCTAAATTAATTGCAACTTTACCCGCAAATAAAATCCAACACGGCAGAGCCTCAGAAAAAGGTCAGAGCCCTGAATGACAGTGAAATTTCTACAGGGAAAATAACCTGAACACTCAGGGCTTTAGATTCCCGTCATCACAAACTGACTAACAGCTTCACATGGGACCGCTGTCTAAAAGCAATGCGTGGCGGGTGCTCCTGGGTAATCAGATGGATTAGGCTGCCCCTGGATACTACTCCTCTTAAGGTCTACAAGGACTTCCCGCAGAAGACAACAGCTATCCAGCTTAGCCGCCGTGATAAGTGTTTTTTTACCTGCATATGACAGGACGTATAATTTCCTGTGCTACATAATTTACACTCTCCTTTTAACCTTGCTTGTGTGCATGATAAATGGTCTCCAAGAACCACAGCTGACTGTACCGCCGAGGCTCTGTGCATGCTTCTACTCAATGCAGCGGGTGACAGTGCGCCGCCAGTGCCCATGTTCTTGCAGCAGACAGTTTCGGCATTCGTCATGCCAGTCTCTACGGTTTCTTACCTTCGTGTTCCTTTTCAGAGACGCCAGTTTTCTTCATCTTTTTCGGTGATTTCATAAAGAGTGGAAAGATGGTCCTTAGACCCAAGATATCTACAAACTTGTGACAGTTGTCACTGCCTTCAGGCCCAATCATGGCGTGATCCAGCACGCGAAGAGCACTGCAACGGGACAGTTTCTTCTCTCTGCAATGGAGCAGAGAATAAGGGATGTTCTTAGAACTCTGCAACTACTCAGAAATGGTGTTTCTGATGTGTGTTAAAGTGGCTGTGCCAAGACAAACTTTGACCCACAAGATATACATAAAATAAAAGGGAAGGACCAACACTAAAACCCCCATCAAATCAGAAGAATGGGAGCCCTGTGTCCTACAGTATGAATGAAACAATGGTCCATCATGTGTGCTTGCGCGCCACTCATTCTCTTGGACTGTCAGGGAAAGCAGAGTACAGCACTTGGCTACATCCGTCACTCCCGTAGAGAAGAATTAAAGGGGTTATCTGGAAATTAATATTTATGACCTGTCCGCAGGAAAGGCCACCAATATCAGATCGGTGGGAGTCTAACACCCGGGACTCAACGATCAGCTCCATGAGCGCCGCAGCCTCTTGCTAGGCCATGTGATGTCACCGTACATCGGTCACATAGCCTAATTGCAGCTCAGCCCCATTCACGTCAATGGGGTTAGGATGCAATACAAGGCACAGCCGTACTGCGCTGTGCTTAGCAAGCTCCCTGGATGCCACTGGGCTCACGATAGCTCCAGAGCTTCCCGAAACAGCTGGTCGGCGGGGGTGCCGGGACTCGGACCCCTGCCAATGTGATATTAATGACCTCTCAGTCATCAATATTATTTCATGAGTAACCCCCTTAAGCAGTAATGTGCGCGCTTGAGCATCATTCCAGTCACACAGTGAAAGACACAGGACCCGTGCTCTCATGATTGGTAGGGGCCCTAATGGTCACACAACAGACTTCAATGGGAAGCGCCTCACCTAAGCATAAGGTTCATGAGCTGCAGGCCTTCACCCTTCAGGAATCTGTCTCTGTTGCTGCTCAGCATTAAACAGGAGCAAAGAGCATCAAACAAGTTCTCCATCATTTCCTGCTCCTCCGCTGTGCTGGGATCATGTCGCTTAAACACCTACATGGGAACAAAACGCTTCTGACACTGAAACCACAAAATTCAAAGCAGAACTTCATTAAAAATACATATAATCGCAGCAGCGGGGACATCAGATTCCCGGAGCTGCCAGCAAAAATACAAGGTAGCATCGGATCATAAATGGCACTAGTACCACAAGGGGCAGGAAAGAGGAAATCCATGTACTGAATATTGAGACTTGTCATGCACGTTATAGTAATAAGAAGAAAAACAAACAAGACTGAAGGTGCCAATGTGCATTAGATAAACGTCAGCTGTACGGGGGTGCCCTGACTCTTACCCAACAGATGGGCATGTTGAAGTCGTACATACCCAATCCGGTCACAGGAGAGAAAAGCCACAGATTGAGATGCTTTGCAGCAGCTTACGCCCCTCTCCTCAAGCCTGAACGTGTATGGAAGTGGTCTGCAGGAGTGTTCGGCCACCTTAAAGGGGTTGTCTCACTTCAGCACATGGCATTTATTATGTAGACAGAGTTAAAACAAGGCACTTACTAATGTATTATGATTGTCTATATTGTCTCCTTTGCTGGCTGGATTCATTTTTCCATCATATTATGTATTGCTTGTTTTAGGGGTTATGGCCACCCTGTAATCCAGCAGCGGTGGCCGTGCTTGCACAGTATAGGAAAAAGTGCCAGCCTCCCTGGTGTGTGAAACTGTGGGAACTCGCATGCGCAGCAGATCCCGTCCCAGCATGGTCATATCTGCGCTGTAGCGGTGGTCATAACCCCTGGATACAAGCAGTGTATAATGTGATGGAAAAATGAATCCAGCCAGCAAAGGAGACAATATGGAGAATCACAATACATTAGTAAGTGCCTTTCTCTACATGATAAATTAATTCTCGTCTTGACTACTGCAACGCATTACTAATCGGTCTCCCTCTCACTAAACTCTCCCCCCTTCAGTCTGTACTAAATGCTGCAGCCAGGCTCATCTATCCATCCGACCGCTACACTGATGCTACTAGTCTGTGCCAGTCACTTCACTGGTTGCCCATCCACCACAGAATACAGTTCAAACTTCTCACCCACAAAGCTCTGCCCAGTGCTGCTCCTCCATACATCTCCTCCCTCATCTCCATCTACCACCCTACTCGTGCTCTCCCTTCTGTTAGCGACCTAATAACCTCCATAATTTTTACCTCTCACTCCCGTCTTCAAGACTTTTCTCGAGCTGCACCTACTCTCTGGAATACTCTGCCCCGGAATACTAGGTCAATTCAAAACTTCTCCACCTTCAAACGTGCCTTAAAAACGCATCTTTTCAAGCAGCCTCATCAAGCGACCTAGAATGACTTTTCCCAGACTAAACCTTTCCCCCACCAAATCCTCTGGCCTAAACTCGGTCCTCTAGTAGTCCCAAATCTGAAGCAGATCGGCCGGCACCACTCCTGTCAGTTCAATAATAGCTCAAATCCTACTTATCACAATCAACTACCTTATGTGTCACCCCCAATTCCTCAGATTGTAAGCTCTTGCGAGCAGGGCCCTGACTCCTAGTGTTTCAGTTGCATATTAGCCAGTTACTTTTGTTTCGTACATGAACCCTATGAATTTGTAAAGTGCTGTAGAATATGGTGGCGCTATGCAAGTACATTTTATTATTATTATCATCATCATCATCTGAAGTGACACATCCCCTTTAAGATATACAATCCAAGAAAGGCAAGCTTGTGCTTGCAGTGAGCTGAAACAGGTCACAAATGCTGTGCTGTATGCCTCTATAACAGATCACTGAAAATTCTGCAAACAAACGTGGGAGGGAGCGTGCCGGTGAGACGATCTTTTAATACTGACTCACCTTGAAGTAGCATTCCCACAAAAATGGTAATTCTGTGACCAGTTAGAAAGGTCCATGATATAAACTGTAATGAAGGCAACCTTCTTACCAGCGACTGTGTTTGAGAGTTATCCCCTCCCTTCTGATCCACAGCTGTGTCATGAGACCAGCACGGCAATTCTTAACTAACCCAGGACAGGAAGTCATTACTTCTCTAATCATTCCTATGAGACTGACATTGAGGCTTCCATAGGAATAATAAGATGCTGTGTTATTTGCAGAGTCAGAGTGCTGGTCACATGACACAGCTAAGGATCAGAAAGGAGGTTATAACTCAAAAATATAGTCACTGGTACATCATGTACCTTTCTAACAGGTCAGAGAATAAAACTTTTTGTGGGAGTGCTTAAGGATGGTGTTGTCGCTGGCAAGTTGCTCAAGAACTCAATTTTTGATCTTATGATTTTTGAGAAGCATGAATACCACTCATCGTGATATTCATACCTTTAAAACTACACTGCAGAGAAGTTTCAAGCTGAAATGTCTACCTCAGGCATGGCCAACCTGCGGCTCTCCAACTGTTGTAAAACTACAACTCCAACCATGCCCTGCTGTAGGCTGATAGCTGTGGACTGTCCGGGCATGATGGGAGTTGTAGTTTTGCAACAGCTGGAGAGCCTCAGGTTGGCCGTCCCTGGTCTACCCTATACTGACAGATATTAGGCTACTTTCACATCTGCGCTTGTCCTTTCTGGTATTGAGATCCATCATAGGATCTCAATACTGGAAGAAACGCTTCACTTTTGTCCCCATTCCTAGTCAATAGGGACAAAACTGAACTGAATGTACCAGAATACATTCCGTTCTGTTTGGTTGCGTTCCCATGCCAGACAGAAAAACGCTGCAAGCAGCGTTTTTGAGTGCGTCGTGGGATGCGGAGCAAGATGGATCTGGCACGACACACAAAGCAAGTCAATGGTGCCGGATGTGTTTTCTCGGACACAAAAGAAAATGGATCCAGCACCCTTTGACTTACAATGGTTATAGTGATGGATCAGTCATGGCTATTTTAGAGATGATGAAACTAGATCAGTTCAGAACAGATGCAGCCGGTTGTATTATCCTAACTGAAGCATTTTTGCTGATCCATGATGGATCCAGCAAAAAAACGCAGATGTGAAAGTAGCCTAATCCTGAACGGACCATAAAAATGCATGACTACTACGTGCTTTGCAGTACATTGAAGGTATCTGTTGAGGAAATGGGTCTTTACCATACTGCGGAAAGTTAACATGACTATAAGCAGAGGATGGGCGGCATGGGTTTGGCACTACGCCGTATCACAGGCAGGTGTGCACTGACATTCTCTTGTAAAAGCTGAGGCAGCAGTCTTCCCCCGTATGCTCGGAGAGATGCCAAGGTATAAGCGGGCAGGGAGTGGGAGGTTCTCACCGATAACTGCTGAAGCAGCACGTCTATTCCATCCAGCTCCCCCAGGAGTTCCCGAGTGTCTGAGAGAAGGGAAGATAATGTCAGCAGAGAAGAATAAATCCATCAGCAGAGAGGATCAATACACAGTGACAGAGGGCAAGATGGTACACGAGGCTGAGGAGAGGAATGGGGTGGGGGGGACGGAGAGGGAGAGGCAAGAGCAGTAGGTGTCAGGAGTGGGAGAGAACGGACGAGACGAAGGTTATGGAATACTTGAACGCAGTCGGCTGAGCAGTATATACAATGTAGGCAAACGACAGGAGGCACAAACAATGCAGTAAAACCATAATCCGCTTCACCATCGTTATTCTGTAGAATAATGGCCAGGATTTCACTGCAGTACAGCTTGTTGGCATCAAATGGCAGCTTGGCCTATACGCCAGGAAAAAAGTGAGGAATTACTGCGCTGGCAATCACAAGGAGATGCAATGGCCAGGAGGGAAGATAACAAAATGTTTGAGGAATGCTGGGTATGTACAAAGGAAAACGAATGGTCTAAAATTCACAATCCCCTACTTGTTTAAAGCTGGATAACCGTATAATCTGCCTACCATCTACCGTAATGGGTATGGGGGCCTTTTCGAATGTCCCTGATGGCAGATGTCATGGGTGACGAGGATCGGACTGTTGGATTTTAATATGACTAAACCTTTTGTTCTGGGCAAGAAAAGACGTCACCAGAGGAACATAGAAGCAAATTACTCTGTGTTCACAGAATATGCATGTATATGGGGACGACCTCACTCCTCGCTTGCTAGTAAAATATACAAGTAATGTGATTATAACCAACGGCTGCTCTGTCTCCTTCCACAATTTAAACCCACATTTGCCAAAGCTATACTGTTTATTACGGGGGGGTATAAGATTAGTCTGTGGCTACTAAGCAATAGGCAGAAGACAAGGTCATTTTAAGTATTCCCATCTTGTTAAAGGGCATCTGTCAGCAGATTTGTACCTAGAAACCTGGCTGACCTGTCTCATGTAAGCTTGGCAGCTGAAGACATGTGCGTTGCTCCAATATTCATATGTGCCTGCATTGCTGAGACAAAAAAATAATAATGAAGTTTTAATATATGCAAATGAGCACCTAAGAGCAACGGGGGCGTTGCCATTACACCTAGAGGCTCTGCTCTCTTTGCAACTGCCGCGCCCTATGCACTTTGACTTTAGAAGAAGTCAGGGCCAGGCGTGATGACAATTTCACTGCCCGGCCCTGCCAATCAAAGTGGACAGAGTGCAGCAGTTGAAGAGAGAGCAGAGCCTCCAGGTGCAACGGCAATGCATCCATTGCTCCTAGAGGCTTATTTGCATATAATAAAACTTCATTTTTCTCAGCAATGTGGACACATATGAACATGGGACCAACACGGATGTCTTCAGCTGCCAACTGCACATGTAACAGGTCAGCCAGTGTCATAGGAAAAGATCTACTGACTGATGACATTTAAGTAATGGCATATTGCTAGGATTTACACTAATATAATTTATGATTGGTCAGGATTTTACCCCTGGGATCCTGAGAATTAAAAGGCTCCACCGTTGCTTTAGCACAGATCCCCTGGTAGGTTTTCACAGCAGTGCTCCTAGTCAGTTTGCTGTGCAGGGAAAAAGTGCTACAAACCCCTGTATTCACTGAGGAAAATAAACTGTCAGATGAGATGCAGAATGTAAAAGTAAATTCCCCATTAAAAGTTCCCTGTCTGACCCAGGAAGAAGTACAGCGGCGTCTTAAAAAAATTAAAATAGACAAATCGCCAGGACCAGATGGCATACACCCCCGTATCCTAAGAGAATTAAGTAATGTCATAGCCAGACCCTTATTTCTGATATTTAAGGACTCTATACTGACAGGGAATGTCCCACAGGATTGGCGCATAGCAAATGTGGTGCCAATATTCAAAAAGGGTCCAAAAACAGAGCCCGGAAACTATAGGTGGGTAAACTGTTTGAAGGTTTTTCTAAGAGATGCTATCTTGGGGCACCTCAATGAAAATATGCAAGTAACGCCATATCAGCATGGCTTCGTGAGGGATCGGTCATGTCAAACTAATTTAATCAGTTTCTATGAGGAGGCAAGTTCTAGACTTGACAGCGGCGAATCAATGGATGTCTATCTGGACTTCTCCAAAGCATTTGACACTGTACCGCATAAAAGGTTAGTATATAAAATGAGAATGCTCGGACTGGGAGATAATGTCTGTATGTGGGTAAGTAACTGGCTGAGTGATAGAAAACAGAGGGTGGTTATTAATGGTACACACAGATTGGGTCACTGTCACTAGTGAGGTACCTCAGGGGTCAGTATTGGGCCCTATTCTCTTCAATATATGTATTAATAATCTTGTAGAAGGTTTGCACAGCAAAATATCAATTTTCGCAGATGAAACTAAACTGTGTAAAGTAATTAACACTGAAGAGGACAGTATACGGCTGGAGATGGATCTGGATAGACTGGAGGCTTGGGCAGAGAAGGTTTAACACTGACAAATGTAAGGTTATGCACATGGGAAGGAATAATGCTAGTCACCAGTACATACTGAATGGTAAAACACTGGGTAACACTGACATGGAAAAGGACGTAGGAATTTTAGTGAACAGCAAACTAAGCATGTAGAAACCAGTGTCAGGCAACTGCTGCCAAGGCCAATAAGATAATGGTTTACACATCAAAAGGGGCATAGATGCTTGTGATAAGAACATAGTCCTACCACTTTACAAAATCCTTAGTCAGACCACACACAGTACTGTGTACAGTTCTGGGCTCCTGTGAACAAAGCAGACATAGCAAAGCCTGGAGAGGGATCAGAGGAGGGCAACTAAAGTAATTACGGGAATGAGGGAACTAAAGTATCCTGAAAGATTATTAAAATTAGGGTTATTCACTTTAGAAAAAAGACGACTGAGGGGAGATTAATTACTATGTATAAATATATCACGGGTCAGTACAGAGATCTATCCCATCATCTATTTATCCTTGTGACGAGGGGACATCCTCTGCGTCTGGAGGAAAGAAGGTTTGTACCTTCTTAAAAAAGGATTCTAAGAGCAGTGAGACTATGGGACTCTCTGCCTGAGGAGGTGGTGATGGTGAGTACAATAAAAGAGTTCAAGAGGGGCCTGGATGTATTTCTGGAGCTGTAATAATATTACAGGATATAGCTACTAGAGAGGGGTCGTTGATCCAGGGAGTTATCTGATTGGAGTCGGGAAGGATTTTTTTTAATCGAAATTGGCTTCTACCTCACATGTTTTTTTTTTGCCTTCCTCTGGATCAACTTGCAGGATAACAGGCCGAACTGGGCGGACAAATGTCTTTTTTTAGGCCTTACATACTATGTTATGTTACCCCCTTCATTCTTAGGATTGGTGGGGGGGGGGGTCATACAAGTCAGACATCCTCCCTCCCCGATCTATTGGTATAGGATGTGCCATCACTGTATGAAGGGAATACAACTTTGAAACGGAAGCCTGTATTTGGTAGGGGAACATCCTCCTACTGCAAAGTATTGTGGCTTTCGTGTCCAGCAAGGACTCCAAATAGTCTCAGTCATCCCTCCACCTACCTTTAACCTCTTCAGCAGCCACTGGAGCAATCCTTGTTGAGCTGCTTCAGAACATATCTCGGGACGAAATTCTGTCATGTTTTCAATGATTGCTGAATGGAGAAGGAAGACGTTACTTGCGGCACTTTACTATAGTGCTAGTAATGGTGACAAAATGATACACACTGGAAAGACCGCACGCTAAAACTTATAAAGGCTCCGTCTGTCTGATCTGAAAATTATTCTACTGCAGGAAAGATTCTGCACACTATTAACCTCCCTCCTCTGAAATGTCTCGAGCCGTCGCACTGTAAGACAGACCACAATATATTTCCCCTCAGCAAACCTATAACATTGCTTAGGGACTGCCATTTAAGCAATTTCCAAATAGATAGCGTGTGAAGGAGTAGAAAAAAAAAACATGGCTGCTTTGTTCCAGAAACAGCACCACACCAGTTGCGCTGAAGTGGCCGCAATACCAGATACAACCTTTGGACAGATGTGACGCTAAAAGCAGCCATGTTTTTTGAATCCTCTTAAAAATTTGAATTTCTCTATAAAAATAAATATATATATAATTTTACGAAACTAAATTAGTTTGAAAGAAGGACATTGCAGACATCATGTGGACTACGAGAAATTTAGGTACTCCCCCCTATAAGACGCACCCACCCTCCCCTCAAAAGTGGGGTGAAAATAGCAGTGCATCTTATAGGGCGAATGCTGCAATTTACAATGATACACGGCCGCCGCAATGCCACACAGCGCGGTCAGCGGGTGTATCAACTTAGAGGGAGGAGGGTCTGGGGGCCGGCATCTAGATTAGGAATGACAGCGGGGACCGGTGCAGTCCCTGTATTCTATTGCACCGGCCCCGCTCACTGTTGTATAATCTTATCTAACCTGTAGGCATTGTTATGGTATAATAATCATGTGCAATCCAGCTGTATTACTTAAATGTTCCGTAGCAGAGAGGAGGGAGGCGGCAGGCCGGGAGGGCAGCGCGTCACTCACTACGTCATGCGCCTGCACCGCCCACTTTATAAATGAAGCAGTCGGCACGGGCGAATGACGTAGTGAGTGACACGTTGCCCCGCCCGTCCTCTGACCTGCCTCCTCCCTGCTGCAGAACTTAGTTGTAAGTAATACAGCTGGATTACACATGATTATTATATCTTAACAATGCAGGTTAGATAAGAATATACAACAGTGAGCAGGGCCGGTGCATTAGAATACATGGACTGCATCGGTCCCCACTGTCATTCCTAATCCAGATTGAGGGCCATTCACACTGCAGAGACACTTATGAGGTGGATGGCATATAGCATAATATGCTATATATGTGTCATCCACAGATCCCCCATAGCAGTGTCATCCACAGATCCCCCCATAGCAGTAGTATATAGCAAAAAGGTTCACAGCAGCATGTCCGGTGTGACTATTTATTAGGAACCAAGAGTGCACACACAAACACTCAAGTACTTGATAAAGGCTACTGCGTAGCCGAAACGTCGTATCTCTTTGTGTGTGCACTCTTGGTTCCTAATAAATAGTCACACCGGACATGCTGCTGTGAACCTTTTTGCTATTTACTACTGTTCCTGGGACTGCTGTGGATCTGTGGTCCTATCGCGGCTGGTGCATTCTGGATTGGTCAAGAGGTTTATTTGTGCTGCTCTGCAACTTTCTTCTATCCCCCCTATAACAGTGCCACCCACAGATGCCGCCCCCCTATAACAGTGCCACCCACAGATGCCGCCCCCCATAACAGTGCCACCCACAGATGCCGCCTCCCCATAACAGTGCCACCCACAGATGCCGCCCTCCCCATAACAGTGCCACCCACAGATGCCGCCCTCCCCATAACAGTGTGTCGTCCACAGATTCCCCCCATAACAGTGTGTCGTCCACAGATTCCCCCCCATAACAGTGCGTCGTCCACAGATTCCCCCCCATAACAGTGCGTCGTCCACAGATTCCCCCCCATAACAGTGCGTCGTCCACAGATTCCCCCCCATAACAGTGCGTCGTCCACAGATTCCCCCCATAACAGTGCGTCGTCCACAGATTCCCCCCCATAACAGTGCGTCGTCCACAGATTCCCCCCCATAACAGTGCGTCGTCCACAGATTCCCCCCCATAACAGTGCGTCGTCCACAGATTCCCCCCATAACAGTGCGTCATCCACAGATTCCCCCCATAACAGTGCGTCATCCACAGATTCCCCCCATAACAGTGCGTCATCCACAGATTCCCCCCATAACAGTGCGTCAGTCCACAGATTCCCCCCATAACAGTGCGTCATCCACAGATTCCCCCCATAACAGTGCGTCATCCACAGATTCCCCCATAACAGTGCGTCATCCACAGATTCCCCCCATAACAGTGCGTCATCCACAGATTCCCCCCATAACAGTGCGTCATCCACAGATTCCCCCCATAACAGTGCGTCATCCACAGATTCCCCCCATAACAGTGCGTCATCCACAGATTCCCCCCATAACAGTGCGTCATCCACAGATTCCCCCATAACAGTGCGTCATCCACAGATTCCCCCCATAACAGTGCGTCATCCACAGATTCCCCCCATAACAGTGCGTCATCCACAGATTCCCCCATAACAGTGCGTCATCCACAGATTCCCCCCATAACAGTGCGTCATCCACAGATTCCCCCCATAACAGTGTGTCATCCACAGATTCCCCCCCATAACAGTGTGTCATCCACAGATTCCCCCCATAACAGTGTGTCATCCACAGATTCCCCCCATAACAGTGTGTCATCCACAGACCCCCCCATAAGTGTGTCATCCACAGACCCCCCCATAAGAGTGTCATCCACAGATCCCCCATAATAGTGTCATCCACAGACCACCATTAGTTCAAAACCCACCAAAAGCACACCTTTTGGTTAAAAATTGTTTTCCTCTTTTCCTCCTCAAAAACCTAGGTGCGTTTTATAGGGCGAAAAATACGGTAGGTTAGGGAGCCAATAATTTAAAAGGGGTTGGTCCATCTCACATATTGATGGCATATCTCTAGAATATGGAACATGCACCCATCTCTAGAATGAGGCCCCCAAAACGAACAAGTTCAGGACACAGCTAAGCACGCTCGCTCAGCTCTTTTTGGAACTCTCATAGAAGCGAGTGGAGGGTGGCCGATGCATGGTACGCTATCTTTTGCCTTGGGGACCCCGTTCTAGAGACAGATGGGACCTGCACCAATAAGACATTGGTGGCAGATGGCAGCGATATGCCACCAATGTGCGAGATGGGCCAACCCCTTTAAAGATGAATACCGGCGTCAGCAAATAAAAAGTCATTCTTTGCATCGTGAAACGTTAGACAGTTTTCCAGCCGTCTTCCTCTACTAATTCCTTGTGGTTTATCAAGACCTCTGCTTGCGGTCATTCAATAAGCACATTCCTGGTATACTCCCAGGAGATAAAAATCCTTCCTAGCCATGCGATGATCATGCAGGAGCATGGTTTGTCACAAGGCATAGCTCTGATAACTGTAACAAGTCAAGCCCCTGTGTCTTCATCACCAGAACCGACTTTTAGCTGCGGTCCTACCGAGAGTATTGTGCACGCCATCGGCTTCCTCCTTCACAGTTTCATCCAGACGCTCGAGATTCTGCACCAAGAGGGCGATCACCTGTCCTTCCACCTGAGGATTAGCAAAGCCAAATACAGGTTTAAAGACAACGTAACATTCCCTCTACAATTAAAAAAAAAACTTTCTAGTAAAAAATTTCCAGTCACAATACTCACCAAAGCATCTATGAGCACCTGGGCCCCCTCCTCGCTCTCATGTAGAGTGTCTATGTCGGTCAGCTCTTGAAGCAAGTCAACCACAGCAATACAGACATGTAACATGCTAAGGAAAAACGCTCTGGCATGGGGTGGCGATGTGAAATGGTGAGCTCAAGCCTCAAAGGGGTATGGCAGTATTGGCAATTCAAATTTTTATGCATTGACAAGTTATCCCACATTTTCAGTATATTTTCTTCCTCTGCTTTTTTAGGAGATCTCTGGATAAAAATATGCCCTGGTCAAGGAGACACCGGCACAAGGATCATTATAAACAAACACTCTCATAACTGTACCGTGTGCCAGTGTATCCTCCATCCCATGGCAAGGGTGGGTCTGTATCCACTGAAAGTTCCTATTCAACAACTGCACTAATCCTCTGGTTGCGGTGGCGGATTAGGCTGCCTTCACATGCGGTAGAATTTATTGCGGAAATTTCTGCAACTAAAAATCAGTTCCATCCATCTGTACGGGGTTGCCACCAAAACAAACCCACTCAGATCAATGGAACTGATTGGAATTTTAAGTCGAAAAAATTTCGGCAACAAATTCTGCCACATGTTAAGGCGCCCGTAAACGGACCATAAGTCCTGGGCAGTTAAAGGGGTGTCCAGGTACAGAGCTGAACCCGGACATACCCATAATTTCACCCAGGCAGCCCCCCTGATGTCAGCATCGAAAAATGTCATGCTCCGATATTCTCCATTGCCCTGCGCAGGATCGCACACGGCAAGCGATCTTTTATTTACAATAACACACTGCCAGGCGGAGGCTTCCACCTAGCAGTGTGTTCGGTGACGTTACCGGCTCTGATGGGCGCGCCTTAGCGTTTTACAGGCTAGGGCAGCGCTAATGCCCGCCCATCAGTGCCGGTGATGTCAACCGGCTCACTGCTGGGAGGAAGCCCCCGCCTGGCAGCCCTAAGGAGAGCTCGGTACGTCACTGGAACTCCAGAAAATGCCTTTACCCTGCACGATTTAGCGCAGGGCAAAGCAGAGCATCGGAGCATGAACTGCTCTGATGCTCAAGTCGGGGGGGATGCCTGGGTGAAAATGGGGATATGTCCGGGTTCAACCGGGAACCCGAACAACCCCTTTAATACAGCTTTAGCCTTCATAGACTGACTACACTCAGCAGCAGTAAAGTGGCAACGAATGGCAGCTGGTCAGAAAGGGGGCACAGTAGGACACACAAAATTACCCTCTAGCCTAAGCACTGCTGGAAGAACAGCTGCCTTCTACTCTGATCTCTATCATCAGAAAACCTCACCAATCTGGGTCCTGGTACTGTCTACTGCTGCAGCTTCTTTCCAGGCAGCCCCACTTTTCGCTCCCTTCCTCGCTCTGATGAGTGCGACTCCGCAGTGTCTCCCGGTTCTCTCCATAGGTGCATATCAGGAGGAGGATTCCTGTCCCCTCCACAATAGAGCATCCCTGCTATGTATCGATCGTCATAGTGCCGACACTTCGCTTGTGTCCCCGCTTGGGAACGGTGCTCCTCCGCTATGTACACTGTGCCCCTGCTACAACTATAAAGGAAAGCCTATCAGAGAGCAGAAAACAGATAGTAGGAGCCATCATAAGCTTCCGATACCTACATTTTTGCCAACCATGGGACCACCGGAGCCGCCCAGAATGGACATCTGCCAATATACAGATGTCGTGAACTTAGGCTGTCTTGACCTGCACCGGATTTATCACAGGAGCTCAGGCTGAACGATAAATCTGGAGCAGGGATAGACACTTCTATCTGACTCTATGACAACTATTGCTTGGCTTACTTTGAGACTGAATTTTCCACCAGAATTGCGGCGTCGGCTCCCTTACCTAAGGCTACCAGTACACTTTGCGTATTACACACGCTTTTTGGCGTATATATTTTTGTGTGGAAAATCCACAGTGTAATACAGTACCAGCAAAGCATCAGAGACCGGACAAATCTCATGTACACTTTTTGCATTCTGTGCAGAAATTGACCTGCCGTGCGGATGAGGAAATCCACAGCATGCCAATTCTTTGTGCGGATTTCACACTTTTCAATGCAAGAGTGAGATCCGCAACAAAACCGCTGGTAACACATGCGTTTTTTGGTGCGGAAACACACAGAAATCTACATGGAAATTTGTGCGCCACATTTTAAGCAGATTCTAGGTGCAGACACATTAGTAAATCTGGGCCAATGAGTCGCGGGCAATGTCGTGGCCCACCGCAGTCACGCACTAGTTAAAATCAAATCAGTAGCGCTATAAAAGCTCTATATGTAACCCAGGAGTGTGGTCATTAAACTGCCGCATCAGAAAGTAAGAATTAGGCTACATGCACACAAATGTATGTGTTTTGCAGTCCGCAAATTTCAAAAAAAAAAAAAAAATCTGATCCATTGTAACAATGCCTAAAACGGACAAGAATAGGACATGTTCTATTTTTTTTTGCAGGGCTACGGAACGGACATACTGATGTAGACAGCACACTGTATGCTGTCTGCATTTTATTCTGACCCATTTAAATGAATGGGTCCGCATCCTATCCGCAAAAAAAATAATAATACGGAACGGACACCGAAACAAAATGCGTTTGTGTGCATGTAGCCTTAGTCTTACCAGTAATTGCATTTCCAGGAGTCCAACATGACAGCACCACATGGAGGATGTCTCCCCGCCCACTATTGGGACAGGAAACAGAGAGAGGTTAAAAGTCCCTGGATATTGGGTGATCTGTGTGGAACGCACATATGCTCCAACCACTGAAGGAATCCACTATGGGTGCAGCCATCTTACTTCTGGTTGCCCTTACTTTGGCGGAAGTCACGTCAGACTCACTGCGCTCCTGACACCTGCGGCCTCCAGCAATTGCGGCGCAAAGAAGAGGAGCGAGTCTGGAGCCCAGAGCCCCACTGGGGTTGCAGATACCAATCGCCCCGCCCGCGGCAGTATATTCCAACCTGGAATTCAGCCACATGGCCGACAGGTACCGGGAGGGCTGGGGAGGCTAAGGGACCCCCAGTTTAGGAGGTTTTAGTTGAGCATCTAAAGCAGGAAGGAGAGGAACATGCGCCCCTGATCCCGGCCTCCGCCCAGGTTCCCACCTCATCTCTGCCCCGTACATTATTTGGACAGGAAAAAACACTGGTGTGTGGGGTGGTGGGAACTTTTAACCTCTCTCTATTTCCTGTCCCAATGGTGGGCAGGGAGACATGGAGGACGTCCTGGAAATGTAGTTATTTCACATTTTAACACCATCTACATATTCCCCAGCGCTGCACACAGATGTATATCGCTGGCACCTGCATCTTTCTAGCATAGCTTACAATCGAACGTATTTTATTTCCGTTTCCGTTCAGTTTTTGCGATTTCTGTTTGCGGTCCGTATGCGGAACCATTCATTTCAATGGTTCAGCAAAAAAAAAAAAAAAAAAAAAAGAAACTGAAGGTACTCCATGTGCATTCCTTTTCCGTATTTCCATATATCCGTTCCGCTAAAAGATAGAACTTGTCCTATTATTGTCCGCATAATGGACAAGGATTGTACTGTTCTATTAGGGGCCGGCTGTTCCGTTCTGCAAAACACATACGGTCGTGTGCAAGAGGCCTAACTGTGGGGTCGAAGGTAGAGTCAGTTATAGGTGAAGTTAGAAGAAATGTTCTAACTCAGGCTTCATATTATAATATATATATATATATATATATATATATATATATATATTTATTTATTTCTCCTATCTATGTAGCCTGATCATTTACATAACTGATCAAAAGCCACCACTGCCAATTTGTTCATTATTATACATGATATATTTAGGAAGGAGTCGGAGGTGAAAGCTTGGCTTACTGACTCCACAGTCATGCTCTCCACACCCATAGACATGTTAGGGAAATTGCACGAAGTGACAATCATACCGCGCATTTTTTTTTTTAAAGGGAACCTGTCACTAGGATTTTGTGTATAGAGCTGAGGACATGGGCTGCTAGATGGCCACTAGCACATCCGCAATACCCAGTCCCCCATAGCTCTCTGCGCTTTTATTGTGTTAAAAAACTGTTTTGATCCATATGCAAATGACCTGATACGAGTCCTGTATCTGGAGATGAGTCAAGCGGAAAGGAGCCCAGCACCGCCCCGCGTCCTCCGAATCTCCTCCTTGCTGGCTGACGTCACAGAGCTGGAGCACCGAAATCTTGCGATGCGCGAGCTAGCGCATGAACATGATGCAGACACTGCGCATGCGCTAGATCGCGCATCGCGATATTTCGGCGCTCCAGCTCTGCGACGTCAGCCAGCAAGGAGGAGATTCGGAGGACACGGGGCGGTGCTGGGCTCCTTTCCGCTTGACTCATCTCCGGATACTCATATCCGGTCATTTGCATATGGATCAAAACAGTTTTTTAACACAATAAAAGCGCAGAGAGCTATGGGGACTGGGTATTGCAGATGTGCTAGCGGCCATCTAGCAGCCCATGTCCCCAGCTCTATACACAAAATCCTGGTGACAGGTTCCCTTTAAGAGACGGAGATCAATGAACAGACAACAATCTTCCGTAATATAAAGGCAAATGCTCTACAGAAGCACTGGATGCAAGGAGCACTCTGACCAGACAGCTACATGCCAGACCCAACAACCTCTATATTCCAAATCCACAGTAATCTCATGCACCGTAGGATATCAGTGTTTTCATGCCCCAGCAATCCAAGCAGAGACTGCACCGAATTAAGCTCCACCAGCAGGTGATATAGATCTGGTATGGTGGCGATTACGTGCATCTCTTGTATGATGTCATTCAGGTCCAGCTCAGACTCCATAAACCTGAGAGTTGACAAAGAAAGAATCTGGTCAGACGAGTAAAAGGCAGCAATCGACATACACATAAGCAGCTCCGTATCATAGAAGTCACAACAGATGAGGACGTTAGGTTTCTCACTTCTCTGGGTTGTCTGGGAATTTAATACGCAGCTCCTGGTTCTTATAAGATCTCTTCTCAAATGTCAGGATCATCCTTTTCACTGCTCCTTCATCCAGAGGCTCCACCTAAGCAAAGAAAGCAGATTTCGCTCAAAAATACAGAAAAATGCATCAACAACCGCAAAAAAAAAGGTCAGGTGCAATTGCAGTCTAATTTAGGTATACAACTCCTTGCATTAAAGGTATTGTTGTTTTGCTTGTTGGTCATACACCTGTAAATCTTGTTCTTATAAAGGATGAAAGATTCCATGACCTCACCATCTATGGCTTCTAGACTGAATATACTTCCCTCCCCCAATCTCTGGTTCTCTATGCCGTTTAGTGGCAATAGGCTCTTTAGAAAAAGAAAAGCTTAAAGAGGTTGGGCCAAGCTTACAACTTATCCTCTATCCACAGAACAAGGCTTAAGAAGCTCTCAGAGAGTGGCTAACGCGCTTTTTCGGGACATATGAGGGTCCCAGGGGTTAGAACACCAGCAGGCAGATGCTTAAAGGGGTTATCCAAGACTTAAAAAGGCATCAGAGTGGCCAACTCACGGGTGGGGTTCAAACTTACCTGGTCCCCACCAAGGGGTTCTGGCTCTATTGCTCCCTGGCCATCTCTGCAGCTCCATTATGCTCTGGCATCAACATCCTGTTGATGGGCACCAAGCAACCACTGCAGCCAATCACTGGCCGCAGCGGTAACCTGTCACCCATGCGGCATGTTGCTGGGTCCATTGATGGCTGCAGTAGTCACATGGTGCCTGTCAACAGGATGTTGATGCCAGAGCATCACGGAGCTGCAGAGAAGGCCAGGAAGCAATGGTGCAGCAGGGACCGGGTAAGTATGAACCCCACCATGGGCGAGCCACTCATTGAGGTCTTTCAAAGTCTTGGATAACTCTAAGTATCTGCTTGCTGGTGGCTCAACCCCTGGGACCCCCAATGGTCCGGAGAATGGGGATCCCATTTCCCATATGAATGGAGCAGCAGGTCACACTCCATAAATTGTTTTGTTGTCAGCCCCCAACTGATCAGATACTTATCCACTAGCCTGTGTAGAAAACTCCTCTTTTCATGGTCCTAAAAATTGTATTCTAAACTCACATTTATGGCATTTAGACAAGCACATGCCATAAATGTTTGACAGACGGAGATACCTACTTTCATGTAAGTGGTACCTTTAATGGAGTTTTCCTGTCTTCAAACCAAAGCCGCTGAGATTACTAAACTGATGCAGATCTGACCACAAAAATCCACAGCAATCAGCTAATTTATGGGAGAAGAACTTCAGGCTGTCAATGGATGACCACACAAGTTTCTCTAGAGCAGGAGCAGTCCCTTTGTAGAGGCTCTCCACCATTCTAATAAAAGCGAGTCTCGAGAACCCCTTGCAGCATTTTGGAGTATTTGCAAATCAGAGACTGTGTAGATGCCATGCACATTATAACCCTGTGAAGACCCATTTCACAGATAAAGACATAGACAATACTCACATCCTCATCATCAGCACCGGGCACCCCATCAGCTGCGCCAATCGCTTTCCTCTCCTCTTCTTGTGGTGCCCGATCCTCATCATGGTGCCAGTTCCGACCTCCCCTCTCTTTCCTTGATGGCTTCACCTCGTTTGGATCCTCCTCTCTCCCTCGTTTAGCACCTTTGTCGGGCTGAAGTAAGAAAGCAAGAAAAAACTATAAATAGGCAGGGGTGGAGAAATCCACGGAAGACTTTAGATGTCACTCAAACCACTTCAAGGGTTGATTATTTTAGTCATTCAGCAACTATAGAGCCTGACACTGGGAAAGCTGGAAAAACCAATTCCAAAACAATTAAAAGCCTACTATAACAGTGTGAAGAAGACGCAAGACTGGTAGCCCCATTCCTCCTGCTCTACATTACGCCCCATTCCTCCTGCTCTACATTACGACAACCTACCTACTGCTCCTGAGCACCCTGACTGCAATGCTAAAATGAT
This sequence comes from Bufo gargarizans, assembly GCF_014858855.1. Classification (NCBI taxonomy): domain Eukaryota; kingdom Metazoa; phylum Chordata; class Amphibia; order Anura; family Bufonidae; genus Bufo; species Bufo gargarizans. The sequence continues at coordinate 70,417,922 of NC_058085.1, read as the reverse complement.
GGCGCTGAGCAGCATGTGGTAACGCAAGGGGTTTATCATGTTCACCAACTACTTACTGCTTGTAACAGAAGGGCGAATAAGTAGAGGTAGGAGGGACATCAGGAGGTGAGTAGCAATGCCCTGAATATGGTGCTTTTTCTATGTAGGCCTGATACTGTCCTGAGTATGAAGAATCCCCGCACCAATGACACAATGCTCACACATGGTCTTCATGCTATGCCCGTCAGCAACAGTACAGTTCACCTCCACTGCGTTGTGGATGGCACAGATTTGGGTCAGTATTGACATGACATAGGACGGACCAGGAGCATGTCAAGCATGGAAGGGCATATTTGAGGGCGTGGACTGAAGGACTTCGAATTCAGCAAATGTGCATACAATGTGCGACACCTAAAACTTATTTCTCTAATGTAAGGTTCGTTGCTTATACCATGCATGGGCATCTTTAAAATCATCTACACATTATATAGATACAATGGTGGGTTTAAAGGGGCTTTCTGAGACTTTACTACTGATGACCTATCGGTATCTGATCGGTGGGGGGGTCCCAGGTGTAAGCTGTGTGAAAAGGCACTGTCGCTCTCAGTAGCACCACAGCCTTCTATAGACCATGTGAAGTCACATTCATCATCAGTCACGTGGCCTAGGCACACCCAAGCCCAATTGAAGTGAATGGGGCTGAGCTGCGATACCAAACACAGCCACTATACAATGTACGTGTTTGGTGAGCAGAGAGTTGTTGGACCCACACCGATCAGATACTGATGACCTATCCAGAGGATAGAGGTCATCAGTAATAAAGTCTCAGAAAACCCTTTAAAATCCAATGACAGGGTGCCTGCCTGAACATTTCTGTTACTGCCCAAACCCACTGGGAAGGCAATAGGAGCATACGGGTGCAAGTCGGAGGCCTCGTACGCATGATTTGGTCAGCGGGTTAGGCAGAGATAGATCTAATGTGTAGGTCAGCTCAAGTTTTATGACTTATACACCTATTTAGATTCATTTGTCCGGGCCGCGTGATATTTGACGCGTATGTCGCATTGCTACGCTCGGACACATAAAGCTCAGTATTGGAGATAAGACAAACATCAAACAGTTCGATAAAGTGACGCCGAAAAAGCAGCTTAATATTTAACTTGCCCCGAATAACAAAGCTGCGTGCTAAACACGAGCGATCAAACCGTGCGGTGCGGGGTTACAGAGCAAGACCAAGCTTGTTCTGGATGCAAATGCTAATTTGGCAATTAATAATTCATGGCCCTCGTTAGACATTCACTAATCTTGGCCTGCCAGCTTACCCGGGCGCACGCATGAAGTACTGGGATTTGGTGTGTAAGTGGATCCCTTCTGTCCGCTCATCTCCCTGCTCTGAGGCCAATTTATGGGGTTTAATTAAAATTATTAATTACATAGCACGAAAAGACCAGTTTTATCTTCCAGAGACAGCGGCGAGGACACATTTCAAGCCGGTGCAGAACAGATGATATTTCAGCGCTCCGGCTTTCTGGGTCCATACGCCCTGCCTGTGTGCATCCTCCTCTATGCCTCCGAACCCACACTTCCCTGACAAAGCGTCTGTAATAAACTCGGAAAAGGTTAACGTTTCGACGTGTAATTGCTATAATCGGCTTTCAAGCCCCGGATGAAATCATTCAGTGTTAAATCGTTAGGAGACGCGAATCGTAAGGCAGAAAGATGGCAGGACGGAGAACGGTTCACATGCGGACGTGCCCACCAAGCGCCGCATCGCAGTCGAAAAATAAAAAGCTCTTTTCCTTTTAGCACTCACTTTGCTCATATAAATAATTCAATTTTCTACCCTCGGGTTCACAGGCCGCTTCGCTAACGCATTGCGCAGAAGTGACTTGTGAAAATAAACACAAGTGCCGGGAGAAAACTCAACTACACGCCAAACCTGAAAACTCCCGTTAACCATTTTCCTTCAAGTCATAGGGAGTCATTTGTCAAAGACTGTTTTTTTACGCTTTCCCCGTTCTGCAGGAGGAAAAGCATCATTTTTTTTTTAAGTCGCAAGAAGGGGGCATGCAACTGTTTCTACACCAAAAAGTAGCATAGCGAGGTTAGTAAATGAGCCCCAAAGTCCCAGGACTGAAAATCCCCTGGATAGGTCATCAATATCAGATCAGTGGGGGTCCAACACCTGGGACCCCTGCCGATCAGCTGTTAGAAGAGGCAGGCGCTTTGCGTGCGTTGCTGCCTCTTCCTAGGCCATGTGTCGTCCCCCTTCTCTCAGCGTTTGTAGGCAGCGATGATGTACAGGTATAAGGCACAAAATCATGACGACAGTGACTGGCTGCAGCGGTATAGTACATGTATACAGAACAAAACCAACAGGACGGTGCCTGGCTGCAGTGGTGACTAGGGATGAGCGAATCAACTTCGAACCAGGAGTTCGGGAAATGGTTTTTTTTTAAGTAGAAATTAATTTATGAAATTATGCAAAGCTTCGCAAGACTTCGCCTCATATGAGCCAATACATTCTAATACTGTACGGAGCGCTCCGGAGCGCTCCCCCCAGACAGGGGGACGGCTGCAGCAGTGTAGTACATGTATACGGCACAAAACCATGAGGATGGTGCCTGGCTGCAGTGGTGACAAACAGGTATATAGCACAAAACCATGAGAATAGTGAGTGGCTGCAGCAGTGGCATAAAGGCATGCGGCATGAAACCATGAAGACAGTGACTGGCTGCAGCCAAGAGTGACTAATGCCAGTAGTGCGGTATGTAATCACTTAGCCACCGATTTGCTGCAGTGGTCACGTGCTAGCCACTTAGAAACAAAAACCTGGTGGTGGATTGGGGTGGAATGTTTGCGTTGATTTTACGGGGGATCGAAAAGGTGCCCCGCTGAGGCCAGTGATTGGCGGCAGCGGTCTCACGTCAATGTGACATCACTGTTGCAGCCAGCTAAACAGGCACCAGGGAGGAGAACCTGAGAAGTGCTGCGGGATCTGCCAGGTAAGTAATGATCACCACTTCAATGCAGGCAGAGACTGTGTGCTGTCTGCTTTCCTCCTGAAACCAGACTAAGTTGGGCAATCCCTTTAAAGAGACTGTCTCAGAATAGACATTGATGCCACATCACTAGGAGCTGACTGCAGGCAGCTGATGCTGCAGCCACCAGTCAATCGTCAGGGAAGATTTCTTCACATCTTATACATAAGATCTGACATGCTGGGCAGTTGTTCTCCTAAGGGCTCATGCACACAAACGTATTTTCTTTCCATGTCCGTTCATTTTTTTTTTGCGGACCCATTCACTTCAATGGGTCCGCAAAAAAAAAAAAAAAAGTTCTATGAAGGACGTCATCCGTATTTTTAGCGGACCGCAAAATACATACGGTCGTGTGCATGAGGCCCAATTCTGGAAACCTCAGGCAGCCAGGAATCTGATTTACCTGACATGGCGGGGGTTTTCCAGCCATTCATGCAGTTATATTTCAATAGTGTCATGCCCCTTCTGCCGCCATATACTGCTATTAGGTATGAGCAAATTTCATATTTTGAAGTTAGTGTGCGGGTTTGTGTTGTGTTATTTACTGAATTGCGTTATGGATTCCGTTACCACGGACCATAATGTAATGCCTTTAGAAGAATTCCGTTATTCATTCCGTCATAATAGAAGTCTATGGCCTGCATAACGGATCCGTCTGGTTTACGTTATGCTGGAGTCCTCATAACGGAAACGGGACAGATCTGTTTTGCAGCCCATAGACTTCTATTATGACGGAATGAATAACGGAATTCTTCTAAAGGAATTCCGTCATGGAATTTAGTTTTGGTCCGTGGTAACGGAATCCATATGGCCTCATGCACACGACCGTTGTGTGCATCCGTGGCCGTTGTGCCGTTTTCAGGGTTTTTTTTGCGGATCCATTGACTTTCAATGTGTCCGTGGAAAAATCGGAAAATGCACCGTTTTTCAGCCGAGACCATGATCCGTGTATCCTGTCCGTCAAAAAAATATGACCTGTCCTATTTTTTTGACAGACAACGGTTCACGGACCCATTCAAGTCAATGGGTCCGTGAAAGAACACGGATGCACACAAGATTGGCATCCGTGGCCGTGATCCGTGGCCGTAGGTTACTTTCATACAGACGGATCCGAAGATCCGTCTGCATAAAAGCTTTTTCAGAGCTGGAGTTTTCACTTCGTGAAAACTCAGATCCGACAGTATATTCTAACACAGAGGCGTTCCCATAGTGATGGGGACGCTTTAGGTTAGAATATACTAAAATAACTGTGTACATGACTGCCCCCTGCTGCCTGGCAGGTGCTGCCAGGCAGCAGGAGGCAGACCCCGCTCCCTGTTTTTAACTCGGTGGCCAGTGCGGCCGCCCCCTCCCCCCCTACCTCCCCTGTAGTTAACTCGTTGGTGGCCAGTGGGCCCTCTCCCCTCCCTCCCCTGTAGTTAACTCGTTGGTGGCCAGTGGGCCCTCTCCCCTCCCTCCCCTGTAGTTAACTCGTTGGTGGCCAGTGGGCCCTCTCCCCTCCCTCCCCTGTAGTTAACTCGTTGGTGGCCAGTGGGCCCTCTCCCCTCCCTCCCCTCCTAATTAAAATCTCCCCCCCTATCATTGGTGGCAGTGGAGAGTACCGATCGGAGTCCCAGTTTAATCGCTAGGGCGCCGATCGGTAACCATGGCAACCGGGACGCTACTGCAGTCCCGGTTGCCATGGTTACTTAGCAATTTGTAGAAGCTTCATACTTACCTGCGAGCTGCGATGTCTGTGTCCGGCCGGGAGCTCCTCCTACTGGTAAGTGACAGGTCTGTGCGGCGCATTGCCTAATGATCTGTCACTTACCAGTAGGAGGAGCTCCTGGCCGGACACAGACATCGCAGCTCGCAGGTAAGTATGAAGCTTCTACAAATTGCTAAGTAACCATGGCAACCGGGACTGCAGTAGCATCCCGGTTGTCCATGGTTACCGATCGGAGCACCAGCGATTAAACTGGGACTCCGATCGGTACTCTCCACTGCCACCAATGATAGGGGGGAGATTTTAATTAGGAGGGGGAGGGAGGGGAGAGGGCCCACTGGCCACCAACGAGTTAACTACAGGGGAGGGGCTGGCTACCAACGAGTTAACTACAGGGGAGGGAGGGCAGCAGGGGGCAGTCATGTACACAGTTTTTTAGTATATTCTAACCTGAAGCGTCCCCATCACCATGGGAACGCCTCTGTGTTAGAATATACTGTCGGATCTGAGTTTCACGATGTAACTCATATCCGACAGTATATTCTAACATAGAGGCGTTCCCATGGTGATGGGGACGCTTTAAGTTAAAATATACCATCGGATTGGAGAAAACTCCGATCCGATGGTATAAAGGGACTCCTGACTTTACATTAAAAGTCAATAGGGGACGGATCCGTTTGCAATTGCACCATATTGTGTCAACGTCAAACGGATCTGTCCCCATTGACTTGCATTGTAATTCAGGATGGATCCGTTTGGCTCCGCACGGCTCCTCCAAAAATCAAGGAAGACCCACGGACGAAAAAACGGTCACGGATCACGGACCTACGGACCCCGTTTTTGCGGACCGTGAAAAAATACTGTGTGCATGAGGCCTAATGCAATTCACCTTTTACCAGTAAACAAAGCTTAAACGAATTTCATAAACTGAAATTCGCTCATCTCTAGTTGTCACGATACCAAAATTTTTATTTGTTTTCGGTACTATAAAAAGTATTGCGATACTTGATACCACGCAAAAAAAAAAAAGCACACAAACAAAGCCACGTGCATTCAGCAGTTTATGGAACTTCCGGCACATAATAGAAAAGCCCTATACTATTTTTTGGAGGGACAAGGTGATTAAAAAAGGCGAATCTCGCGGTTTTGATTTTATTTTTTGTTACGGCGTTCATTGCATAGAAAATATTTTAATAGTTCCCACTTTTTCGGGTGTGGCGATATTTAATAGATTAGATTATATTGTAATATAATATTGTAATATTTTTATTGTTAATATATTTTTTATGTAAAATTGGGAAAGGGGGCGATTTAAACTTTTAGCATTATGGTGTTTTTTTGTTGTTTTTTTTTTTACTTTTTATTTAATAACCATTTCCCCTCCCCCTTGGGGGCTAGAACCTGGGATCTTCTAATCCCTTGTCCTATTCACCCTGATAGAGCTCTATTAGGGTAAATAGGACCTCACACTCTCCCTAAAGCCCTGTGCATAGTACACACAGCGGCAGGAAGCTTACCATGGCAGCCAGGGCTTCAGCAGCGTCCTGGCTGCCATTGTAACAGATCGAAGCCCCGCAATTACACTGCTGGGGCTCCGATCAGAAGCTGCCACTGCCACCAATGAGAGGAGGCGAGGGGAGCCACTGCCACCAATGACTATAACAATGAGGGGGGGGGCTGTGATCCTAATACTGGGGGGGGGGGGGGGGGGCGCGCTGTGCCACCAATGAATGTAATTAACCCATTAATTCAAGTGTAGGCATCACAGATCCGGCCTCAATAACAGGGCATGCGATCCACCAAACCGCGTCAATTAACCCCTCAGGTGCTGGTGAATGCTGTAACATGAAAGAAAAAAAATAAATCTGTGAAACCGCTGCCGGCACCCACTGCCGGCACCCGCTGCATACACTTGAATTAATCTGTTAATTACATTCATTGGTGGCGCAGTGGCAACAGTCTCTCCCCATTGGTGGCAGCGGCACAGTGGGGAGGGAGGGAGAGACTCTCTCCTTCTTCAATGTGCTGCTGAGGAGAACATGGAGTGCGCTGAGAGCCACTCGTGCCACGTTCTCTAACAGATACTAGGCTGTGCAGCCTAGTATCATTAAATAGTAAGACCTGGCATCGTATAGATCCGGGTCAAAAAGTATCGATTGGGTATTGATACTTCGATACCCGGTGCAACTCTAGTGTAATGTATTCTCAGTATAACTACAGCTGTTCTGTGAAGGCCTCAGAGAACATTAGTGATTAGTGTTGAGCGAACTTGTGTTTTAAGTTCGGGTTCTAAAGTTCATGTTATCGAAGAATTGCGTTATGGATTCCGCTACCACGGAGGTCCGTGGTAGCAGAATCCATAACGCGATTCTTCGATAACCCAAACTTTTGCCGCCGAACTTAAAACACAAGTTCGCTTAACACTATTAGTGATCAAACAGCATCATAAAAACCAAGGAACACACTAGACAGGTCAGGGATAAAGTTGTGGAGAAGTGTAAAGCAGGGTTAGGTTTTAAAAAAATATATCCCAAGCTTTGAACATCTCACGGAGCGCTGTTCAATCCATCATCCGAAAATGGAAGCAGTATGGTAGAACTGCAAACCTACCAAGACATGACTGTCCACCTAAACTGATAGCCCATGAAAGGAGAGCACTAATTAGAGAAGCTGGCTGCCCATGGACACTCTGGAGGAGCTGTAGAGATCCACAGCTCATGTGGGAGAATCTGTCCACGGGACAACCATTAGTCGTGTCCTCCACAAATCTGGCCTTTATGGAAGAGTGGCAAGAAGAAAGTCATATTTGAAAGTAAGCCATAAGAAGTCCCGGTTGCAGTTTGCCACAAACCATGTAAAGGGACACAACAAACATGTGGAAGAATGTACTCTGGTCAGATGAGACAAAAAAAGCTAAACTTTTTGGCCTAAATGCAAAACGCTGTTGGGGTAATTTATCAAACTGGTGCAAAGTAGAACTGGCTTAGTTGCCTATAGCAACCAATCAGATTCCACCTTTCATTTTCCAAAGGAGCTGTCTAAAATGAAAGGTGTAATTTGATTGGTTTCTATGAGCATCCAAAGTCGCTTCGTTCAAAACTTCGGAATAATACTGTACGGGAATCCGTCTCAGTACAGTATTATAATGTACGGGCTCCAATGAGCTGAAGTTATTCACAAAGTCGCGCATGACTTCGGTGTAAAACTTCGGTAATTGATTTTTAAAGTGGAAAACCTCTATAAAACTTGAAACTGAACTTGGCTTTGGTTCCAAGGTACCGGTCGAGTTCGGTTTCAAGTTTTAAAGAGGGTTTCCACTTTAAAAAAAATCAATTACCGAAGTTATTCAACGAAGTCACAGGCAACTTTGTGAATAACTACAGCTCATGGGAGCCCATACATTCTAATACTGTACAGAGACGGATCTCCGTACAGTATTATTCCAAAGTGTTGAACGAGGCGACTTTGGATTAAGCATCTGAAGCTCGCTTCGCTCAACACTAGTGGAAACCATGTAATACGCAATTTATAGCATAGCCGAACCCATAGACAGGGTTTGGAAAAACAGAACATGCCCTTTAAATTTTCCTCTGTGTACGATGGATACTATGGGGATGTTTACCTGTTTGGCAGGAATCTGCATGTTATGCACTGTGATATGAATGCACATAAGAAATGCATTGCTGTTGCACACGACATATATAATGTGACCAATCCAGCAAAACAAAAGCTGCATGTACCACTGTGCACACCTGCCGGTACACAATGCACAGTCACACAGGCGCAGGAGTTCATGCCTCCCGTATAAAGGCTCACACTCCAGCACCATGTCCTCAGTTCTGCATGAAAAACCCTACCTGATACCGCAACAGCTCCCCAACATCCATGTCCGCACGCAGCCGTAAATCAAGGCCGCCTTCGTCGTTAAGAGTAGCGTAGAAACCTGCTGTGCCACACCGCCGTAAAGCTGGAAGCGTCCGAATGAACGCAAAGTGTCGTGAGACTTGTGCCTCCCTGCCGTAAAGCTACCGGAACGTCATGGAGAGCAGTGTGCGCTTGCGCAGTACAGACTGCAGTGACGTAGTGTTCTCTGTTGGTAGCAGGCAGTTGTAGTGGGTGCTGAGAGCTCACTTGTAGTCCACCAGCCTGAATATCCCAGAAGCATATATTAAACACAGAGGTGTATCTCTGTGGAGTGCTGAGCATTCATTGATATTTGAACTATGAACACAGTGCAGTTTTGTGCTGCACTGTGTTATTTGGTTCTGCAGGGGCGGTATTTTGTCCTGCGCTATGGTATTGCTGGCTCTACCTACTTCTGTTGTCCCTGCCTACTTAAAGGGAGTCTGTCACCTCCATATGGCCATATACAGCGCTTACATTGTCCTGTAGCACACCTATACAGGTGTCCATTATTTCATATTAATGACCCAGGGGCGACTGGCCATAGACTCTATAGGGAAGTTTCCTGGTGGGCAGATGCCAAGGGGGCCGCCCAAGCTCTCCTCATGGCCCCCAGCCAGATACTTAATGATCTGATGCTTGTCTATTGTCTGTGATGGGAAGACCCCTTTAAAGAAGTTATCCAACCCCTATAATGACCCCGGGCATCATGGGTGATGCTAGAGAGGCTTCTCCCCATCGCTGGCTGCTCCCCCTATCGCCGGATATTTTGATCTGCGCAACGGGGGATGCAGCAGCCGTACAGGGATGCGGAGCGATGAGGGAGCTGGGGAAGGGGGTAAGTATAATGTATACAAGGGGCCTGGGCATTGGGGGCGGGGGGTCATTATAGGGGTTGGATAACCCCTTTAATTAATGAGAGGAGCATCAGGTACTCGTCACCTGACCAGCGGCCGCAGGTGCCTTCCTGCATTCAACTGTATCACCATCCTCAGTATCGTGATAGGGCAGTTTTGTGCTGCACTGTGTTATTTGGTTCTGCAGGGGCGGTATTTTGTCCTGCACTATGGTATTGCTGGCTCTACCTACTTCTGTTGTCCCTGCCTACTTAAAGGGAGTCTGTCACCTCCATATGGCCATATACAGCACTTACATTGTCCTGTAGCACACCTATACAGGATTGTAACGGTACCTTCGTTATTTTCTTTACACTTGCAGAAGCTGGAAAAAACATGTTTAATTCATATGCAAAGGAGCCCTCACAAGTGCCCAGGGGCGGCGTTCAGTGTGTAGGAGCCCAGGCTGCTCTGCCTTCTTTCATGGTTTCTTCTCTCCAGCCTCTCTTTGCCCGCCCTCCTATTCCCTTGCGTCATCCCTCGGTCCGGCAGAGATTCTGTGCACTTCCTGGCCGGGGCATGCGCACTGCGATGCCCATTGTGGGCACGGCATCGCTTCAACTAGTGTGCATGCGCCGGCGAATGGACACCATTCGGGAACGGACCTAGGGATGATGCAAGGGAATAGGAGGGCGGGCATAGGCAGAGGCTGGGGAGGAGTAACCATGAAAGAAGGCAGAGCAGCCTGGGCACCTACACACTGAACGCCGCCCCTGGGCACCTGCGAATGCTCTTTTGCATATGAAATTAAACGTGGTTTTTCCAGCTTCTGAAAGTCTAAAGAAAATAACGAAGGTACCATTACATTCATGTACAAACTACATGACAAAATAACATGGTCTCAAGCTCCCCCAGGTATAGATGCATAACTGCATACGGGGTTGAGCACGTTATTTTGTCATGTAGTTTGTATATGTATGCTTGGAGGTGTATAAACTCCAAATTTAAATGTGCCTTGGTTTTCATCTATAGGCTACATTTGGTGCACTTGTGAGGCCTGTGTCATATCAGTCAGCCTTGGGTGGTACTCACAGCCTCCTCCGGGGAGCTGTTTGCTGTGAGTTGGACCTTACGCTCCTGTAATTTGCCCACTGGCCCCTGGTACTGCCCATATGGCACAGGTAGGTTAGCGTTAGGTCCCGTGCCACCTGAGATGCCTTGACGTGGTGCACGGTCTCCGGTATGTCCTTTATATAAGGATATATTGGCTAAAGTCTCATGTTTAGAGAGCATTCACACGACCGTGTTGGTTTTGCGGTCCGCAAATCACGGATCCGTGCGTTCTGTATGTCTTCAGTTATCTTTCCGTTCCGTAAGCCCATATAATACGGATGTGGTGCTTCCATGTGTCATCCGTTTTTCACGGTCCGCAAAAAACTGAAATGGGGTTTCCTAGAATGTTTTCTGTCCAGGGGTCCGCAAAAAACAGATGACATATGGATGCATTTCCGTGTGCTATCCGTTTTTTTACGGACCCAATGACTTTCTTTGGGCCCACGGATCGCAATTTGGGGCCAAGTATAGGACATGTTCTAAAATAAAAGCAACGGACACACAGAACGGATAGCACACGGATGACAATGAAAAGTATTCCGCAATTTTCCCTAAACGTCAGTGTGAGGGTTTAGTCAGATTTTGTTGATTGCATCCACCACAGTAGTGCACCTATTTGTGTAAAAGTTTATACCATTACATTCATGTATAGGTTTTGCAGTAGGACAATGTAAGTGCTGTATATGTTCATATTGTGGTGACAGACACCCTTTAATGGCTTGTGTTGTCCCACCTGTCAATTTGGACTCGCCTACAATATGGGGCCACTTCTATGTTTTTTCCAGGGCCACTTTAAGTTTCCAGTCCACCCCTGGATGGACCACAGGCTATCAAATTAGAGGACCCCCACTGATCAGCTGTTCCAGGTAGCTCTGGCGCCAGAAGTAGGTGCCATACCTACACATCTCTGTCTACTGTGAATTGGACAGAGCAGGTTACTGCAGTACCAGATCCATCCATTACAGAATGGATGGCGCTGTGTAGTTCAAGCATCCCGAACTGCTGATCAGCAGGGTGCCAGATAGGATTTCCAAAAAAAAACAAAAAAACGCTAAGAGTACATGGATAAGAATGGGGTGTGGTTTTAGGGCCATGGCTTAACACAGGGTGTTATTTTAGTTTTGTGCCATTTTTTAAAGTAAAACAAATGTTTTGCAGTAATTCTTTATATAAACTGCAGCCAGAGATGATGCACCGGCCTTGTGTCAACAGGTGCATAGTTGCCCAATTTGCCAGGACTGTCTCTGATTTTCAGAAAGAGTCCTGACAAATCCATGCTGTTTTGGGCTGAAAATCGGCAGGTTTAGTGTAAACCTCACCTATAAGTGGGCATTCCCAGGGCCGGGCTTAAATGCCCCAATTATACCAACTAAAATGTAGGTAAGCAGGTAGACGTAATGAATGAGCTTTTATGGAGAAGCACATAACCAGAAAGCCAGGAGAAACCATCCCCTTTACTATTTCAGGGCTGCCCCCTGAACTGTGTGGCCCTATGCAGAAGCCCAGTTTGACCCGGTTTGTCATACTGGTTTGGTTTGTGAAAATAATTGAAAACAATTGTTTATGACAACATTCAGTGAAAGAAGATGTCTGTCCTGATGGACTCCTTCTACATCTGCAGATCTCACTTCCAAAAGGATTTTAGCATTAAGGTTAGCACGAAAGCTTAGATTCTTAGCTTTAAAACAAGACATGACTTATATCTCTAGCTGCTATACAGCCTGAGATATAGCTGGTAGCAAGGAGGTATCTCATACCTTCTTGGCTACTGAAAATTACCAGCATTTTAATGTGCCAGCAAAAATAAAATACTGGCACTAGTCTCATGCCAATATTATCAGCTAGGCCAATAATTTACTGGCTTGGTGGCAACCCTAGTGGGGCCCCGGGACCTCCACTGATCAGCAGTTTTTGGCAGCCTTTGGTGACATAAACAATACAGTGGATGGAGCCAGAAGCAAAAGGCTCTGTGCACTGTGTAGTGGCCTCGCCAGCCTATTGTATCTTATGACTGGGTTGGTGTGGGCACTTTGAAGTGTTTCATACATGCTTTGAGTCCAAGAGGGCGCCCACCCCTAGTTTAGGAAGCGGCAGCAGAGGGGGATCGGGATCCGGGAAAAGACAGTGGTTCATACCTGCATAGTGTGACCCTGACAAGAAAGCACACATCCATGTGTCCCACCATATCATGTTAGCTTAAGTTGTCAGAGACTATGACCATTGTGTTGTGTGCCCCCAGGGGGAGATTTATAACCAAATTGCTATGTGCCGTGAGTAAGCGTCTGAAACCATTAAGCTGTTTATCCTCATAGAGAGACTGTTCAGTGGCCACTGGTAACCATCAAGCTTTGTACCCAATTGTGACTATAACCACTAAGCACTGTTCCTCCTGCTGGAGTAAAGTCAAGTTGCAAGTTCAGCTAAAGTGTCCATCTCATTGCTGAGCCATCCTCAAGTGGGGCCCCAGAATAAGGTCAAATGTAACACATACAACTGGCCCTCTTACAAGCTCAGCTCCCATTCAATTGCCCATGGGGATAGTCAGAAAATTCTTTTTATCTGGAAGTATATTATCTGTTTGTGTCACGTGCCAGGGGCCCAAGGCAGACCTCCGGGACGTCTTGCAAACAGGACACAGGCAAGATTCAGACCAGGGACCCCAAGCCCCATAGCTCACAGATGGATATAGCTGCGATAACTAGGGCACCTGATAAGCCACACACAGGAATAGATCAGGGAATGTTAACCCCACCAGAACTAGGAGTACCAGAACCATAGAACATACAATCCCAACTGAATCCAAACTCAGTCCCTGTTCACACTCAAGGCCGAAGCTAGCACGCGTCGCAGAACCAGCATGCATGGGAACACCCACAGGCCACAGCCAGTACACAAAGCGCATGCAGCCAGCCTGCATGGCACCAGAGACAGGAACCACAGATATGCAGACATGGAAGCCACAAACACAGGCCACAGTTCACACACACAACACCACAGCCAGCACGCAGTCCCGCACAACCAGCATACACAGGTGTCAGTACACGAGCAAGCCTGTAGCCAGCCTACACGGCAACAACTGTCACAGTGAACCGCACCTTGGCAGTTTGTTCCCTGCTGTCCCCATATAAAGGATGCACTATATACAGTGGGGAAAATAAGTATTTGATACCCTGGCGTTTTTGCAAAGTTTCCCACCCACAAAGAATGAAGAGGTCTGTAATTTTTATCATAGGTACACTTCAACTGTGAGAGACAGAATCTAAAAGAAAATATCCAAAAAATCACATTGTATGATTTTTTAATAATTCATTTTCATTTTATTGCTTGAAATAAGTATTTGATTGCCTACCAACCAGCAAGAATTCTGGCTCTCAATTCTGGCTGTTTTTCTTTAAGAAGCTCTCCTACTCCGCACTTATTACCTGTATTAATTGCACCTGTTTGAACTCCTGTATAAAAGACACCTGTCCACACACTCAATCAATCACACTCCAACCTCTCCACCATGGCGGAGACCAAAAAGCTGTCTAAGGACACCAGGGACAAAATTGTAGACCTGCACAAGGCTGGGATAGGCTACATGACAATAGGCAAGCAGCTTGGTGAGAAGGCAACAACTCTTGGCGCAATTATTAGAAAATGGAAGAAACACAAGATGACTGTCAATATTCCTCAGTCTGGCGCTCCATGCAAGATCTCACCTCGTGGTGTAAGGATGATTCTGAGAAAGGTCAGGAATCAGCTCAAAACGACATGGGAGGACCTGGTCAATGACCTGAAGAGAGTTGGGACAGTCTCAAATATTAACGTTAGTAACACACTACACCATCATGGAGTGACCATCTGGATGATCCAAAAGAGACATGGAGAAGGTCATGTGGTCAGATGAGCCCAAAATAGAACTTTTTGGTATCAACTCTACTCGCCGTGTTTGAAGGAAGAAGAAGGATGAGTACAACCCCAAGAACACCATTCCAACTGTAAAGCATAGGGGTGGAAACATCATACTTTGGGGATGCTTTTCTGCAAAGGGGGCAGGACGACTGCACTGTATTGAAGGGAGGATGGATGGGGCCATGTAGCACGAGATTTTGGACAACAACCTCCTTCCCTCAGTAAGAGTATTTAAGATGGGTCGTGGCTGGGTCTTCCAGCATGACAATGACCCAAACACACAGCCAGGGCAACTAAGAAGTGGCTCGGAAGAAAGGTCCTGGAGTGGCCTAGCCTGTCTCAAGTCCTGGACCCAATGGAAAATCTTTGGAGGGAGCTGAGACTTAGTGTAGCCCAGCGACAGCCCCGAAACCTAAAAGATCTGGAGAAGATCTGTATGTTGGCCAAAATCCCTGCTGCAGTGTGTGCAAACTTGGTCAAGAACTACAGGAAACATCTGACCTCTGTAATTGCAAACAAAGATTTCTGTACCAAATATTAAGTTCTGTTTTTATATTGTATCAAATACGTATTTCATGCAAGAAAATGCTAATTAAATATTTACAAATCATACAATGTCATTTACTGGATTTTTTGGGATTCTGTCTCTCACAGTTGAAGTGTACCTACAATAAAAATTACAGACCTCCCCATTCTTTGTAGTTGGGAAAACGGGCAAAATTGTACTAGGAAGCTGTCTTACATTTAGAAGCGGCACTGGATGCGCTGAAGTTATGGCCGGTCTTAATAAATATGCCCCTTAGGCCTCATGCACACGACCGTTGTTTTATTCTGTGTCCGTTGTGCTGTTTTTCGTGATTTTCTGCGGACCCATTGACTTTCACTGGGTCCGTTGAAAACTCGGCTAATGCACCGTTTGTCATCCGCGTCCGTGATCTGTGGCTCCAGTCCGTCAAAAAAATATAACCTGTCCTATTATTTTCGCTGAAAATGGTTCGCGGACCCATTCAAGTCAATGGGACCGCTAAAAAACACGGAGGCACACAAGATTGTCATCCGCGTCCGTGCGTCTGCATCCGTTTTATTCCTATCATTTGCATGGCAAACCTGTCCTAGATTTTTTTTTTACTTTCCTTCATGTCTGGTGATCCTCCAAAAATAAAGGAAGACCCACGAAAACAAAAACGGAAACGGATCACGGAACAACGGAACCCCATTTTGCGGAACGGAACACAACAACGGTCGTGTGCATGAGGCCTTAGATTCATACTTCAGACCCCATACAACAAAATTCATTCAAACCCCAGACTAGGCCCCTAAGGGTGCTGTTAGATGTGTAGCTTGAGCCTCAGGTACCCCACTGCAGTTACTGCTAATTGCTGGACATAGACTTCTCCTTTGTTTCAACTTTCAAGTCCAGGTTCGGTTTGTTACCCGCAGCTCAAGCCACACATGTAACAATGCAGCGAGCCTCTGAGAAGCCAGTGCAGAGGATGGCAATGGTAGTGGCCCTGATGAGATGCTGTGTCACGATGTACTCCCTTGGGCTATTTCTACCTGGGTCGGTGCCATCAAAGAGAGACACCCTATATTCCCTCAAGGCACTCCATGTAGTTGTGGGCTCCCTGCCTGATAGTAGCTTGTGGGTGCCCTTGATGTTAATGTCCAAATGGGTGCAATGGCCAGTGAGTGGTGTTAGGAGAGTCAGTAATTGTTATCCCCCCAATGTGGCAAGGCCTAAGAAAGCTATACATTGATCACCTTGCTGACTGAAAATGTTGTCGCCTTTAAATCCACAAATCTGGGGTGCATCGGGTGTCTTGACTTGTTTCCTCACTGCAGCAGCAAAGTCTCTATTGCATTACGCTGGTTACATTGCTGACTCTCACACTGTAACTTTAAAAATCATCCTTAGTCTTCTCTATCTTCCTCCAGAAGCTTCTAGCTGAATGCCTGGGGAAAGAAGTGCCTTCAGTCTGCTCCCTCTCTCCCAAAACCCGTCCTTAGTGCTGCCTGCTCCTAGAATCTAGAATATTCCACTGAAGTCAGGGGGAAGGGCCAGCCCCCACACTGAGCTCAAGAGAAGGCTAGGCGAGAATAGTTAATTCTGGCCACTCCTGACTCATGCTGGAACATTTTGTGTGTGTTATATAGCAGCATATTACATGACATTAAAGGGGATTATCCAACACCTATAATGTCCCCAAAATGCCCGGGCACCTCATACAGGTTATACTTACACCGCTTCCCGGCACCCTTGTTGCTCCTGATGCCTGCACATCCGCCGCTGCATCTCCCTGTTCCATGGATCAAAACATTTGGCGACGGGGGATAGCCAATAGCAGGCCGCGACGGGGATGAGCCTCCCTAGTGTCACCTACAATGCTAGGAAGGCTTGTCCCTGTCGTGGCCTGCTATTGGCTTCCCGCACCCTTCCCCCGCCTCCCCGTTGCTTGATGTTTTGATCCGCGGAGATGGGAAGATAACCTGTATGAGGTGCCTGGGCATTTTGGGGGGCATTATAGAGGTTGGATAACCCCTTTAAATGTAGCACATTACCTTAACAGTGCAATAACAAAGAATTGCTGATTCCCCATCAGGGGTACTGCAATAACGCCCCACATCAGACACCTAAATTAATTAGGACCGACCCCTAAGACATCCCAGACAAGAACTATCAGACTCCAAAATTAGATCCCAGATCAGACAAAAAAAACTGGTATTTACTTTGCTCTCCTTGCTCCTAGGTTCCTGTCACGACCATGGTCATGGTCGTGACTCCTGGAACTGCAAGCAGTTGCCTGCGGTCTTGTCTTGTAGTCAATCACAGGTCAGGGCTGAAGTATGTTGCCTCACGTGTGGTTGCCGCCGGCAACATGTTGTATTGGCAGTATAGCAGCCTGAGCTGTTGCTAGGCAGCTTGCTGTCAGGTGCATGCAGTTGCACCTGGCAACCTGTCTTTGTAGGTGTGCCTTTTATCTGTGTGGTGTACACAGGGTTTATGTGTGTGTGTGCACTTCCCCTTTAAGTGGCTTCACTACCCTGTCTGGCGTTGGAAGGGTTAATTCCCTTTCCACTGTGTGTCTGTGTGGGTGTGGCTACTTGGCCTATTTAGCTTCTGCTGAGACCTGAAGCTGAGGGGTACTCCAGCCTAGTTAGTAAGCTGGTCTCTTTTTCCATCTGCCAGTGAGGGCCACCCTTGTGGTCATAAAAGTTATGCGTGATCTTCATTTTATGTTCTTGTGATGTCTTATCTTATTGCAGCTATGGATCTGGGTTCCTGTGTGTTTATGTGTGTGTGCTGTGTCCTTTTTATGTTTGGTGTTGACACTAGCATTTGAGCACGGGATCCAGTCAGTGTGTCTGTGGCAGGTAGGTGTGGAAGTGCTTTCACTCACCTGCCATATCCATAGGCTGTTTATGTTTCCCCTTCCTTGCAGTTTGGCCAGTTTAGACTCCTGTTCCTCCGTGTCTAGGAGGAACAGGTTGTCTTACCCAGCTCCTAGCTCAGGGATCTGCTGAGGGCTAGTAGGGACACGAGGTTCCTGAGTATGAGCCCTCCTACCATCAGGGTTGGCTCATACAGCTAGGAGTCAGGGTCAGATTTAGGGGTGCGATAGGAGGTGACCTGCTTCCCATACGTGTAACATCGCACGGCTGAGGGTTTCCCCCATCCTCAGCCGTGACAGTTCCCTTGTCTTCAGGGACACAATATCCTCATGCTGGCCAGCATCAGGACCTTTTGGGTCTGGCCCAGAAGTGCCTAATGTGGCAGGATGGCCTGTATCCTGTGTAAAGACACATAGAACCCCTTACCATAGAACCCTGGTTGGTAAGCATTGAATTAAAGGAGTTCTCCAGGGCCTTTATATTGATAACCTATCCTCAGGATAGGCCATCAATATCAGATTGGCGGATGTCCAACACCTGGCACCCCCGCCGATCAGCAGGGCCATTTTAAGTTCCCAGTCCACCCCTGTCCTGGGTGGTATGAAATAGACCTGGATAAACATTGAACCCACTATATGCTTGCTGCTGGGGTTAAAATATCCTTAATCTATTTTCTGGATCAGCTGACACAATGACAAATTGGAAACAGCAATGCTATTTTTTTGCTATGTTACTTACCTCAACAATCAGCTCTGTAGTCTGCCCACCCTTACAATGATCCGTCCTCCTCAGGGTGAAAATAAAACGGCGAATGTCTCATTCTGAAGTTGCCACCGGTCGGTAGTCTATTACAATATTGACCTTGAATGTATTTATTTGTGCTAATTCCTCAGGCATGACCCTAATTTATCTTGTCTTTACTCATCCAAACTTGCCATTGACTTCATGATGTTTATTACTTTGTATCTGTCATGGTCTTACCTTCTCACTGTTCTCCTTCGTTTGACATGTGCTGGCGGCCATCTTGGTTTCTGGGTTTCTTGTAGCCTCCCACCCTGCGGCTCCTCCTTCCCACTGGGAGGAGCTGGATGCCTAGCTCATATATATAGAAGGTCTGTGGCTTCAGTTCCTTGCTTGGTCCTCCTGTGTGCACATGCTTCAAAGACTGCTGCTGCTTCTGGTTCCTGATCCTGGCCTCGTCTGACTACCCCGTTGGTTCCCGGTCCTGGCTTCGTCTGACTACCCCGTTGGTTCCTGATCCTGGCTACGTCTGACTACCCTCCTGGTTCCTGACCTCCGTCTACGCAAGACCCTGCTTCAGTTTAGCCATCCGTTTGGACTTTAGCTACGGCTTGATTTTCAATAAAGCCTTCTTATTCCACCTATCTCTGTTGTACGTCTGGTTCATGGTTCCATGACATTAGGACCAAGCCATGAATTCTGACGGTACAGGGCCATCCTCGCTACCTACGCTGGTTGCCAGACTTGATCAGCAGGATCACCTGTTGGGTCGGTTCGCGGTGGCGTTACAAACCCTGCTTGAACGCACGGCTCATTTAGCTTCCGTTGCCGATGGGTCGGTTGTCGCTCCTGGGCCCGCTCCTACTGCCGCTCCGGTTGTTGCGCCAGAGTCTACCCCGACACCTGTTGCTGCACCTGCGGTGTTTCGGGGTATGACCGGTTCTGCCCCCCTTCCACAGCGCTTTGGGGGAGAGCCAACTCAGTGCCGAGGTTTCCTTAACCAGGTGGCCATTTATTTCGAGTTGCTGCCACATGCCTTTCCTACTGAGAGATCAAAGGTGGGCTTCTTGATCTCGCTGCTCTCGGACAAGGCCTTGGCCTGGGCCAGCCCTTTATGGGAGAACAACAATCCGGTGGTTGCCGAGTTTTCCGGTTTTGTTGCTTCTCTTCGGAAGGTATTCGATGTGCCGGCTCGTGCTGCCTCTGCTGCGAAGCTCCTTATGTCCATCAGACAGGGTTCACGATCCGTAGCTGAATACGCCATTGAGTTTCGTACCCTGGCAGCAGAGGTGGGCTGGAATAATGAGGCTCTGGTCGCTGCTTTCTCTCATGGTCTCTCGGATGCCTTGAAGGATGAGATTGCAGCCAAGGACCTACCAGTGGAGCTCGAGTCCCTTATTTCTTTCCTGATTTTGATTGACACCAGACTCAGGGAGAGACCTTCCTTTAAGGAGAGCCTGCGGAGGCCTTCTAACAGATTGGCGCCTACGTTTGCTGTCCCACCCGTGCCTCCCTCTCCTCCCACGCCTCCTGGGGATGACTGGTCTGGGGGTCAACCCATGCAGCTGGGGGTTGCTCGCCTGTCTGAGGGGGAGAGGGTACTCCGGAGACGCGAGGGCCGATGCATGTACTGTGGTCTCGGTGGGCATTTTCGGTTGGCATGCCCGAACCGTCCGGGAAACGCTCGCACCTGAGATCCTGTCGGGGGCAGATCTTGGGTGGAGTCTCCTCGTCCCCGGTTTCCCGTGTTGACAAACCACTGATTACTGTTGTCCTCTCCTGGGTCGGGGGCTCGGTGACGACCCAGGCGTTGGTGGACTCTGGTGCTGGTGGCTTGTTCATTGATAGTGTGTTCGCCGCCGCCAATTCCATTCCTCTGCAGCCTCGAGGTTCCCCACTGGCTCTTGAGGCGATAGACGGCAGACCCCTTCTGCCGCCACACGTGACTCAGGAGACCCTTCCAGTGGGGATGGCCATTGGTGCCGTTCACAGAGAGTCGGTCTGTCTCCAGGTTATTTCGTCTCCACACTACTCGGTGGTCTTGGGGTACCCCTGGCTCCAGAAGCATAATCCGACTTTCGATTGGAGATCGGCCGAGATCCTCTCGTGGTCACCGCAGTGTGGGGCTAGTTGCATCCATGGGCCTGTCAAGTTGCTGTGTACTTCCTCGGACTCTCTGTTGCCTCCTGAATACGAGGAGTACCGGGATGTATTCGATAAGGTGCGTGCGGTTGCCCTACCTCCGCACCGCCCATACGATTGTGCCATAGAGTTACAATCTGGTGCCGTTCCTCCTCGTGGCAAAGTCTATCCACTGTCGGTAGCGGAGAATGAGGCCATGGAGGAGTACGTGAGGGAGGCGCTTTCACGCGGACACATTCGCAAATCCTCGTCCCCGGCAGGGGCTGGATTTTTCTTTGTGAAAAAGAAGGGCGGTGAGTTGAGGCCTTGCATCGACTACAGGGGTCTCAATCGCATCACGATCAAGAACGCTTACCCGATACCCTTGATTTCCGAGCTGTTCGATCGCCTCAAAGGGGCCACGGTCTTTACCAAACTCGACCTGAGGGCGGCATATAACCTGGTAAGGATCAAGGCGGGCGATGAGTGGAAGACCGCGTTTAACACCAGGACCGGTCATTATGAATCCTTGGTTATGCCCTTTGGGTTGTGCAATGCGCCCGCAGTCTTCCAGGAATTCATCAACGATGTTTTCCGTGACCTGTTGCAGCAGTGTGTGGTGGTCTATTTGGATGACATCTTGGTATATTCTGCATCCATGGAGGCCCACATTCTGGATGTCAGACGAGTGTTGCAACGCTTACGAGAGAACAAGCTGTTCGGTAAGCTTGAGAAATGCGAATTTCACCGATCCCAGGTAACCTTCTTAGGTTACATCATTTCCGCTGAGGGGTTCTCCATGGATCCTGAGAAGGTTTCGGCTGTCTTACAGTGGCCCCAGCCCAGTGGGCTTCGTGCCCTGCAGCGCTTTTTGGGCTTCGCCAATTATTATCGGAAGTTCATCAGGGACTTTTCCATGCTAGCCAAGCCTCTCACGGATCTGACCAGGAAGGGCAGTAATCCTCAGGTCTGGCCGCTCGAGGCCATCCGAGCTTTTGAGGCTCTAAAGTCCGCCTTTGTGTCGGCTCCGATTCTGTCGCATCCCAACCCTGGGTTGCCTTTTGTCCTCGAGGTGGACGCGTCTGAGACGGGAGTAGGCGCCCTCCTGTCTCAGCGTAGAACACCAGAGGGTCCTCTGCTTCCTTGTGGGTTTTACTCCCGGAAACTGTCTTCCGCGGAGTGCAACTATCAGATTGGTGACAGGGAGTTATTGGCCATCGTGCAGGCCCTTAAAGAATGGAGGCACTTGCTCGAGGGCTCGGTGGTTCCGGTTCTCATCCTGACGGACCACAAGAATCTGACCTACCTCTCTGAGGCCAAGAGATTGACACCACGTCAGGCCAGATGGGCTCTGTTCTTGTCACGTTTTAATTACGTGGTCTCCTACCTACCCGGCTCTAAGAACATCAGAGCGGATGCCTTATCACGGCAGTACTCCGAGCTGTCCGGGGAGGAGTCGATTCCGACTACGGTCATACCCCCGAATCAGATCCTGGCTGCTATTCGCACCAGCCTGACCTCTCCTCTGGGTGAGCAGATTTTGGCGGCTCAATCTGGTGCTCCCTCTGGGAGACCCAACGGCAGATGTTTTGTGCCTGAGGAGTTGCGCACTCGGTTGTTGCGAACCTACCATAACTCCAAGGCCGCGGGGCACCCTGGAAAGAATCAGCTGTCCTGGGCGGTTTCACGTCTGTTCTGGTGGCCTTCTCTACGTTCCGACATCGCCGCATATGTAGCGGCATGCTCCGTTTGTGCCCAGAGTAAGTCCCCTCGGCACCTTCCGTTGGGCCTTTTGCAACCCATAGCCACCGGGGAGCGTCCATGGTCACACCTGGGGATGGATTTCATTGTGGACCTTCCTGCATCCCGAGGCCATACGGTCATTCTCATGATTGTGGATCGGTTTTCCAAAATGTGCCACTGTGTTCCTCTCAAGAAGTTACCCTCTGCACAAGAGTTGGCCTCGATTTTTGCCAGGGAGGTCTTCCGGTTGCACGGTTTGCCCAAGGAGATTGTGTCGGATCGGGGGAGTCAGTTTGTGTCCAGGTTCTGGCGCGCCTTTTGCTCCCAGTTGGGGATTCATCTCTCTTTCTCCTCGGCCTACCACCCTCAGTCCAATGGGGCCGCAGAACGATCCAATCAGGCCTTGGAGCAATTCCTTCGTTGCTATGTCTCCGATCACCAAGACAATTGGGTTGACCTCCTGCCTTGGGCTGAGTTTGCCAGGAACACGGCGGTGAACTCTTCCTCTGGGACGTCTCCCTTCATGGCCAATTATGGGTTCCAACCTGCCGTGTTACCGGAGGTATTCTCTCCCCAGGATACTCCGGCTGTGGAGGATCACCTTTCCGTCCTACGTACTTCTTGGGTACAGATCCAGAGGTCCCTTGAGGTCTCTGCGCAACGCCAGAGACTCCAGGCTAATCGCAGACGAGCGCCCGCTCCTTCCTACCAGGTCGGAGACCGTGTATGGTTGTCCACCCGCAACCTCAACCTTCGAGTGCCCACTCCCAAGCTGGCGCCTCGCTTTGTTGGTCCCTTCCGAGTGCTTCACAGGGTAAACCCGGTAGCCTATGCCCTTGCGCTTCCTCCTGGCATGCGGATCTCCAACGTGTTTCATGTCTCCCTGTTGAAGCCATTGGTGTGTAATCGTTTCACTTCCTCGGTTCCTCGGCCCCGTCCGGTCCAAGTGGGCAATCGTGAGGAATATGAGGTGAGCAATATCCTGGACTCACGCCTGGTCCGCGGTCGGTTGCAGTTTTTGGTCCATTGGCGTGGTTATGGTCCAGAGGAGCGTTCCTGGGTTCCCTCCACAGATGTCCATGCTCCTGCGTTGCTCCGAGCCTTCCACGCACGCTTCCCTCTGAAACCGTTCCTTACTCCGCGGAGGAGGGGCCCTTGAGGGGGAGGTACTGTCATGGTCTTACCTTCTCACTGTTCTCCTTCGTTTGACATGTGCTGGCGGCCATCTTGGTTTCTGGGTTTCTTGTAGCCTCCCACCCTGCGGCTCCTCCTTCCCACTGGGAGGAGCTGGATGCCTAGCTCATATATATAGAAGGTCTGTGGCTTCAGTTCCTTGCTTGGTCCTCCTGTGTGCACATGCTTCAAAGACTGCTGCTGCTTCTGGTTCCTGATCCTGGCCTCGTCTGACTACCCCGTTGGTTCCCGGTCCTGGCTTCGTCTGACTACCCCGTTGGTTCCTGATCCTGGCTACGTCTGACTACCCTCC
Source organism: Bufo gargarizans (assembly GCF_014858855.1). Lineage (NCBI taxonomy): Eukaryota > Metazoa > Chordata > Amphibia > Anura > Bufonidae > Bufo > Bufo gargarizans. Next base: position 70,393,970 of record NC_058085.1, on the reverse strand, counting down.
TGGTTCCTGACCTCCGTCTACGCAAGACCCTGCTTCAGTTTAGCCATCCGTTTGGACTTTAGCTACGGCTTGATTTTCAATAAAGCCTTCTTATTCCACCTATCTCTGTTGTACGTCTGGTTCATGGTTCCATGACAGTATCCCTGTAGGTTCTTCTTTGATCTTTTTATAGGCAAATTTTCTAATCTGTCTATCCTAAGGTCCCCATGTACATTAGTGTATTGTTGACCGAAGTGTTGCTTCAGCCCACATTTTAAAGTGTATGGGAAGCCCGCAGCCCTCCCTTGACAGATGATGAATATACTACTCACAAATAGTTAGGGATATTTGGCTTTTGGGTGAAATTTATAGAAAACGTAAAATGTTCACACTACAGTGATATGATATCATGAAAGTAGGACATTTAAGTAGAAGCAGCAATGTTGATTTCCTCATCTCAAACTATTTATTAAAACAAAAGCCAACACCAGTGGTGGGTATACCTCCACAAAAATAACTTGTCTCAATAACTTGTCATGTGGCCTTAAGCATTAATTACAGCTTGACAACTACGTCTCCTGCTGTTCACAAGTCAACTTATTATCTGCTGAGGCATAGTATCTCACTCTTGAAAGGCGGCCCTCAGGTCATTGAGGTTCTGGGGTACAGAGTTATGAGCCTCTACACAGCGACTCAGCTGATCCCATAGGTTTTCGATGGAATTCAGGTCTGGGGAAAGTGCAGGCCACTCCATTTGAGGTACCCAGTGGTGTACACAGAGAAGTAAGGGCCCCATAGCAAGGCCAGATCAAACCAGGCCCTCCACACAGGACAGAAGGGTTTCTGCCTAAACCCTTTTTCAATGACCCTTAAACCATTTTTCCACTGCTTCATTTGCTTAAAGTTGTGCCTTTTATGGGCAGTGTCCTGACCAAGTTTTCACCCCCAGTAGAAGAGGAGATAATCTCAACTAACACTGGGCGGCCCCCTCTTGCCCTGGGCCCCATAGCAGTAGCATGGTCTGTCGCTATGGTAGTTACTCCCCTGGAGGTACCCCAGTCTCCAGCAGCCATTCCCCAATGAGGCGACCTAGATGAACTGGTCATTGCCGTCCATCGAGATGAAATTAGGCCTGTGTTGTTCATGCAGAGGCACAATGACTGGATGAATTATGTTATTCAAGTAGTATGGGCTTGTCATTGTACCATTCATAAAGTGTTGAGCAGTTCTGTATTGACTAGACAAACCTGCCCACACTGTAACACCACCACCAAAGGCTCATCTGGGGACAACAGTGGCTGATGCATAGCATTCTCCTTGACGTCTCCAACATCGTTGGCAGCCATCATTTCTGCTCAACGTGAATTGACTTTCATCAGTGAACAGCACTGAGGCCCACTGGTCCCTCGTCCAGCATACATGCTCTCTGGCCCATGCAAGATTATGTTGCCTGTGTCTAGTGGTGTGGTCAGGTACTCTTGCAGGTAGTCTAGCATGCAGACCATGCTGATGTAAAGGTTTCTAATGGTCTGATGTGACACTTGGGTGCCTCTCACCTTAAACGTGCCTGGAGTTGTGTGACATTCATCATCCGGTTCCGCAGGGCATTGTTCACCATGAAGTGGTCATCAGTGTGGGATGTGGCCAAAGGACGTCCACTTCTATGCTTCTCTGTGATTCTTCCAGTCTCTCTGAAGTTTAGAGAAGGTGACATCAAGTTCACCTGTAATGGTTAGAGTGCATTTTAGGTTCATCCTGAAATTTCACCCACAAGCCAAATATCCCTAACTTTTTGTGAGTACTCTATTTTCGACCGATCTTTTAGTTCTCCTCAGAGATATGCCACCTCCAGCAGCAGCTTTATCCTCTCTCCCCATTAAAAACACATACACATTTGGCCAAGCCAAACTGGAAGCGATAGGGAGTCGGGAGAGATAGCTTACGGCCAAATGATCATTTGGTCAACAGCTATTGATTGTATGGCCACCTTTAGAGAAGTAAATAATAGAGCAAGGATGGCCAGCTAACTGCCGTTCATTTGCACAATCATAGAAGTGTAGATGTATGTATCAAATAAACTTTTTATAAAAAGTGCCCCGTCCTAAGCGAACTATCCTGGTCACTCTTCTAAAACCAACCTACAGTAAGCTCAGTCCTAGTGCCAAAGCAATGATGCTAGTGACACCTCTGAATTGACCTGAGCTCTGGAGTCCCAATATTTATGAACTGCTCCTCTCCCCTCCGGCGGATGACTGACTGCTATACTATGTATAGGGATAAAGCTGCTAAATCAGCAAGGGGAGAAGTCAGTCCGAGGCTCATAAATAGAAGGACTCCTGAGCCCTGGCAGCACTCAGGACCCGATGAAGCAGGTCACCCGTGATGTTAAGAAAATTATTGGCCAAAAAATTGTAACCAACCCTGTGCTGCAATCAGGGACTCACCAGTTTATACTACCTTCAGAAAATGGTAACAGATTCCATTTAGCATTTAGGATTTTAAAACCAAATGTCATAAGACAAAGACAACCTCAGTAAAAAAACAAAAAAACTGTTGCGTCTTTGTACTTAAAGGGGTGTTCTGCTGGATAGAGAATAATTAATCGATCGGTGGGATCTGATACATACTGAGAATGAGGATCCCTTTCCACTGTCCTAATGGAGAAGCCATTCAAGCAGAGCAGAAGCAGCTGAATTTATAAAGCTGGTCATACAGATACAGTAGCTGTTGGCCAACAGCTATCCCTCAAAATACACAAACCCTTCATCCGGCCACGCTCATTACATTTATTTTCAATGGAAAGAGAAGAATAGGCTGCTGCTAGATTTCTCTGGCAGCGGTTAAAATCCCTGGTATACCGAGCATCAGGCATGTTGAAATCCAATATGCCTGATCCTTCTGTCCCTCAACATGGGGTCAGCAGTGAACGCTTCTATGCACATTGGATACTTGGCTGATCCTTCCACCTAATTTGTATAGGCACCTTTAGTGTGGCACTGGATACGCGTGCTTAAGGTGAGGACCGCTGAAGGGGGTGGATTGTCAATATCTGCTTCCCTATACTTCATAGACTCCGATCTATTGACATGGTATACAACATATAGTATGGTGCCATGGTGTCCATCACAATGAGTTGTGCTATATGGTGTATTTATTGTGACTCTCAGTTCTGGATACAAATTTAACATAACAGGGACTGCTTATTTAAAGGGAGTCTGTCAGCAGTTTTGACCATACTAAACTTCTGACAGCATTAGGTAGGGTCTGGGAAGAACAGTACAAACAAATATGATTTTCTATCATCAAAAGTTGTGAAAATATAAAGTTTTATTCTGCCAAATTCTACTCTCTCAAGTGCCCAGGGCGGGACTTCATTGGGAAGTGCGTTTGCACTAAGCTTTGCTTCACAGCCCTTCCCCTCTGATCTGAGTGACAGCTATAGCATCCAACCAGCAGACTGCTACAGCTGTATGTTTGTCCTGCTCTCCTCACCCTACCTAGTGTTGTCAACAGTTTAGCAAGATCAAAACTGCTGACAGACTCCCTTTAAAGTACCCAGTCCCATCTACTGTATTAATTCTGCTGTGGATTCCAAGGTCCTCCTGCATTCACCTAAAATGGCTGCAAGCGTCTCAGACTAGCTTATGGATAATGTGATTCTGTAGTGTAACACATCCCATCCCGTCACCAGAATTGGTCCATCTGAGAGCAGAGGGTGTGTCTCAGACCACCGGAGCATGCCATACATAAGGTAGAAGGGTTGCTTTATTATTCGTGGCTCAAATGCAGCCATCTTCCAAAGCCTATCCATGGACCTTTTTACAGAACATGATCCACAACCTATAGTTTCAGCACTATAGCATTTAGCAATTTTGGAGCGTTTACTAGATTTGAAGAGCCAATAAAGGAGTCATGACAGCAACTGAGGTGCCCACATTGACTGTAGTGCCCCTGCTGGACCCAATAGTGGAGCTTGTCCATCCCGATTTACTGCAAAGCAAGGCAGACATTACTACAGGGTTATAGGTTCCTGTAATATCTGGTTAGACTTCTGCTGACATCAATAGTCTGCTCGCTGAATGTAGGCTGCCGTGCTTTAATCTATGCCAGGATTGCACTGCCATCCTAGTCCAGCCCTAAGTGCAGTACATTAATGCAGTCATAAACTGCGGCATTAACACTAGGTTTTGCATATTATATTGTCTGTTTTATGCTCCCTGAAACTGTTATTATGACGGCGCTCCAATAATTGCTGCGTTGTACTTCTCACCTTATGGAAGAATGACTACTCTGTGATGATGTTATTTTACTATAGCGCTATGTAGTCATAGACGCCAATATGATTACTTATCATATAGCGGCATTTAGCAAACTGCTTTACAGGAGAATCATTATCTTACACTATCGCCGCCACTATCTGTGCGCAGCTTCTGTTCAGCTTCATGGGAACCGTACATAGCTGTATACAGATAAGCCTTCTAGTTGTGGTAACCTTCTGCTGAGAGTTTTTACAATTATCTAGAGGAAAAGTGTACTAAAGACTACAAATTAAACATACATACAGATGTGGCAAACACTATATTTACAGAAGGCCTGCTAGCCTGTATGAGCATTGCATCACATTGCATAGGATTCTGTTCTAATACTAAGTGTATCAGAGGAGTGCATCATCTGTAAAGCTGGTGCTCGCTACATCTGTAGTTTCCATTGAAATGTATAGGCTTTCTGCGCAACTTATGGACACACTGGGTTCTTCAGAGTCAGAGACACTGTCCATTGTTAATAGAGGAGGATCCCAATCTATAAAAGAGGTTTAAAAAATGTCTCTGAATACTCACTATATTACTCCCCACCATAGATCAGAAGTAGTTATTTTTCATTCTATTCCTCAGCTTTGTGCTGCACCTTTGTTTTGATGCCGCCAGGTCTTTCTGTAAATGTGAAGAACTACATTTCCTATCAGGCTCGGACTGGCCCACAGGGGTACAGGGGAATCCCCCGGTGGGCCCCTGAGCAAGGTGGGCCCCTAGTCTCCCACCCCCTGCACAAGTGGCACATAACACATTAGATTTAGTATACTACATACATATATTCAATGTACAGCACCTCAACCAGCTTATGTTCATATAAAGAACTTGGTAGATTATTTATTATATTTAAATATATCCGTACGGTGGGCCCCCAAAATAAATTTTACTGGTGGTCCCTAGGTACCCCAGTCTGACACTGTTTCCTATTAATCCTTTAACACCTCAGGGACATTGCCTTTATATACCTACAAGACCCTCTATTACAAGGTAGTGGTTTATCACTGTCTTCATAGATAACACAGATCAGCTGCTGACTTCTGTGCTTTTCTGCTGCTCACTGACTGCATTATTTGCTGTCCCATCTGTGAAACGGTGTAACGGATCTTCTGGCACCCCGACCGGGTACCTCCGTTGATGGATGCTCCTAGTGCTTCCTGAGGACTCCAAGCACTCCACTCGACACTGTAACCACCACAGACCCCACAAACCGCCGCTGCTTGGTTGGGATCTCACCGTCCTTCACCCACGCTGGACCCAAGACCGGGCTTCAGCTTCCAGTGGGTGAACCTCTCCTAAATCCAGAGAGCAGGAACAGCTCTTACAAGAGCTAGTAGTTATAGCCAGGGGAGTATAGAAATATTTAGTGTATAGCAATCCCCAGTGTCGATCAGTTACCCAAACACCAGCCTCAACATGATGAAGGGTAAAACAGGAACTCTCTTTATTGAAGATCAACTCAGTATATATACAGTTCAAGAAGTCTAACAACATTACGCAATCAACCATGAACAACATGCAAACAGACATCTTCACCCCCTCCATAATGAATGAATAGGGGGCGAGGAGACACATGTGATGGGATTATCTCCTGAGTGTATCATAGGGTGATCTACTCATCTAGGAGTCGGCTGCTCCTATAATCAGCTATCTTAATCCCATCACTAACACAATCAATGGGAGTCTCAGTGCAAAGTTAACCCTTTTTGTGTTGTTGAATCCACACCATACCTTTTTAATGGGCAATAGGAAATATGTGGCATATAAATGCCACACATAAATCAGGGTTCATAGTTCCTTGTAACCACAAAAGGTCTGAGGGGGTCTCCATAGTTCTGGGTCCATTGTCTGTAGGAAGGAGGCTGGCCCTCAGGCTTCTCCAGCAGCCCCAGTGACGGTTTAGTCCGTCACAAACGGTGTCCATCCTGGGGCAGGGAGGGAGAGGGGACAGCAACTAGCAGTGGAGATAAAATGCAAGTGATATGTTATATGTTATCTAAGTTTCTGCAAATACCGCGAGACTTACTTCGTCTTGCTTCTATCACGTGTCAGTTAGTTTATTCACATAAATTACTGTATCAAAATACGAAGCTGATACAGTAATTTATGCCAATAAAGGAACTGACACGTGATAGAAGCGAGACGACGCAAGTATCGCGATTATTGTAGAAACTTCAGAAAGACCTCGGCGCAGGCCATACATTTTACAGTAGGACAGAGCCCATATTAGTAACAAAGTTTTTAAACAAATCGCTAAACCCTATAAAAGAACATTGTTTACTTGTGCAAAGTAGCTTACAAGTGCCCTGAGGGCATCCCAAGCCTGGCAGTGCTCCAGGTCTTACTAGTAAACCCCGCCCAACACCAGCCCTTTGACCTTGACTGACGGCTCCAGCGCTCAACAACGTTGCTGTCAGTGGCCTCAGCCAGGAACGAATGTCACATGTGCGGTACTCTTCTCAGAGCAACCAGGATGAGCACACCTTTCGTTTCTTAAAGTGTTCTGAAAAAATGAAAAGTGAGTTCTGATTACCGATTTCCTGTTAGACAATTCTGATAAATGAGTCCCAATATGTATGTGAGGACATTGCACAAAATCGGGGGGGGTACCAGGCTTGCTCCGTTTTGGCAAGTAATGATAACAATGACATCGCTGAACACTAGAGCCATCAATCAAAGTCAAAGGGGAGTCTACCTGTGGCCACAAAGGTATGTTTCAACATTCAGTATGTTTAACCCTTTCATGACCAAGGCCAAAAATCTTTTTGGGATTTATGTGCACATGGTGGTTTAGTGACCCTAGCTTTTCTTATTTGTTTGACTACCAAAATAACTTTTTTTTTTTTTTTTTTTACTTGAAACGTAGGACTTTTTATTAGAGATTTAGAGATTTTGTTTTGCTTTTTTTAGATTTATTTCACTGGTATAACTGGTATAAGGTATACGTTCCACCTATCAAAATTAAGTCACTGTCGTTTGGAACGCTATAATTCTGTTAAAACTGTTACTTTATTAATCAGAAAACAAAAGGGAAGGGGGACTAACCTATATTAAAATTCTAGGACGCCATCCATTCAGTATAGGGTCGATGAATAGGACCTATAAACCGCAACTGCGGTGGATACAGCTGTGGATGGGGTCACTAGAAATACCGCAGGCTAGTGCTGTACTGCTGGTTGAAGCATAGGGCCATGGGGCCGTGCTACATCAATACCACAGAAGTTAGGCACTATGGCGCGGTCGAAGTGCTCTGAACCACTGCCAGCTGTTGGATCCCTGGACTAAAATTATTCATAGCAGTACAGCACTAGCCTGCGGTATTTCTAGTGACCCCATCCACAGCTGTATCCACCGCAGTTGCGGTTTATAGGTCCTATTCATCGACCCTATACTGAATGGATGGCGTCCTAGAATTTTAATATAGGTTAGTCCCCCTTCCCTTTAATTTTTTTAGATTTAATTTGAAGGAAAACCACAAATTATTATTAAAAAGTATTTTTTTATTATAGCTAATTAAAGCTTTTTATTTCTTAGATATTAAAACTCACACAAAAATGTATAATTGAAATAGGTTCCCTATTTTGTGACGATCATTTTCATATATAACATGTATAGGTTTGAGCGAACCAGGCGACTATGGTAAAAGTTTCTGTTAGCGACTGCATTTTTAATAAATATATTTTTTTTTAAATTATTTGTATTTTTATTTTTTTTACTTATATTTTAATTTATTTTTGGCACATAATATGTTCCCAGGAGGCCATTAAAAGACCTCTGGACGACACTGACTTTTTTTTTTTTTTCACTGTTTCCACTGTAACTGGGGCACCCACAGGAGCCCCAGTTACAGGGGAAAACAGCCCCCTTTGGGGGCATTACACACAGGCAGAGCTGATCAGGCTCCTCTTAGACCCTGCAGCTCTGCTCCTGCCCCTGCCCCAGACACCCTCTGCGGCTCTGCCTCTTCCCGTTCTCCCTCCTGCGCTCATGCAGCGCTGTCCTCCCGCCACAGGAGAAAGCAGAATCGGTAATAAACCACTCCTGTCTTCTCCTCAGGGTCCCTGCTGTGTCTCACAGCCAGGCGCTGACCGGCTTCTGCTCGATTGCAAGAGCAGGAGCCTTAATACCAGCGCTGGGATTAAAGTGCTGCCTGAACATGTATATACGTGCTATCTGCACGGGGCATGTGCAGATAGGACATATAAATCCAGTGGGCAGTCAGGAAGTGGTTAAAGAGGTAAATAGATATTGATGACCTATCCACAGGACACCCAGCACCCCCACCGATCTGCCGTTTTGGGCTGCCGTGATGCCAAAGACTACACAGGGTACAGAGCCGCAGGCAGACATCTCTGTACATTGTGTAGTGGCCGTGCCTTGGTACCGTAACTGAACTCACATTGAAGTGAATAGGACCTGAGCTGCAGTGCGTCGGCACCAGAGACTACACAGTGGATGGAGGCTTCTGCTTCCGCTCCATACACTGTTAAATTACAGCCGTGTGTTGGACCTCCACTGATCTGATATTTAAGACTTATCCTGACATTAATATCTATAGCCCGGAGAACTCAAAGGCGCTGTTATTGCTTTAGTTACCTTAAAGGACCTGTCAAACTCCCTTTAAAATGGGTGCCATGACAATGACCGTGCAGAGGATGCGGCAGTTGTAGAGAGAGCAGAGCCTCTAGGTGTAATGACAACGCCCTCATTGCTCCTAGAGGCTCATTTGCATATATTAAAACATAATTTCTCTCAGTAATATGGACATATATGAACATGGGACCAACACAGATGCCTCCAGCTGCCAAGCGCTCATGTAACAGGTCAGCCAGTGTCATAGGGACAATTCTGCTGATAGATGTACTTTAAGACCAGCCTAAGGCCTCATGCACACAAACATATTTTTGCCGTGTTCCATTTTTTTTGCTGACCGTATACGGAACCATTCATTTCAATAGGTCCACAAAAAAAAACTGAAGTTACTCCGTGTGCATTCCGTTTCCGTATGTCCGTTCCGCAAAATAATAGAACATGTCCTATGATTGTCCAAATTACAGACAAGGATAGGACTGTTCTATTAGGGGCCAGCTGTTCCGTTCCGCAAAATACGGAATGCACACGGACGTCATCCGTATTTTATGCGGATCCATTTTTTTGCGGACCGCAAAATACATACAGTGGTGTGCACAAGGCCTAAGGGTGTGTTCACACGACCGTGCCGTGTTTTTCGGTACGAAAATTTTGTATCCACAAAACACGGATACCGGCCATGTGAATTCCACATTTTGAGAGCCGCACATGGCTGCTGCTATATAGGAAAATGCCTATTCTTGTTTAAATGAATGGGTCCACAACCGTTCCGCAATTCTGCAGAACCAGAACTACAGACGTGTGAATGAGCCCTTAATTGAACCCTTTATGACCAAAGATGCAGTGTACATCATACCAGGAAAACATACCTTGTATACTGTATCTTGCACTAAATCCTATCCTATATCAGAATCATATTAGTACTCGGCAGTTGGGAAGCAACTAACAGCTGTCTAAGGCCCCTTTCACACGAGCATGTTGTATTAGCTTCGGATTGGTTCCAGGTGCGTTCAGTGAAACTCGCTTGGAATTTGCAAGCAAGTTCAGTCAGTCTTGTCTGCCATTGCGTTCAGTTGTTAATTTTTTTCCGTGTGGGTGCAATGCGTTTTTTTTTTTTTTTAAATCAGATCTTTTTTATTGAGCGTTTACAATGTAAATACACTGTTGTACAGATCATAAGCAGAGATGATACACAGACATAGCTTTCATAAGGCTGACAGCAGTCAGGTTACCAAACAGTAAATAGCACTCAAATTTTCACCCGTCCCCCCCACCCTTCCCCACCCACCCCACTTTAGCACATAGGTGCAAAAATATAATACTAAACATTGCTATTCAGACGTCGAAACGACAACCATGGTTCCCATAATTTCTCAAATTTCGATGGGCATCCACGCTTCTGGTACACCACTCGCTCATAACTTAACATCGTGTCAACTGTACCTAAGAATTCACCTAAGGTGGATGGCGCTGTCTGTATCCAATGCAAGGCAATTAACTTTGTAGCAACATATAGCACTCTACCTATTGCTATTTTATGTACCTGACTAGTGGTCAGTTCAGAGACATAACCCAACACACACACTCTAGGGTCAGGCGGTATCCGCACCTCGTATACGTCCTGTATAGTCTGAGTTACCATCTTCCAGTATCTCCCTAGCTTCTCGCACTTCCACATCATGTGCATCAAGTCTGCAGACTCTACAGAGCACCTTGGACATTCAGTCGTAGGTCTAAAACCTATGCGGAACAAAAAAAACGGTGTCTTGTAGACCCTGTGGACTATAAACAGCTGCGAGAGTTTACGTCCTTCGCTCAAGGAAGAGAGAGGTATTGCCTCCAGTATGTCAGACCATTGGTCATCTGTTAGTTCGCCTACATCTTTTTCCCACTTACCCCTAGCCGCCAGCGGATGTAGTAGCAAAAACTTATCGAGCAGCAGCTTGTATATACAGGAGATCATACCTCTCTTCGCCCCTTTGGACAGAATCTGGTGCAATGCGATATCCCTCCCAGCCATCACAGTCGGACCCCTAAATGTGGAGTTGTATGCGTGTCTCACCTGAAGGTACTTATAGAAGTGGGTCCTAGGTAACTCATATACTTCTTGCAGCCTGGCGAAGGACATAAAATTTTTATCTTCCAGAAGGTGGCCTAATCTCAGGATACCCTTCCTTTTCCATGCTCCAAAATCAGACAAAGAGAGGAACTCCGGCAGCACGGGATTGTCCCACAGTGGAGTGTATTCCGTAGTGCCGACAACACCTCTTAGCTGCTTAACCCTGTTCCATGCGGACTGCATCAAGTATTCCAGATCCCCCATCGGACCACTCTTCCCGGCACCTTTAGTCTCCAGGAGCAACATTAGGTCACTAGACGACAAGCAATGAGCAAACAGCTGACATGTCATCTCACTCGGCTCCGGGTCCATCCACCCTTTAAAGTGTTGGCATTGTGCAGCCAGGAAGTACACCCAGGGGTTTGGTACTGCAAGGCCCCTTTCCGTTTTAGGATATTGCAGCGTTTCAAGTTTAATTCTCGGTTGCCCCTTGCGCCATATGAGCTCCCTGAAAGTAGTATTAATCTGATCAAATTTAGACTTCGACAGTCAGACCGGGGAATTATGTAAAATATAGAGTAACTGGGGCATCAACACCATTTTAATAAGATTCGCTCTTCCCGCCACCTGACAGGTACAGTTTACACGATGCCCTAACTTTATTCCTAAATTTAATAACCAGCGGGTCAAAGTTAAGGCGCTCAAAGTCCCGAATTCTAGGGGATATATGAATGCCCAAGTACTTAAAGGTTGCTACGCATGGAATATTTCTTTCTCGCACTGTCTGCGACTGCACTTGCCCTGTCCAGCAGCATAATTGCCGATTTACCCCAATTTATGGTCAAACCCGACAAGGCACCGAAGCGGTCAATAATTGTCATAGCCGCTGCCAGGGATGGACCAGTGTCCCCTAGAAAAAGCAAAGTATCGTCTGCATACATCGCCACTTTATTGTTAACTGTACCATATTGGAACCCCCGAATGTCTAACGACCTGCGAATCGCTGCAGCTAGTGGCTCAATCGCAACTGCAAACAACAGAGGCGACAACGGGCACCCCTGTCTAGTGCCCCGGCCCAAACAGAACTTGGGGGACACCCCACCATTCACCCTAATACATGCTTTGGGACTAGAATACAACACTCGGACCCAGGATATGTACTCATCTCCAAATCCCATATGCACCAAAACTCTCCACAGGAATCGCCATTTGATGCTGTCAAAGGCCTTGGCCGCGTCTAAAGAAAGGATAGCTCTATCTCCAACATTTTCAGCTGGGAGTTGAATACTGGCAAACACTCTTCTTACATTGATTGACGTAGATTTCTGAGGCATGAAGCCAGTCTGATCAGAGTGTATGATAGACAAAATCACTTTAGACAGACGCGTGGCCAATACCTTCGCAAGCAACTTAACATCAGTGGAGAGCAAAGAGATCGGTCTATATGAGTCCGGGAGAGAGTGATCCTTGTCCGGCTTAGGAATGACGACTATGAGACGCCTCCTGCATAGACGGAGGCAACACCCCCCCCCCCCCCATCTCTCTGGAATAATTGAATACCTTCAAAAGTTCCGGGAGCAGCACTTCCGCAAAAGTCATATACTTCCGCCGGAAGCCCATCTAAACCTGGCGCCTTGTCATTAGCCATAGCACCCAGTGCCGCCCTCATTTCTTCCAACTCAATCGGCTCCTCTAACCGCATACTATCTTCCCTTGACAGCTTAGGGAGATTCATTGTATTCAAAAAGGCGTCGATCTCCTCATCTGAACATGACACCTTAGAAGTATACAGAGAGGAATAAAAATGATTCAGTATATTTAAGATGTTTTCAGTATCACGCCTCAAGACGCCATTGGAATCTATCAGGCCAGTAATACATTGCGAACCTTGCTGAGCTTTCGCTATAATCGAGAGCATATGACCTACACTCTCCCCTTCTGTAAAAAATTGTTGCTTGTAAAACAGCCGTTTCCTCTCCGCCACTTCCAAGAGGTGACATCTCAGCTCCTCCTGCCTAGTCTTTAAAGCATTGCTTGTTAGGTTAGATGGGTTTAGCACAAAGGCTTCCTCGCTAGCTTCATATTAACATGTTTCTGTAAATCAAGCTCTCTAGATTTAGATTTAATCCGACTGACTGATTTAATTAGGGAGCCCCTGAGGAAGGCCTTCATCGCCTCCCAAACAACTATCGGAGATGCAGTTCCCTCATTTATGCGAAAATATTCCCTAAGGGATTGAAGCGTATCGGACGTATCACCCATCAGTGTTAGCCAGAAAGCGTTCAAACGCCAGTATTTAACCCCCGGTCTGGCTGTCTCAGAAATGTCAAGGGCGACACTAAATATGGAGTGGTCTGATAAGGTCCTGGCAAGATACTCTGAGTTCCGTACAAGCGGAAACATGTGAGCATTCACCAAACCCAAATCTATGCGCGACAGGGAGCCATAAGTCGAGGAGCAACACGAGTACTTCCTGTCTAAGGGGTGGGTCTCCCTCCATATGTCCGTCAGACCTACTTCCCTCAGTAGTCTCGCGAACGGAGTTTCACCCGTACTACTATCACTAGATGTGACCTGGCATCTATCAAGCGAGCTGTCGAGTACATTATTAAAATCTCCCACTATTAGCATTGGAAGCTCAGAAAACTCTGCCATAAACTCCATAAGCTTTCTTAAAGGCACCGAGGAAAATGGTGGGGGTATATAGATCGTCGCCAACACCATTCTCAACCCTTGGACCACACAATGTACCCCTATAAACCTTCCCTCCTCATCCACACATACGCTAATGCATTCAAATTTAATATTTTTATGGACCAGGATACTAACCCCCCTGGAATGTGAGGAGAAGACAGAGTGCGCCGAATAACCCAACCACGGCTTATATAAAACATGTATAGATTGTTTGGTCATATGCGTTTCTTGCAAGCATATTATTGCTGGCTGATATCTAGATAAGTAACGAAACAGACCGTGTCTCTTCGTAGCATCCGCCATTCCCCTCACATTCCAGCTAAGTATTCTTGTAACAGATCCCATAAGAGTGCATACAAAAATAAAAGTAGGTTAGGGCCACACACATCTCCACATCCCACAAGCTGCAAGAAAAAGCAATGTTAATCACCAGAGTAAATTCTCCCATCTCTTCCCCATTTCCCCCATCTAGGTGAAGAAGGACTGTACGTTTCAACATCTTAGAATTGCTATCATTGGCACAATTGACAGTATTATCCCTCAATGAACCCCCCCCCCCCCCACCACCCATCCCTACCCTCACAAGAAACATAAGTAGCATAACTAGATTTGCTAGTGAACCTGGGGCCAACAGTGTGAACCTGGCCCAACAGCGCCTGGAGCAGCACAGCATCCAACACGATACCATTCCGCAGGCACAATGAGAAAGTGGGGAGCAACCAAGGGCGTATGCTCTACCCACAAAGTGTCTCCAGCAACCGGCTAAAGACAAAAGTGAAATGTCCACAACAGTGAGTAGACAGTCCAGGGGACATCGAAACTCCATCCAAGATCAAGCATGTCCAATAGTCTCAGGTGTCAGTCGATGGGATCCTAAGGCGACGCTCATTTTGATCCAGCCACTTGACCGCAGCATCCGAATCTTCAAAGAACACAGCGGATCCAAACGCCACCACCCTGAACCTGGCTGGGAACATCATGGAATATTGGACTTGCAAGTCCCTCAACCTCCTTTTAATATCCACAAAGCGAGCCCTCTTCTTTTGTACATCTGACGAATAGTCCGGGAACAGAGACACCTGTACCCCATTGATTTTCAAATCAGAGTGAGACCTCGCAGCCCTCAGTATAGTGTCCCTGTCGCGATAGTGCAGGATTTGAGCAAGTATTGGGCGTCGTGGGCCCCTGGTGGCAGGGGTCTGGTGGGGACTCGATGCGCTCGTTCAACCGCATATAGTGCAGAAAGTCCTCTATCTCTGAATTTATCCGCAAGCCATTTTTCAATGAATTCAGTAGTATCTGGGCCTTCTGACGTCTCTGGTATTCCCACCAGCCCAATATTATTGCGGCGAGAGCGGTTTGCGGTTTTCAAGATCGTCGGTTTTTGCATAAAGCGCCGCTATGTCCTTTGACGCAGCACGGCTCTCTTTCTGTAGGGTAGCAGCCCCACCTTCCAGGTCCGGGACCCTCCTTTCTACCTCTGAAGTGCGTTCAGCCACCTTATGCAGGTCATGACGAATAATGGATATATCAGCTTTTAGGCTTCCAATATTTATGTTCATAGATTGGAGGGTGACATTGCAGTTAGCAATTGCTGCCATAACATCCTTTAAAGTAGGCTCAGGAGCAGTGATCACTGGCAGACCTTTTTCAGTGCTGCATAAGCTATTGCTCGCCCCCCCCTCTTGCTGGCCGAGGGGTTGCTGATCATCAGCACAGGGGCCATCTTGCTCCCCTATGCCCTCATCCGATGGTGTCAGGGTGTCATCTCTATCACCCCAGTCATGGCTGGGGGACTGTTGTGACTTATGGGCAAAGCGCTCCAGCCGCGCTGCAGCTCCCTGACTCACCGCCGACCGCAGGTCAGGCCAGTCCTCCTCATCGGCGCCATCTTGAAAGCGGCTCTCCTTCTCCTGGCGGCTCGGCGTTTTACCCCTTTTCGCCGGCATGATCTCCAAACTCTGAACCGGACCGCTTCTGGAGTGTGCCCCCCCGCTTCTCCTGTCAATTGCAGCACGAATCGCCACCGCTGTGAGTATAAAAATCAGGATCCTTGCCGGAGCTGGTGCGACGTGCGCCTTACTCCAGGCGCCGCTAGGCTCCGCCCCCCCGGTGCAATGCGTTTTGATGCATTTTTCACGAGTGTGATAAAAAACTGAACAACTCTTAGCAACCATCAGTAAAAAATGCATCACATCCGCACTTACTTCCGGATGCAATGCATTTTTCACTAAAGCCCCGCTCATTTCTATGGGGCCAGGGCTGCGTGAAAAACGCAGAATATAGAACATGCTGCGTTTTTCACGCAACGCAGAACTGATGTGAAAAAAAACGTTCCTGTACACAGATCCATTGAAATAAATGGGTCAGGATTCAGTGTGGGTGCTATGCGTTCACGTCACGCACTGCACCCGCGCAGAAAACTCACTCGTGTGAAAGGGGCCTAATGGAGAGTGTCTTCAGACAGCAGGGATCCAGCAGCGGCACTGACAGCAGCAAATTGTTATGGCCATAAATTTCCAATTGACTTTAGGCTCAGATGAAATCCAATATATTCCTTTTACTTATTTTTTTTTAATATAAAACTTGCCATAGGTTTGTCTTAGTGGAAAGAAATATATATTTGATGACCTCAAGTAGTAAAATAGTGCATGCAATG
This sequence comes from Bufo gargarizans, assembly GCF_014858855.1. Taxonomy (NCBI): domain Eukaryota; kingdom Metazoa; phylum Chordata; class Amphibia; order Anura; family Bufonidae; genus Bufo; species Bufo gargarizans. Next base: position 70,377,682 of record NC_058085.1, on the reverse strand, counting down.
TTATCATATTGGAGTCAGTAATAAAAGATCATGTAATAAACTGGGACAGGTAGTGAGCAGTAGAGAACAGGACAGAACCGCATCAGTCCGTGTCCTAAAACTACACAGATGTCAGCACTGGCCTTTCATCAGCTTGTAAAGTGACCAGGGGCGTTGCTAGGTTAAAACATTCGGGGCCTGGGCCCCTGATGTTTTGTTCCAGGTCCCGAATGTACTGCCTGACAGATAGATCTAACTGTATTGCCATCCTCAAGACAGCAATGCAATTGAATCTAATGCCTTGCAAGAGCTGAAGGACCTGTGATGACATCACAGTCCATGTGATCAGTTCTAAATGCAGTAGCTGAAAAGGACCTGCAATGAGGTCACCATCATGCGACCAGTGCAGGAGAGGATGGCTCAGCAGTGAAGAGATCTCCTGGGAAGAAGCTGTGGTGATGTCTGCTACATGAGAAGAGGTAAGTGAAGGGGTAGGGGTTACTCAGTGTGAGAGGCAGAGCGATGTTGGGAGTTGTAGTTATTTAACTGGGACTGTATGTGTGACTGACTGAACCGTCACTGGGGCTGCTGGAGAAGCCTGAGGGCCAGCCTCCTTCCTACAGACTATGGACCCAGAACTATGGAGACGCCCTCAGACCTTTTGGGGTTACAAGAAACTATGAACCCGGATTTATGTGTGGAATTATATGCCACATATTTCCTATTGCCCATTAAAGGTGCATGGTGTGGATTCAGCAACACAAAAAGGGTTAAAGTATAACTGTATTTTTTATTTTTTTTTGAGTATTGTATTGTGGTGATTAATATCTCCTTGGTGGCCCTATTTCAACTTTTCACTGTGTATTCAATTACCCCTTAATTCCACAGTTTTGTTTCCTGTACTGCCCACTTTTACCTCTGCTTAAAATCAGGTTGCTAGGCATGGTTCGTCTATGTGTTGAAGGACGGAGCACGCAGCGTGCAAGGTCACATTACTGACAGCCAGGGACTGTAAGTAAATGATTAAAGCCAGGTCCTCCCCAGCAGCTGATAACAGTGCCTGGGCTGTGTGCACTTCTCCCTGTCCCTGCGCTTGGCAGACGCTCCCTCACTCAGCAGACTGGGACAATGCAGAGCAGAAGCAGCGCAGACCAGGGAAGGGAGATCTGCCGTCTGCTCAGTGTATAAATGAAAGCAACATGTGGTAAGAGGACCCCTTTGTGCTGCAGGAGATTAACCCTTTAGGGGAGGGCTCTGGTTACTGACACTTTTGGGGGGCTATTGTTACTGGCTAGTGAGGGCAGGCGGGATTAGCCTCAGGGTGAGGGCAGTGGCGGCCATCTTAACTGAATAGTCAAATTGCAGTTTTATGCAGACTGGTTGCTAAGGGCGGAATCTTATTAAATATGGGGTAAGTCAGTCTAATAGTAACTGATTCTGGAATATCATGTTATTAGTAACTACATATATGAAAATTGAAATTAGGGTCTAAGTGTGACAGTTATCCTTTAACTCTGCACTGAGACTCCCACTGATTGTGTTAGTGATGGGATTAATAGCTATAAGAGCAGCCGACTCCTAGATGAGTATATCACCATATGACACACTCAGGAGATAATCCCATCACATGTGTCTCCTCGCCCCCTATTCATTATGGAGGGGGTGAAGATGTCTGTTTGCATGTTGTTCATTGTTGATTGTGTCAAAGACAATGCCATTGTGTTTGTTAATTGCGTCACAGACAATGCCATTGTGTTGGTTGAATAGGGTTAGTTTTTCTGTTTAAACTGTAAAGCTGTAAAGGATTGGCTGCTATGTCATGTCCTCAGTTCCCAACCAGGTCCACGGGCGTGGTACCCTTGTTGGAAAATGTGTATACAAGTCAATACTGGTGTGTTCAATAAAGAGTTCCTGTTTTAGATTCAACATAGAGCCTCGTCTCATGTGTATGGGGATTGCTATACGTGTATACTCCCGGGCTATAACTCCTAGCTCTTGTAAGAGCTGTTCCTGGTTCCTGTGGTGGTATCGGTGTTGAGTGGAGTACTTGAAGTCCTCGGGAAGCCCTAGGAGCATCCATCAACGGAGGTACCCGGTCGGGGTGCTCAGGAGATCCGTTACAGTATGTTAGGGCTGAAGTTATTTACGTGGGACAGTGGGGTGGAGTGATGTTATTTACATGGGACTGAATATTGAGGGGTGATGTTATTTACATGGGACTGTATGTTGAAGGTGGCTGGGGAGGGGGTGATGTTATTTACGTGGGACTTTATTTTGGAGGGGGCTGTAGATAGAGAGGGATGTTATGTACATTGGACTGTATATTGGAGGAGGCTGGAGAGATGGTGTGATGGTATTTACATGGGACTCTATGGCAGAGGAGGGAAATAATATTATTTACATGGAACTATATGGTGGAGGGGCTGAGGAATTATAATTTCTGAGGACAGTAAACGGAGGAATATAACTACAGGGGGCATTATAAATACTGGGGGCGCTTCAAGGCGAGCATTATAACAGTAGGAGGCAATATAAATACTGGGGCACTGTGTGGGCATTATGACAGTAGGGGGTATTATAAATACTGGGGGCACTGTGGGGACATTTTAAATCCAGGGGACATTAAGCGTTATTACTACTGGGGGCTCTATAGGACAGACTTATAGAGCCACATTATTTATATTTAGAGTATTATGGGGGACTTATTACTACTGAGGGGTCTGTAGAGAGCTTTATTACCACTGGGATAACTATAAGGGGGCCTTATTGCTACTGAGGGGTCTGTAAGGACATTATTAATACCGGAGGGCTCTTCTACTAATAGTGGCATTCTTGGGGAGCACTATCGCTGTTAGGGGCACTGTAGGGGGCAGTATTACTAATAAGGGCATTCTAGAAGGGAATTACTATTGGTGGGACTATGATGAGTACTATTACTATGGGGGGCCCACATTTTTCTTCAGGATAGTATTTGGGGGTAGAGAAAAGTGAGGAAGCTAAGATGTCTGTGGTTCACACTCTGCAGACGAGGCGTGGCTGAGAGAAATTGTCCGGACCGAATGGAGAAGGGGATGACAGAGAAGATCTACATCAGAGGAGACGTCACCTGGGAGGCCCTGGATGTGAAAGGTACGTGCTGCTGTATAGCAAGTACAGTAAAATGTCTTCAGTGCTAGTGTTTGCAGGGGGAGGGGTTGGGGGGGCGATTGGTTGACTTAGAGAATTGGGCAATATTCATTGGAGCTTGGGCCCCGGATCTTTTGAGACCCTAGCAAAGCCCTTGATGGTGACCCACTCAATCAGACATTGCCAGCCTTGGTGCAAAAGAGGCCCTCTTCTTAACAAAATGTGTCAAATTACCTATACACACCTGCTGCAAATAGTAATAAAAATGTCTGATTTTACTGGAAATCACTATTTAACAGAATGTTGCATGAAGGCTGTTGTGAATGCAAATTACTTAGTGGAGTTTCTACAATCTGTAGACTGTCTACTTAGGCGAAGATTTATTAAAGGGGTTGTCTGAGTTATATGTACAGTATAGTTACTGATCTATATCTCTATATACATATATGATATGATATATAGTAGTCCCAAACCCGAAGCAGATCGGCCGCCACAACTCCTGTCAGTTCAATAATGGCTAAAATACTACTTAACAAAATCAACTACCTTATGTGTCACCCCCAATTCTTCATAGATTGTAAGCTCTTCCGAGCAGGGTCCTGACTCCTAGTGTTTCAGTTGTATATTAGCCAGTTACTTTTGTTTTGTACATGAACCCTATGAATTTGAAAAGTGCTGCGGAATATGGTGGCGCTATGTAAGTACATTTTAATATATATATGTATACATACAGTGGATATAAAACGTCTACACACCCCTGTTAAAATGTCAGGTTTCTGTGATGTAAAAAAATTAGCCAAAGATAAATAATTTCAGAACTTTTTCCACCTTTAAAAAAATAAAAATAAAATAATATGGTTGTATAAGTGTGCACACCCTTAAACTAATACTTGTGTTCGGATCGGCTATCAGAAAGGTAAACCTAACCCTATCTACAACAAGCAGTAGAATTATGCCATAACTGCTGTGATGGGGCAGCCTAAAGTGGGCCACCCTAATGTGAAGTGACTAAGATGGTGTGGGTGGGTGGGTGAAATCAGCTGAATCGGCATCAGCCTGGGCCCACAGGTGCCTATAAATAGCCTAGCAATCAGCCAGCCTGGGCCCACAGGTAGGTATGAATAGCCTTGTAATCAGCCTCCCCTCCCACAAATGCAGCAATATCTTGCTTATACTTGTGGTCAGATCGGCTATCAGAAAGGTAAACCTAACCTATCTAACCCTATCTACAACAAGCAGTAGAATTATGCCATAACTGCTGTGATGGGGCAGCCTAAAGTGGCCAAAAAGAGCAGACGTTAGTTTGGAGTAAAAATATACATACTGTTACGACACCCACTTTTGAACGCAAAAGACCTTTCTTGATGAAGGTGCGGAATATACCGTATATAACAGTGACTTCCATCTACCTTACCTCTTCGTCTTGTGCACCGGCACATCGTTCTTGGAGGTGGCTGATGCTGATGCGATTGAAAGAGTGGCCTGTAACCAGAAAAGATTTACTCCTATGTTGACTAACAACATATGAACATATAACGAGAAAGTCTGAATCCTGAGAGCTGCAGACTAAAACAATGGTGAATCTGTTGGAAGGGCCTAAATGAACTCCAACCATTCGCCAAGGGCCCTGATCGGACACCAACTGTTCCTGGTGGCAAAATGCCTCACCTCTACTTATTCCCCAGGCCACACTTTTTCATTTTTTATAAAGGACCCAAAAGTTAGAACATAAACAGGAATACATGGCCATTTCGATTAACGAGCTAATGTTGCCTGTAATAAGGACAGAACGTACACATAATACCTGCAGTTGTGACAGAAAATAAGCTTAAGGTCGACTCGTGATACACTATGTATGCTGCGCCTGTAGTCGTGATAGGATTTGTCATGTCTGTAGACGTGACAGAGTTCGTAAATTGCGCCTTATTACTGAACCTCCTACTGGAAGACAGACCGATATCCAGGACTTGGGCCGGACACCAACACCCTCAGCCCGAGTTTGTAGATGAAGTAAGCATGCCTGGGAGAAGGTGATGTCCGCAAAGGCAGGCTTGGGATGACTGCTTATAAAGAAAACAATGATTTTTCTTTTAGACCCAACAAACTAGAAAATAAAAGTCAGAGAAAAACAATAATGTGAGAGAGGCTCTAATGGCACAAGCCACGCGTGCGAGCCACCACAAGAAAAATTGTATTGCGAGCCACAGATGACCAAGTAATGCGAGCGGGTCTGAAGGCAGAAAAATACATGGAACCTACTTGTGGTGGGACCACGCAGCCGGCCTCGAATGGCGGAGTTTATGTGTGTAACATTTAAACGGAGAAGCCATGCGCGGGAGACTAATGGTGGAGCCATGCGTGAGGGACTCTAATGGCTGAGTCATACGTGTAAAACTAAAACGGAGAAGCCATGCGTGAGACTCTAATGGTGGAGTCATATGTGTAAACTAAAACGGAGAAGCCATGCGTGAGAGACTAATGGCTGAGCCATGCACGAGAGACTGATGGCAGAGTCCTGTGTGTAAAACTAAAATGCAGAAGACATGCGTGAGAGACTGTAATAGCGGAGCCATGCGTGAGACTCTAATGGCGGAGTCATATGTGTAAACTAAAACGGAGAAGCCATGCGTGAGAGACTCTAATGGCGGAGCAGTTTGTGTAACACTAAAACAAAAGCCATGCGTGAGAGACTAATGGCGGAGTCATATGTGTAACACTAAAACAGAAGCCATGCGTAAGAGACTCTAATGGCGGAGCCATGCGAGAGAGACTCTAATGGCGGAGTCCTACGTGTAAAACTAAACAGAGAAGCCATGCGTGAGACTCTAATGGTGGAGTCATATGTGTTAACTAAAACGGAGAAGCCATGCATGAGAGACTGATGGCAGAGTCCTGTGTGTAAAACTAAAACGGAGAAGCCATGTGTGAGACTCTAATGGTGGAGTCATGTGTAAACTAAAACGGAGAAGCCATGCATGAGAGACTCTAATGGCGGAGCCGTATGTGTAACACTAAAACAGAGAAGCCATGCGTGAGAGACTAATAGCGGAGCCATGCGTGAGAGACTAATGGCAGAGTCCTGTGTGTAAAACTAAAACGGAGAAGCCATGCGTGAGACTCTAATGGTGGAGTCATGTGTAAACTAAAACGGAGAAGCCATGCATGAGAGACTCTAATGGCGGAGCCGTATGTGTAACACTAAAATAGAGAAGCCATGCGTGAGAGACTAATAGCGGAACCATGCGTGAGAGACTAATGGCAGAGTCCTGTGTGTAAAACTTAAACGGAGAAGCCCTGTGTGAGCGACTCTAATGGTGAATTTTTTATTTTCTTTTTCTTTCTTTTTTTAAAATATAAACCACTTATGCAGCACCAGTATGACTTGTGGACTCGCATAACCATGACCCCCTCCGACAATAAACCTAGGACGCTAACCAGCCTACAACCATATTGTACACCTAACGAACATGAAGAACGATCATCGGGCCCCTGAAGCAAAGAGACTGAACTGGATGACCTTACAGTGACAATAAGTAATTGAAACGTGAGCCAGACCTAATGGGAAATGCATAGACATTAGTGATCCGAACCACGCGCATGAATGAAACATTAAACCAACCGAAAAATTTAAACAGATGGGAGAAAATCAAGAGCCAGGGGCATTGCAGTTCGCTAAGAGAAGACCCTTACCGTGACAAACGAATGAACAACTGTGAAAACATAGTAGGAACTTACTCCTATTGGCCCACTGTCCGCTAGGGAGCTATTTAGTTAACTGGGGCAGGAGACCAATCTGAGTGAATGCGAACCAGAAGTAAAGGAGACCAGTCTGAGCGAATGCAAACCAGGACTAAAGAACAAACTTTTTTTTTTTCTCGAAGTGAACAGAAAAGGTAGACCTATGGAATGTAACAACCACTGAGGAAAGAAACGTAAGCCTGAAAAGAAAGCAGCTATGTTTATCGGAAGAGCAGACCCAAGCGGTGTGCCGATTGCCCTAGTAAGAATACTGAGTAACCATTATGTAGCAATGAAAAGAAATGCAGCTTTAAGTGGAAGCAGAGTATAACACATAATGTAACAACAAGTGGGTGAACACAGCTCTGAATGTAAGTGGTGCCTAAAAACATGGTATGGGCATAGCTCTGAGTATGAGCATGAAGAACATGGTATAAAGCAGCCGTATGAATGCAATCTGAAAGCGAGCAAAGTATTAATGTAATGCAACAGCGGACGCATGAACGCAGCTCTAGTAGTGAATGGTGTATAGGACAAAATGTAAATGCAGACACACGGACGTAGCTTTGAGGTAACAATCTTTCGACAATTAGCGCCCAACCCCCTTCACCCCAGAGCGCTGCAAGTCACGGACCGTGTAACCTAGTCCGATCCTACTGTGAATGCCAGCACTCGCCTGGCACCTTCTGCCATTGCCCAGGCACGAACAAACCTCCACATGACGCTGCAGGAGTGTTTTTTTTTTTTTTTTAACGACCATTGATACATGACCCTTCCAACAACTAATTGAATAAAATACCATCACTTAACACAGCGTGCGTAGCTTGGAGACACGCGTCCCATATGTAACAGGTATCAGAAATCATGCGACCATACCTATTCTAGGCACATGCTTACACCAATAACAATTTGCAATAGCCCCCAACAAGCCCCTAAACAGCCGGACAAAATATACTAACAACAGTCATTTGACCATTAGCGCCCAACTCTGCTTCGTCCCAGTGTATGCGCAGACCGCAATGTGGGTCTCGTGCAAACAAGTCTGATTTTACCATGAACACCAGCACTCGCCTGGCACTTTCTGCCGCTGCCCAAGTGTGGACGAGCCTCTGCACGATGCAGCTGCATTTTATTTTTATTTTTTTAAATCGACCATTGATCCACATTTACCATCACTTAAACACAGCATGCACAGCTTGAGCCAACTGCAGACAAGCTACCCTGCACGTAAACCAGGTATCAGAAAACATACAACCATGCCCACTCTAAGCACATGCTACCCCAATACTGTATGCAATGGCCCCACCAGGCCTCTGAAATAGCCGGACAAACAATACAACCATCGTTCGACCCTTAGCGCCCAACTCGGCTTCATCCCAGAGCACTACATGTGGTGGACCTGCAGCGTGGGTCCCGTGCAACAACTCCTGATCCTACCATGAATACCAGCGCCCTCCTGAGACATTCTGCCATCGCCCAGCCGTAAGGAGCCTCCACACTATGCTGCTGTATCCTAGAGCTGACTCAGAGGTAGTGAAATCAGCTGAATCAGCATCAGCCTGGGCCCACAGGTGCCTATAAATAGCCTAGCAATCAGCCAGCCTGGGCCCACAGGTACGTATGATTAGCCTTGTAATCAGCCTCCCCTCCCACAAATGCAGCAATATCTTGCTTATACTTTGTTGAAACACCTTTTGATTTTATTACAGCACTCAGTCTTTTTGGGTATGAGTCTGTCAGCATGGCACATTTTGACTTGGCAAGATCTGCCCACTCTTCTTTGCAAAAACACTCCAAATCTGTCAGATTGCGAGGGCATCTCTAGGTGCATGGCCCTCTTCAGATCACCCCACAGATTTTCCATCGGATTAAGGTCTGGGCTCTGGCTGGGCCATTCCAAAACTTTAATCTTCTTCTGGTGAAGCCATTCCTTTGTTGATTTGGATGTATTCTTTGGGTAGTTGTCATGCTGAAAGATGAAGTTCCTCTTCATGTTCAGCTTTCTAGCAGAAGCCTGAAGGTTTTGTGCCAATATTGACTGGTATTTGGAACTGTTCATAATTCCCTCTAGCTTAACTAAGGTCCCAGTTCCAGCTGAAGAAAAACAGCCCCAAAGCATGATGCTTCCACCACCATGCTTCACTGTGGGTATGGTGTTCTTTTGGTCATGTGCAGTGTTGTTTTTGTGCCAAACATATCTTTTGGAATTATGGCCAGAAAGTTCAACCTTGGTTTCATCAGACCATAACACCTTTTCCCCACATGCTTTTGGGAGACTTCAGATGTGTTTTTGCAAAATGTAGCCTGGCTTGGATGTTTTTCTTCTTAAGAAAAGGCTTTCGTCTGGCCACTCTAACCCATAGCCCAGACATATGAAGAATACGGGAGATTGTTGTCACATGTACCACACAGCCAGTACTTGCCAGATATTCCTGCAGCTCCTTTAATGTTGCTGTAGGCCTCTTGGTAGCCTCCCAGACCAGTTTTCTTCTCGTCTTTTCATCAATTTTGGAGGGACGTCCAGTTCTTGGTAATGTCACTGTTGTGCCATATTTCCTCCACTTGATGATGACTGTTCTCACTGTGTTCCATGGTATATCTAATGCCTTGGAAATTCTTTTGTACCCTTCTCCTGACTGATACCTTTTAACAATGAGATCCCTCTGATGCTTTGGAAGCTCTCTGTGGACCATGGCTTTTGCTATGGGATGCGACTAAGAAAATATCAGGAAAGACCAACTAGAGCAGCTCAACTTTATTTGGGGTTAATCTGAGGTACTTTAAATGATGGCAGGTGTGTGCTGACTCCTATTTAACATGATTTTGAATGTGATTGCTTAATTCTGAACACAGCTACATACCCAGTTATAAGAAGGTGTGCACACTTATGCAACTACATTATTATTTTATTTATTTTTTCTTCCCTCCACCTAAAAGGTTTGTTTTTCAATTGAGTTGCACAGTTTATAGGTCACATTAAAGGTGGAAAAAGTTCTGAAATGATTTATCTTTGTCTAATTTTTTTACATCACAGAAACCTGACATTTTAAAAGCGGTGTGTAGACTTTTTATATCCACTGTATATATCTACATCTCTCTCTCTCTTTATACATACTATATATATATATATATATAGTTCATCTCTATATCTATAAATATGTATACCTTTATTTAGATGATATGACGTTTGTTATTATCACAATAATAATGGTTGAATGCCTCTTTTTGAAAGGGCTACTTCATCTCTGAATTATAGGTAATCATTTTTTTTCGTCATACTTTTATTTAGACGTTATCTAAAAATAAAAAACTTTGGTTGTCATAGTGATATTGTTACTAGAGATGAGCGAATTTCATATTTTGAAATTCGAGTTCGGGTTGTGGTATAATCTGAATTGCGAGAGGTTTCCAACCAGTGGCGTAACTAGAGTGTTATGGGTCCCAGTGCAAACTTTGGATCGGGCCCCCCACCCCCATTTTTATAGAGGCGGCAGATTTTCTTTACACTAAGGGCTCTTTCACATGAGCGGATGCCGTGCGGGTAATCCGCTGCACGAAAGAGAGCCAAGCCCCGCTCCGGACAGCAGAGACCCGGAGCATTAACATGACTGGTAATGCTCTGTGCCTCTCTGTGATCTTTTTACTACAAAATCACAGAGAGATAAAGTTGTCACCGTGATTTTGTAAGAAAAAGATCACAGAGAGGCACGGAGCATTATCAACCATGTTACTGCTCCGTGTCTCTGCTGTCCGGAACGGGGCTTGGCTGTCATTCACGCAGTGGATTACCGCATAGGATCTTCTTGTGTTAAAGAGCCCTAAACCCAATGCATGGCTACACTTGCCCAGTCCTAATAAAATCTGGTCCTACCTCATTCAGGGTGTCACTGGCGTCGGCGTGATGTCCACTGGATCCAGAACAAGGTCCCTGTGGTGATAAAGAAAAAAAGAATAATCACATAAGCAAGGCATGGTGACTGCCCCTGTGAAATCACCAGCAGGAGGCGCTGTGCTGGCCTGTAAGACAGAGCCATGCCAATGTATAGCAGGGTGATATAGGACATTTCCCCTAAATGCTACTACACAGTACTAATTTCCACATTGTGGCCCCTCACAGTACTAATGCCCACCTTGTGGCCCCTCACAGTAATTAAGCCCACCTTGTGGTCCCTTCAAAATAGTAATGTCCTCCTTGTGGCCCCTCACAGCAGTTATGCCCACCTTTGTTCCTGTCACAGTAGTTATGCCTACTTTTGTGTCCCCTCACTGTAGTTATGCCCAGATATATGCCCCCTCACAATATTTATGCCCAGATATGTGCCCCCTCACAGTAGTTATGCCCAGATATGTGCGCCTTACAGTCATTATGCCCAGATATGTGCCTCCATCACACAAGTTATAGCCAGATATGTGCCTCTCACAGTAGTTATGCCAAATATGTGCCCCTCACAGTAGTTATGCCAGATATGTGCCCCTCACAGTGGTTATGCCAGATACAGTTGCAAGAAAAAGTATGTGAACCCTTTGGAATGATATGGATTTCTGCACAAATTGGTCATAAAATGTGATCTGATCTTCTTCTAAGTCACAACAATAGACAATCACAGTCTGCTTCAACTAATAACACACAAAGAATTAAATGTTACCATGTTTTTATTGAACACACCATGTAAACATTCACAGTGCAGGTGGAAAAAGTATGTGAACCCCTAGACTAATGACATCTCCAAGAGCTAATTGGAGTGAGGTGTCAGCCAACTGGAGTCCAATCAATGAGATGAGATTGGAGGTGTTGGTTACAGCTGCCCTGCCTTATAAAAAACACACCAGTTCTGGATTTGCTTTTCACAAGAAGCATTGCCTGATGTGAATGATGCCTCGCACAAAAATTGTTTATAAATGGAGAAAGTTCAGCACTGCTGCTACTCTCCCTAGAAGTGGCCGTCCTGTAAAGCTGACTGCAAGAGCACAACGCAGACTGCTCAATGAGGAGAAGAAGAATCCTAGAGTGTCAGCTAAAGACTTACAAAAGTCTCTGGCATATGCCAACATCCCTGTTAGCAAATCTACGACACGTAAAACACTAAACAAGAATGGATTTCATGGGAGGATACCACAGAGGAAGCCACTGCTGTCCAAAAAAACATTGCTGCACGTTTACAGTTTGCACAAGAGCACCTGGATGTTCCACAGCAGTAGTGGCAAAATATTCTGTGGACAGATGAAACCAAAGTTGAGTTGTTTGGAAGAAACAAACAAGACTATGTGTGGATAAAAAGAGGCACAGCACACCAACATCAAAACCTCATCCCAACTGTGAAGTATGGTGGTGGGGGCATCATGGTTTGGGGCTGCTTTGCTGTGTCAGGACCTGGACGGATTGCTATCATCAAAGGAAAAATGAATTCCCAAGTTTATCAAGACATTTTGCAGGAGAACTTAAGTCCATCTGTCCACCAGCTGAAGCTCAACAGAAGATGGGTGTTGCAACAGGACAACGACCCAAAGCATAGAAGTAAATCAACAACAGAATGGCTTAAACAGAAGAAAATAAGCCTTCTGGAATGGCCCAGTCAGAGTCTTGACCTCAACCCGATTGAGATGCTGTGGCATGACCTCAAGAAAGCGATTCATACCAGACATCCCAAGAATATTGCTGAACTGAAACAGTTTTGTGAAGAGGAATGGTCAAGAATTACTCCTGACCGCTGTGCACGTCTGATCTGCAACTACAGGAAACGTTTGGTTGAAGTTATTGCTGCCAAAGGAGGTCCAACCAGTTATTAAATCCAAGGGTTCACATACTTTTTCCACCTGCACTGTGAATGTTACATGGTGTGTTCAATAAAAACATGGTAACACTTAATTCTTTGTGTGTTATTAGTTTAAGCAGACTGTGATTGTCTATTGTTGTGACTTAGATGAAGAGCAGATCACATTTTATTACCAATTTGTGCAGAAATCCATATCATTCCAAAGGGTTCGCATACTTTTTCTTGCAACTGTATGTGCCCCCTCACAGTGGTTATGCCAGATATGTGCCCCCTCACAGTAGTTATACCCAGATATGTGCCCCTCACAGTGGTTATGCTGTTGTGTTCCCCCTCACTCTAGTTGTTGCCCCCTTTTTACAGCTTTATGAAACAAAACAACAACAACAACACATACTTACCCTCTTCCCTGATGACGTGCTCCCACACATACATCGCATTTCTGTCTGTGCTGCAGGCCGATTCCCGGGCCTTCAGCGCTCCTCCCATAGCCAGCAGCGTGATGTGCGGCCTGCAGAGGGAGCGCCTGAGCTCTGAATAATAGTGAAGCAGGGAGCTGCTTCACTCTGAAAACAAACAGCAGTGACAAGAACTGCCGGGCCGGGTCAGTGCGCCCCCCCCCCCTCTTCCCCTCTGCGCCCTCTTATGTTTGAAGAGCGCTCTGACGGGGACAGGAATTCTCACTGTACTTCATGCCGGGCCCTGTCAGAGCACTCCTATTACATGTGAGTGCAGCGGGCCCCCTCCCCTCGCTGGGCCCGGTCGCGGTCACACCATCCGCGATCGTTACGCCCCTGACTCCTGCATAACGGAAACCTAATGGATCCGTTATGCAGGCCATAGACATCTATTATGACAGAATCAATAACGGAATGCCTCTAAAGGCATTCCGTTATGGAGTTGCGTTATAGTCCATGGTAACGGAATCCATAACGCAATTCAGATTATACCACAACCCTAACCCGACCTCTAATTTCAAAATATGAAATTTGCTCATCCCTAATTGTTACCTATTGCAACCACATATATATTCATGAGGGAGAGCTCAGTCATTGTCCAAGGGTCATTATTGTGATGTCATGAAATACTGTGATGTCATGGAATGCTGTGATGTCATGGAATGCTGTGATGTGTGATGTCAGGTGCTCATTTGGATATAAAGCTGCTAATCTGCTGTCTTTTAAAGAGGACCTTTCACAACTTCTGAAATGTCTGTTTTAATATCTTCATGCATTGCCTGTGTAATAACAATTCTGGAGCATCTATTTTTATGTCTCTGTGTTGTGCCATTCCTGTATTATTTATACTAGAAGTTATGAATGAATTGCTATTAGCCTTCAGTAAGGGTACAGAGGGGAGGTAACCAGTTGGGGGTGGGGTGTACCTGCACAGACTGAAAATGGCAGCGCTGATTGGATGGAGTGAGTCTGTGCAGGTACAAACCCCCAACTTGTTACCTCCCCTCTGTACCCTTAATGAAGGCTAATAGCCATTCATTCATAACTTCTAGTAGAAATAATAAAGGACTGGTACAACATAGAGCCATAAGAATAGATGTTCCAGAATTGTTATTACATGGGGAATGGATGAAGCCAGGGCCGTTTCTTGGGGAGGGCGGGCCGGGCAGCCGCCCGGGGCGCTGTCAGAAGGGGGGCGCCGGCAGAGCACAGCAGGAGATGAGCGCTGCGCTTCCATTGTGGAAGCGCTCACTCATCTCCAAAGTCATCTCATCTGTATCGCCGTCCTCGGGACGGCTATACAAATGTCTGTAATGCGGCAGGGCAGGGAGAGGTGTGTCCCCTCCCTGTTCCTCTGATAGGCTGCCAGCACTAGGCCGGCAGCCTATCAGAGGCCGGTGCAGGCGGCGCGATGACGTCATCGCGCCACCTGAGCCAGCGAGGGACACAGGCCGGAAGAGGCCTGCATCGAATCCTGGAGGAGGTAAGTATAAGTTTTTTTTTTATATATGTAAAAATGACAATCCTGGCACATAAGGGGGGCTGCTGGCCTGGCGCAGACATAAGGGGGGCTGCTGGCCTGGCACAGACATAAGGGGGGCTGCTGGCCTGGCACAGACATAAGGGGGGCTGCTGGGCTGGCACAGACATAAGGGGGGCTGCTGGGCTGGCACAGACATAAGGGGGGCTGCTGGGCTGGCACAGACATAAGCGGGGCTGCTGGCACATAAGGGGGGATACTGGCTACTGGCACATAGGGGGGGCTGCTGGCACATAAGGGGGGATACTGGCTACTGGCACATAAGGGGAGCTGCTGGCACATAAGGGGGGCTACTGGCACATAAGGGGGGCTTCTGGCACAGACATAAGGGGGCTTCTGGCACAGACATAAGGGGGTCTGCTGGCACATAAGGGGGATACTGGCTACTGGCACATAAGGGGGGTGCTGGCACATAAGGGGGGCTACTGGCACATAAGGGGGGCTTCTGGCACAGACATATAGGGGGCTGCTGGCACATAAGGGGGGCTACTAGCTACTGGCACATAAGGGGGTCTGCTGGCACAGACATAAGGGGGCTTCTGGCACAGACATAAGGGGGTCTGCTGGCACATAAGGGGGGATACTGGCTACTGGCACATAAGGGGGGCTTTTGGCACAGACATAAGGGGGGCTACTGGCACATAAGGGGGGCTGCTGGCACATATGGGGGGCTTCTGGGACAGACATAAGGGGGTCTGCTGGCACAAACATAAGGGGGGCTGCTGGCACATAAGGGGGATACTGGCTACTGGCACATAAGGGGGGCTGCTGGCACATAAGGGGGCTACTGGCACATAAGGGGGGCTTCTGGCACAGACATAAGGGGGGCTGCTGGCACATAAGGGGGGCTACTGGCTACTGGCACATAAGGAGGGCTGCTGGCACAGACATAAGGGGGGCTACTGGCACATAAGGAGGGGCTACTGGCACATAAGGGGGGGGCTACTGGCACTTGATAGGGGGGTAACTGGCACATGATAGGGGGGCTACTGGCACATGTTAGGGGGCACTCAGGCTACTGGCACATGATGGTGGGGGGCTCTTATTACTGGCACATGATTGGGGGCATCTATGGGGGGCATCTTACTGGCACATGATATGGGGGCACATCTTTTACATGATTGGGGGGCATCTATTGGGGCACTTATTACTGGCACATTATTAGGTGGCACTATAGGGACATCTACAGAGGCTAAAAAGAAGGGGGATTTTATATGGGGGCTCTGTATAGGGGCATTTTATACTGGAACACATTATGGTGGGTACTATGGGGAAGGGGGGAGAGGAGCACTATGGGGTCATCTACGCGGGCACTGAGAAGGGGTATTTTATATTGGCACATTATGGGAATATTAGCTCAACTGGGGGCAATACAAAGGGGTATGTTTTGCACATTATAAGGATAATTATTTCTACGGGGGGGGGGGGCATTATGGTGGGCTTTATTACTCCCCCATGGTATGACCCCCTAGTATCAGCACCAGACTCTCTCTGCTCTGCTATCCCTCTGCCCCTTAATCCTTTTTATGAAATCTTTCTCATTAGGATAAAACACATCAGCTCCGCCGAGCCCCCAGCCAAAGTGTTAAAGTGGCGTCCGAGATCCCCAAGGGCCAAGCCAAGTAATTGTAAGTTTTCATGTGAAATATGTTTATGTTATACACACATAGCATACATAACATACACTGTGCCACACAATATGCAGTATACCTCTACACTGTGTAGGGGTTAGGCTCCATTCACACGTCCACAAAATGGGTCCGCATGCGTTCCGCAATTTTGGGATTTTTTTTGACACTCGCCCTGAGAGAAATTTTACCTGGAAACTGCACTGCATGAAGCTATTAAAACAGACATGTCAGGAGTGGTGAAAGGTCCTCTTTAAAAGACAGCAGATTAGCAGCTTTATATCCAAATGAGCACGTGACATCACAGTATTTCATGACATCCCAATAATGACCCTTGGATAAGAACACCAGAGACTATTGAGGCGGCTCATTTCTCTGCAGGAGGGCGATTGGAAAGGTCAGAGCAGGTAGTCTGGAGGGAGGTAGACACATGTCTAGACACATGTCTGCAGTATGCTTCAGCAATGATAAAGTATGGTTGGCATTAGGAATGGAACTCATCATTCCATTCCTCCCCTCTTGGTGCGAGTGGGCTGGTCCTACTTCCTGCCAGGAGGGGAAGCTCTAGATAGTTTGACAGTTAGCTGAGCAAGCCTGGAGTGAGGGAGCATGTCCATCTGTTCCCGCTCCATGAGCCTTGGGACTGAAGATACAGCTCATCTGTGAGGGCCACTACTCCAGGAAGACTGCAGGGTCCAGGCCACCAGCAGATCTGCAAGCTACAGCATACCAAATCAGCAGAGTTACCAGCACTACAGCTACACAGACTAAGCTGCAAGGTGAGGGATAACAAGTTAAGACACCCAGCACCACAATTCAGGACAGGTACATGCAAAAGTCTGCACAAGTATAGTGTCAGCTTATTGCTGTTACCAAAGCTATATCAGGAGAGAGAGAACTACTCTAGAGTACTCTGCCATCTATCCTGCCACCATACATCATTATCTGGTGATAGAGACATTGCACCTTATACAGACGACAGCTGGATGTACTGTGACACATTTTTTTGCACTCAGTAAAGAAAACATTTGTTCTTCTATGTCTGCCTGATTCCTTCATATCACCTTTTCACTGCACTGAACCCCAGGGAGTGACGGCCTGAGCAAGCACACCGTAACATAGAAGTGAATGGGGCTTCAGTGAAAAACGCATTGCATCCGGAAGCAAGTGCGGATGAGATGCGTTTATTACTGATGATTGCTAGGAGATGTTGTTTGTAAATCTTCCGTTTTTTATCATTCACGTGAAAAACGCATCAAAACACATTGCACTCGCTCGGAAAACACTGAACAACTGAACGCGCGATCGCTGGCAAAACTGACTGAACTTGTTTGTAAAATGGTGCGAGTTTTACTGAACGCACCCTGAACGCATCCGGACCTAATCCGTCACTCTTGTGTGAAAGGGGCCTTAAATGACTAGCGAAACGTCTTCAAGAGAAAATATCATGACCTAGATCAATGAGAACCTTCGCAGACATATTGCACGCCATATAGTTCTGTAGTGATTTAATTGAGGGAAAAGGTCCTGGCAGGGCACTACATGTTCCTAATACAATTTTTGCAGAACAAACATGGTATTTTTATTATACACTCAGTAACACACACCCTGTAGTTATTTTGTTATAGTCGCAGGAAGTCAGCTTTATGTGTGTTTATGTGGAAATGTGTGTTGTTTGGTACTATTAGCAGAAGATCTTATATTATTAGCTATTATAAATGATCTTTGGAGGCTAAGTTTAGAAATGGACCCTACATGCCAAAGTTCATATGGCAGTTTGGAAATGGGCTGCCGTTAGTTTTTTTATTATCATGTTGTATCTACTGGGTTTGCTTAGGATGTTATTATTGCTCTATGAGAACTTTTATATGTTTGTATAAAAAAATTATTCTCATATGCGCTTATTTTATCTTGTGGTTTTGTGTACGACTCCCATCTCCCAGCTAGCTTTCATTTATGATATTCCCACAGACCACCAACAGCTTCTAGGAAATTTGATTAAAGCAGAAACAAACAGACTCCTGGCTGTGTGGTCCATATCATGGGCTTGACTACCAGAGTAGCTGACATAGCAGTTTCTATGTAGTTCAGCAACTAAGGGGATCTATCTCCACTGCTCTAGTGGTGAAATGCAGGTGAAATTCCCTGCTGTGCATTATCCCTGTTCTGTGACATCACTGTGTGCATTTCACCAGCATTGCAGTATTACTCATGTCTTTTAACATCACTGATTAGATTATCTCTGTATTGTTAAATCACTGTGTCCATTAGTATTATTAATTATTTTAAAGCACCATTAATTCCATGGTGCTGTATATCCAGCCGAGGTTACACAGAATAAAAAAACAGAATAAACAAGAAACTATTAACAGACTGGTACAGAGGTGTAGAGGACCCTGCCCTCAAGAGCTTACAATCTATAAGGGAAGGGGAGAACACAATAGGTGAGGGTATAGGCTGCTCTTGTGGCTGTGTGGTGGAAGCATGCTCATTGCAGATGGTAGGCTTTCCTGAAGAGGTGGGGGCTTTGGATGTTGGGGCAGTGAGTTCCAGAGTAGGGGAGAAGTACATGAGAAATCTTGTAGTAGATTGTGTGAGTAACAGATGAGAGGAGAACTGAGGACGAGGTCCTGTGACGATCTGAGATTACGTGTGGGGATATATCGAGAAAGCAGGTCAGAGATGTACAGAGGGGACAGGTTGTGGACGGTCTTATATGTAGTTGTAAGTATTTTAAACTAAATTTGCTGGGCAATGGGGAGCCAGTGAGGGGATTGGCAGAGGAGAAACGAGGGCAGAGGTGGATTAACCAGAGTTGAGAATAGATTGGAGGGGAGCGAGAGTGGTGGATAGGAGGCCACACAGGAGAATGTTGCAGTAGTCCAGGCGGGAGATGACAAGAGCATGCACTAGTATTTTAGTTGACTCAGGGGTGAGTAAGGCGCGAATATGAGAGATTTTCTTAAGTTGGAAACGGCAGGTTGGGGTGAGGGTTTGGATGTGTGGCTTAACGAACAGGGCAGAATCCAATGTTACCCCCAATCAGTGGCTTGCGAGACTAGAGAAAGTGTTGTGTTATATTAACTGTGATGGACAGGTCAGGTAGGGGGGAAAGACAATGAATTCAGTTTTCTCCATGTTGAGTTTTAGGAAGCGGGAAGAGATGAATGAAGATATTGCTGACAGACACGCTGGGATTCTGGATAGGAGGGAAGCAACATCTGGGCCGGAGAGGTAGATTTAAGTGTATACAGCATAGAGGTGGTATTGGAAGCCATGGGACTCTATGAGCTGTCCCAGGCCGAAGGTATAAGTGGAGAAAAGCAGGGAACACAGGACAGAGCCTCGAGGGACACCAACAGAGAGGGGGCATGATGAGGAGGTAGTGTATGAATGGGAAACGTTGAAGGTTCTGTTGGTGAGGTACAATTAGATCTAGGAGAGGGCTAGGTCTTTGACGCCAAGGAAAGAGAGGATTTGTAGGAGGAGAGAGTGATCAACAGTATTGAAGGCAGAGGAAAGGTCAAGATGGAGGAGCACAGAGTAGTGCCATTTAGCTTTGGCAGCTAGATCGTTGGTGACTGGTTAGGGCAGTTTCAGTGCAGTGATTTGGTCTGAAGATTGATTGCATCTGATCAAAAAATTTGTGGGATGAGAGGTGAGAGGACAATTCGAGATGGGCATGTTGTTCTAGGAGTTTGGATGCATGATCAGTGTACTGTGAAATCAATGTGTTAATTTTCCTTGTAGTGTGACATCACTGTATTTATTATCCCTATACTGTGACATCACTGTATTAATTATCCCTATACTATGACATCACTGTGTGCATTATCTGTACTGTAACATCACTGTATTATCATTATACTGTGACATCACTGTGTTTATTATCGTTATACTGTGAAATCACTGTGTTTTTTATCAGTGTACTGTGACATCACTGTATTCATTATCCCTATACTATGACATCACTGTGTGCATTATCTGTACTGTGATATCACTGTGTTTACTATCGTTATACTGTGACATCACTGTGTTTATTATAGTTATACTGTGACATCACTGTATTCATTATCCCTATACTGTGAAATTTTTCTACTATACGGACATCACTGTGAACATTACCCCCCTATTATTACATCAGTGTTTGCATTATACCACTATTATTTCATGACTATGTGCATTATTCCTTTACTGTGACATTTGTGTGTGCATTGTCCGGTGCGTTAAGGAAACCAGAAGCTTTTCTGAACTTTTTGCTGAAAGTAGTCATGGCTGATTGGGGGCCCATTATGAGTTGAGCTATGGGTCCTATCACGGGCGTAGCTAAAAGCTCAGGGGCCCTGGTGCAATGGTTCAGCTTGGGCCCCCCTTTGCTCATTGCTTTGTGGCCAGTGGAAGGAAAGCACATAGCATTCGTTCTGCCTGAGGCAAAAATTGATATGGCACAAAGGTCTCTGGCCCCCCTTAGGCTCCTGGGCCCGGTAGCTACTGCTACCTCTACACCCCTCCCCTCTGCCCTATGATTATTTGTTACACCCTGGTCAATACGTCTTTGCTAATGATAAAAATTTCTAATGGGAAGAAATGGAGGATGTAAACCAACAAGAAGGGATCTCTATGAAGATGAAGTGCTTTGCTAGAAAAATAACTTGACAATAAGCTAATTGTGATCTAATCGTATCTCCGGTCGCTTTCCAGCATGAGTGCCGGGTTTCAGCTTGTCAAAAACTGGTGCATGCACAGTTTTTTGTCCAGCCAAAACCCAGCCTTCATGCCGGAAACTGGCCAAATCCCTCTGGATCCTGTCATAGTCAATGGGCCCTGGCGGTGTGCAACCAGATACGGTGAACTCCGGAAGGCTGTTCCTCTGCCAGATAGCTTTACCTCATGTGTGAAAGTTGGTCTAATCTGTGCCACTTCTTTGGCATTAGAGTTGTGGATTTCATCTCCAAAAATATGTCTAAAAGATAGACAAAAGTTCTCCACACCCACAGAAGGAAATGTTGAGGATGTCAGAAAATGTCATTCTTTTTGGAGCATCTGAGTAATAAATATGTGTTGCATAAGATGTGCCAAAACTTTGGTGCAGAAAAGACATGGAGGTGGCATTCTTAGCATAGCATGTGGGCAAACTTGTTTTCCGGTGCAAAATTGCTTAATTTCTTAAAGGGTTTCTACCACCAGATTTTGCTTCTGTATTCGGCGCAGGCGCAGTGACTGTCAGACCGCTACCTGCGCCGGCATCTTCACTGCGGTCCGACAGTCACTGCGCCTGCGCCGAATACGGAGGAGCACGGAGCAGGTGCTGGAATTCGAGATGGAGCGAGGTTGGCTGTCAATCAAGAGGAGCGGGGCAGGCTGGAGGGACGCGGTGGGTGGCAGAAATAGTGAGTAGACGGAGCCTCTAGGTACTGAAAAGACGCCCCCATAGCACCTAGAGGCTCATTTGCATATCAATAAAAGTATGTTTTTAAGCTTAACGGCAGCAGACAAAGGTGATACAAGAGCACTGTTAGGTAGTGCAGACATTAGCAGATTGCTAGTGTCAGTCAGTGAAAAATCTCAAAATCTGGTGGTAGAAACCCTTTAAAGGTGTTTTTTCTATTGCCCCCATGATAATGGAGCATTGGTGTGCAGGTGTGACCAATAGAAGTGAATAGAGTGGTGGTCACACGTGCGCACCACTCCTCCAGTCTCATGAGATGCTTTGGGACCTCCGTTCTTCTGATCACTGGGGTCCAGCAGTCGGACCCCTGGCAATCAGATACTTATCCCTTATCATGTGGATAGGAAATGAGTATTGCTTTTGGGGAAATCCGTAAAAAATTTCATATATACTCCAAAAATATACCGTAATTTTTGCCCTATAAGACGCACCGGCCCATAAGATGTACGTAGGTTTTAGAGGAGGACAATAAGAAAAGAAATATTTTTCATTAGACCTAAGGTCAGACCATCAATCAGACCCCTAATATTAATCAGACCTCATCTGACTGTCACGGAAGGTGTACAGAAAACTAGAAGACACAAAATGAAGATCCGACTGACTGGATCCAAAACTAAGGAACCAAATGGAAAGCCCTGCAACAGACCTGGCTCTCTCCCTAACTGCTCAGCCTATGCAAAAATCTCAATGGTAGATGATCGCATATCCTCGTTCCTCGACTGTATAACACCTGAACACCCTATAATAGTGAGGGGACACGACCACCGGCTCCCTACACTTGATACGGAGGGAGTCAGGGTTACCTGGGATCCAGCAAACAGGAAAACACAAATGAATGAACAAAACTTATCTGTAGAAGACTCAGTAGTAGCATCCAGCATGCACACACTCCAGGAAGTTGTATAAACCGCAAAGTGATGCAGTATGGGAAGGGATTTAAAGGGATGAAATCAGTGCAATTACATAACAGTTACATGAGATTACATTACATTACAATTACATGAGAGAGGCTAACAAGATGACAAAACCAAAGCAAAACAAAAGAACCTCAAGCAGCAGGTTCTGAAGAACGTCTGGTGGTGACAGTACCCCTCCTTCTACGAGTGGACTCCGGACACTCAGAGCCCACCTTCTCAGGATGGGACCTATTAAAAGCCCTGATGAGACGAGTTGCCTTAATGTCAGTCACTGGGACCCACATCCTCTCCTCAGGACCATATGAACGAGGTACTTGAGAGAACCGCGGACAACACGAGAATCCACAATCCTAGAGACCTGAAATTCAAGATTACCATCAACCACAATCGGAGGAGGAGGCAAAGACGAGGGTACAATGGGTTGGACATAAGGTTTTAATAAGGACATGAAAAACATTATGGATCTTCCAAGTCTGAGGAAGATCAAGACGGTAGGCAACAGGATTGATGACGGACAAGATTTTGTAAGGCCCAATAAACTTAGGACCCAACTTCCAGGAGGGAACCTTCAATTTGATATTCTTAGTAGACAACCACACCAGATCACCAACATTCAGGTCCGGACCATGCATACGTCTCTTATCCGCCACACACTTATATCTCTCACTCATGCTCTTTAGATTATCCTGAATCTTTTGCCAAATAGATGACAAAGACGAGGAGAATCTGTCCTCATCAGGTAAACCAGAAGACCCCTCTCCAGAGAATGTCCCAAACTGCGGATGAAACCCATATGCACCAAAAAATGGTGACTTATCAGAGGACTCCTGACGACGGTTATTTAAAGCAAACTCAGCAAGGGACAAAAAAGAACACCAATCCTCCTGATTCTCCGCCGCAAAACAGCGCAGATATGTTTCCAGATTCTGATTGACGCACTCCGTCTGGCCATTCGA
This sequence comes from Bufo gargarizans, assembly GCF_014858855.1. Lineage (NCBI taxonomy): Eukaryota > Metazoa > Chordata > Amphibia > Anura > Bufonidae > Bufo > Bufo gargarizans. The sequence continues at coordinate 70,354,120 of NC_058085.1, read as the reverse complement.
CTGCGGGTGGAAAGCAGAAGAGAATGACAACCGAACCACCAAGCGAGAACAGAAAGCCTTCCAGAATCTGGAAACAAACTGTGTGCCCCAATCAGAGACCACGTCAGAAGGAATACCATGCAATTTGACAATGTGATCAATAAATGCCTGCGCCAGCATCTTAGCATTGCGCAAGCCAGGAAAAGGAATGAAATGCACCATTTTGCTAAAACGGTCCACCACCACCAGAATCACAGTCTTCCCTGAGGAACGAGGCAGGTCCGTAATGAAGTCCATGGACAGATGTGTCCAAGGACGGGAAGGAATGGGTAACGGAAGGAGAGGACCTGATGGCCGTGAATGAGGGACTTTGGCACGAGCACAGGTCTCGCAGGCTGCCACAAAACCCTCAACCGACTTACGAAGCGCCGGCCACCAGAATCTCCGAATGATGAGATCCACTGTGGCTCTACCCCCCGGGTGCCCAGCAAGGACAGTATCGTGGTGCTCCTTAAAAACCTTAAGGCGAGATGCACAAACAACCTCCCAGGAGGACAAAGATCAGGAGCCTCTGCCTGGGCTGCCTGAACCTCTGCCTCCAATTCAGGATAAAGAGCAGAGACCACCACACCTTCAGCCAAAATGAGACCCGGGTCTTCAAAATTCCCACCTCCCGGAAAACAACGTGACAGGGCATCCGCCTTCACATTCTTAACCCCAGGGCGGAACGTGACAACAAAATTAAACCTTGAAAAGAACAAAGACCATCTGGCCTGTCTCGGGTTCAGACGCTTGGCTGACTCCAAGTAGGCCAGATTCTTATGGTCGGTTAACACGGTACTAGAGTGTCTGGCTCCCTCTAGCCAATGGCGCCATTCCTCAAAAGACAACTTGATGGCCAACAACTCCCTATCTCCCACATCGTAATTTCTCTCTGCGGAGGAGAGTTTCTTCGAGAAAAAGGCACATGGTCGCCATTTGGCAGGAGAGGGACCCTGAGACAAGACCGCACCCACACCCACCTCAGAAGCGTCCACCTCAACTATGAAGGGCAGAGAGATATCAGGTTGTACCAAGATGGGAGCGGAAGCAAAACTCTCCTTAATACTAGAAAAGGCCTTACGCGCCTCTACCGACCAGGAGGAAAAATTTACCCCCTTTCTAGTCATATCAGTGAGTGGTTTAACAACAGAGGAATAATTAAAAATAAACTCCTGTAATAATTGGCAAAACCCAAAAAACGCATCAGCGCCTTCTGATTCTCAGGAAGCTCCCACTCAAGCACAGCACGGACCTTCTCGGGTCCATGCGAAAACCAGAAGCGGAGAGAAGAAACCCCAGAAATTGAATTTCTGGAACAGCAAACACACATTTTTCCAGTTTAGCGTACAATTTATTCTCCAGCAAGATGAGCAAGACCTGACGTAGGTGGTCCTTATGAGTTTTGAAATCGGGAGAAAAAATCACTAATACATATAATTAGATACACTAATACAAATTTCCCCATTAAATGATAAAAAATGCTGTTCACAAAATGCTGAAAGACGGCTGGAGCATTCATCAAACCAAAAGGCATAACCAAATTTTCAAAATGGCCCTCAGGGGTATTGAAGGCCGTCTTCCATTCGTCTCCTTCTCTGACCCTGACCAGGTTGTATGCCCCTCTTAGATCTAATTTGGAAAAGACTTTAGCCCCAACAACCTGGTTAAACAGGTCCTGGATTAGAGGAAGCAGATAAGGGTCACGAATAGTGATACTGTTCAGCTCCCTGAAATCCAGACAAGGTCTTAAAGAACCATCTTTTTTCTTAACAAAGAAAAAACCAGCGGCAACAGGTGACTTCGAGGGTCGTATGTGTCCTTTTCTCAGACTCTCAGAGATATAAGCACGCATAGCGACCCTTTCAGGTTGGGAAAGATTGTATAAACGAGATTTAGGCAGCTTGGCGCCTGGGATGAGATTAATAGGGCAATCGTACTCCCTGTGCGGGGGCAAATCCTGAACTCCACTCTCAGAGAAGACATCCAAAAATTCAGAGAGAAAAGATGGTACAGTCTTAGTAGCAACCTCAGAAACAGATGTTGTGAGGCAATTCTCTCTGCAAAAGTCACTCCAACCATTTATTTGCCTCGCTTGCCAATCAATGGTAGGGTTATGTTTAGTGAGCCAGGGTAGCCCCAACACTAGAGGAGTAGGCAACCCACTTAGGACGAAACATGACACATCCTCAACATGAGTATCACTCACAATCAAACGGATATTGTGAACTATGCCCTTTAACGATTTCTGAGAAAGTGGAATGGAATCAATAGCAAAAACAGGTATATCCTTTCCCAAAGTGCATACCTGGAAACCATGTGTTATAGCAAATTGATTATCAATGAGATTGACAGCTGCTCCACTATCTACAAAAATCTCACAAAAAATGTTCTTGCTCTCTAGCGCCACCCTGGCAGGTAGGACAAAACGGGAACTACAAGCAAACGGAAAACCTTCAATTTCCGCATCAACCTTGCCAATAGTAACAGATGGAACGTTTTTAAAGGATTTTTTTCTTTTTGTTTCTTTATTACTCTCAAAAAAACTGCCTGAATCTCCTAGAGGGACAAACATTTGCCAAATGATTTATACCTCCACAACAGAAACAAACCCTCCTCTGAGAGCTGAATCTTCTATTGTCAGAGGCAAGCAAACCCAGCTGCATGGGCTCCTGCTCAGAGGGGATTGAGAGAGACTGAGACCCCTGCGCACTGAATGAGACCGCCGCACTGTCCTTGGACTGAGTATGACAGGAAGGAGTGATCTCTCCTCTCTCTCTAAGACGCCTGTCAATACGAACGACCCGAGACATGGCAGTGTCCAAGGAGGTAGGTCTCTCATGAAAGGCAAATGCATCTTTCAATCCCTCTGAAAGACCATGGCAAAATTGACTTCGGAGTGCAGCATCATTCCAACCAGTATCAGCTGCCCATCTCTGAAATTCTGAACAGTATATATCTCTGCGGACTGTTTACCCTGGCATAAAACACGTAGTCCCAGGGCTAAAAAAAATTCATCCACTGAACGGAGGGGCCGTGCCCCCGCCGGTAGCGGAAAGGCCCAAGACTGAGCGTTATCCCTGAGCAGCGAGATGAAGATCCCCACCCTCTGCTCCTCATCACCAGAGGAATGGGGAAGTAGGCGAAAATGGAGTTTGCAAGCCTCTCTAAAACGAACAAAATTCTCACTACCCCCGGAGAACGTATCCGGGAGCGAGATATTAGGCTAAGAACGAACTCCATGAACGCAAGCTGAACCGGTCACCTGAAACTGAGAAACAGTTTTACGGAGATCTGCTACCTCCAATGAAAGAGCCTGCATGTGTTCAGTCAAAAGTGAAACCGGATCCATGCTTGATACGGTTTTGGCGGTTTATAATGTCACGGACAGCCCCAATCAGACCCCCAATGTTAATAAGATCCCAATAAGACCTCAGATCAGACCCCAAAGTGAACGACCCAAATCAGACCTATAAGAGCCACAATATAAATGAGACCCCCATTCAGGACTCTTATCATCAGAACCCTATCCTCTCATCAGCCCCCATTCTCTCATCAGCCCCCATTCTCTCATCAGCCCCCTAGCCTCTCATCAGCCCCCAGCCTCTCATCAGCCCCCTAGCCTCTCATCAGCCCCCAGCTTCTCATCAGCCCCCTAGCCTCTTATCAGCCTCCTAGCCTCTTATCAGCCTCCTAGCCTCTCATCAGTCCCAGCCTCTCTTCAGCCCCCTAGCCTCTCATCAGCCCCCTAGCCTCTCATCAGCCCCCCAGCCCCTCATCACCCCCCCCCCCCAAGCCCCTCATCAAGCCCCCAGTCTCTCATCAGTGCTCATGCATTGTATACAGGAGCAGGCAGTGTGAAGAATGTAAGGCAGAGCTGGTATGTGTGGCAGGAAAGCCTCCTCCGCCCCTCATCTGCCTGCTCCCGCGCTCCCACCAACTTTCTCCCCACAAATCTGCCGGCCGGTCCCTGTCAACCAGCACCAGTCAGGGCCAGCTGGTCTCTACACCAGCTACAGCAGACATGACATTACCACCCAGCGCACCCCGCGGCGGGTCCCCATTAGCTAGTACACGCTGCGGGCTCTCCCTCTTCACAGGTAACTCAGATGTGTGGTACATCGCAGGCTGCTGTTCATATGCAGCGCAGCCTGTGATGTGCCGAGAATAAGCAATGCGCCACACATTTTATAGTTCTTTGCCCTGTATTCACCCCATAAGATGCACTAGCATTTTCCCCCCCATTTTATTCTGTAAAAAATACGGTGCTAATAAAACCTACAGCTAAACCCCCAAAAAACAAGTCCTCACATAGCTCATTGAAAATAAAAAAAAGTTTGTGTCAGTCTATGGGGATACAATGCAATTTTAAGAATGCTTTTTTTTTTTTGTAAGTAGTAAAACATATAAATCAAACCATGGAAATTGGACCAGAGGATGTGGCGCAGGAGAAACTGATGAGTATAGGATTCTTTTTTTGTTTTATACAATTTACTGACATTAGGCTAGTTTGTTTTTTTTACCAAAAAACTTGGACAACTCCTTTAAGGGGTTATCGGTTTCTTTAATCAAAGTTAAAAAGGAACTAAACTTGGTACCCTGAATGTCTCATGCTCACCCTAACTTCTATACTTTATACTGACTGTTTGCACAAATTCATCTTTAATGATGTAATAACACAGAATGTTAATCTCCTCTTGGATTTACTCCTCGGCCTCATCAATAATTAATTCTCTTTCATTACCCCCAGAAGGCATATTTCACAATTAGACTTGATTGTTATGAAGTCAGTTGTTGAAATGCAAGATGTGTCTCAAATCTGGAGCTGTCTTTGATGTACTATGTTGTGAAGTTTATCTTCAAATCTGCCAGAATTATAAAGCAGCCCTCTAACCATCTCGTATGGGTACTGGAGGCCTTTTGAGATGATGAGTTTCTCCTTTAGGGTGACATCACAATCGACAGGAAATCAGTTCGGCATACCTAAAAGAGGCTAAGAGAAATCCATGCTATTCCCGCCAAAACAACCCTTTTCAGATTAATGGAACTGATTTTCAGGCACAGAAATTTCTGCAACAAAATCTGCCACATGTGAAGGCAACCTTAGCCTGTTGGGCCACCGCTGGGACATTTTCCACCTGGTCATAATGCCCTTAGAAGTCTGGCTAATAGAAGGGTTGTCCCACCAAAAATATTCTACATTTTTCAGACCCTGTATCTGAATAGTTTTATGATTGCATGTAAATAAAAATTCAGCATAGCCACTGAGTTATTGCTTGCTGACATGGTTACACATGCTCAGTTCCATCCTTCAACTACCACTAGCCCTATCTACTGTTAGAAGCTGTAATAGTTACAAGGGGAGAGCTGCAGCAGAAAGGACATGCTCCCTGATCTGCAGCAGAAAGGACATACCTCATGAGTTGCCAGCTTGAAATAAATCTAGCAAAGCAATTGAAGCCATGTGAGGTACAGGACTGGTTCTAGCTTTGTTAGAAAGAGGCTGTCATTTACTGTATGATGTCTGATATTCATTTTTTTTTAACATTAATTATGGCATAACCGCTTAAACATAAGCATTTCTTAATAACATGCATGAAACAGGGGTGGTAGTTGCGCTTCATCAAAACTCCCCCTAAAACTAGTACGATATTATACAAGCAGCAGGGGCGGACTGGGAACTTAATGTGGCACTGGAAAAATACTAAAAGTGGCCCCGTTTTGTAGTCAAGTCCAAACTGATGGAAGGCAGGGCCTACAATACCATATTGTGGCACATTATACCACCGCAACAGAGCCAAATACCACAGTCCATCACAAAATACTGCCAACAGCACAAAATACATCCCCAAAAACGTCCACTGGCCGGCTGTGAGGAGGGCTCAGGCGGCCCCCTTGGGATCAGCCCACCGGGATATTTCCCTCTAAGGTCTATGGCCAATCCGCCCCTGACAAGCAGAGATATTAGCTGTAGAAAATGTGAAGAAAAGGATGCATATTTTATGGAAATGGTGCTAAAACACTGGAAAGATATGGACTCCAAGGTGCAACAATACTTGGCCAATTGCTTACACTAGGTGCTCATCTTAATACCTGTTCCACCCAAAGGTAAAAAAAATAGTAGTACTCCAAGTGAATTAGTTCATTTATCCAGCCATATGTGCTCCACACATTAGTTTTTGGTGGGGTTTTGGCAAGGAGTTTTACGCATAGAAGAAACTTCTTTTTTTCGCGTTGCGGTTCTAAAAACTGTGACTGGACAGAAGAGGTGTTTGAATTAACATGGAGAAGATCTGCATGCATTTTTGGCATGGATTTTTGGTTTAGGATCCGCACCAAAAATTTGTAGTGTGAACATACCCTAACTGTACAGAGACCCTTATATTTTCACTAAGGCTAGTTTCACATCTGCGGCACAGCTCTCCGGCAGGCTGTTGTGGCAGAGAACAGCCTGCCATAGTTTTCTGGATCCAGAATTGCCTATAATGGGAACTGGCGGAGATCTGGCCACTGCCCAGCAAATATGCTGGGATTCGGGCCAACAAAAACCACTGCCTGCAGCTGTTTTTGTCCCGTCGATTCCCATTCTCTGCCAGAACAGCCTGCCGGAGGGCTGTGCCGCAGATGTGAAACTACCTTGAGCTATGATCTACTGCTTAGAGTTATCTATTCTCTGGGAATGGAGCACACAAAAGCAGAACAGACTGGTAATATCAGTACAGTAATAGAATAGTTTACCTATCGCCAAACTGGGTACATGGTTAATGCCGCCTAGGTCAGTTTGTGTAACATGCACATGAACGACAGTCAGTGAAAAAAATACAGTACAGCGTGTCATCAGGCTGCTGAGTTAATGCTGAATGGGTTAAACTTTCTACCCATTTCACAGGCGCTGGGTACACAGACCCCCCACAGAGGGCGCTTTATGTATTACACTTTGGACTTAATGGACTGAACATTTACAGAGATGTCAGGACTTCTAATTACAGCTGTTAGAGCACATTAGAGTAGGAGGGGAGGAAGGGAAATGAAGAAGGAAGGCGAGCAGGGAGCTGGAGAATAATAGTTCAGACGCAGAGAGGGGTAAAGGGCAGGGCGGGGGCAAGAACGGGAAGAAAAGAACAAAATGGGACATTAAGAGATGGGTGGTGGTGAGGCAGAAAATGAATAGGCGCAATGGGGGATATGAGCCTTGAGGAGGCAGCTGTACAAAAGTTTGAAGAAAGGAGAAAATATAGATATTTTCACCTGAAAAACAATACTAGGCTTTATGAAAGACATGTGCAGGAGGCTGTATGTGGGCACTTTATGTGCTGCCATATGGAGCTTATTCTTCCTATTAGAATTGCATCTAGGGAATATTACTTTTATAACACAATGTCTGATGGGGCATGCCAATATATTTTCTGTTGGATTCAGTGTCGGACGTGGGTTTCTTGGGCCCACCAGAGGAAATTATTCTCGGGCCCAAACCCTTATATCATCAATAATGTTGATGATATAGACTCTGGTGACAAGTGATTGGCTCCAAAGGCAGTTCCAAATGGCTTCTATTACCTGCTCATCTACATTTCCCATAACTTTGTGGTTGTGCAGTGGCATAGGGTCGGAGATTGGTCACTGCATTACCCAGGGGTGGATTGGGGACTTAAAGGGGCCCTGGTAAAATATAAAAGTGGCCCGATGTTGTAGGTGAGTTTCAATTGACTGAAGGCAGGCCAACACAAGTAGGCGGGGATAACAGAAGTAGGAGGGGCAGCAGTACCTTAGTGCAGCACGGGATGCCGCCCCTGAGGAACCAAAAATGCTGCAGAATCAAACAATATTCAACTGTATCACCATTCTGAGGTGTATAATTACCTGATGCTCCTAGTATTATTTAATGCTGAGAACATCATATCATTATGTACCTTGCCGACGGCCGTGAGAAGGGCTTGGGTGGCCCTCTGGGCATCGGCCCACCAGGAAATTTCCCTGTAGGTTCTATGGCCAGTCCGTCCCTGCCATTACCAGTTAGATTTACCTTTCGGATGCCTTGAAAAGCTAAGACAAATCCTTTAAATTATATAATGGCGATTTAGATTTTTTTGAGGTAGGGGCCTCTACATGAATAGTGAGGGATGAGTAAATATGATGCTGCAATATCTGTTGAGGTTGAGGCATGGAGTGGAAAATTCTCATTCATTTGTGCTTTAATTCACTTTTCACCTTCAGTCTGGAGATCTAATTCCGATCCAATAATTGTAACTAGCCAGGAAAGAGCAGCCGAGAGAGGGCAAGAATTAAATCAGTAAGGAGCGTTCATCACCCCCTCCCCCTGAATGTTAATAGAGACTCAGGTAACTCTTCACTGACTGCAGCCTATGCCAGGCACGGCTTTAGTGTATCACACTGTACTGACGCTTATTCACTTCTCATGTATTCATCCTTCTTATATTTCTCCAGCATTTTATATTGTCAGGGTACAGCCACACGGTCAGATTTCTGCATGCAGTTTTGGAAGCCAAAATCACCAGAGAATTATAAAAAGAGAGAACGTATTCATGACATGTACTACATCTCCTCTTTTTTTGAATTCACTCCTGGTTTTGGCTTCCAAAACTGCATCAGGAGACCTGTCCGTGTGGCCGTAACCTTATTCGTTTCATTTTGGAGTCCGTGCCATCAAATGTCACCTCACTCAGGCTAGTTTATAGGTAGTGTGTCCATTGGCAAATATATTCCAATGTAGAAAAAAGCGTTATGTCATGAGGACAGGACAAGTCTTACTGTGTCCGAAACAGGTAGAGTGAATCTAGATCGCACATCCTCAATGCTATGCTTTTGATATGACAACTGTTTTTCAGCATAACAAAACATGGCTTCTCAGCACAATTTATAATAAATATAACCCTATGCTATGCACTAAAAGGAGGCATTGGTATACAGTTTGATCAAAGAGCATAGGCCCACTTACCGCGACAAGGTTGCCTCTTCTAGTGGGGACCAACTCTAACTTTGGCGCGGCACATGTTATATGCTTTGTATAGTCTTTTCTCTGTTCCCCCCCTCTCTGGATCAGCACTCCTGCAAAGGGTCTGCAAAGGGTCTATAAATTCCTACCACCTCTTAGTTGGAGTTCCTGAATGTCTGTGAACGGGTTAGCTTTTTGCACCTGTTCACATTATGCAGTGCTGAGCAGTGGTCATTGCTGCTTTTGCGCTGTGCTGGTGGAGTGATGGGGCCCAGGGCTAGGGTGGCTTTTTTCCCGCACAGTGGGGGCGCTGTGTGGCTACTGGGTCCTGTCGCCTGCTGGTGCAGTGGTCGGTGCGCAGTGCCATGCCAAAGTTAGAGTAGGTCGCCACTTGAAGAGACAACCTTGTCGTGGTAAGTGGGCCTATGCTCTTTGATCAAACTGTATACCAATGCCTCATTTTAGTACATAGACTAAGGTTATATTTATTATAAATTGTGCTGAGAAGCCATGTTTTATTGCGCTGAAAAACTGTTGTCATATCAAAAGCATAGCATTGAGGATGTGTGATCTAGATTCACTCTCACATGTTATATACTTTGTTTGTTTTTATACTTTTGTATAAGATGTTTTTTTTATTATTGCATTAAACTTATTTTGATCTAAAAAAATTTTTTCAATTGGTCTTTATTAACAATATGGAATCCTTTTTTGTGTACAGAGCTGAGATGCTCTACTAGCTGCCTGTGGATTTTTTGTCTTTTCCGTCATTTGGGGAGTAGACAGACTCCTTATCACTGCTTTCTCGCATTATAAACACTCATCAAAGCTCAATCCTTATCTTACTGAAAATAATGTGGCTTAAATAAGTGTTTCTGACCTTAGTAGTTTAGAGATAAGTGTAATTAAATGACCTGCACAAAGTGAGAGTGAAAGTACCAGTCACACAGCTAGAAAAACAGTTAACCCTTTGTGACTGAACAGCTCAATATTTTTAATAAAGGCCAATTGAAAATATGATTTCTAGCCAAAAATAAGTTAAATGCAATCATTAAAAAATTGACTCCAAAGGTGTACATAGCCTTTAAGGAGTGCTGGAAAAATCCGGCTTGGTCACAAGATGTGTTTGCCTTTGTCTCGGCATGTGATGCTTGCACAAGGGCCAAGGTACCCAGGAGACGTCCTGCGGTTCTACATTGTCCCTTGCCCATTCCAGAGAGACCCTGGACTCACATCTCTAAGGACTCTATAACAGATCTTCCCCCCCCTCTCAGGGGAGGACTGTTATCTGGGTAGTCATTGACAGATTCTCTAAGATGTGTCATTTGCTTCCGCTAAAGAACCTTCCTGATGCTGAGAAACTTGCAAGTTTTTTTAATTAATAATATTCTAAAATTGCATGGTTACCTGAGTCCATTGTCTCTGATAGGTGAGTACAGTTTGTCTCTAGATTCTGGAGAGAGTTTAGCGAAAGGTTGGGAATCAAACCGTCCTTCTCTTCAGCATTCCACATGGACAAACTGAAAAGGTCAACTAGGTTTTGGAGCAGTTTTTTAATGGTGCTTTGTATCTGTCAAATATCGAAGGTTGCTGTCAACAACCACGTCAGCTCCTCTGGTGGCTTCTTGTCTTTCTATTGCAATTACGGGTTTAATCCGCATTTTAATTCAGTGTCTGAGTTTAGTTCTGCGAGTCCTGTGGTGGCTGCCATTATGAATGATCTGTGCACAGTTTGGGCGAGCCTGGAAAAAACTCAAAGCATCCCGTGCATTGCCGTACATAGAGAAGTAAGGGCCCAATAGCAAGGATTAAACCAGGCCTCCCACATAGGACAGAAGGGTTTCTGCCTAAACCCCTTTCAATGACCCGTGGGCAATTTCTTTCCAATGCCTCATTTACTAAAAGTTGTTCCTTTATAGGGTAGAGTCCTGACCAAGTTTTAACCCCCAGTAGAAGAGGAGGTAATCCCAACTAAGACTGGGCCCCCTCTTGCCCTGGGCCCCAAAGCAGTCACATGGCCTGCCACTGTGGTAGTTACGCCCCTGATCCCGTGTGAACAAGTCAATAGGAAACGTTCCTTGAGTCCGAATTTTGTTCTAGAGGAACTTGTATGGCTTTCTATTAAGAATTTGCGCCTTAGGGTTCCGTCTGGTAAACTCGCTCTAAAATGTATTGGCCCATATAAGATCACCTCTATTATTAATCTGGGATCTTTTGCTCTTCAGTTGCCATCCTCCTTCAGTATACATAATGTTTTTACATAGTCTCTTACTTGTTCCATTATATTATAGAGTGTTCAGAAAAGGAGGCTATCATTCTCCATGAGATACCGCACCATGATCCTCCCTTCTGCTGCTGTCATCGCTCTGCCATTCAGTGCCCGTCTCTCCATCTCATACTCTCACTTTCTCTTTTCCTCCCGCTCTGTTTTCTGTCTCCTGGCTCAGGGGAAATCAGCATCGTTGGTCGGAGCTCTTCCAGCATACAGCTTGCATCGGCCATCATGCGTAACGTGCGAAGAGTTCTGCTCCAGTGAGCGCAGAATTAAACTGGGCAGAATTCTAAGTTTATGAAAAGACATATCTATCAGGCACCGACTGTCAGCCTCTCCTGTCCATGTGTATTCATAGGATGACCTACTGCTGATCCATATGGCAAAGCTTGCTAATCCGTCCTTCAGAAGGGCTATCGAAGCCAATACGTGCAAAGCTTGTCACTAACAATATACATGTGTCGCACATCATCGCTTTGGCACTTATGTTCACTTGGAGGATTTTTGGCACAGATTTTGTGCCAATAATCAGTCCCAAAAATGTGTACGGAACTTTCCCATTGATTTCAATGGGAAATCCGCATGTAAAACCAAACAGTTTTTTTTATCCGCTTGCAGTTTCAAAAAACTACACCGCAGAAAAAGGAAGTGTCCTGTCCAGTCTTGAGACTGATTCTGCATCCATGATTTCTATGGAAAATCGGTAGAAATGGAGATCCTTGCCAGAAAATCTGCATTAAACAATGCATCAGGGGAAAAAACGCATGCAAAAAAACCTGAGCAAATTCCTCATCGTGGTTTTCAGGTAAGAAAATACTTTGTGTAAAATTGCTGGTTGCACCTGTGCCTGCCCTTGTTTCATATCCGGAATTTGGGCCAGGCCAAACCTTGTTTGCAACCCCACGACCATGACAAGTGAAATGACCCTAGATGGCGTTTAGTTCAAAACCATATCCATGAGAACCCCCATCAAAAGGTGTATCTAAATATTGAATGGACTGGCACTCAAACATAGGTGATTCACATGGATACACTGTGGATGTACCGTATTTTTATTAAGGTATTAAAAATCTATATATTGTGGGGATGTGCTCGTGGTAGGCTACGGTAGCGGCGGCAGTATTGAGGCAATCACAGACAGTCTTTGTGATACACTGTGACTTTATTCACACCAACGGCATAACAGGCAATGTGCAGACCACACAGGTGCATATCCACATAGTGCATAGAACAAAAGTCCTTCCATAGAAAATAAACAGCAGGTTTGAGTCACCTTGTTTTGGACAGACCACAGCGGTCGTGCAGGCTTCTAGGCTATCTGCCTTTGTCTCCCTCAGGCCAGAGCCCCTTCGGCTCGTAGCACCACAGGTCCCAGGGCTATCCTTCAATGTGTGCTGCGCCCAGACTCTCCTTCACCAGCACTCACTCTCTCTGTGGAAATCTCCAGCACAGCAAGACACACCCCACCCCCATCATCCACAGGCTGGGTTCTTAAAGGCCCAGCTCCACCAAAAACCTGGGCTGGCCGTGGGGAACAGGCACCCCCCCACTCTTTACCTGTTCCCAGTAAGAACCGGCCCGGACACGCTGCGCCAGCAGCATTCGCCGCTGTAACCGCAATGATCCGGTTCTTACTCCACCGAGGCCAGGACCTCTGGTGGCACGTATCGTCCGTCCATTATTATTCCGGGGACTCTCCTACAATATATATAAAACAATTTTAAAACAATACAAAAATATACAAACTAAAAACATGTATGTGGCTGGGTATAATATGATATATAGTGAAATATGTAGTGAAAAGTCACTCTGTATATATCCTGTATCTCCACATATATAAGAGCACCTGTATTCCGTATATTGATAGACTTTACAGTATTTCTTCAATTGTAGGGATTATATGGTAAATTCATATATAGTGAAAACTAGGAATGCAGCTTATACTCTCGATTTGGTATTAATATGTCCCTTGAATCAATATATGCCCACTCAAATGGATTACTCACAGTTCTGTCGGTCAGCCCGTTGTGGCGTCCCACATCAGTGGGCTTACCTGACACTGTACAGAGTATTTAGTATAATCGATGTTGGCAAGTGGGGAGATCGGGTCTCGGCATGAAGTTTCAGCCTGTGATGCGGCTGTGCCTCGGCGTCTCACGCTATGCTCGTTGTTGGCGGTTCACGTGGTCCATTTAACATCTCGCGGGAAAAATTTGAATTGTGTAATCGTAAGTATCCGATTTCTTTAAAGTTTGCTGAAGCGCTTCAGACTTATTTTCGTATGTTCTTTCTATTCTCACATTTGTTCGGACATTGAATATAGTCTATAGTTTTCAGACGCGTTTCGGGGAGTGCTTTCCCCCTTCTTCAGTGGCTATATTCAATGTTTCCGGATCCGATCTTTTATATTCTGTTCGGGCTCTTATCGAGTCCTGGTCTGGATTTTCTATAACCTGCGTGATTTCAATGCGGTATGCCGGCGTTTTTTATGGGTGCATGCGTTTTTTTGTCTATACTTGCAAAATGGTGATTCGTGTCTTGCCTACAGGTTAAAAAGTCCATAGTCATAACTTGTTAATAAAATTTGGATATATTGATTCTTCAGTGTGTTCAGTGTTTCCTGGTTCGATCTTATTCAGGCATCTATCGAATCCTGGTCTGCATTTTCTATATCTTGTGATTTTAGTTATTTTGCGATTTCAATGCGATATGCATGCGAAACCAAACCGAACCAAAATTGCAGGTTATAGAAAATCCAGACCAGGACTCGATAAGAGCCCGAACAGAATATAAAAGATCGGATCCGGAAACATTGAATATAGCCACTGAAGAAGGGGAAAGCACTCCCCAAAACACGTCTGGGAACTATAGACTATATTCAATGTCCGAACAAATGTGCGAATAGAAAGAACATACGAAAATTGAATAAGTGAGTGACTCTGTGACTTTTCACTATATATTTCACTATATATCCTATTATACATCTGGGTATACCCACCCACATACATGTTTTTAGTTTGTATATTTTAGTATTGTTTTAAAGTTGTTTTATATATATATATACATTTTTAATACCTTAATAAATATACGGTACATCCACAGTGTATCCATGTGAATCATCTATGTTTGAGTGCCAGCCCATTCAGTATTTATACTACTTACCATTGGAAGGGTGATTCAATTAGACTAGAGTACTAATCCTTGTATATGGGAGAGTGAGCCATTGCCTTATTTTAGCAAAAGGTGCATCTAGGCCATTATGAGCATGCTACATAGCCATCCCTCCAAGGCATCTTCTTTGAGCACAGGGTCCATTTCCAAGGAGGCAGCATCTTTAACTGTAGAAATGGCATAGTTTACAACCTTTGAGAATTACTGTCTAGGATTCAGAGACTCGAAATATGCACATGTTGGTTACTCACCGCTCTGTAGGTTACTCGTGGTAAGAAAGCGTTAGGCTGGACTCGATTTCCGTCCTCCAAACATGTCTGTATGGCATCCAGGTGCATTCTTTTTTTTTTTCGGCCCTTCATTTGAATGAATGAGTCTCGGATGAAAAATAAGCAAAAATGGTGCATGCTTCAAGTTGCTCGGCACGGACCAATTGCACGGTTTACTTTCAAGGTCCATGTGCTAATGTGGGTACAGTACAAAGGTATGCAAATTTTCTGTTTCCAAAAAGAAAAGAAAGCGAAACCTCTGATACCATCAGAAGTCCATCTTTCTTTTCTCTTTGAAAAGAGAACTAATTTGCATTCCTCTTTCCCAGAGGAGCATTTCCTGGCCTAGAAGACTCCTTATGACTACTAAACGCTCTTCATAAGGGCTCATTCAGACGGCCGTATGTACGGGTCCGCATCCGTTCAGAAATTTTGTGGAACAGGTGCAGACCCATTCATTTCAATAGGACTGCAAAAGATGCTAACTCTCTTAGCAATGAACCATGCTACATTAGAACATTAATTCTTTAGCAGTGAACTACTTGATACTTGAACCATTTGATACTTTAGCAGTGAACCACTGGGTCACTGCATCCATACACATGAAATAGGCTGGTTCACATCATTCATTGCTCTGCCAGATTATCTTTAGGCTGGCAGCTCAGGAGACATGTCCTTTTTGATTTAACTCTCTTCTTCCGTGTAACTGTCACAGCTTTTTACAATACATATGGCTGGTGGCAGTGGAAGAATGGAGCTGTGCATGTGTGACCACTGCAGCCAGGTGGACAGAGAAATAAGGAAAAGAACTAACAGCAATTCTCGCTACACAGATAGATTTTATTGAATATAAAGATTTCAATTGCATGCAATTACAATAGTATTTAGAGTCAGGTACTAGTTTGAAAAATGTAGAATATGTTTCATGGGACAACCCCTTTAATCTGACATGGGTAAGGAGAAAGGCAACTGCATGCTGGGATCTGTGGTTGTCAATGCAATCTTCCAACAACCAGTACATATAACCCACAGGTTACCATTATTTAAAACGGGAACCTACATGATACTTGCTAAGTTTCAGATGGTTACCTTAAAATACTGATGGCCCAGGGTGCAGTTGTTTCTTCCTATGCCTGATATTAGATATGGTGGAAGGGTATACCTAGACAACCCCTTTACCAGCAAATGCTGCATTTATCGGCATCAGCTTGATACTTGTGACTGATGCTGCTGCTAATAGTTTATATGGTTGTGAATTGATCCACATCCCTGTAGTTATATAGATGGATATTATTATAACATAAAGTTATAAGATAGTATTTACACATACACAGGCTTCTATACAATATCAGTCTCCGTCTAACACTGCTGTACTCTATATAACAGGTACAGCTAGGGCACCGGTAGAGTGGTCCTCCCTATCATACTAGCTGACGCGGCTTTTTTTCTGGGTGAAGCTGTGAAATTATTTTTCTACTTGAACAGTTTTCAATTTAGATTAAGAAAAATTTGAGACTCAACGTCAAGAGGCGTCAGTAACCCAACCAGGACTGCCTGACACAGAGCGAGAGAAGGAGGAGAGGGAGGGAAAGAGAGATAAAAAGAGAAGAAGATTATGGAAAGGATGGGGAGAGGCGATTCAAATGAAAAGGGAAATTTGAAAAATAGATGGAAATAAAGAAGGAGAAGGTGCTGGGCAGACCATTAAAAGAGGAGAACGTGAAGACGAAGCATAATGTTCATTCACATAAAATACCTAATATGAAATATCTTGGTGTCTAAAAAGGTAAGTGTAATGAGCCAATATAAAGAGGTCCCCCATACGAGACCCTCCGGTATTAGCTAAACCAGAAATCTTATTCCTGCACTTCTGAAAGTCTCTTGGAGACAAGAATCCTTTGAAAAGAATTATATTAATGAGCGCCCTTTCACAGAGGTTTCTAGGTAGATAACATCTGACCATTAGTGCTCCCAGCAGTAAAACCTCCCACCAACCTGATGACTTGTATTGGCACTTACCTGTAAAGCTTTAAAGCAAAGTGAACATAATCATATACTAGAGCAGAAATCCACCATCTCCATTGAACTTTCCCAGCAGGCCTCTATTACACAGAAACATGAGTGGATGGAGAGTAGTCTGGGCCCCTTGGCAATAATGATCATGAGCCCTTTACCAACATAGTTATAAATGATGATACATCATTTTTAGTATCGTTTATTCCAGGGATCGCTTCAGTTTTTTTGTTTGCAGGTCCTGCTATTAAAGGGCTTTACGCTCATTGGTGCCCTTGAACCCCATGGCCAGTCCATTCCTGCATAGTATGCTTCTGTCACCACTTACCTTGAAATTAAACCTTTCCCATGTGCAGATATGAGCTTCTCAGCATATTTCAGCACTGTTGGTCCCAATGGGGGAAGGTGGAGAGGATGGGAGTGGTAATTGTGGAACTGATAAGAGTGGAGGTGGTTTCTTCCCTTGGGGCACACACTGGACTTTGTGGGGGCTCCTGCCTGGTGTTAGGTGATGGTTGGCAGGGTGCAAGGCAGGAGAGCAGGAGTAGTGGGCGGGTGGATGTATAGTGGAGGAGTCAATGACCAGGCCCGGTTGGTTGTAATAAATTAACTCTGTCTTTACTGAAGTGATGATGGAGGTAACAGTTCAGATAGCAGCAATAGAAACAGTTCGGTAATAAGGTGCACAGTAATGCTCTTCCCAATGGATCTTTAGGCAGGGACAGTGATTATCCTCCCTGACTCTCTCAGCCACACAGAGTTTTTTGGATGAGGTTTTGAGTCAGATCTGCCTGCAGGATTTTCTGCCAAAGCCAGAAATAGATTCGAAAGGAATCAGAAATATAAAGGAAGGACTTATACTTCTCCTTCCTGATGGATCCACTTCTGCAGGCAGAGTTGACTCAAAACCTCGTCCAAAGCACTCTGTGGCCATACCTTTATTGTGTATGCCACCTCTAAAGTTCTGGTCTGAGTGTGGTTAATTCTAGATGGAGCATATGTTGTAGAGCTTGTGTTAGTCTGGAGGAGACCAGGGATAAATGACCATGGCGCTGAGCTCAAAACCAAGGGGGGCTGTTAGTGGCACCAGTTGGGGTTATGACATTTGCCAACTCTGGGGTTGTTGAGGAGGAGCTGCAGTGTAGGACTACTTGCATGAAGGCCAGAGGAATAACCCGACTGATTCAGTTCCACAGCGTAATAACACTGAGCAGATACATGGAATATTTCAAACGACTGCACTGGGATTTTGCAGAGATTAAAGCCTATCAGAGTCAGGGCCTAGTTCAGGGGTTTAGTTGCCATTGGGAAGTAAGTAGAGGTTGAGAAACAATTGGGTATGTGTAATGCAACATGGCCATTTCAGCCAAATCTATCGGAAGTGGGCAAGGGTCAGGAATGGGAGGCCACAACATTGTTCTTCACTGCACTTCCTTCAATTAAGCTCTACAATGTTCAAGATATAATGCAACATTGTGTTAATCTGTGAATCTCTATAAGTTTAAGCGTAAAATACACAAAAAAAATCTTGCCTTCCTCTTCCCCTTCATATTTCATATTACAATTAAAACTGAGAAATATACTGTTCAGTTCCTTAGGAGCTCAGCCATATCATTCATCCTCCTCACAGTCCTGTAACTGGCTGTAAAACAAGTGGCTGGAGCAGCAAACTCCCCAAATCTGCAGTCGAACAAAAACATTGTTAATCTCCGCCTGCTTTGCTAAACCCAAACCTTCAGCCAACTAACAGCCAAAGATTGAACAGATCAGCATAGGATTAACCCATGTGTTCTTTGAAGGCCATTATATCAGAATCTTGCAGAAAATTCTGCAGACAGTGAGGGCAACCATATTTCTCATGTTATGGGCAGTTGGTGTGGACCCACTGTATCAACCAACTGGCTAAGGACGTTATCCTGGCAGTTCTCCGGCATTCACTCTTTAACCCCTATACAGGTATCTGGACTTCGCTGTGAAAGAGCCAACAGGTTGCTACCTCTTCAGATAGTCCCAGTGTGGTTGCTGGCTGACTCAAAGGGTTAGAGACACCAGCCCTGTATGAGCCAGTTTAGATGTAGGTCAGTGAAAACTGGTGAAATATTTCTCTATGTAAACTGGTTGAGTGATATCAAATAGCTTTCTGAAGCCAGTAGCTCATATATCTTCGCCATCCATTCCAGCTATTGACTGGAATATGTACATAGAGCCAACGTCCACGACTAGATGTATATAAGTAGTCATAGTGCTATTTGTCCTAAAATGAGCAACCAAATGTCATCACGGTCTCTGTTAGAAAATTAAAGCTGATCTATGACTTCAGCCATAGTTTTTATATATATATATATATATATATATATATATTTCAATATTCCCAGAGAAAATATGCTAATGCTGTGACCCAGCTAGCGTCTTAAAGTCCCAGTCTTCCTTCTCTCTGAGAGAGCCTAACCTCACAGTCAGCAATCTCTTTCTGTTCTCTTTCTGGGAAGGAGGGAGGTCTCTGATAAATCTCACTGTCTTTCTATAAGAAGGACATCTCCTGTTTGATTGCCAGGTAATTGTTATGTGTGGGCCAGGGGTTAATTGAGGTCTCTTCTATTGCAGGTGTCACTGCTTCTTCTCTTCCAGCATCTTACCTTCTCTCGTCTCCGTGCTTGGAATCTCTCCTTCTGTTTTGCACCTTGAGCTTTTTCTCAACGCTCAGATGTCATCAGTTTTTCCTTCCCTTTCGTTCGCCCATATTCTCCTGTCTTTTCAGTGTCTAATCACAGTAGCTCTCCCTCTCTTTTCTAAGATATTCTGATTCTGCATTAGGCACGGGAGCTGACTCTCTTTGTCATTCAGAGTCCTTGGGCATCAGTACCAGGAGGAAGGCTGGTACAGCAGGGTTAAATCAGCCAAGCTGTGGCTGTCGGGAGGAATTTACTTCCCTGTGTTTAAACCGAGTGGGACATTTATCACTTCCTGCTCCAAATGGGTTTGTGTCACTGGCTGGCAGCTGCAATAAGTCACCCGCCCTGCTCTGCTTGCTTGGCCCATCTGTCACTGTCACCCTTGGGCCAGGAGGGAACCCAGCCCCTGAGCCCGCTGCTGTCAGGGCATCATCTGCTCTCTGCTGCAGCCATGACTGTCTGTGCCACTCTCTGTTCTATAGCACGTAGGAGGATTGGTGGCATTTAGGCATGGCTGCTTCTCATTTGTCCGCTGCTCGGTCCGAAGGCATGGGACTGCTGAGAAATGTCATGACTTATATTACACATGATGAACATTTATTTTAGGTAAAAGCTTCTCCAAAGCTTTGAGTGTGCTTGCATCCAAGCAACAGGGGAAAAAATAATCGCATAAATGTGCCTTCTCTGGGCTGGGATCTAGGTCCAGTTTTCCGCATTGGAATGTGTCTGGGGAAAGCTGGCACAATCCTTGAGCCAGGTTGTTTTTTGTTCGTCCAGTATAACCTATTACCCTCCTGATCAGCTAACTGTGATGCTGGCGGTGCGTGCCCTCTCCGCTCCTGGTGGACATGGCCACTGGAACACTTACCCCATCTCCAGTGCTCCAGCATCTCCCTGGTCCTTCTCAGAGGGCATGGCTACCAAAGTAGCAGTGCTTCATCCATTCCATGCTGGCTGCTGCCTACTCCCTTGCTTGCAGTGCCTTACTGTGACCCTAGGTCGTGCACTTAAAGGACCAGCATGTGCCTACCCTAATCTGTCCAGCTTCTAGCTAGTCTCGCTGTAGTATTTTAGGCACCTTTCCCTGTGGAAGGGCACCTGGGAAACAAATATTCTAGCTTGCTAGCCCCTGTGAAGGTGTTCAATATTACATTCTGGCTCAATATTACATTCTGGCTTCCCATGCTTGACCTCTGGCTGTTTGCTGGACTTGAAGCACTGTCCCACTACTATGGTAGTGGTACACGACCAAAGGCTGAAAAATGTGCTTTTAAAGGGAACCTGTCATGTGGATATTTGATTATAATCTAACTAATTATATACAATCATTAACTACTAAAAAGTGCCTTAGATGTATTCACTTACTGGTGTGACAGATGGTTACCTCATAATATACACACAAAGATGCCGCATGCCGCATGCTAACGAGCTGATTTGAGTCCAGTGTGATGTCATTGAGTCCAGCGTATATTTAATTTAGAGATATAGCCACTCCCCTGCCCAACTGCTGCTGATTCATATGGAAAATAACTGTCATTCAGCAGCAGGTAGGCGGGGAGATTCAGGAGATTATAAATATTCATGACTCATCATTATCAGCTTTTCAATACAAGATGTTGGCAGATTGACTGGGCCAATTAAAGAAAGTGGCCCAGCATTTTGCTAAGAGAATCAGTCACTTTATTATGTTGCCCTTAGTTAGGACACCATAAAACTGGTGACAGGTTCCCTTTAAGTAATGTATGCATTTCATGTATTTTGGTGCACTAGGAGTTAATAGGCCTTAGCTAGCATCACTGAGTTGCCATCCTCCCTATAAAGAGTGGTTACAATTCAGTGGAGAGAGACAATGTCTTGACGGTGATGAGTGCAGATGCAGCTGAACACAGCCCTGGATTTTAATACCAGCCAGAGAATAACAAACATACAGAAAAAGTGAAGAAAAAGACAAAAGAGAACTGTAAAAACCATCCCAGTGTTGAGAGGAGGTGCATGTAGAAGCTCTGTGGAGATAAGCTGCCTGAAAGGACTTTACAGGCTCTACAGCAACTTCGTTCAGGAGATTTAAGTCTTACGGGGCTAGACATACATTACAAATCGTTTAGCCAGCTTTAACAATATCACATCCTGCTAAGGACATTGTGCAAATTATAACTGTGAGTATGGAAACCTGTACAAACGGTTCAGAACTTAGCCTGATGTTGGATTCTGCCCTGTGGTTGCCTCGTGTAAAGTGCTGCACTCCTATTTCTTGATGCTTGTGCTAAAGCCAACTAGAGAAATGTCTCTTTAAAATTGCTTTAAAGAGACATTTTGACATTAACTACCTTTGCAGCCATATTACCTGTGAGAATTGTGGAAATTGCACATTGTGTAAGAACTGCCAATTTATGCATGCTGAGAACTGTAGTTGATGTACCTGAACTTGAATCTTCAGTAAAGAACTGTTATACTGTAAAGCTGCCTCATCATAGCCTCCAATGCTACAGGGGACCATTCCTTGCACCTCACAATTCATCACATGAAGAACACTCCAAACCAACACCAGGCAGGAGAACCCCAGAACCTGGCTATGCTTCGAAGAGAAGAAAGGTGTGCCCTTCCCATCACTGCACGGCCCAGGGACACATCAGGATGAGCACTGACTACAACCACCAACCACTTTTGCTACCATCAATCCTTTCCTCTGTTCTACTCTACTCTCCTGGGCTCATTGCATTGACTAATAGAAAAGATCCAGTCATGATTAAGAACAGTTTTGTTTGAAACGCGTTGACTTAACAGATGGATGTCACTGGATGTCGTTGATGTGCTGCATGAATTTTACCACTGTAATTAAGGAACGCACAGCTTTACATTTCCTTGGTGCTGGATCTTTTCTATTAGCCAAGTTTCTCAAGGTCTTACCTTCTCCGCGCACCGGGAGTTCATTGTGACAGAATGCTCTAAGCAGGTGAGCTGGACTCTATCTATTATTTTTCTCATTGCATTGACTCTCAAGTTGACTGCATGCTACGCTACTGCTTCAACCTTTTGAACTGATAATCGGATTGTACGAACTCTGTCTGCCGTGATCTTGGCTCATGACTACATTTTGCCTGTCCCCTTGGTGCACTGTACCGTGTCCTTTGACCCACCTGGGTCAGCTATCACTGAATGGAGACTACTTCAAGATGACGCGGCCTGGTGGTTCCCCTGCAATGTACTCCAGATACCTGTATAGGGGCCAAAGGGGACACTTAGATAACACTCTTAGGAGTAGTCACAGGGCAAATCTGTTCAGTGATGAATTGGGTCCACACACGTTTTGTGCCAGTACCAAATTATTTTCTTTTGTTACAAAGCTCCTAATCCAAAGCAGCTTGTAGGCATGTCATTTTCAGTGGCGCTGTAAGTGGGCAGTGGTGGAGTGGAGTATACTATTGCACTGTGCAGAGAGATAACCTGAAACTCCGGGGCCCCAGTGCAAAATATATAACAGGGCCCCCAACTATCATGTATAGTTCTAGTCTCCTCTTATTGGACAGAGAGACTTTTTGGGCCCACTCAGATTTCACCGTCTGTCTACATATACCTGTAGATACCCTCCTGGCACTGTTATATATTGATGAGACAGGATATCAAACAATAGAACAGAACTCTCATGTATGTATGTAGCGTCCCACATATGTGTGTAAATGGGACACTTTAAAGGGAACATGTCAACAACTTTGTGCTGCCCATACTAACGCAGCATAAGTTAGAGACAGGTGAGATGATTTCAGCGGTCTGTCATTTATAAGTTAAAAGTAAGTGGTTGCCGAGAACCAACATAACAATCATTGCAGACTGGGCCTGGAAAAGAGTCACGGCCACCTGAGAAGAGTCATGGTTATTTATGAATTCCTGCTTTCCTGCCCACCTGCTGATGTCTGACAGTCTTCTACCTAGTTGTCTCCCTTTCTCTCTAGGACAGGGATGTCAAACTCGTGGCCCTCCAGCTGTTGCAAAACTACAACTCCCATCATGCCTGGGCATACTACAGCTATCAGGGAATGATGGGAGTTGTAGTTTTGCAACATCTGGAGGGCCATGAGTTTGACATCCATGCTCTAGGAGATAACTGCCAATCATCAGC
Organism: Bufo gargarizans; assembly: GCF_014858855.1. Lineage (NCBI taxonomy): Eukaryota > Metazoa > Chordata > Amphibia > Anura > Bufonidae > Bufo > Bufo gargarizans. The sequence goes on along the minus strand of NC_058085.1, from coordinate 70,330,635 downwards.
AGATGGGTGAGAGAGCAGGAGATTATAATAACCATGACTCTTCTCAGGTAGATTTGACTCTTTTCTTTTGCAATGATTATGATGCTGGTTCTCAGCAACCACTTACTTTTAGCTCATGAGTGACACACCGCTGACATCAACATTTCTGTCACTATTTATGCTGACCTCAGTGAGGTCAGCATAAAGTTGATGACAGGTTCCCTTTAAACATCTGCCTATGTATTTGCATTGTATGGTATTTCCTATTATCAGGCTGGCAATGTCATTTCATCCATTCGCACCTAGGTGGTGCTGGCGCCACGTAATGCATATATTTACATATATTTATTTAGTTGAGAGTAGAGAGGAAGGGAGGTTATGATATGAGTCAGAGTGCGAGACTAGAAGAAAGTTCATAGAGGAGAGAAACAGGCCTAAATCAACATGTAGCCGTTTTCCTTTCCTCTGGGCCCTGATCAAGCCTGGAGAAGACAAACACAGCAACCAAGCACCAGACAGTGAGTCTATGTCTAAATATGAAGTAAGCCTAGTGAGGGTTATAGCTGAATCTAGCTTATGGACCTCATCAGCACAAGTGCCTGAGAGCAACTTTCCATGTGCCGGGACACGAATGGATAATTAGTGCGCAGAATTGTCCTTATTCACTAGAAGCCTTTCGGGATATAGTGGAAACCTAAAAACCTGATTGCTTCAGGAGAGCATCCTGCAAATAATGTAGCAGAAGACTGATGCCTGCCACAAGGGAGAACGCCCTTAAAGGATAGCTCAGTAAACCGAAACCAGCATATTTAGTACCAGAGTGCTGTAGTCGGGACTTAAAGTAAATATACTCAGCCTTTGCCTGTCAAGTAACAGTATTAGAAAATCCCTCCATTGACAATTGCCTAAACCTTGATATATTGATTACAATTACCTTAATGGGAACCTGTCACCGGGATTTTGTGTAAAGAGCTGAGGACATGGGTTGCTAGATGGTCGCTAGCACAGCCGCAATACCCAGTCCCTACAGCTCTGTGTGCTTTTATTGTGTAAAAAAAAAACTGATTTGATACATATGCAAATTAACCTGAGATGAGTCCTGTCCCTGACTCATCTCACATACAGGACTCATCTCGGGTTAATCTGCATATGTATCAAATCTTTTTTTTTTTACACAATAAAAGCACACAGAGCTATGGGGACTGGGTATTGCGGATGTGCTAGCGGCCATCTAGTAACCCATGTCCTCAGCTCTATACACAAAATCCCAGTGACAGGTTCCCTTTTAATATCTGAATCATTACTGGTGCCATCTGAATGCACTTTATTGATGGACTGTAACATCTGCCTTGAGACTACTCATTCAAGTAAATGTTCAATTGTTTTACAACAACTGACTCTTCATTACTACTACTACTACTACTACAGTCAACATTTGCACCTTACGGTGCTGGCGTCACGAACACAGGGGCCCAGCCACCAAAGCACCTTAAACACCTACAACATCAAGGGCACCTCAACTTCCATCCGGCTGGTGTTCCCTGCAATCGAGAGTGCCCTGGAGGATTTAGTGATGTCTTCCCATCCACTGCACTGCCAGCCCAGGGAGGCTCTGCTAACCGTGAGTAAACAACTATTACCCCCATCGGCCCACCGTGTGCCTCACGTGTTTCTCCTGCGGACCTGGCTCACTGCATGTATAAATTGAATATAATATGGCGGTTTCACATACACTAGAGGTACTCAGACTTTCAAACCTAGTGAGCCACGTGTAGGCAGGAGCCACATTAAACTCAAAATTGGCTGAGATATATATAATATGAGGAGAAACAAGAAATCATGAATTTACACGTTTTTGAATTTGACACAAGTGTAATGCCATACAGATTAGCACTGTTTCATAAGATATGCCTGCAATAATGTGGATTGCCAGGACTCAGGGCTCCTATGGCAAGCCACATGCAGTTAAAGCGTAATAAGTAATCATAGGACCTCATAGCAAAACTTGAATGAGAACCAATCAACCACGACCATTTTGGTCGGAAACTGCCTGCCGGAATCCTCTGCCACGAGTGTGAAAATACCCGAATGCACACACAAATGTCACAGTACAGGATAATGCACACAGTCATGTAATAATAGTGGTATAATGCAAACATGGATGTAATAATAGTGGGATAATGTTCACAGTGATGTCATTATAGTCAGACAATGCAGACAATGATGTAGTACACAATGTACACAGTGATGCCACAGTACAGATAATGCACACAGTGATGTCACAATATAGGGATAATGAATACAGTGATGTCATGTCACACTACAAGGATAATGGACACAGTGATGTCACACTACAAGGATAATGGACACAGTGATGTCACACTATAAGGATATTGAACACAGTGATGTCACACTACAAGGATAATGGACACAGTGATGTCACACTACAAGGATAATGGACACAGTGATGTCACACTACAAGGATAATGAACACAGTGATGTCACACTACAAGGATAATGGACACAGTGATGTCACACTACAAGGATAATGGACACAGTGATGTCACACTATAAGGATATTGAACACAGTGATGTCACACTACAAGGATAATGGACACAGTGATGTCACACTACAAGGATAATGAACACAGTGATGTCACACTACAAGGATAATGAACACAGTGATGTCACACTACAAGGATAATGGACACAGTGATGTCACACTACAAGGATAATGAACACAGTGATGTCACACTACAAGGATAATGAACACAGTGATGTCACACTACAAGGATAATGGACACAGTGATGTCACACTACAAGGATAATGGACACAGTGATGTCACACTACAAGGATAATGGACACAGTGATGTCACACTACAAGGATAATGAACACAGTGATGTCACACTACAAGGATAATGAACACAGTGATGTCACACTACAAGGATAATGAACACAGTGATGTCACACTACAAGGATAATGAACACAGTGATGTCACACTACGAGGATAATGAACACAGTGATGTCACACTACAAGGATAATGGACACAGTGATGTCACACTACAAGGATAATGAACACAGTGATGTCACACTACAAGGATAATGAACACAGTGATGTCACACTACAAGGATAATGAACACAGTGATGTCACACTACAAGGATGATGGACACAGTGATGTCACACTACAAGGATCACAGTCACTGTGATTTCACAGTACAGGGATAATCTAATCAGTGATGCCACAGTACAGATAATGCACACAGTGATGTCACAATATAGGGATAATGAATACAGTGATGTCATGTCACACTACAAGGATAATGGACACAGTGATGTCACAGTATATTGATAATCTAATCAGTGATGTTACAAGACTTGAGTTATACAAACAGCAATGCAGGTGAAATGCACACAGTGATGTCACAGCACAGGGATAATGCACACAGTGGTGTCACAGCACAGGGATAATGCACACAGTGGTGTCACAGCACAGGGATAATGCACACAGTGATGTCACAGCACAGGGATAATGCACACAGTGGTGTCACAGCACAGGGATAATGCACACAGTGATGTCACAGCACAGGGATAATGCACACAGTGGTGTCACAGCACAGGGATAATGCACACAGCAGGGATATCCATGGTAATCCATAGTAACTTTTAGAATGAGGACACATTCAGTGTTCTCTGCCAACTTACTGTATATGCATTTCAAAACAAATCGCCCCCTTTGAGTGGAGATGAGCCCCCCTAATTGCTGGGCCCTGCCTGCTAACCTGGTAGTTACGCCTATGTTGATGACAGGTGCTGGGAGTCGGACCTCCACCGATTAGATATTGATGTTGCACCATGAGGATAGGTCATCGATATTGTAGTCCCGGAAATCCCCTTGGGGACCAGCTGGTGGGCCCAGGCACAGGTTTTGCTCTATCGGCTGTGTACTCCTCCTCGTCTTTTATTTTCTGTTCTGTCTTTTACATAATTTTTTCTGTTCTGCCACTTTGCACCTGTTGCCTCTCCTGCCTCCCCCGGCCTTCTGCTTGCCTGTCTGCTCCTATTTATCTCCTTCTGCATTCTGTGCTCAGTGATAAATCTCCTTCATTTAAAGGCATTATCACAGTGTAACAGGAGATCAGCAGCATGACAAGGGCACGGGGGCAAGCTGATAAGTACCCTGTGCTTGTCATATAGCCGCATCAGAACAGAGTGGCTACACTCAGCGGGCGTCCTGGGCAGCTCACCTTGCAGCATTTGTCCCAGGCCAAGACTTTAACCCTTTGCTTAGAAGGGTCATTTTACTTCATATTATTAATTATTGATGATGGGGATCAGCTCAGCAGTTTATATTGTGCCCCTGACCCTTATAATTCTTCTGTTCTATAAGAGTAGATAGATGGTGGTACCACACCGCAGAAGTATCACATCCTTAGCACTGGTGAAGCTGGAAAGACATACTCCAGACATCTCACCTGAACAGTTGGCATTGGCCGTCTCTTCATCCCATCTGCATTGCTGCTGTATCTCTGGTATAGACAGCTTTTCATCAATGCATTAGCATAGCTGTGTTCATCTGCCAGTTCTCAGGAAGAACTGCTGCCAATCTGCTCATGTGAATACTGTACCAACCAGCTGAATAATTCTACAGCTCATTTCTCATTACTCATTAGATCCCTCTATCTACCTATCTATCTCATATCTATCTATACATCCATCATCTGCCCTGGCGTAAGTATAGGGGTCGCAGCGGTCACAGTTGCGACCGGGCCCCTAAGCCAGTGGGGACCAGGGGCCCCCCTTGCCAGTGGTGCTGTATATTTCACTTTATAAGATGCAGTGCAGTAAGTTTGTATATTTATTTTATAGTCTAATCCAGGGGTGGCCAACCTTACAGACAAAAAACAACAACGTATGACTTCCAGGAGCCACAAGCTATACATTTATACACGAGTCACCGTATTTTTCACCCTACAAGATGCACCTAGGTTTTAAAAAAGAAAAATAAGAGAAAAAAATATTTTTCATCAGACCTCAGATCAGACTCCTAAATCAGATCCCAATCCTCATCTGACCTAAAATAAGATCCCCAAACCTCATCAGACCTCCAAATCAGACCCTCAAAATAAGACCCCCAATGCTTGGATAAGACAACACAAATCAGACTCCCAGTGTCAGATCTCCCCCCATGCTCAGATCTCCCCCTTCTCAGATCTGACCCCCTATGCTCAGATTTGACCCCCCCATGCTCAAATCTGCCCCCCATGCCCAGATCAGACCCCCATGCTCAGATCAGACCCCCATTGCTCAGAACAGACCCCCATTGCTCAGAACAGACTCCCATTGCTCAGATCAGACCCCCATTGTTTAGATCAGGACCCCCATGCTCAGATCAAACCCCCATGCTTAGATTAGACCACCATGCTCAGTTCTAAAATTTAAAAAAATCTCTTCCCTCTCTTGAACAGGCACTGGGCTCCTGCTCGAGCACCTGCTACTCTGCAGGTCTGACACGCTCTCCACTGTGACCCGATGAGCACATCGGCCATAGTGCGTGTCTTCAGCTACAACGTTCTCACACTGTGTGCATCAGGACTTAGTGGAGAGTGAGCCGGAGCTGCAAAGTAGTAACAGTGCCGATCAGGAAGAGAGATGAGCATGGGGTGGAGAGTGAGCTGCCTGACTGCTTCCTGGCTCCACAGCAAGAGCCGCACTTGAAGAAACAAAGAGTCGCATGCAGCTCAAGAGCCACAGGTTGGCCACTCCTGGTCTAATCTGATGTCTGATATGGGGGTCTGAAGGGTCTGATTGGGGGTCTGATTGGGGGTCTGAAGGGTCTGATTAGGGGTCTGAAGAGTCTGATTACGGGTCTGAAGGGTCTGATAAGGGGTCTGAAGGGTCTGATAAGGGGTCTGAAGGGTAAAAGAGGACAACCCCTCTAACAGTAGGACTGGAGTTAGGTTGAGAATTTGGCATGGGGGGAGGGATGTTTACATTTTTGCCTCGGGCACCAGAAAGGCTAGGTGTACCCCTGCCCCTTGCCATAAAGCACTTAGGGAAGGTGGTGGAGGGGGGCCCAAGCTGAACTCCTGCACCAGGGCCCATGAGCCTTTAGCTACACCCCTGATCATCTGTCTATCTATCTGTCATCTATCCCATTATCTATCTGTTACATTATCTACCGTATCTAGCTATGTATCTTCTAATCTATGTATCTAATCTATATATCTATCCACCCATCCATCTTTTCACCATTTGTCATATTGGCCTGTGTTGTCAGCATAACATTATTTTTACCACTTTTCCAAGCAGCAGGCTTTAGTTATGCAGATGAACACTAGGAAAGGCATACCGTGGGTGTTAAATACATAATAATATGGTTGGCATTTAGGAAGCCACAGCCATTGTCTAGCACTGCAGGGCAATACATACAGGACAATAATGACCTCTGCTGGTCATATGTGGAAATTACATCGCGAGGAAACTGTAATGCCAGTATTTGCTTGTATGAGGAAACTGTTCATACAAGTGTACCAAGTGAGCAGCTGGTGGAGCCAAGAATGATTGCCACAAACCAAGTGTGCCATTGGAAGATGAGATCATGTAAGAATGAATTATCCCACCTCATGTATAATAAGTGAAGGTTCAAGTCAAGCATTCATGAAAGCTAGTTGTGTGTTGGCCAAGGTGACCTATGGAGGTGCAGGGCAACTCTCATTCTAAGTGACTTTTGCAACCTCCTGTGTGGCATAAAAGGTGGGTTTGGCTGTGACAGGGAGTACCCTCACCGAGGCCCACCGTGGCACAATAGAACAAGCTAGTCGCTTTGGGGACATCTGACTCTGGTGGAACATAAGGTGTAATGTAAGGCTCCTGGTACTGGTGAAAGGACCACTCAGAATGTGTTGTGGCATTTATGTTAGGCTACTTTCACACTGGCATTTTGGCTTTCGTCCCATTCAGGGCTCTCACAAGCAGTCCAAAATGGATCAGTTTTGTCATAATGCATTCTGAATGGAAAAGGATCCGCTCAGAATGCATCAGTTTGCCTCCGTTCCGTCTGCATTCCGCTTTGGAGGCGGACACCAGCTTGCAGCGTTTTGGTGTCTGTCTGACGAAACTGAGCCAAACTGATCCGTCCTGGCACACAATGTAAGTCAATGGCGACGGATCCGTTTTCACTGACACAATCTGGCACAATAGAAAACGGATCTGTCCTCCATTGACTTTCAATGATGTTCAAGACTGATCCGTCTTGGCTATGTTACAGATAATACAAACGGATCCATTCTGAACGGATGCAGATGGTTGTATTATCTGAACGGAAGCATTTTGGCAGATCCATGACGTTTCCGCACAATACGCGAGTGTAAAAGTGGCCTTAATTGTTGAAGCGCGGCAGCATGCATTTTCTAATGGACTGTGAAAGGAGAGGTCCGACATTTTTACAAATCAGCAGGGGAGCAACTAGGTTAATAAAGAAAAAAAGCTTGGCAGCACAGTCCTTTTGTCACCACCAGATCTCTGAGAAGTTCTGATAGTCGTTCTTCAGTACCTCCTGCATGATCTTCTCTTGTTTTGCTTTCGCTTTGACATCTCTCCTCCCTCTCCCAGCTGTCATCTATTAGCAGTGATTGCCTCCTTATATATCTCCTCCCATACTACCTCACTTTGCGGTTTATACAACTTCCTGGATTGTGCTGATGCTAGAAGCTGTTACTGTTGCATCCACAAGATAAGTCTGTTCCTTTATTTCTGTTTTCCTGTGGGCTTGATCCTAGGTGACCCTGACTCCCTCCGTATTTAGTGTAGGGAGCCGGTGGTCGTGTCCCCTCACTATTATAGGGTGTTCAGGTTTCATACAGTCGAGGAACGAGGGTGTGCAGTTATCTACCATAGAGATTTTTGCATAGGCTGAGCAGTAAGGGAGAGTGCTAGGGCTGTTATAGGGCTTACCCTTTTGTTCCTTAGTTTTGTATCAAGTCAGTCGGATCTTCATTTGTGTCTTCTAGTTTTCTGCAACACCATCCTGTGACATTATAAACCGCCAAAACCGTCTTAAGCATGGATCCGGTTTCACTTTTGACTGAACGCATGCAGGGTCTTTCATTGGAGGTAGCAGATCTCCGTAAAGCTGTCTCAGTTTCAGGTGACCGGTTCAGCTTGCGTTCATGGAGTTTGTTCTGAGCCTAAGATCTTGCTCCCGGATACGTTCTCCGGGGGTAGTGAGAATTTTGTTCGTTTTAGAGTGGCTTGCAAACTCCATTTTCGCCTACTTCCCCATTCCTCTGGTGATGAGGAGCAGAGGGTGGGGATCATCATCTCGCTGCTCAGGGATAACGCTCAGTTTTGGGCCTTTTCGCTGCCGGTGGAAGCACGGCCCCTCCGTTCAATGGATGAATTTTTTTTAGCCCTGGGTAAGGTATATGATGATCCAGATCGTATTGCTCTGGCTGAGTCTAGACTACGTCTTTTATGCCAGGGTAAACAGTCCGCAGAGATATACTGTTCAGAATTTCGGAGATGGGCAGCTGATACTGGTTGGAATGATGCTGCACTCCGAAGTCAATTCTGCCATGGTCTTTTAGAGGGATTGAAAGATGCCTTTGCCTTTCATGAGAGACCTACCTCCTTGGAGTCTGCCATGTCTCGGGCCGTTCGTATTGACAGGTGTCTTAGAGAGAGAGGAGAGATCACTCCTTCCTGTCATACTCAGTCCAAGGACAGTGCGGCGGTCTCATTCAGTGTGCAAGGGTCTCAGTTTCTCTTAATCCCCTCTGAGCAGGAACCCATGCAGCTGGGTTTGCTTGCCTCTAACAACAGAGGATTCAGCTCTCAGAGGAGGGTTTGTTTCTGTTGTGGAGGTATAAATCATTTGGCAAATGTTTGTCCCTCTAGGAGATTCAGGCAGTTTTTTGAGAGTAATAAAGTAACAAAAAGAAAAAAGTCCTCTAAAAACGTTCCATCTGTTACTATTGGCAAGGTTGATGCGGAAATTGAAGGTTTTCCGTTTGCTTGTAGTTCCCGTTTTGTCCTACCTGCCAGGGTGGCGCTAGAGAGCAAGAACATTCTTTGTGAGATTTTTGTAGATAGTGGAGCAGCTGTCAATCTCATTGATAATCAATTTGCTATAACACATGGTTTCCAGGTATGCACGTTGGGAAAGGACATACCTGTTTTTGCTATTAATTCCGCTCCACTTTCTCAAAATTTCCTTGAATTTCAGGTCTCTAGGATTGTGGACTCTCATATTGTCCGCGGTTCTCTTCAGTACCTAGTTCATTGGGAGGGTTATGGTCCTGAGGAGAGGATGTGGGTTCCAGTGGCGGACATTAAGGCCACTCGTCTTCTCAGGGCATTCCATAGGACCCATCCTGAGAAGGTGGGCTCTGAGTGTCTGGAGTCCACTCATAGAAGGAGGGGTACTGTCACCACCAGATCTCTGAGAAGTTCTGATAGACGTTCTTCAGTACCTCCTGCATGATCTTCTCTTGTTTTGCTTTCGCTTTGACATTTCTCCTCCCTCTCCCAGCTGTCATCTATTAGTAGTGATTGCCTCCTTATATATCCCCTCCCATACTACCTCACTTTGCGGTTTATACAACTTCCTGGATTGTGCTGATGCTAGAAGCTGTTACTGCTGCATCCACAAGATAAGTCTGTTCCTTTATTTCTGTTTTCCTGTGGGCTTGATCCTAGGTGACCCTGACTCCCTCCGTATTTAGTGTAGGGAGCCGGTGGTCGTGTCCCCTCACTATTATAGGGTGTTCAGGTGTCATACAGTCGAGGAACGAGGGTATGCAATTATCTACCATAGAGATTTTTGCATAGGCTGAGCAGTAAGGGAGAGTGCTAGGGCTGTTACAGGGCTTACCCTTTTGTTCCTTAGTTTTGGATCAAGTCAGTCGGATCTTCATTTGTGTCTTCTAGTTTTCTGCAACACCATCCGTGACATCTTTCCCATCCACCTGCTTGATTTATTTATTTTACTCCCTTATACAGCACTGACATGTTCAGCAGCTCTTTACAGACATTATCATCATCACTTGCAGTCCAAAATGGAGCTAGCAATCTAATTTCTCTATCCGTATGTCTCTGCTAAGGAAGAAAATCACTACATGTTAATCTCTGCTGTCATATAGTTGCAGCCCACAGATTGCTCAGACCATGCCAGAGTGCATGTCACAACCAACATTTGGAGCAGTCACAGGACTAATATATGTATTTCATTACCTCCTGGGTCAACCCAGTCGCACAATACATCTGGTTTTAAAAAAGTGTGCATAATTGCTTTGCTTCTTTATACAGTCATAACTGTGAAGGAACAGTTATGTTTGGGCTTCCCTAACATCTCTTTCAGCCATATTATTCCCTGTGTCAGATGCACAGCTAGATGCATTTCTCTCAGAAGCAGGGGTGGTGTCTCCCCTTTTGCCAGCACTGTGTGAAGTGGCCTCACATCCCTTAATTCCCACTATGTTTGTTTTGTTCTAAGGTAGAATAAATCACACTTAGGCCTCATGCACACAACCGTATGTATTTTGCGGTCCACAAAAAATACGGATGACATACGTGTGCATTCCGTATTTTGCGGAACGGAACAGCTTGCCTCTAATAGAACAGTACTATCCTTGTCCGTAATGCGGACAATAATAGGACATGTTCTATTTTTTTGCAGAACGGAAATACGGAAACGGAATGCACACGGAGTAACTTCAGATTTTGTTTTGCAGACCCATTGAAATAAATGGTTCCATTTATGGTCCGCAAAAAAAACCAAAAAACGGAATGGACACGGAAAAAAAATACATTCGTGTGCATGAGACCTTAGGGTGCATACACACGACCATATAATTTGGTCTGCATCCGTAATTCATTTCAATGGGCCCACAAAATATGCGGACAGCACACCATGTGCTGTCTGCATCCGTTGTTCCGTTCCTCTTCCCCGCAAAAAATATAGAGCATGTCCTATTCTTGTCCGCTATTGGGGACAAGAATAGGCATTCTCTATATAGTGCCCACCATGTGCGGTCTGCAAAATGCAAAATGCACACGGCCGGTATCCGTGTTTTGCGGATCCGCAATTTTCGGACCGCAAAGCGCTTATGGTCGTGTGAAAGGTTCCTGTGAATTCAGAAGCAGCGCAGAAGCAGTTCTTTTATCAGGCTGAGGATCTAAGCCAGCTCTAGCATGCCCCCACTTCTTCTCAGCTGTTGTGACTGCCAGTTCTGTGAGAAGGTCTGACAGACGTCCTTCTCTACCTCTTGCATGACGTTCTTTGTTTTGGTTTCACTTTGTCATCTTCTTTCCTTCTCCCAGGTGTCACCTATTTAGACTAATTGTCTCCCTTTATATTGCCTCCCATACTGCCTCACTTTGCGGTTTATACTACTTCCTGGATGAAGTGTTCACTGCTGGATGCTGCTGCTGCTGTTTGCTCAGATAAGTCTTTTTATGTATTGTGTTTCCTTGCTGGCTTGATTCTAGGCCCATCATTCCACACCACTGACCACACCATGTATCCTCTGGGTGGTTAGCCCGGTATCCTGGGTGACAAAAAACTGGGGCACGTATACCGTTCGTGCTGCACTTCAGCCAGTTATATATGCTCTTATCTATGAGCCTCCTCAGGAACGACCTAGTTTGCAATATCTTATTGCCTACCTCAGTGTGCATGTTGGTAGTCGAGTTCACTTACCACGCTGCCAAAAACGTATGTAAACTGCCATTAAGGCAATTGTTTCATTACTGTGGGTCTGCAGTGTCATAAAGGATTGTTTATTCCTGTTATATATGCACACACGCATCACTGAATTGGGGCGGCCATAACCATTGGCAATGGTCCCGTTATCTTTGCATACCTACTACACGTAACCCCCTGATGAACCCTCCGTATGGGTGAAACGCGTCGGGGTTTGTAGGTTATCTATACTTATCTTAATATACCTATACCTAATTGTGCGTTTTGTTTGTATATTTTATCTTCTAGGTGTGCCCTGTACCTCCTGGTTATGCCACGAGGGCAGTATACAGTGGACACCTTTGCAACTAATCCTTTCTATCTGTGCTTGTTTTCCATGTTAGACACCACTTATATCGTCCCACTCCACCACTCACTTCACCAGGGATAGTTAGGAGTTGGAGTGTAGGTACGGGGACAGGGCGCCCCCACCATCAGGAGACGTCCCTGGGCAGAGGACCAGATTAGGGAATCAGTACTAGGGATAACCTTCCCCGGCCTCCCGCCGTGTATACCTGTATCTTAGGTATTCATTTTTTGGCCTCTACATGGATCATTTGCATAGAACTGTTTTGTCTGTGTATATGTAAATTCTGAAATTACCTATTAAATTTAGTTACTTAATGAATAAACAGGGTACTTCTGCTGGACTAACTGTTGATACACATTAATACCCCGTCTTAGTATAAGCTCGCTATCTGCATTGCTGGACTCTTGATTCTAGGTGACCCTGACCCCGTCCGTATTAAGTGCAGGGAGCCGGTGGTTGTGAGCCCTCACTATTTTAAGGTTTTCAGGTGTATTAGGTACGTGTGCATGCAATCGTCTACCATTGAGACCCTTGCATGGACATAGCAGTCAGGGAGAACTCTTAGGGTTTTATAGGGCTCACCTATATGCTCCTTAGTTTGGGATCATAAGTTCCAGCTATCTGCAACATCATCCGTGACAGCTGTCTTCTGAGTTTCTGTTACCAAGGATGGACCTATCCTTACAACAGGCAGAGAACTCCAAGTTAGGTGGAAGTGAGACCCTTATTGATCATGACTTTACAGCTTTTTCAGGTGGATGTAGGAAGATTTTTTAAATAAAGTGATTAAAAAATTTGTTAGCTACACCACTCTCTATTAAATGAAATTATGTCAAAGTACAGCAAATCTAAGAAACGCACCAATATTATGGATGAGCTTTTGACAATTATTTTAGCTGACAACATTACGTTCTTACAAAAACCAAGCTGGACGATGGACATTGCAATTGTACAAAACTGTAATTACTGTGAGGCTCATTGTTATAATGGGACTGTAGGTTCTGAACGTGCGTTTTATGGGTCAGTTAATGGTAGTAAAAACTGATCTTGTGTGATATCAAACTATATAATATCTATTGCAATTTTCCAATTAACCTGAAAGATAGTAATGATAATATTTAATAATAGTAAAAATGTATATCAGAGAAGGCAATTTGAAGAATCTCATCAATTTCACTCACTGACTAGAAAGCAGGCATCTTAACAAAAGGCACTGTACTAAAACTGATTACTTGTAAAGCAATTTATGTAAATACTCTAAGCAATTTACTCCTGTTGAGAAGAAGTACAAAAGGAGTAATCAAAGCCTGTGTATTTTACATCAAGGGAGAAGAGAAAGAGGTGCAAAGAGAAAGACATTAAAATCTTGGATGGCAGCTGAGCAGCAAAAATAAAACACAAAAAGAGGGGGAGATTTATCAAAACTGGTATAAAGGAAAACTGATTTAGTTTAGTTCAGAAAATGAAAGGTGGAATCTGATTGGTTGTTATGGGCAACTAAGCCAGTTTTATTTTACACCAGTTCTGATCAATCTCCCCCAGAGAGTCAAGGGCAAAGAATCAATCACCAAAAATTATCCTAAAAAGATCAGTGTTCAGAACTGGTTATATATAACATGCAAGAGGCAGTATTGCATTCAACCTGGCAACACAGGACATACGGGGATGGGTTCAGGGCAGCGAGACTCCTCTAACAGGAATGCTGCCTCTCAGATTCTGATGAAAAACACACCTTTTGCTCTAGAGCAAATCTAAGCTTTAAAACAAGACAAAGATTGTAGCACCAGCCAGGATACATATTGAGTTACAGCCTTTAGAAATGGGTCCCAGTGAGAGCTGCATATACCTGCAGCTTTTCACTCCCAATCTGATATCTAAAGGCTGTATCCCTCAATGTAGCTCAGCTAGTACAAAAACTTTGGTCTTGTTTAAAAGCTTAGATTGCCAGCTTTCAAATAAGACTGTCTGATACAAAGCATGAGATATGAAGGGTTAAATTAGCCCTGAAATAAAATAATAAATGCTACTGGTCCTAAAATGGATTGTCCAAGACTAATAGAGACCTCCTAGTGTGGGCGATCCATGGTGGTGATCATACTTACCTGGTCCCTGCTGCTGAGTGCCATCTCTGTCGCTGCTGGGCCTGCTCTTCTTCCTGCTGTGCTAAATTCAGCATCTGTACCCGGGAGCGAGGGATAGTAGTTGGGCGGGATATGTGACCACTGCAGCCAATCACAGCCCACAGCCGTGACCTGATCCCCTTGCATCAAAACTAGTCATGTGATGCAAAGGGAGCAGTTCACGCGTGTGTCCCCTTCCCCCCGTCAACGGATGTGCCTGCCTGCAGTGGTCACATGTCCCCCTGTTGATAGATATTGATTTCAGAGCTGCAGGGAGAGGAAGAGCTGGATGACAGAGAAAAAACCCAACTGCGAGGACCAGATAAGTATGATCACCACCGCGGGTCGGCCACTGAGGTCTTTATTACTCTTGAATAACCCCTTTAATCCTAAAATTAGTTGTCACAAAGCGCTTAAAATGCACTTCAGTGGTGCGCCAACTATATTTACTTGCTCAGACATAAAGTAAAAATCTACGGGGAAAGTTACATTTTCGGGAGTGTTTTTCCAATTTTGATGTGGGGAGGGAGTTAAAGTTCTGGAAATCTTAATTACTAAAAATACTGTACATCATATATTGTAGGAAAGTGCAAGGGTCTTTCGTCGATGAAAGGTATGTGTCACCGAGGTTCCTGGCCGGTAACATAGTAACATAGTACATAAGGCCGAAAAAAGACATTTGTCCATCCAGTTCGGCCTGTCATCCTGCAAGTTGATCCAGAGGAAGGCAAAAAAAAAAATGTGAGGTAGAAGCCAATTTTATTAAAATTCCTAGATCCTTTTCCATGTCAGTGTTACCGAGTGTTTTACCATTTAGTATGTACGGGTGACTTGCATTATTCCTTCCTGCCACTTACTGTATCTGCCCAAGCCTCCAATCTATCCAGATCCCTCTGTAGTAGTATACTGTCCTCCAGTGTTAATTACTTTACACAGTTTAGTGAAAATTGATATTTTACTGTGCAAGCCTTCTACAAGATCATTAATAAATATATTGAAGAGAATAGGGCCCAATACTGACCCCCTGAGGTACCCCGCTAGTGACAGTGACCCAATCTGAGTGTGTACCATTAATAACCACCCTCTGTTTTCTATCACTGAGCCAGTTACTTACCCACTTACAGACGTTTTCTCCCAGTCCGAGCATTCTCATTTTATATACTAACCTTTTATGTGGTACAGTGTCAAATGCTTTGGAGAAGTCCAGATATACAACATCCATTGATTCACAGCTGTCAAGTCTAGAACTTACCTCCTCATAGAAACTGATTAAATTAGTTATTTGCTTATTTCCATTGAGATGCTCTAAGATAGCATCTCTCAGAAAACCTTCAAACAGTTTACCCACAACAGATGTTAAACTTACCGGCCTATAGTTTCCAGGGTCTGTTTTTGTCCCCTTTTTGAATATTGGCACCACATTTGTTATGCGCCAATCCTGTGGGACATTCCCTGTCAGTATAGAGTCCGCAAATATCAGAAATAAGGGTCTGACTATGGCATTACTTAATTCCCTTAGGATACGGGGGTGTATGCCATCCGGATCCTGGTGATTTGTCTATTTTAATCTTTTTAAGTCGCTGTTGTACTTCTTGCTGGGTCAGACAGGACACTTTTAATGGGGAATTTATTTTTACATTCAGCATGTCATCTGACTGTTTATTTTCCTCAGTGAATACATTGGAGAAAAAAATATTTAACAGCTTTGCTTTCTCCACGTCGCTCTCTGCGACTCCCCCCTCATTACTCTTTAAAGGGCCGACACCTTCAGATTTATACTTTTCAACATTTATATAATTGAAGAACATTTTAGGGTTAGTTTTACTCTCTTTGGCAATTAATCTCTCGGTCTTTAGTTTGGCCACTTTTATTTGTTTTTTACATGTTCTATTTTTTCCTTATAGTTTTTCAGTGCTTCCGTGCCACCCTCCTGTTTTAGTGATTTGTATGCTTTATTTTTCTCATTTATTGCTTTCTTTACAGTTCTGTTTATCCACATTGGTTTCTTTTTGTTCCTTAACCTTTTATTCCCATACGGTATGTACCTCTCACAATGAGATTTTAGGATGCTTTTAAAGATATCCCATTTTGTGGCTGTATTTTTATTTTTGAGGACTTTGTCCCAGTTAGTTAGGCCTATGGCCTCTCTTAGTTGGCTAAATTAAGGCTACTTTCACACTTGCGGCAGTGTGATCCGGCAGGCAGTTCCGTCGTCGGAACTGGCCGCCGGATCCGCCGATCTGCTGCTGACTGAAAGCATTTGTGAGACGGATCCGGATGCGGATCCGTCTCACAAATGCATTGCAAGGACGGATCCGGCATTCTGGTATTCTGAATGCCGGATCCGGCACTAATACATTCCTATGGGAAAAAAATGCCGGATCCGGCGTTCAGGCATGTCTTCAGTTTTTTTCGCCGGAGAGAAAACCGTAGCATGCTACGGTTTTCTCTTTTGCCTGATCAGTCAAAACGACTGAACTGAAGACATCCTGATGCAAACTGAACGGATTACTCTCCATTCAGAATGCATGGGGATAAAACTGATCAGTTCTTTTCCGGTATAGAGCCCCTGTGACGGAACTCTATGCCGGAAAAGAAAAACGCTAGTGTGAAAGTACCCTTAGCTTTTTTAAAGTTTGGTATTTTTGTTCCTCCCTGTAGAAATGCTCTTTTGAATGATGATTGGAAGGTTATTACTTTATGGTCACTATTTCCCAGGTGTCCCCCAACCTGCACGTCTGCTGTTCTGTCAGGCTTATTGGTTAATAGTAAGTCCAGTATGGCTGTCCCCCTAGTCGGGTCCTGAACCAGTTGGGAGAGGTAATTGTCTTTGGTTATTGCCAAGAACCTGTTTCCTTTATGAGATATACAAGTTTCAGTTTCCCAGTCTATATCTGGGTAGTTGAAGTCCCGCATAATAACCACCTGGTATATTAGGTGGTTTTTAGTAAACTCCTATTAGTAATTTATTATTGTTTTTAGCTCCATGTATCTCTACTCACAGTGACTTCACATGTTCATGTCCCTCACTTATATATTCCTGGAGTGTGGGCTTTAGACAGGACTTTACATAAAGGCAGACCCCTCCCCCTCTCCGGTTTTGACGATCCTTTCTAAACAGACTGTAACCTTGTACATTAACTGCCCAGTCATAGCTATCATCCAGCCATGTTTCCATTATTCCCACTATGTCATAGTCCTTCTCACACATCACTAATTCCAGTTCCCCAGTTTTATTAGTCAGGCGTCTGGCATTAGAATACATACATTTGAGAGGTTTATGTATATTTTTTACCCGGTGAAGTAAGAACCGGTATTTTCAGGTGTCAGCGGCAGCTAATACTGATTGACACTTTGCTGTTTTAGTATGGCTGTATAGATGATCTGGGACGGCTCTTACTGGGGGTAGTCAAAGTGATGGGTGGGTGACTACTCCCCACGTTCCAGGCCGGGTCTTGACTGGCCTATAAAAAAACCAGCCAGCAGTGTCAGCATGGGAACAACAACCCACACCACACAAAAGTGTTATTGAGTACATCACCCAGATGCAAGGACGGATGGAGACAGTGTTGCCTCTGGTCAGGGAGCATATGGAGGCAACACAGCGAGCCCAGAGTAGGGTCTATAATAGGCAGGCTCTGGTCCAGAACTTTAACCCAGGTGATCGGGTTTTGGTTCTGGTACCAACCATAGACAGTAAGTTCCTAGCTAGGTGCCAGGGGCCCTACGAGGTACTCGAGAAAGTGGGAGAGGTAAATTACAAAGTACACCAGCCAGGGAGTCCTCTACTGAAGACAGCCCGCGACCAGGTTTTCTAGGAGAAGAGGTTCAGTCCCCTCTGTCTGATGCAAGAGAAGCAATTGCCACAGTAAAAATTGCTGACAGCCTCTCCTCTAAACAGGAAGAGTTCATTAGTCGGAACACGGATGTGTTCTCGGACCTCCCTGGACGCACTTCCATAATCCAGCATGACATTGTCACTGAGCCTCAGGCAAAAGTCTGGTTAAAACCATACTGGGTACCCGAAGCTCAGTGACAAGCCATCGCGGAGGAAGTGCAACTAGACGTCATTGAGGAGTCCAAAAGTGAATGGGCCAGTCCGATAGTCTTAATACCCAAGCCGGATGGGACGTTACGGTTCTGTGACGATTTTCGCAAACTAAACGAAATCTCCAAGTTCGATGCGTATCCCATGTCCCGAGTAGATGAGCTTATCGAGAGGTTAGGACAAGCCCGATATTTTTCTGTTTTGGACCTCACAAAGGTCTACTGGCAGGTGCCCTTAACGGAGGCTGCCAAAGAAAAAACTGCCGTTGTCACCCCTGAGGGGCTGTATCAGTATAAAGTATTACCCTTTGGTCTGCATAGTGCCTCCGCCACGTTCCAACGACTCATGGACATTGTACTTCGTCCACATCGTCAGTACGCGTCGGCTTACCTGGACGATATCGTCATCCACAGTACTGACTGAGAAAGTCATCTACCCAAAGTGTAGGCTGTAGTGGACTCCCTTAGGAAGGCTGGGCTGAACGCAAACCCAAAGAAATGCACAATAGGGTTAGAGGAGACTAAGTACCTGGGGTATATTATTGGACAGGGAGTTATCCAACCCCAAGTGAATAAAATAGAGGCGATTCGGAATTGGCCCGACCTGTCACCACTAGGCAAGTCATTGCTGGCAATGGTGGGCTATTATATGAGGTTTGTTCCCCATTTTGCCACTTTAGCGGCTCCGTTGACAGGGCTCTTGAAGGGACAGAAGTCTGTGATGGTCCGCTGGAATGACCAGGCGGAAGAGGCTTCTTCCGGTCCTGTGCAGGTCACCGGTTTTGGTGACGCCCAATTTCAAGAGGGAGTTTGTGGTACAGACCGATGCCTGTGAAGTAGGCCTCGGAACTGTACTCTCTCAGAAAATCAAAGGGGAGGTACATCCCGTTGTTTTCCTGAGCCGCAAACTCACCCCAGCCGAGACCAGGTACAGTATAGCGGATGCCTGGCCATCAAATGGGCACTTGAGTCGCTCCGCTTTTATCTGTTGGGGAGAAAGTTCCATCTGGTGACCTACCACTCTCCTCTCAAGTGGATCTGCCAGGCCAAAGAGAGGAATGCTCGGGTCACCAAATGGTTCTTGTCATTACGCTTACAGGGAAACGCGGATTCCCTGTCCCGGGTACACTATCTGGCAACTTTTCACCCCCTCAGGGTTGAACAAAGGGGGAGGTATGTAGGAAGGCACAAGGGTCCGTCGTTGACGGAAGGTATGTGTCACCGAGGTTCCTGGCCTCGGTGAAGTAAGAGCCGGTATTTTCAGGTGTCAGCGGCAGATAATACTGATTGACACTTTGCTATTTTAGTATCGCTGTATAGCTGATCCGGTACGGCTCTTACTGGAGTAGTTAAAGTGATGGGTGGGTGACTACTCTCCACGTTCCAGGCTAGGTCTTGACTGGCCTATAGAAAACCCAGCCAGCAGTGTCAGCTGGGAGTGATTACCTCTCTCTGACAGAGGAGCATTGTCAGTCTCTGGTATGGGAATTGAGCCCTGTGCTGGGTTGAAAAGCTGAGACCTGTGTATTGGGAGAGCAGGCCACCTAAAGCCTGCAATTTGACTGCTGGAGGCAGAACCGCCAACAAGATGACTTTTTTTGTTATGCACAAACTTTCTACTTGGTGTGAACAAACACCAACTTTGCAAAGAGCATTTTTTGTTTGACCGTATGTGTGAATAAACAGGGACATTTGAATTACGAACTTGTACTTTGCCTCTATACTGCATTCGCTTATCCCAACTACCAGAGCGAATCCCCACAATATAAAAGCAATGATGGAAAAACCAAAGAGGTAAGTAAAAAAGGACAAATCAAGAATCATAGAAAGTCTGTCTAACGTATACCTTTCCAAATAAACTGATGAATTTCACCACCTCCCAGTAGTAATCTGCTCTCCACAACTCAATCATATTTAATTCTGCGCAGCTTATTAAACCTCTACCGTGACTGATGTAATTTCACATCTAGTAATTAGACTGTAATGTACACCTGTCTGCTTCTCGTGTCATTACAGATGTGCAGTTTAATGAGCACCAGTCAGTTTTCTAGTGTAACGGAGGAAGCTTATCATGGAGGACACAGCCAGCACTTGACTTTTACAAATATATGTATCCATGACCCTGGAATTTCTATTAGTTAGTTGCGGATTCATTTTTCTTCACTGTATCAAGGACTATATAAAGTAAATGTACAGATCAGATTCCATAATTGGAGCTGTAGCTAGGATTTCCATCACCTGGGGCAAAGAAGTCATTTATTGTTCTATCCCTGTATCTTAATACCCTGGTTAAGGTACCCAGAACTTAGGAAAAATGTCTTGTTAGTGCAGTACACCAAAATAGGTTCCTTGCAAACTGTGATGTAATGTTATTTAATATGTTAATGCCTAATGCACATATGGCCAACCTGCGGCTCTCCAGCTGTTGCAAAACTACAACTCCCAGCATGCCCAGTTTTCCTACAGCTATCAGCCTACAGCAGAGCATGGTGGGAGTAGTAGTTTTACAACTACTATGTTGGCCAGCCCTGGTCTAATGTATCAGCATATCTCTGTATGTATCAGTTGGAGTTAATAATCCTGCCCCTGTAGGATGTTAGGTGTTGGACTTAGGTCTGCCTCTAGCTCACTCTAGTGTTAGTTAAGGAAGTGAGAGGAAGCTACATGTGCTCTCTCTTCAATGCACTAGGCTTACATCCCAGAGAATCAGTTTGTCTGAAAAATGTACAGAGAGAAAGCTATCTCTACGGTACAGTGCTCCAAGAAGAGAGAGAAAAGAAAGAACCAAGAGGGTCCAGAATCTGCTTGGTATTACTGTGGTCAGAGGGGCATTGCTAAAAAACTCTTCACACTTGGACATGGTCTGGCCCATTGTATTTAAATCCTGTACCCTTCCACTGGGAATTACAAGCTTGCAAGTACGTTATTGACTGCCTTAGATTCTGCAGAAAGAGACTTTGGTGATATAGAGGAAAGAGTACTACAACCATCATCCTGGCCAACATCCATACATTGCTGTCTGTGAAGATTTTCACAGAGAATTGTTTAAAAGTGTGTTTTTTAATACTGTTGGATGTACTACAACTCCCTTTCTGCACTTTAGAAAAGGGACCTGGTTATTGGGGCACTGCACCTACATCTCCTGCCTTGCACTCATACCGCATTTATAACACCAAGACAGCCCAACTACCATCAGGCAGGAGCCCCAACATCAGGGTGTACCCTGAGGGGAAAAAAGGGTGCACCCTCCTATCACTGGCCTCGCCCTAGGGAGCATCGATGTGAGGATTGCCACTGCAAATAATTATTGAAGCTAGAGCCACTACCACTCCCATCCTCCACTCCCACTCCTCCGGGGCTTGCAGCAGTAGCCCCACTCCCAGCTATGTCTCTGATCTGCGTAGAGGGGAGGTGTTGCAACAATAATTAAAATTCAAATACTTATTACTCGGCCCACGGGTCCCCTGCTGCTGCTGTTCGACCGCTGCTTTAGTCCCTGCTGTTTTCCACTCCGATTCCAGGCTTCACACACAGGAAATGGCTTAGACTACCTGCTCAACCAATCACTTGCTGAGGTGGGTTACCGCTGCATCCAGTGATTGGCTGAACAGGCAGACCAAGCCATTTCCTGCATGCCAAGCCCAAGACCAGGAAGTGGTACATTTATATATATATATTCAGATCACCCCCTTTCCCCATATTAAAAATAAACAATAAAAAAATAAAGATCCTTGGCATTGCTGCATCCCAAAGTTCCTATACTAATAAAATATAAATGTAAATTATTTATGCTTTATGGTGAACGCTACAATGGGAAAAAGTAATCAAAAAGTCTTACACACCCCAAAATGGTATCAATAAAAACTATAGATTGTTCCGCAAAAAATAAACTCGCACAGCTTCGTAAACATAACAAAAATCTAAAATATATTTTAAAAATTATGGGGGTCAGAATATGGCAATGCAAAGAAAAAAATTTGTTTTCAAAGTTTTTTTTAAAGGAAACCTGTTAACATGAAAATTCGAAATAAGCTGTAGGCCGCATGTTAAAGAGCAGGAAGAGCTGAGCAGGTTGATATATAGCTTTAGGGTAAAAGATTCTGTAAAACTTGTATTTCATTCATTTAAATTCCTGCTCATTCTGGGCTTTGGAGTCCAGGAGGCAGTCCTTTCAGTGATTGACAGCCTTCTCTCTGACTGTGTATATAGAGATAGCTGTGAATCACCGATAGGACCACCTTCTAAACTTTAAAGTCCAGAATGAGAAGGAATATAAATGACTAAATTCTAAGTTATACTAAATCTTTTTTCCATAAATCCATATATCAATCTGCTTAGCTCCTCCTGCTCTATAACCTGCTGCCTGCAGCTCAGACACCATGTTCAACATGACCGGTGCCCTATAATTATTAAAACACGAGAAAACTATTTAAATGTGGTGTCATTGTAATCATATTGCCCTGAAGAAAGAAGAGAGCAGGCCAGTTTTACTGCATAGGGAATACCATAAAAACAAAATCCTTATTACTATGGTGGAATAGCATTTTGTTCCAATTCCTCATTTGGAACTTTTTTTCCAGTTTATCACTACATCGTATACAATAAGAAAATGATGCCAATAGAAAGTACAACTTGTCCAGTAAAATGTGAATGGAAAAATAAAAAAAGTTATGCCTCCGGGAAGGCAAGGTATGAAAAATAAAAAAAGTTAAATTGCATGGTCCTTAAAGGAGTTGTGCAAGAATAGGGGGGGGGGGGGGGGGGACACACTTGACACACTTTACTGGACCGTTCTCCCCACTCCTTCTTCACCCAGTTTGTGATTCTCATTTGCGCTCCCTCACTGAAAACGGTTGTGACTGGCTCCTCTTACATCATGACAAATGATCACATGATGCAAGGGGATCCGGATGTGGATGGGTAAGAAAGCAGTGACGGCAGAAATCCCACAATTACAACACGGAGGCCGCATTGCCATCACCTGGCCAAGTTGCTGGTGTGCCTGGGCCGGAACCACATTTACCCAGTGAGCTGTGAACGTCAGTGTTGGCGTGAACTCTACTAGACAACGAGAGACCTAAGGACTGGCCCACCTTCTGCTCAACATACAGGAATGTGCAGATTCAACTACATGGAAATGGAGGGACTGCAGCACCAGCAACTTGGCCAGGTGCACGTTCAGCTTCTGCACTGTTGGATGAGTACACGCATACTGTTGTCTTTTTGCAATCGCCTCGGTGATCGATTGCAGCCGAAACAAGTGATGAGAAGGAACATCAGGAGCAAAAGATGACATTGAGGTTAACCACCTCCCGACCGCCTAACGCACCGATGCGTCCGGGAGGTGGTTGATTTACTCCTCCTGGACGCATCGGTGCGTCATCTCACAATACCCAAGATTTCCTGTGAACGCGCGCACGCAGGCGCGCGCGCTCACAGGAACAGAAGGTAAGCGAGTGGATCTCCAGCCTGCCAGCAACGATCGCTCGCTGGCAGTCTGGAGATGTGATTTTTTTAACCCCTAACAGGTATATTAGACGCTGTTTTGATAACAGCGTCTAATATACCTGCTACCTGGTCCTCTGGCGGTCCCATTTGTTTGGATCGACCACCAGAGGACACAGGCAGCTCAGTACAGTCGCACCAAACACCACACTACACTACACCCCCCCCCCCGTCACTTATTAACCCCTTATGAACCCCTGATCGCCCATGATCACCCCATATAAACTCCCTGATCACCCCCTGTCATTGATCACCCCCCTGTCATTGATCACCCCCCTGTAAGGCTCCATTCAGACATCCGTATGATTTTTACGGATCCACGGATACATGGATCGGATCCGCAAAACACATACGGACGTCTGAATGGAGCCTTACAGGGGGGTGATCAATGCCAAGGGGGTGATCACGCATATAGACTTCCTGATCACTTCCCTGTCATTGATCACCCCCCTGTCATTGATCACCCCCCTGTAAGGCTCCATTCAGACGTCCATATGATTTTTACGGATCCACGGATACATGGATCGGATCCGCAAAACACATACGGACGTCTGAATGGAGCCTTACAGGGGGGTGATCAATGCCAAGGGGGTGATCACGCATATAGACTTCCTGATCACTTCCCTGTCATTGATAACCCCCCTGTCATTGATCACCCCCCTGTAAGGCTCCATTCAGACGTCCGTATGATTTTTACGGATCCATGGATACATGGATCGGATCCGCAAAACACATGCGGATGTCTGAATAGAGCCTTACAGGGGGGTGATCAATGACAGGGGCGTGATCACCCATATACACTCCCTGATCACCCCCTGTCATTGATCACCCCCCTGTAAGGCTCCATTCAGACGTCCGCATGTGTTTTGCGGATCCGATCCATGTATCCATGGATCCGTAAAAATCATACGGACGTCTGAATGGAGCCTTACCAGGGGGGTGATCAATGACAGGGGGGTGATCACCCATATACACTCCCTGATCACCCCCTGTCATTGATCACCCCCCTGTAAGGCTCCATTCAGACATCCGCATGTGTTTTGCGGATCCGATCCATGTATCCATGGATCCGTAAAAATCATACGGACGTCTGAATGGAGCCTTACCAGGGGGGTGATCAATGACAGGGGGGTGATCAGGGAGTCTATATGGGTGATCACCCCCCTGTCATTGATCACCCCCTGTAAGGCTCCATTCAGACATTTTTTTGGCCCAAGTTAGCGGAAATATATATTTTTTTTGTTTGTTTTTGTTTTTGTTTTTTCTTAAAAAGTCTCATATTCCACTAACTTGTGTCAAAAAATAAAATCTCACATGAACTCACCATACCCCTCACGGAATCCAAATGCGTAAACATTTTTAGACATTTATTTTCTTCTCACGCTTTAGGGCCCCTAAAAAGCCAGGGCAGTATAAATACCCCACATGTGACCCCATTTTGGAAAGAAGACACCCCAAGGTATTCGCTGAGGGGCATATTGAGTCCATGAAAGATTGAAATTTTTGACCTAAGTTAGCGGAAAGTGAGACTTTGTGAGAAAAAAAACTAAAAAAAAATTAATTTCCGCTAACTTATGCAAAAAAAAATAAAAATTCTATGAACTCGCCAGGCCCCTCATTGAATACCTTGGGGTGTCTTCTTTCCAAAGTGGGGTCACATGTGGGGTATTTATACTGCCCTGGCTTTTTAGAGGCCCGAAAGTGTGAGAAGAAGTCTGGGATCCAAATGTCTAAAAATGCCCTCCTAAAAGGAATTTGGGCACCTTTGCGCATCTAGGCTGCAAAAAAGTGTCACACATCTGGTATCACCATACTCAGGAGAAGTTGGGGAATGTGTTTTGGGGTGTCATTTTACATATAACCATGCTGGGTGAGAAAAATATCTTGGTCAAATGCCAACTTTGTATAAAAAAATTGGAAAAGTTGTCTTTTGCCAAGATATTTCTCTCACCCAGCATGGGTATATGTAAAATGACACCCCAAAACACATTCCCCAACTTCTTCTGAGTACGGCGATACCAGATGTGTGACACTTTTTTGCAGCCAATGTGGGCAAAGGGGCACATATTCCAAAGTGCACCTTTCGGATTTCGCAGGCCATTTTTTACACATTTTGATTGCAAAGTACTTCTCACACATTTGGGCCCCTAAATTGCCAGGGCAGTATAACTACCCCACAAGTGACCCCATTTTGGAAAGAAGACACCCCAAGGTATTCCGTGAGGGGCATGGCGAGTTCCTAGAATTTTTTATTTTTTGTCGCAAGTTAGTAGAATATGAGACTTTGTAAGAAAAAAATAATTAAAATAAAAATCATCATTTTCCGCTAACTTGTGACAAAAAATAAAAAGTTCTATGAACTCACTATGCCCATTAGCGAATACCTTAGGGTGTCTACTTTCCGAAATTGGGTCACTTGTGGGGGTTTTTCTACTGTCTGGGCATTGTAGAACATCAGGAAACATGACAGGTGCTCAGAAAGTCAGAGCTGCTTCAAAAAGCGGAAATTCACATTTTTGTACCATAGTTTGTAAACGCTATAACTTTTACCCAAACCATTTTTTTTTGCCCAAACATTTTTTTTTATCAAAGACATGTAGAACAATAAATTTAGCGAAAAATTTATATATGGATGTCTTTTTTTTGCAAAATTTTACAGCTGAAAGTGAAAAATGTCATTTTTTTGCAAAAAAATCGTTAAATTTCGATTAATAACAAAAAAAGTAAAAATGTCAGCAGCAATGAAATACCACCAAATGAAAGCTCTATTAGTGAGAAGAAAAGGAGGTAAAATTCATTTGGGTGGTAAGTTGCATGACCGAGCAATAAACGGTGAAAGTAGTGTAGTGCAGAAGTGTAAAAAGTGGCCTGGTCATGAAGGGGGTTTTAGCTAGCGGGGTTGAAGTGGTTAATGAAAAGGAATGACAGCTTCCTTCTGCTGAAGTTGACAAGCTCTGACTGCTTGAGATGGGGTGCAGGCCAGTGGGAGATGTAGCGGTTGCTACTGTATGAGTGGTATGGTTTTTCCATGCCATTTTATGATGACGAACCACGTGTTGACGCAGGGCCGTCGTGCTAACATTAGTACCATGCCTCACAGTCTGCCCACACATTCTGCTTACCGCCACGCTAACATGCCTCAGTGAAAAATTCCCATACTGCCGAGTATGGCATTTTTCCTCCACCACTGCATGATACCTGCTACATCATCATCTACATATATCTGATCGCCACTTGTGTCAACCTCACCTGTCTCTTGCGTGCTGCCACCTGACTGTCATCATCGGTAGTTGCACACCTAGTGGAGTCCGCAGTGGACCTCTCCTCCAAGTCTGGGCTGGCCTGTAACTGCTGACTATCCTCACCAGGGGCTTTGCTAGGGTCTCAAAGATCCAGGGCCCAAGCACCAATGCATATGGCCCAATTCTCTAAGTTGAACAATCGCATCCTCTTCCACCCTGCAAACACTAGCACTGAAGACATTTTACTGTACTTGCTATATAGCAGCACATACCTCTCACATCTAGGGCCTCCCAGGTGACGTCTCCTCTGATGTAGATCTTCTCTGTCATCATCTTCTCCATTCGGTCCAGACACTTCTCTCAGTCGCCTCGTCTCTGCAGAGTGTGACGTACAGACATCTTAGCTTCCTTACTTTTCTGTACCCCCAAATACTATACTGAAGAAAAATGAGTGCCCCCCATAGTAACAGTACTCCTCATAGTCCTACCAATAGTAATTCCCTTCTAGAATGCTCTCATTAGTAATACTGCCCCCTACAGTGCTCCACAATAGTGCCTCCATTAGTAGAAGAGCCCTCCAGTATTGATAATACCCTCACAGAGCCCCCAGTAGAAATACGGCCCCTTCAAATATACAGTCCCATGTAAATAACATCCTTCTCTATCTGCAGCCCCCTCCAACATACAGTCCCATGTAAAAAACATCACCTCCTCAATATTCAGTCCCGTATAAATAGCATCACTCTCTTCCCCAGACACCTTCAACATACAGTGAAGATGTAAATAAAATCACCCCCTCTTCAGCCACCTCCAACATGCTGTCCCATGTAAATAACATTACCCCTTAACATTCAATCCCATGTAAATAATATCACTCCCTCCCATAGCTGCCTTCAACATGCAGTCCTATATAAATAACATTAGCCCTCAACATACAGTCCCATGTAAATAACATTAGCCCTCAACATACAGTCCCATGTAAATAACATCCCCTACCCCAGCCCCTTCCAAATTTCAGTCCCATGTAATTAACATCACTCCACCTCACTGTCCCATGTAAATAACTTCCCTCCCTTCAGCCCTAACATACAGTCCCAGTTAAATAACTACAACTCCCAACATTGCTCTGCCTCTCACACTGAGTAATATTCACTTACCTCTCCTTATGTAGCAGACCTCACCTCAGCCTCTTTCCAGGACTTCTCTTCACTGCTGAGCCATCCTCTCCTGCCCTGGTCACATGATGGTAACATCATGGCAGGTCCTTTTCAGCTACTGCATTTAGAAATGATCAGATGACCTTTGATGTCATCACAGGTCCTTCAGCTCTTGCAGTGCATTAGATTCAATTGTATTGCCATCCTGAAGATGGCAATACAGTTAGATCTATCCGGCAGGCAGTACATTCGGGGCCTGGGACAAAACATCAGGTGTTTAGGCCCCCAATGTTTTGACCTAGCAACGCCCTGATCCTCACAAAGCTCATAGTCGCTGAAAAGCAGAGCCATCAGCTATCATTACTTGGCAGCAAAAGGCAAGTTCAGGTCAGGTGAGGGGCATAGAGGTGTAATATATCGCTGTGTGCATCACGTTGTATTACACCGACATTCAGAGTTAATCTGTTATTTTATTGATACAGTTACTATACACTATGGCCAACAGACAGTTGCCTGGGCCATCCAAAGGAACGGGCAGTGGCAATAATGTTGCTGTAGCTGGCACAAGTGCAGCGTCCCACTACATGTGTGTGGACACTGCTTAAAAGCACTTTTTACCCTAAAAACTGTATTATGCTGTATTATGTGAATTTGTACTAATTTATCTGCAAAATCCCTGTTACAAGGCAGATTAGGTGTAATTTATACATCCCACCACTAGGTGGGGATGACACTTAGGTTCTATATATACCTAGGTCAGGCCTAGTGAGAGGAGAGTTGAGAATGGATTTAGAGATTAGAGCAGATCTGAGGAGATCAGATTAGATTAGTCGGAGAGATGTCATGGACGGTGTACAGGAAATAAGGCAAAGCAACATGTATAAACGACTCACTGGATCCAAAAACTAAGGAACCAAGGGAGACCCCTGCAGAAGACCTGGCACTTTCCCTGGCTGCTCAGCCTATGCAAAGATCCAAATGGTGGAGGTTTGCATATCCACGAACCTTGACTATAAAGCCCTGAGCACCCTACAATAGTGAGGGGACACGACCACCGGCTCCCTACACAAGATACGGAGGGAGTCAGGGTCACCTGGGATCCAACAAACAGATATTAACAGATAAAGGTACACTTAGCTTTGAAGCAAACAGGAGGACAGATCGGCGTGCACACACACTCCAGGAAGTAATATAAGCCGCTCAGAAAAGACTTCTGGAGAAGAATTTAAAGGGAAGCAATTAACACATGACAGCTGAGAGAGGCTGACGAGAGGAGGAGCTGAATACCACAACACAGAAATTCAAGGAGGAGGTTCTGAAAGGCCTCTGTCAGAGCTTCTCAGCTGTCTGGTTGTGACAGTACCCCTCCCTCTACGAGTGGACTCCGGACACTCAGAACCCACCTTCTCAGGATGGGACCTATGGAAAGCCCTGATGAGACGAGAGGCCTTAATGTCCGTCACTGGGACCCACATCCTCTCCTCAGGACCATACCCCTCCCACTGAACAAGGTACTGAAGAGAACCGCGGACAAGACGAGAATCCACAATCCTAGATACCTGAAATTCAAGATTCCCATCAACCATAATCGGAGGAGGAGGCAAAGGCGAGGGTACAATGGGTTGAACATAAGGTTTCAATAAGGACTTATGAAAAACATTATGGATCTTCCAAGTCTGAGGAAGATCAAGACGGTATGCAACAGGATTGATGACAGACAGGATTTTGTAAGGCCCAATAAACCTAGGACCCAACTTCCAGGAGGGAACCTTCAATTTGATATTCTTGGTAGACAACCACACCAGATCACCAACATTCAGGTCCGGACCAAGCACACATCTCTTATCAGCCACACGCTTATATCTCTCACTCATGCTCTTTAGATTATCTTGAATCTTTTGCCAAATAGATGACAAAGACGAGGAGAATCTGTCCTCATCAGGTAAACCAGAAGACCCCTCTCCCGAGAAAGTCCCAAACTGTGGATGAAACCCATATGCACCAAAAAATGGTGACTTATCAGAGGACTCCTGACGACGGTTATTTAAAGCAAACTCAGCAAGGGACAAAAAAGAACACCAATCCTCTTGATTCTCCGCCACAAAACAACGCAGATATGTCTCCAGATTCTGATTGACGCGCTCTGTCTGGCCATTCGACTGCGGGTCGAAAGCAGAAGAGAATGACAACCGAACCCCCAGGCGAGAACAGAAAGCCTTCCAGAATCTGGAAACAAACTGCGTGCCCCTATAAGAGACTATGTCTGAAGGAATACCGTGCAATTTGACAATGTGATCAACAAATGCCTGCGCCAGCGTCTTAGCATTGGGCAAACCAGGAAAAGGGATGAAATGCACCATTTTGCTAAAACGGTCCACCACCACCAGAATCACAGTCTTCCCCGAGGAACGAGGCAGGTCCATGATAAAGTCCATGGACAGATGTGTCCAAGGACGGGAAGGAATGGGTAAGGGAAGGAGAGGACCTGATGGCCGTGAATGAGGGACTTTGGCACGAGCGCAAGTCTCGCAGGCTGCCACAAAACCCTCAACCGACTTACGAAGCGCAGGCCACCAGAATCTCCGAGCGATGAGATCCAGTGTGGCTCTTACCCCCGGGTGCCCAGCAAGGACCGTATCGTGGTGTTCTTTAAAAATCTTGTGTCTTAAAGCGAGAGGCACAAACAACCTCCCAGGAGGACAAAGATCAGGAGCCTCTGACTGGGCTGCCTGCACCTCTGCCTCCAATTCAGGAAAAAGAGCAGAGACCACCACACCTTCAGCCAAAATGGGACCCGGGTCTTCAAAATTCCCGCCTCCCGGAAAACAACGTGACAGGGCATCTGCCTTCACATTTTTAACTCCAGGGCGGAACGTGACCACAAAATTAAACCTAGAAAAGAACAACGACCATCTGGCCTGTCTCGGGTTCAGACGCTTGGCTGACTCCAAGTAGGCCAGATTTTTATGGTCAGTAAATACGGTAATAGGGTGTCTGGCTCCCTCTAGCCAATGGCGCCATTCCTCAAAAGCCAACTTGATGGCCAACAATTCCCTATCTCCCACATCGTAATTTCTCTCTGCGGAGGAGAGTTTTCTTGAGAAAAAGGCACACGGTCGCCAATTGGCAGGAGAGGAACCCTGAGACAAGACCGCCCCCACACCCACCTCAGAAGCATCAACCTCAACTATGAAGGGTAACGAAACATCGGGTTGCACCAAGATGGGAGCGGAAGCAAAACTCTCCTTGATATCAGAAAAAGCCTTACGCGCCTCTACTGACCAAGAAGAAAAATCTACCCCCTTTCTGGTCATATCAGTGAGTGGTTTAACAATAGAAGAATAATTCAAAATGAACTTCCTGTAATAATTGGCAAAGCCCAAAAAACGCATCAGCGCCTTTTGATTCTCAGGAAGCTCCCACTCAAGCACAGCGCGGACCTTCTCGGGGTCCATGCGAAAACCAGAAGCGGAGAGAAGAAACCCCAGAAATTGAATTTCTGGAACCGCAAACACACATTTTTCCAGTTTCGCATATAATTTATTCTCCCGCAGGATGAGCAAGACCTGACGTAAATGTTCCTTATGAGTTTTGAAATCGGGAGAAAAAATCAAAATGTCATCCAAATACACCAATACAAATTTTCCCATCAAATGATAAAAAATGCTGTTCACGAAATGCTGAAAAACGGCTGGGGCATTCATCAAACCAAAAGGCATAACCAAATTCTCAAAATGGCCCTCAGGGGTATTGAAGGCCGTCTTCCATTCGTCCCCTTCTCTGACCCTGACCAGGTTGTATGCCCCTCTTAAATCTAATTTGGAAAAGACTTTAGCCCCAACAACCTGGTTAAATAGGTCCGGGATCAGAGGAAGCGGATAAGGGTCACGAATTGTGATATTGTTCAGCTCCCTGAAATCTAGACAAGGTCTTAAAGAACCATCTTTTTTCTTAACAAAGAAAAAACCAGCGGCAACAGGTGACTTTGAGGGTCGTATGTGTCCCTTTCTCAGACTCTCAGAGATATAAGCACGCATAGCGATCCTCTCAGGTTGGGAAAGATTGTATAAACGAGATTTAGGCAGCTTGGCGTCTGGGATGAGATTAATAGGGCAATCGTACTCCCTGTGCGGGGGCAAATCCTGAACTCCACTCTCAGAGAAGACATCCGAAAATTCAGAGAGAAAAGATGGTACAGTCTTAGTAGCAACCTCAGAAACAGATGTCGTGAGGCAATTCTCTCTGCAAAAGTCACTCCAACCATTTATTTGCCTCGCTTGCCAATCAATGGTGGGGTTATGTTTAGTGAGCCAGGGTAGCCCCAACACTAGAGGAGTCGGCAAACCGCTAAGGACGAAACATGACACATCCTCAACATGAGCATCACTCACAATTAAACGGATATTGTGAACTACGCCCTTTAATGACTTCTGAGAAAGTGGAGCGGAATCGATAGCAAACACAGGAATATCCTTTCTCAAAGCGCACACCTGGAAACCATGAGTTATCGCAAAGTGATTATCAATGAGATTGACCGCTGCTCCACTATCCACAAAAATCTCACAAAAAATGTTCTTGCTCTCTAGCGCCACCCTAGCCGGCAGGACAAAACGGGAACTACAAGCAAACGGAAAACCTTCAATCTCCGCCTCAACCCTGCCAATAGTAACAGACGGAACATTTTTCAAAGATTTTTTCCTCTTTGTTTCTTTATTATACCCAGAGAACTGCCTGAATCTCCTAGAGGGACAAATATTTGCCAAATGATTAAAACCTCCACAACAAAAACAAACCCTCCCATGCGGGCTGAATCTTCTATTGTCAGAAGCAATCAACCCCAGCTGCATGGGCTCCTGCTCAGAAGGGGCTGACAGCGACTGAGACCCCTGCGCAGAGAATGGGACCGCTGCACAGTCCTGGGACCGAGTATGACAGGAAGGAGAGATCTCTCCTCTCTCTCTAAGACGCCTGTCAATACGAACGGCCTGAGACATAGCAGAGTCCAAAGAAATAGGCCTTTCATGAAAGGCGAATGCATCTTTCAATCCCTCTGAAAGACCATGGCAAAATTGACTTCGGAGTGCAGCATCATTCCAACCAGTATCAGCTGCCCATCTCCGAAATTCTGAGCAGTATATTTCTGCGGATTGTTTACCCTGGCATAGGAGACGTAAACTAGACTCCGCCAGAGCAATACGATCCGGATCATCATATATCTGACCCAGGGCTAAAAAGAATTCATCCACTGAACGGAGGGGCCGTGCCCCCTCCGGCAGCGAAAAGGCCCAGGACTGAGCGTTACCCCTGAGCAGCGATATAATGATCCCCACCCTCCGTTCCTCATCACCAGAAGAATGGGGAAGAAGGCGAAAATGGAGTTTGCAAGCCTCTCTAAAACGCACAAAATTCTCACTACCCCCGGAGAACGTATCCGGGAGCGAGATCTTAGGCTCAGAGCAAACTCCATGAACGCCAGCTGAACCGGTCACTTGAAGCTGAGAAAAAGTCCTGCGGAGATCAGCTACCTCCAATGAAAGACCCTGAAGGCGTTCAGCCAAAAGTGAAACCGGATCCATGCTTGAGACGGTTAGGGCGGCTTATAATGTCATGGACGGTGTACAGGAAATAAGGCAAAGCAACATGTATAAACGACTCGCTGGATCCAAAAACTAAGGAACCAAGGGAGACCCCTGCAGAAGACCTGGCACTTTCCCTGGCTGCTCAGCCTATGCAAAGATCCAAATGGTGGAGGTTTGCATATCCACAAACCTTGACTATAAAGCCCTGAGCACCCTACAATAGTGAGGGGACACGACCACCGGCTCCCTACACAAGATACGGAGGGAGTCAGGGTCACCTGGGATCCAACAAACAGATATTAACAGATAAAGGTACACTTAGCTTTGAAGCAAACAGGAGGACAGATCGGCGTGCACACACACTCCAGGAAGTAATATAAGCCGCTCAGAAAAGACTTCTGGAGAAGAATTTAAAGGGAAGCAATTAACACATGACAGCTGAGAGAGGCTGACGAGAGGAGGAGCTGAATACCACAACACAGAAATTCAAGGAGGAGGTTCTGAAAGGCCTCTGTCAGAGCTTCTCAGCTGTCTGGTTGTGACAAGAGAATGCAGAGTGAAGACTCCACAACACAGATTAGTGAGTGGAGCCAACTTCGCTATGAGGTAGTACCAAGATGTGAGGCGCAGAAGAGCGTTTACCTTCTGTGGCCGGACTATATACTTGTATCCCTGACCAGTAGGAGAGAGTTTGCCTCCCTGGAATAGAAACAAGCTTCCTAAGGATTCATCAGTGATAAAAGTCATTATTTAGGGCTACAGACACCTTTGCGCATGGTGGAGGACTTATGGATTCTGGCAGCCACACCATAACTCTGGGAAACAGATGAGTTACGTGTCCCAATGTTCAGCTTGTAGGGAAAGGACAAGGACTGAGCACATCAACAGAAACAAGGTACTCCTTAACCACAGCTCAAATCAAGCCTAAGAAAGCCTAGGAACAGTGGACTTGCAGATTAACTCTCATACCAACAAGAGACTGTATTTTGTAATGCTGCAACCAAGTCAACATCAGTAAAAGTTGTGAGTTGCATCTTACCACTGTCTACCTCATTATTACTACTAATGGTTGTTGTTACGGACGGTGTACAGGAAACAAGACAAAGCAACATGCATATATGACTCACTGGATCCAAAGCTAAGGAACCAAGGGGAGACCCCTGCACAAGACCTAGCACTTTCCCTAGCTGCTCAGCCTATGCAAAGATCCCAGAGGTGGATGGTTGCATAGCCACGTACCTCGACTATATTACCCCTGAACACCCTACAATAGTGAGGGGACACGACCACCGGCTCCCTACACCAGACACGGAGGGAGTCCGGGTCACCTGGGATCCAGCAAACAGAAAATAACAGATAAATGTACAGCACTTAACTTTGTAGCAGACAGGAAAACAGGATGAGCATGCACACACACTCCAGGAAGAAGTATAAGCCGCCCAGTAATGCATTATGGGGCAGAATTTTAAGGGATGCAATTAGTCCAACTTCATGACAGCTGAGAGAGGCTAACGAGATGAGAAACTGAATACCACAACAAAGAGAACTCAAGGAGGAGGTTCTGAAAGGCTTCTGTCAGAGCTTCTCAGCTGTCTGGTTGTGACAGTTGTACCACCATTAACGGTACTGGCGTCACGACAAAAACCATCAAGGGACTCAGCCGCCACAAGCACCCTAAGCACCCCTAACATCAAGGGCACCTCAACCACCATCTTGGCTGATGCTTCCCTACCACAGAGCGTACCCCGGAGGATTTCGTGCTGTCCACCTTAACACTGTGCTGCCAGCCCAGGGAGGCTTTCTGCTAACCGTGAGTAAACTGATGAACTGTGTGTTATAAATTTGGCCCCTCATTGGTCCACCGTGCACCTCACGTGTTGCCCCTGCGCTACTGGCTGGCTGCACAAGTAGCAGCAGAAGGTCGGTAGTAGGAGCTGCGGCAACAGACCAGAGCTGCCACTGTCATCCAGTGGTTGTGTTTTTACCAACAATCCAGCTGTACTGAAATGGTTGACTCGCTCTTGACTCATGTGGCAAGAGGTCAGGGACGTGCGCAAGAGACAGGTGAGGGCTACAAGCAAACATATGTAGATGTTGATGTAGCCGATTGCACTTTGTAGTCATGTGAAGCGGGGGCATAGTCATCATTAGGGGGCAAGGGTGGCAGCATGGCCATGAGCCAGCAGGGTGGAAGCATGCCTGTGAGGCAACGGGGTGGAATCAGTGGGAGATCTAGAGCCAAACATTGTAGGGTTACACCGTCTGCTACTCAGGAGACTACCTATGAGGAACACACTAGCAGTGCACGGGTTCATAAAAGGTGATGGATCACGCAGGTCCCTAATCTCTATAAGTGTAGAGAGGGGGAGCGGACAGAGACAGAATATAGCCAGGCAGAGGCAGTAGGAGGGAACCCTGCAAATGGATCCGAAGTCACGTAAAGTGTCAGGAGCAATACTGAAATGCCAGAGATAAACACTAACGTAGGCAAACAGGGGTAACAAGGACGGTAACCAACACGCCTAGGGTCAAACCAGGATGTCACGTAAGTACACAAGGAATAGCAAGGACGGGTCAGAGTACCAGCCGAGGGTCAAACCTGGAGGTCACGTCAGTACACAAAGGCAGGCGAGGTCGGGTCAGGAACAAAAGCCAAGGGTCAAAATCCAGAATAGCAGAAGCACTGAGTAGTAGCAGTTAGGCACAGGACCAAAATCACAGGCAACCTGTGGCCAGCAGGCTGCCTGTATAAATACTGAAAGTCGTCACATGACCCGCTCAGACATAGAAGCCGAGCACTGAGTGTCCAGCTCGGTGCTCAGCCTGATACTGTTGCCAGGGGAACGGAGAACGCCGACCGCACAGGAGAGCGACAGCAGGAGCGCGGTCGGGTCCGCTCCGCCCCCTGTTACTTGGGAGACGGGGACGCCGCATGCATCGTCGTTCAGGGAGAGAGGCAAAACGCCGACGGCGCAGCGCAGGAAGATCGTGTCGCCGGCGTCCTGTGACAGTAAGGATATACATTTCACTGGTCCTTGCTATCACACTGCTGTTGTCGGGTTCTGATACTCTGCCACCATCTTATGCTGTGTCCCACTCTGTCATGGGGCCACTATTGTCACTGTTACTGCCACCACCCCCCCCCCCCACTCTGTCACGGGGCCACTTCTTGAATATTGGTGCACTGCACAGTTATGTATACAGCAATAAATTGTAACAGAGTCTGTAGTTCAGCAGTCTCCTACTCTCTGCCTGCAATCTCCCTGCAGTTTAACCTCCAAGCCTTCACACTGAGATTGGGCCACCAAGTGGGAAGAATATGATTAGGCAGAGTGGCCTGGGAATATCTGATTTATCACGATTCTTGACAAATTATTTCGGAACGAATCGAAGTTCCTGTCGAACTTAAGCGAAGCTGCCGAACCTAATTTTTTAAAGCTTCTCTCATCTCTACCAATCACCATAAACAATGTGTTCACTATATTGTTAATATGATAACAGTTTTGCCAAATACGGTTTGTGATATTTATAGTAATTATGTTAAAAAACACATTTATTATAATGTTTTTTTGATCCAATATTTGTCTTTACTAACAATTACTTTGTTGAAATGTGTAACTCTTACCATAAAAGAAATATAAAAAAATTAGTAATGATGTTTAGTAGCTGAAAATCCCGATACTAAAATCCAGAGATCTCCTATAGAGTAGTGCCTAAGGCTCTTGCTTCAGATGGTCTGAGATTCGATTCCCAGTACATTCTGAAAAATATTTTTATTTATTAAAAGTTTTGGTAGGAAAATTTTACTTTTATTTCCTAGCTTTTTTCTTTTTAAAAGTTACATGTTTTATGTTACTAAAAAATACTGGAGCAAAAAGCATTACAATAAATGCGTTTCGGTAACATGCTTACTTGCATGGTATATCATTAATCATAATAACCTGTGCAACATAGTGAACACATTATTGATTGGAGATCACTAAACATTGGAAATAAAAATAGTGCAACTTTTTTCCCCTCATCTCAGTAATATACTATTTATTTAATATTATGTCTGTGCAGAAACCAGTAATTGTGTATTAGCTTTCTAAGCACAGAAAATGATTATTCTCAATACAGCAGGTCGGCATCTCTGTGCTAACTACCCCCCGGGGGGCAGTTTGCTGTTTCCCAGATACGAGGCAGACAGCTCGGCACTCTATGCAGCCTTTAACTAATTCATAAATAGCTGCTGGCCTGGCAACACAAATACACACTGTATATATATGTGAATCACACCAGAACACATTACACCACAACACATAACCATAAAACATATATTATCACAGCAAACATTATAATAATTAGGAATAAGGCGGTCCTTATTTCTGACAATGAAATTAAATCAATACTCCATTAATGAGTGGTAGAGTCTGAAACACTCCTGCATGCACAGGTCAGGTTTTTCAGGGCAGGTTTCGCAGTGGTAAATGGTGTCTTTCCTTTTTCCCTTTTGGAACACACCCTGCATCTTTTTTGGGTCCTTCCCTTCCTTGCTATCTGGGGGACTTGACCTGGAAAATGTTGCCCTGGTACAACACGGGCACCATGACTTTCAGAAGCACTAGGACCCTCCCCGGCCTGGGTTTGAAAAATTAGGGCCTTGAAAACCACGTCTTGGAACTGAAGGAAAGTTCCTCTGTGGCCCGCAGTACATGGGGGCACATGTACCTATAGGGTTTAGATATATTTTTGGGGGTATTTGTGTCTCTCTTCTCCCCCTCTCCCTTTTGTATTTTATCAGGTAAAATCTACCTCAGGAGGAATTTTACCTGAGCAAAGAAGACCGGTCAGATCTGGATTGAAGTGGTCCTAGGTGAAGTGTCCAGCCCCTCGTGATTGGCTGTCATCGGTTGCTGGGGGAGAAATCCAGAATCTTGATTTGTAGTGGCATGTGGCAGCGGGAAACTGACACCTTTATAATGCGGCAGTTGGCTGTGCTGAGGGGCCACTTTGAAAAGCACCTTGATCTGCGCTGGACCTGCAGCTGACCTGCGCCATGGAAGATTTACTGCGGCAGCTGATCCTGAGAGCGGAATCCACCGGCAGGGAAGAATGGCTCAGGAGCTGCCTGGATCAATCGCGGCTGGGAGGAGAAGAGCCGAAGGAAGCGAGCCCAACAGCGCCGGACGTGACATCAGAAGATGCGGCTGCCTGTTAGCAGGGGGAGGAGGAGCTGTTGGCGCTTCCTTGCAAAAGAGCTCGGAAGTCGAGGAGCGCCTATACTCCTCCTCCTGAGGCGGGACGCCAGTGCAGCAGGTTGGTGAGCGCGTCGCCGGCAAGTGGAGGCAGAAAGACGCGACATCGGTCCTCCAGGAGGGAGGATTCCAGGGTACAGAGTGGCCAGCCTTCTGGAGCGCAGGGAGAGGACGTCACAGATGAGCAATGGCTTCAGGGCGGAGCTACAGAGCGATGCGATCCTCCTGCTTCAAGTGCCAGACGAGGAAGGAGCGGCGCAGGACTTTCAAACAGTCAAGGGGTTTTGGGGCAGCTTGTTAAGGGGCTCCCCCTACACGAGGTTGAGCCAGCTCCAAGCCCCTATGGAAGGATGAAGCCAGCCTCTGGAATGGTCCAGGAGGGACATATCGATGGTGAGAGTTTCCATGTATCGTCAGTGTCTGAGTCCACGCTGTTGTCTGGGCTGGTCAAGCTGCTGGAAGAGGTTGCTAGCAGGCAGGTGCCCCACACAGCGTCTGTCATTTGGATTAATAATTTCTGAATCCATTTTTTGGGATTAATGCTTTCTGTATCTATTCTGCGTTTCTTGGTGAAAAGCATCCTGAACATTGTATAGTGGTCTTTTCCAATACTTGGATATTATCCTTGAAGCCTATCGCAATTTTAGTGGCATGGCATGGTATCAATATGATGAGGTGTTTCGTCAGAAACCGGCGTTACACCCATCACTTAAATGGGGATCTCAAATATATAGGTCTCTGGGTGAATTTAATGTTGCCACAGAAATCGTTTCCATCTAAACCTTATAATCCTCCTCAGCCTGGTATGAGAAAAGGGGTATGCTTTGCTTTCAATGAAGTGACTTGCAAGTGGTTATCTAACTGCCGCTACAAACACGAATGTTCCTTTTGCGGTGGCACTCATCCTATGCTGAGGTGTTTTAAAAGGAACTCCCAATCTAACCAGCAGCAGCCTACTACCAAAGAACAAGTTTCTAAAAGCTTGGACGCCAGTAAAGTTTTTAGAAATGCTCCCATGGTTAAGTCAGTCCCCCGATCAAACGATGGCTAAATTAATTTTTGAAGGTTTTCATTTTGGTTTCATAGTACCTGAATTTTTAGGTGAAGGTTGCTGCTGGGTAGATAATATGAAATCTGTTGTTTTATTTAAAGAGGTAGTCAGAAGTAAGTTAGTTAAAGAATTGGAACTTGGTAGAATTGCTGGTCCTTTTGTTAATGCTCCTTTTGTTAATTTCCGTATTTCGCCATTGGGAGTAGTTCCCAAAAAGGAACCGGGGGAATTTAGACTTTTACAACATCTGTCGTTTCCAGAAAAAAGCTCACTTAATGACGAGGTGGATAAGTCTAAGTCCTGTGTGGAATATGCGTTATTTGATGATGCATTGGCTTTGGTGAGGCGTTTTGAGAATGGGGCTTTGTTGGCTAAGGCGGATGTGAAGTCAGCGTTCCGCTTATTGCCAGTGAGGCCGTCTGGATTTAACTCTTTAGG
Source organism: Bufo gargarizans (assembly GCF_014858855.1). NCBI lineage: Eukaryota > Metazoa > Chordata > Amphibia > Anura > Bufonidae > Bufo > Bufo gargarizans. The sequence goes on along the minus strand of NC_058085.1, from coordinate 70,290,224 downwards.
TTTCCAGTTTGATGGGGTTACTATTTTGATAAATGCATGCCGATGGGATTTTCTTTATCTTTTTGAGGCATTTTCAACGTTTATTCATTGGTTTTTACAGTCATTAGTTCCTGATGGTGGTTTATTACTTTACTTAGACGATTATTTGTTTATTGATCATTGTAGTTCTAGTTTATGTTCAGAGTTATTGTTTACATTTTTGAAAGTTTGTGTATTATTTGGTATCCCAGTAGCAGAAGAGAAGACGGTTTTCCCCTGTACTTGTTTGGAATTTCTGGGTATAGTCATCGATACCCTGAATATGGAATTTCATTTATCATTAGATAAGATTAATTTTTTGTTGATTTCTTTAATAAGGAAAAAAAATGCACGTTGAAAGAGATGCAGTAGTTTTTAGGTTCATTGAATTTCGCATGCAGGATTATTCCAATGGGAAGGGTTTTTTCCCAGCATCTATACTTTGCGACTAGAGGCCATAAATCTCCTTGTTCGCATATTAGGTTAAGTCGAAGTTTAAAAGATTGTATGGCTATCTGGTTGGAATTTTTAGAAAATTATAATAGAGCTTGTTGTTGGCAAGAGGGGTTTGTGGAAGCTGAAGCCTTGGGTGTAGTTACAGACGCAGCAGGGAGTTGTGGTTACGGTGCATATTGGGATGGTAAATGGTCGGCAGAGGCTTGGCCAGCTTCATGGATTAATAACGGGATAGCGCGTAATATTGTTCTTCTAGAATTTTTTCCTGTTCTTGTCTCAATTGTTCTATGGGGAGGTTATTTTAAGAATAGAAGGATTTTGGTCAACATGTCTAAGTGCGAGATAGCAGTTAAATTACTGAGACATTTCGTTTTATGTTTTGTATGAAACTTATTATTTGGGTTAAAGCTAAATATATTCAAGGTAAATGTAATATCTTAGTGGATTCTCTATCTCGTTTCCAGTTTGTCGAATTTCGGGAGCTAGCACCAGAAGCGGAAGTTGGAGGGAGCGCTGAGCCCTCGCCATCTTTGGGATCTGTTATGGGATTGATTTTGGAGTCTATCAAACAGTGAGTTCCGCAAAAAACATGGGCTGCTTATGCAGCTGCATGGCGGGATTGGATATTATTTTCTAATTCATTGTCCAGTGAAGTTGATGAGCTTGGTTGTGGTATGTTATTTATTCCTAGTCTGTTTAAAAAATTTTTATTTTTCTTCAGTTGCTAGGACTGTTGCGGGAATCTCGTTTTTTCTGAAGTTGTTTGGCAAAAAAACCTGCTGTTAGCTTATTTTCCTATTAAACAGATGCTAAAAGGCTATCGTAAAAGCTTCTCGGGTATTGATAATCTGTTGAATTGTTGAGGAGTTTATATGAAATTTTGCCTTCTTTTTGTTTGGATTCATTTGAAGTGTTGCTTTTTCCTACGAGTTTTGTTCTGGCCTATTTTGCAGCGTTAAGGTTTGGCGAATTAGTTTCCGCCAGTTGTTCAGTGTGTACTGGCTTAGAAGTTGATGGGGTTGTTTTAAATGTTGGTCTTGTTGAAATCTTTTTGAAGTGTTCTAAGACTGATCAATTTGGGAGGGGTAGAATTATAAGGTTAAATGTAACCAATAAACTTGTGCATTATTGTATAATGTAGGACTACATGTTTATCATTAACGTCATCTCACGTCAAAAATAACTTATTTATCTGAGGAAATAGTCAGACTCAGATGTGAATTGTATCGATTAGTTTGTCTACAATTCACCAGGTCATGATTTTAAGAATTAATGACAAATTTTATAAAAAAAAATAAAAATTATGGTTAATTATTTTTATGACCATAATTAATAATTCTTAATTTAATATTACCACCCAACAGTATTTTACATGGGACTGTTTACAAGAAGGGCTAAAGGCAGGGGGGGTGATGTACTGTATCTTACATGGGACTGTATGCTGGAGGGGTTGAAGGCAGGGGAAGTTTTGTATTTTACATGGGACTGTATGCTAGAGAGGCTGAAGGCAGGGGAAGTTTTGTATTTTACATGGGACTGTATATTGGAGGGGCTGAAGGCAGGAAAGTGATGTGTCTTACATGGGACTGTATGCTGGAGGGGCTGAAGGGGCCATAATTATTACTATAATACAGAGGGGGCCATAATTATTATAATAATACTACAGAGGTGGCCATTATAATATTAATAATACAGAGGGGACAGTATATATTATAATTATACAGAGGGCATTATAGTTATAGGCACTACAGGGAAGGGGAGGTCTGTTATCTGAGGATGATAGTAAAGTGAGGAATTGAAAAATAATTATTTGAAACTCTGCAGAGACGAGACACAACCAAAAGAAGGTTTAATGGCAGTCCCATCTCTGAATGAAGACGCTGAGGAAAGAGTCTACATCACAGGAGAGGTCAATAGATGTAACAGGTATGGTGCCGTATTCTCCTGTATATTTCATAGCAATGTATGTTATGTCCATTTAAATATCCTATTTATTATTTTTTTTGGCGGGCGGGGGGGTGGATATAGAAATAGAATTTGGACCACACTACTGAAGCCTGGCCCCAGACCTCAGGTCACACTGTGTGTGTTCTGAATTTTGGGGCCTCACACCAATCTACTAAATTATCTGTACTCAGAGAGTTATTACTGTGTTATCTGTGGTGTTACATAGGACTGCAGGTGGCATCTACTGCATTATCTGTAAAAAGGGGCATGTCTATAGGTTAGGGGGGGCGCAATACTTGGCTTGCCCCGGGTGCTGGCAACTCACGCTATGCCACTGGGGGGCATCATGGTTTGGGGCTGCTTTGCTGCATCAGGGCCTGGACGGATTGCTATCATCGAAGGAAAAAAGAATTCCCAAGTTTATCAAGACATTTTGTAGGAGAACTTAAGGGTACTTTCACACTTGCGGCAGGACGGATCCGACAGGCTGTTCACCCTGTCGGATCCGTCCTTACGCTGCTTCGCCATGCCGGCGGACCGCCGCTCCGTCCCTATTGACTATAATAGGGGCGGCGCTCCGGCGCAGTACGCAGGGGAAGGCGAAAGGCCCCCGGACTAAAAGTCCTGCATGTCCGACTTTTTAGTCCAACGGCCTCTGACCGTGAACTTATAGTCAATGGGGACGGAGCGGTGGTCCGGCGGAACGGCGAAACAGCGGAAGGGCGGAACCGACAGGGTGAACAGCCTGTCGGATCCATCCTGCCGCAAGTGTGAAAGCACCCTAAGGCCATCTGTCCACCAGCTGAAGCTCAACAGAAGATGGGTGTTGCAACAGGACAACGACCCAAAGCATAGAAGTAAATCAACAACAGAATGGCTTAAACAGAAGAAAATATGCCTTCTGGAGTGGCCCATTCATAGTCCTGACCTCAACCCGATTGAGATGCTGTGGCATGGCCTCAAGAAAGCGATTCACACCAGACATCCCAAGAATAATGCTCAACTGAAACAGTTCTGTAAAGATAGAATTACTCCTGACCGTTGTGCACGTCTGATCTGCAACTACAGCAAACGTTTGGTTGAAGTTATTGCTGCCAAAGGAGGTTCAACCAGTTATTAAATCCAAGGGTTCACATACTTTTTCCACCTGCACTGAATGTTTACATGGTGTGTTCAATAAAAACATGGTAACATTTAATTCTTTGTGTGTTATTAGTTTAAGCAGACTGTGATTGTCTATTGTTGTGACTTAGATGAAGATCAGATCACATTTTATGACCAATTTGTGCAGAAATCCCTATAATTCCAAAGGGTTCACATACTTTTTCTTGCAACTGTATACTGTCAGGTCCATAAATATTGGGACATCAACACAATTCTAACATTTTTGGCTCTATACACCACCACGATGGATTTGAAATGAAACAAACAAGATGTGCTTTGACTGCAGACTGTCAGCTTTAATTTGAGGGCATTTACATCCAAATCAGGTGAACGGTGTAGGAATTACAACAGTTTGCATATGTGCCTTCCACTTGTTAAGGGACCAAAAGTAATGGGACAGAATAATAATCATAAATCAAACTTTCACTTTTTAATACTTGGTTGCCAATCCTTTGCAGTCAATTACAGCCTGAAGTCTGGAACGCATAGACATCACCAGACGCTGGGTTTCATCCCTGGTGATGCTCTGCCAGGCCTCTACTGCAACTGTCTTCAGTTCCTGTTTGTTCTTGGGGCATTTTCCCTTCAGTTTTCCCTTCAGCAAGTGAAATGCATGCCCAATCGGATTCAGGTCAGGTGATTGACTTGGCCATTGCATAACATTCCACTTCTTTCCCTTAAAAAACTCTTTGGTTGCTTTTGCAGTATGCTTTGGGTCATTGTCCATCTGCACTGTAAAAGCGCTGTCCAATGAGTTCTGAAGCATTTGGCTGAATATGAGCAGATAATATTGCCCAAAACACTTCAGAAATTATCCTGCTGCTTTTGTCAGCAGTCACATCATCAATAAATACAAGAGAAGCAGTTCCATTGGCAGCCATACATGCCCACGCCATGACACTACCACCACCATGCTTCACTGATGAGGTAGTATGCTTAGGATCATGAGCAGTTCCTTTCCTTTTCCATACTCTTCTCTTCCCATCACTCTGGTACAAGTTGATCTTGGTCTCATCTGTCCATAGGATGTTGTTCCAGAACTGTGAAGGCTTTTTTAGATGTCGTTTGGCAAACTCTAATCTGGCCTTCCTGTTTTTGAGGCTCACCAATGGTTTACATCTTATGGTGAACCCTCTGTATTCACTCTGGTAAAGTCTTCTCTTGATTGTTGACTTTGACACACATACACCTACCTCCTGGAGAGTGTTCTTGATCTGGCCAACTGTTATGAAGGGTGTTTTCTTCACCAGGGAAATAATTCTTCAGTCATCCACCACTGTTGTTTTCCGTGGGCTTTCAAGTCTTTTGGTGTTGCTGAGCTCACCGGCTCACACGTTCCTTCTTTTTAAGGATGTTCCAAACAGTTGTCTTGGCCAGGCCTAATGTTTTTGCTATCTCTCTGATGGGTTTGTTTTGTTTTTTCAGCCTAATGATGGCTTGCTTCACTGATAGTGACAGCTCTTTGGATCTCATCTTGAGAGTTGACAGCAACAGATTCCAAATGCAAATAGCAGACTGGAAATGAACTCTGGACCTTTTATCTGCTCATTGTAATTGGGATAATGAGGGAATAACACACACCTGGCCATGGAACATCTGAGAAGCCAATTGTCCTATTACTTTTGGTTCCTTAACAAGTGGGAGGCACATATGCAAACTGTTGTAATTCCTACTCCGTTTACCTGATTTGGATGTAAATACCCTCAAATTAAAGCTGACAGTCTGCAGTTAAAGCACATCTTAAATAATGGATGGACTGGCACTCAAACATTAGTGACTAAGATGGATACACGTAGATTTATTATGGTATCAAAAACTATGTATAAAACAGCTGAATTGTGCAGCTAAAGTATAACTAAAATATTACACATTAAAAACAAAAAGATAGAACCATAAAACATGCATGGATGTACCCGAATATGGTAGGGTATGTGAACCACAGAGTCACTCCACATATGTTCCGTGTTTTCACAAAAGTCCCATATATAGGTATTTCAGTAAATTCAGTTGTAGAAAGTTCATATGTAGACCAGGATATTATGGTGAGATTAGTTATACACAGTTCACAGTTATTTTTCCTCCTTCTTTTCCATTCACCTATTATCCATATTGGTTTAGTGTTACTTTGTTATATCTGTTTACTGTTACTTTCTCAGTATTATTTTACTCCAAATGTATGGTTTACAGCACGGCTATACAATACCATTGGTCATAATCCATGTTATACTTGAGATCCTATTTCTCGTACTACACTACTATTTCTGGTTTCTGGCCTGGCTCCTCTTCTTTCTAGTTCTAATAGGTTCTATTCATTCTTATCTCTTCCTTATACTGAATTCTTGTTACTATGATCTCTCTCAGAGAAATGAGGCGAAGGTGAATCCCTCATTTAGTCCTGCAGGGGCTAGACTTTTCAAACGATAAATCCAGCGGGTTTCCTCTTGCTGTAGTCTCCTGTCTAAATTTCCCATTCTGGGGCCCAATTTAAGTTTTTGTATGCCCCAGACTTTCAGATTCTGGGTATTTCCATTATGCATTTGATGCATATGTCTTGCTACAGGTGTATCACCACTAGTATTTATTACGCTCAGGTGTTTGGATATAAGTCTTCTAAGCTCTTGCGTGGTTTTACCCACATAGATTTTTGGACATTCACATTGTATGGCATACACTACTCCCATTGACTTACAATTGATGTATTCCTTAATTTGATATTTCTTATTATCCCCAGGGTTCACAAATTCCCTTTTCGGTGGCATCATTTTGCAGAAACTGCAGTCCCCACACGGAAACGATCCGCTTGTACTGAGCCAGGTGGGTTTATTTTGTTTTTTGTTCTGAACAAAGTGACTATGCACTATTTTCTCTTTTATGTTCTGCCCCCTTCTGTATGTGATTGCTGGTCTCGGGGTGATGATTTCTTTAAGCTCATCATCTGAGAGTAGTATATGCCAATACCGTGTTAGAATCTTCCGTATCTTCTCATGTTGTCCGTCGTAATTTCCAATACAGCGTATTGTTTTATCATTTTGGGTTCTGGATTGCCCGGTGCTCATTAATAAATTCATCCTGCTACTTTTTCTGGCTCGATTGTATGCGTGATGTAAAGTTTTCTTCGGGTATCATTCACACCATAACCCTACTTTGACTGCTTTAGCAGGGTCAAAGATGGGAATCTATTCGCACGGAAATTGGCCCTGTATAAAGAATATAAAAATCTAGAAAAGGATCCCACTAAGCTCATAGCCTGAGAGAGAGCTGAGCGCTGTGATTGGCCAGCGCTGCAGCATGGGAGAAGGAGGCGCCGGCAGGTTCCCCTGGGTGGAGCCTAACTGTAAAGATACCGGAGGCTATACCGGGAGAACGGAGCGGCGCCCAGGTATAACAGTAAGTGCAGGGGGGTCCCTGGGCGCCGCTCTACATGCCTGTATAGTTACTTTAGAAGTTTAATTCTGATGAAAGGTCCTCTTTAAATGTAGCAAAAGAGAGAGACCTCATTACTAAAGAAGAGCTAAAGGTCCTATATAACCCGTATCCAACTGTAGCTACCTTTTACGCCATCCCTAAGGTACACAAAAAACGGGATCCCATCCCAGGTAGGCCGATAGTATCAGGCAATCAAAGTCTCTGTGAAGGAATTAGCAGATATGTGGACCAAGCCATTACCCCATTTGTATCTAGCTTATCCTCCTACCTCAAAGACACCAAGGATACGCTGATGAAACTCCAGGGAATCCAGGTGAATGAGTCCATACAAATAGCGAGTCTAGATGTAGAGGCTCTCTACACTAGTATCAAACACCATCTTGGCCTAGAAGCTATTAGATATTATTTGAACAAAAAAGGTATTCAATTTTTAGAGCACAAGTAATTTGTTTTATCACTACTTGAGTTTTTGTTGACACACAACTATTTTACATTCAATGGTAAGTTTTATTTGCAGGTCACCGGGACAGCTATGGGGACAATTTGTGCGCCCAGCTTTGCGAATTTATTTTTAGGGTGGTGGGAGGAACAGGTAGTATTCACAGAAGCCAACCAACGTTACACTGATCCCCTACTGTACTGGGGTCGTTTTATAGATGACATTTTAATTTTATGGGACAGCACCAGCACTCAATTTTTTGATTTTGTTAAAGAACTAAATAACAATCAACTAGGCCTTAAATTTACAGCTGAATTAGATCAGAAAACTATTAATTTTTTGGACCTCACCATTTCCCTTGAGAGTGATGGCAGCATACAAACTACCATCTATAGGAAGCCTACTTCAACAAACAGCCTCTTACATTGGAAAAGCCATCATCCAACTAGCCTCAAAAAAGGAATCCCGATAGGGCAATATCTTCGAGCGAAACGGAATTGCTCAACAACTGAAGGCTTCGAAGCTGAATGCAGGCTCCTGTATGAAAAATTCTCAGTGAGAGGATACCCGAAGAAAACTTTACATCCCGCATACAATCGAGCCAGAAAAAGTAGCAGGATGAATTTATTAATGAGCACCGGGCAATCCAGAACCCAAAATGATAAAACAATACTCTGTATTGGAAATTACGACGGACAACATGAGAAGATACGGAAGATCCTAACACGGTATTGGCATATACTACTCTCAGATGATGAGCTTAAAGAAATCATCACCCCGAGACCAGCAATCACATACAGAAGGGGGCAGAACATAAAAGAGAAAATAGTGCATAGTCACTTTGTTCAGAACAAAAAACTAAATAAACCCACCTGGCTCAGTACAAGCGGATCGTTTCCGTGTGGGGACTGCAGTTTCTGCAAAATGATGCCACCGAAAAGGGAATTTGTGAACCCTGGGGATAATAAGAAATATCAAATTAAGGAATACATCAATTGTAAGTCAATGGGAGTAGTGTATGCCATACAATGTGAATGTCCAAAAATCTATGTGGGTAAAACCACTCAAGAGCTTAGAAGACGTATATCCAAACTCCTGAGCGTAATAAATACTAGTGGTGATACACCTGTAGCAAGACATATGCATCAAATGCATAATGGAAATACCCAGAATCTGAAAGTCTTGGGCATACAAAAACTTAAATTGGGCCCCAGAATGGGAAATTTAGACAGGAGACTACAGCAAGAGGAAACCCGCTGGATTTATCGTTTGAAAAGTCTAGCCCCTGCAGGACTAAATGAGGGATTCACCTTCGCCTCATTTCTCTGAGAGAGATCATAGTAACAAGAATTCAGTATAAGGAAGAGATAAGAATGAATAGAACCTATTATAACTAGAAAGAAGAGGAGCCAGGCCAGAAACCAGAAATAGTAGTGTAGTACGAGAAATAGGATCTCAAGTATAACATGGATTATGACCAATGGTATTGTATAGCCGTGCTGTAAACCATACATTTGGAGTAAAATAATACTGAGAAAGGAACAGTAAATAGATATAACAAAGTAACACTAAACCAATATGGATAATAGGTGAATGGAAAAGAAGGAGGAAAAATAAGTAGTCAAAAGCCCCTATAAAGAAAAAATGACAGTAGAGTACAAGTGGACTGTACCCCGTGAATGCCTCTGACCGCTTCCTGCGCTGCGATGTGCCGGTCTCATTGATCAGCCAATCACAGAGCTTGGAACTGCAGGGGGGTGGTGCCTCCCGGGAAGAGCAGCCATGGTGCCGCGATTCACCCCGATCGTTCCCCAGAGCCCCGCGGACCTTGCGCCGTACACTTTAAAGTTCCTATGTCGCCAGGGGGTGCTGTTGTCCACTGTAAGTAGGGGTGTGGACTTTTTGTTAGTTTTTTTTATTCCATTTTACGGTTGGCGGAGTGAACAAAAGAAGTAATTGTGGTAAATTGTTTTTACAGCATCCAACGTGCAGGTTACATAACATGAGCATTGTATCGCTTGCGTTGTTAGGCACACACTGATACCTATTATATGTAATTTTTATTGTATTTTTCTTTACAGCTATAAAGCATTTTTAATGGAGAAAATAATATTTTTAAATGGCTTTCTCATTCTTATATTGTTTTATGCTTTTATTTAATTCCACATTCATCACGCTGATCGTTGGTATAATACACTGTAACACTTCTGCATTGCAGTGTATAATACCATTTCAGTATTATAATACGACTATTACACCTTGCCTCTGGCAGGGCATAATAGGCTTCTGTAGATGCAGACCCAGTCTCCATTGTTAAGCCCTGGACTGCTATTATAATCTATCGCTACCTAGTGATCACATTGCGGGGGGCTGATAGAGGAGACAGTACACCTACCAAACCCATTAGAGACTATGGTTAACAGCACCGATCACTACCCCCCCCCCCCCCCCCCCAATCCACAGTAGCCAGCTCCATCCACTACACAATGGGTGGAGCTACTTCCTAGCAGCTGATTGGCTTAGGTGGGGGGTGTCAGACCCCTGACAATCACATATTGATGGCCTTTACTGGACAACCCAGACAACGGTGTATGACCGACATGGACAAGGAGGAGGAATCTATGTGGAAGTAGAGGTGCTGGGACCCGGGACTGGCACTGACATCTTGACATCAGAGAACTTTTCTTAATGTCTATTTTCACTTGAAGCAGATTAAAATAACTTTTGTTTCCAGCTGGACATCCCCTTTAAATGTATGTCACAGTGTATGTGTATGATCCTTTCCTAGTGATGTCATCATCTGGTTATGATTTCACCTAGTCATATTCATGTTATGATGTCATTCACGCTATGATGCTACATATCACATGATGTCAGCCCAGTTATTATGTCACATAGTCATACTGAGGCTATGATGTCATTCAGGTTATGATGTCACCTTCTTGCTCATTGTACTTTTGCTTTAAAGGGTTGTAGGCTTTTATTGATGATCTATCCTCAAGAGAGGCCATCAGTATAACAAAACAAGAAAAACCCTTTAAGAAAAACACCTACATGGGTTAAAATGTTGCATTTTATATTGTGCAGATGTCTTAATAAACCCTTTCTTGGACAGCTGCCATCACACAAACGTATTTTAGCATTTTGTGTGATGTCACTGTGGCCAGTCAGAATATGATTGAGATTTTTTTTATCTATACAACAGAAATGTAGCAGGCTGAGGACCAGCGCTATACAGTCTGATATTAGAAGAGCGCCTCATTGTGGCCGAATGTGAAAATGTCCATAAACTTCAGTGACTTATTGCAAGTTCTTACGTCTGAGCGCTAGGGGGAGCCGTCGTCCACTGTAAGCGGCGGCGTGCGCTGTGACGTCCTCACGCAGGAAGACGCATGACGTGGACTCGGAGCGTTCCATTAGCTGCGAGTGGGAGCCGCGGCCTGGAGCAGAGTGAGTGCTGCCGCGGTATTTATAGGGTTAATGTGGGGCTATCGTGGGAACGCCGATAGTAGGGTGCGGGACACTTGGCAGGATCTGAGGCGGGGGGTCGCGGCACACCGGACGGAGGAGCCGGCGCAAGAGAAAGCGGATAATGGAGGAAGTTGTACTCGGGGGTGAAATTGGACACCAGCAGTCTTCGGTTTAGTGTTAGGGTTAAAGCAGCGAGTCAGCGAGAGCTGGGGCTGGTAGTAGTAGTAGCCTGGAGTCATGGGCAGCAGAGGCTGAGTGCGCGGGTCAGTAGGAGTGACAGGAGGAGCTGCTGACTTTACTATTGGAGGGGCAGAAGTTGTGACTGCTGTAGGGGGAGGGGGAAATCATGTTTTAGGGACAGGGCTGATGAGGGGGCGGTTGTCAGAAATTGTTAGAGAGGAACTATAGTTTCAAGAAGGGACTGGAAGTTGGTAAAGAACATGTCCCATTATGGGTCTGTGCTGTGGGCGCAGTCCTTCCTATGAGGGGTCTGTGCTGTGGGCGCAGTCCTTCCTATGAGGGGTCTGTGCTGTGGGCGCCGTCCTTCCTATGAGGGGTCTGTGCTGTGGGCGCAGTCCTTCCTATGAGGGGCCTGTGCTGTGGGCGCAGTCCTTCCTATGAGGGGCCTGTGCTGTGGGCGCAGTCCTTCCTATGAGGGGTCTGTGCTGTGGGCGCAGTCCTTCCTATGAGGGGTCTGTGCTGTGGGCGCAGTCCTTCCTATGAGGGGCCTGTGCTGTGGGCGCAGTCCTTCCTATGAGGGGCCTGTGCTGTGGGCGCAGTCCTTCCTATGAGGGGCCTGTGCTGTGGGCGCAGTCCTTCCTATGAGGGGCCTGTGCTGTGGGCGCAGTCCTTCCTATGAGGGGTCTGTGCTGTGGGCGCAGTCCTTCCTATGAGGGGTCTGTGCTGTGGGCGCAGTCCTTCCTATGAGGGGCCTGTGCTGTGGGCGCAGTCCTTCCTATGAGGGGCCTGTGCTGTGGGCGCAGTCCTTCCTATGAGGGGCCTGTGCTGTGGGCGCAGTCCTTCCTATGAGGGGCCTGTGCTGTGGGCGCAGTCCTTCCTATGAGGGGCCTGTGCTGTGGGCGCAGTCCTTCCTATGAGGGGCCTGTGCTGTGGGCGCAGTCCTTCCTATGAGGGGCCTGTGCTGTGGGCGCAGTCCTTCCTATGAGGGGCCTGTGCTGTGGGCGCAGTCCTTCCTATGAGGGGCCTGTGCTGTGGGCGCAGTCCTTCCTATGAGGGGCCTGTGCTGTGGGCGCAGTCCTTCCTATGAGGGGCCTGTGCTGTGGGCGCAGTCCTTCCTATGAGGGGCCTGTGCTGTGGACGGGGTCTGTATTGTGGGTGAGGTCCATCCTATGAGGGGTCTGTACTGTCAGCATAATTCAACCTTACTGCATTGTGCAAGTCTGATGATGATGTAAGTGCATTTTGACTCCTCTGATCTGTGACCCGCACCCTGTGCTTATATCCCAGCACGAGACTCACGGGGAGTGTCTGTAGTATCAGATCTCTGCCTCTCCTTCCAGTCCCAGATTGAACGTCACTGATCCAAGCCTGCTTGAAGAAAAACTATGTCCGAAGACGCAGTATCTCTGCTGACATCAGATGTACAGTACAGAGACCAGGGGAATCAGCAGAACACCGGCCTGAGGGGCAGTGTGACTGATGTGTGGACAGGGCAGATCCTTACAAGCCTAGCCATGCCTCAGATGTAGACATGGCAATGGGCCGACCTATAAAGGGTCTGTATTGTGAGCGCCGTCCGTCCTGTAAAGGGTCTGTACTGTGTGAGCGCGGCCTTTCCTGTAAAGGGGCTGTACTGTGTGAGCGCGGCCTTTCCTGTAAAGGGGCTGTACTATGTGAGCGCGGCCTTTCCTGTAAAGGGGCTGTACTGTGTGAGCGCGGCCTCTCCTCTAAAGGGGCTGTACTGTGTGAGCGTGGCTTTTCCTCTAAAGGGGCTGTACTGTGTGAGCGCGGCCTTTCCTCTAAAGGGGCTGTACTGTGTGAGCGCGGCCTTTCCTGTAAAGGGGCTGTACTGTGTGAGCGCGGCCTTTCCTCTAAAGGGGCTGTACTGTGTGAGCGCGGCCTTTCCTCTAAAGGGGCTGTACTGTGTGAGCGCGGCCTTTCCTCTAAAGGGGCTGTACTGTGTGAGCGCGGCCTTTCCTCTAAAGGGGCTGTACTGTGTGAGCGCGCCCTTTCCTCTAAAGGGGCTGTACTGTGTGAGCGCGCCCTTTCCTCTAAAGGGGCTGTATTGTAAGCGCCCTTTCCTCTAAAGGGGCTGTATTGTGAGCGCGCCCTTTCCTCTAAAGGCGCTGAATAGTGAGCGCGCCCTTTCCTCTAAAGGGGCTGTATTGTGAGCGCGCCCTTTCCTCTAAAGGGGCTGTATTGTGAGCGCGCCCTTTCCTCTAAAGGGGCTGTATTGTGAGCGCGCCCTTTCCTCTAAAGGGGCTGTATTGTGAGCGCGCCCTTCCCTCTAAAGGGGCTGTATTGTGAGCGCGCCCTTCCCTCTAAAGGGGCTGTACTGTGTGAGCGCGCCCTTTCCTCTAAAGGGGCTGTACTGTGTGAGCGCGCCCTTTCCTCTAAAGGGGCTGTACTGTGTGAGCGTGGCTTTTCCTCTAAAGGGGCTGTACTGTGTGAGCGCGGCCTTTCCTCTAAAGGGGCTGTACTGTGTGAGCGCGGCCTTTCCTCTAAAGGGGCTGTACTGTGTGAGCGCGGCCTTTCCTCTAAAGGGGCTGTACTGTGTGAGCGCGCCCTTTCCTCTAAAGGGGCTGTACTGTGTGAGCGCGGCCTTTCCTCTAAAGGGGCTGTACTGTGTGAGCGTGGCTTTTCCTCTAAAGGGGCTGTACTGTGTGAGCGTGGCTTTTCCTCTAAAGGGGCTGTACTGTGTGAGCGTGGCCTTTCCTCTAAAGGGGCTGTATTGTGAGCGCGCCCTTTCCTCTAAAGGGGCTGTACTGTGTGAGCGCGGCCTTTCCTCTAAAGGGGCTGTACTGTGTGAGCGCGCCCTTTCCTCTAAAGGGGCTGTACTGTGTGAGCGCGCCCTTTCCTCTAAAGGGGCTGTACTGTGTGAGCGCGCCCTTTCCTCTAAAGGGGCTGTACTGTGTGAGCGCGCCCTTTCCTCTAAAGGGGCTGTACTGTGTGAGCGCGCCCTTTCCTCTAAAGGGGCTGTACTGTGTGAGCGCGCCCTTTCCTGTAAAGGGGCTGTACTGTGTGAGCGCGCCCTTTCCTCTAAAGGGGCTGTACTGTGTGAGCGCGCCCTTTCCTCTAAAGGGGCTGTACTGTGTGAGCGCGCCCTTTCCTCTAAAGGGGCTGTACTGTGTGAGCGCGCCCTTTCCTCTAAAGGGGCTGTACTGTGTGAGCGCGCCCTTTCCTCTAAAGGGGCTGTACTGTGTGAGCGCGCCCTTTCCTCTAAAGGGGCTGTACTGTGTGAGCGCGCCCTTTCCTCTAAAGGGGCTGTACTGTGTGAGCGCGCCCTTTCCTCTAAAGGGGCTGTACTGTGTGAGCGCGCCCTTTCCTCTAAAGGGGCTGTACTGTGTGAGCGCGGTTCGTCCTCATTTGTCAGTCTAGAGCCCCCGGTAGCTGCAGACTATGACATGATTTTCTCCTTTGTCTCCGCAGGTCGGGAATCGGACCTCCGCTGCCATCATGTACTGCCTACAATGGCTGCTCCCGGTTCTCCTCATCCCCAAGCCTCTAAATCCAGCCCTTTGGTTCAACCACTCGATGTTCATGGGCTTCTACCTCCTGAGCTTCTTGCTGGAGAGGAAGCCGTGCACCATCTGCGCCTTGGTCTTCCTGGGAGCCCTCATCCTTATCTGCTACAGTTGTTGGGGCAATTGCTTCTTGTATCATTGCAGCGGCAGCCAGCTGCCAGAATTGGCCCATGACCCCGCGGTGGTGGGCACCTAAAGAGGACACAGTTCCTTTGCCAACGGATTGCTGCTTTTTGCCAGTGACATGACACAGCTTGCACCATTGTGTCTTGAGGACTATACTGGGACTACAGGGGCACCAAGATAAATGAAACAGGTTTTTGTGCAATGGATCCCCTTTTCCCCTGTTACCATGCACCTGGAGGTGGGCAAAGATATTTGCATTACCCACCCCTTGGTATTATCCTTCTAGGGGGACTTTTAATTACAAGTATTTTGGGGGCTCTGCTAGCTGTTGGTCATGTTTACTTCTCTTCTGTCCGTTTTTCTGACAGTCGTTTTCTGATACTGCCCTTCAGTACAGTGTGAGTGCCCTGCTCATGCCATCTAATAAGATGAGTGTACATGTTCAGGTGGCATTTTGTGGGCTCAGGCATCGGTGATGTTGCACATTTTGTAGTGAATTGATAGATTTGCACTTGTGATATCTGTTCAGTCCACAGATCACTGCCTCCTGTAAGCAGGAGACATGTACACGTGAAGTTGCTCCTGTACCCCCAGAGACGGTGTGTATGGTTTCAGGGCAAGGCTGCCCGCTATTTGCGGTAGTCCTGCGGATGTGTATGGACCATGAGATTTTATCCTTGTGTGTTGGAGCAAAACGAACCTTAATAAAGCTTTATAAATCATTCTAGTGACACATGTACGTCAGTCGATTCTAGCTCTGATGCTGTTCTTGAGGAGGACATACCTGAGGGGATAAGTCCTACTTATTCATATCTGTGGTTCTCCCCATCGAACACAACTTCTGACATGTCAAAGTCGCTAAATAACCTCTGCTATTTTAGACGTAAAAATAGTCCCCTTTTCCATTGGTCATGCGACAATATTAACTTCCTCAGCCAATCCTGAAAAGTTTGACATTTGGGCGGGGGCAGGGCCAGGACTCCTGCCCCAGCAAATTACTAACATGTATGCCCGGAAACAAGCGTACATGTTGGCTAATAACTACTCCAGCCTGCCAGAGAATTAGCCAAATTTATTACGAGGCGCTACGGGCGGACTGACGATAGACCCTACAGGGAAATTTCCTGGTGGGCCGTCTGTGCCCTCATGGCCGACAGCTGTGTACATAACGATCTGATACTCTAAGCATTAATTAGCGTAGGAGCCATCAGATACTTATGCATCGGCCAACAGCCGCAGGTGGCCTCCCGAATTCAACTGTATAGCCGTCCTCAAGACAGTCATACAGTTGAATGCTGTCGTGAGGGTGACAGGATTTTGTGCTGCACTGTGGTATTTAGTTCTGCAGGGGTGGTATTTGGTTCTGCACTGTGATATTGCTGGCCCTGTCTACTTGTGTTGACCCACCTTCTGCCAATTTGGACATGCCTATAACATGGGGTCACTTTTTAGTGTGTGTTTTTTTTTTTTCCCCCCCAGAGCCACTAAGTTCCCAGTCCATCCCTGCGAGGTGCACAGCTCATCTTAAATTTGGCATTTCTCCTTGCGCGGCTACAGTATTAGCCTGTCTTTGTAAATGTGCCCTAAAAACCTTTTACGGGCTCATGCACACGACTGTATGTATTTTGTGGTCCGCAAAACATGGATCCACAAAAAAATACTGACGTCCGTGTGCTTTCTATATTTTGCGGAATAGAACAGTCCTATCCTCGTCTGTAATGCAGACAATAATAGGACATGTTTTTATTTTTAATTTTTTGCAGACCTATTAAAATGAATGGTTCGGCAAAAAAAGGAACTGACACAGAAACAAAATCCGTTTGCGTGCATGAGCCCTAACCTACATCCACATGGGACGTAAAAAGCAACAGAAAAATCAGCTTCGGTTTGAGTTAAATGTAGTGTTGAGCGAACTTGTGTTTTAAATTCGGTGTCTAAAGTTCAGGTTCGGGTTATCGAAGAATCCCGTTATGGATTCCGCTACCACGGACGATAACGGGATACTTCGATAACCCGAACTTTAGACGCCGAACTTAAAACACAAGTTCGCTCAACACTTGGTACACCTTATGCATTGCCGAGGGTGGATAATCTGCACCGCGTGGGTTTCACAGTGCGGAGTGTAATGAGATTTTCTGCCCCATGTACAGGTACAGGTACCTTAAAGGGCTGGGTAATTGGTTATCTCATGCTATCCTTTATCCACAGAGTACGGGATAACTATGGCACTGCTAGAGAGAGCCTAGTACAAGCACTATTTCCAGCAATCCCATAGAAATGAATAGAGCAACAGTATGAATCCTCAACCTGCCGGTCCATTCATTTCGGGGTTCCCCCAGGGTACGGTGTTATCCCGCTATCCTGTGTTTAGAGGATATTGTGGAATACCTCTTTGTCACCTGGGTTTGTCTTGACCATTCCTTTAGTACAGGGATGCTTAACCTGCAGCCCTCCAGCTGTCGTAAAACTACAACTCCCATGATGCCCTTCTGTAGGATGATAGCTGTAGGCTGTCGGTGAATGGGAGTTGTAGTTTTGCAAAAGCTGGAGGTCCGCAGGTTGAACAATGCCTGCTTTAGTATCAACATACATCTGTAATGTGTTGCATTCACATGCTGTACCAATGCATGTCCTCCTGTGCGGGCGTTCTGTCGCGTACAGAGCCGGTGATTGCTCCATGTACATGCTGTATCCGCAATGCAGCCCGTGAAAAACAGTATTGAAGATATATAGTATTTGATGAAGAAAACTGCTGCATGGGAATTCCCAACAGGCTGCTGTTAAAAGACTTGTTATGGGTGTCTAATACAATGGGGCAGATATACTAATCCAGAATTTTGGTACGTCTTGGGATTTTGAAAATAAAATTACCTATTATTTGAATTGTATTGTTTTAGAATTTTTTATTTTTTCCCCCCCCCCCACTATTCCATGTCAAAATAAAATCCAGACTCTTCCCACTCTTCCCCCCCTTCACCTGTTTTCTGCTGCTGAATCAGTGGCAGATTTTGCCCACAAGGGCATAGCCTAAAGCCAGACACAGAGGAGCGAGTTCACTGCGAGAAACCCTATGCGTGCAGCAGTGAGTTCTGACCTTTGCTCCTATGACAGGATTGCACAGCATTATAAAAACTTATAATGCTGTTGGTGTAATTCAGTCGATTCTCAGGGCTCCTGCAGAGGTCAGAACGGGAAATCACACCGCTACACACAGCGAGTTTCTCACATTGAACCCGCTTGTCTGTGGCCTAAGGGTGTGACCATATGGCATGTTTGGGACACATTCGTACAAGCTGCGCGGGTGGTGTCATATTAACAGATTTCTAGTGTTCAGCGAACTTGTGTTTTAAGTTCAGCGTTAGGTTATCGAAGAATCCCGTTATGGATTCTAAATTCCGTTATGGTCCGTGGTAGCGGAATCCGTAACGGGATTCTTCGTTAACCCGAACTTTAGACGCCGAACTTTAAACACAAGTTTGCTTAACACTAATTACAACCAGATTGCACATTCAGCCTTTATTGCAGGTTACCACACATCCATTAACAATGAACACCAAATAATCAGTTGATGCGTGATCCAGCTGTGACTTGTATGGCTGCAGGGTGGCAACGTCCCAATCGTTGCGGTAAAGGTCTCATTCAGTTGTGGTCCTTTACACACTCAGGAGTTTGCCCTTGGCTAACATTGGGGTATTTTAAAATTAACAGCCTATTTTTCGCCCTATAACACACACTTAGACATAAGACGCACCTAGGTTTTAGAGGACCTCAGATCAGACAAAAATAAATAAATTACTTCCCTCTATTGGAGATCCTGCAGCGATGCAATGTGACCTGATTTTGCACAGCGCCAGCGTCCTGATGCTGTATACAGTCAGGACACAGTGCCAGCAGAAGACCAGGGAGCGGTGAGTAAAGCCAGCTTTAGCAGCACTACACTCGCCGCTCCCCGGTCCTACTATACTAATGAGCGCTTCCGTAATGAAAGCGCTCATTAGTACTTACTCTATAAGACGCACACACTTTTGGAGGAAAAAAAGCGCGTCTTATTTTTTTTACATGGTATTCATTATTGCCACAGATTGAACCTTGAAAAGCCGCTGCTTAGCGCCACTGAATTACAATAGGTCCAGTCTGAGTTTTCTTAAAAATCCACAGCACTTTTGCCTCGGTAAATCCATACAGTGTGAATGTTAGAAAATTTTTCTGGGACAAATCCTTTATGTTTCTCAAACCAGCATCTAGATCTGAATACTTGTTTAATTACAATTAAAAAATTTCTACAGCCCCTGAAGTATTCAATAAAATTCATCTGTACAGCGCCAACTGCTGTTTGTTCTTTTCCTTATGGGTCCAGCTACACGGCGACATTTCAATGGTGTCGCAAGGTGACATGTGACAGGCGCAAAAATCCATAACTCACATTTTCCTGTGAATGTCTCATTGCGACACCATTTAAATAACATATCAAATGTGCGATACATGTAACCGTACCCTTTTCTGTTGCAATGTAGCTCTAGCCTAATTCTCCTTCCACCTTGCTGATGTGGTCGCACATGCTCAGTTCCATCAACTGCCACCAGTTAGAAGCTGTGACAGGCCTCGTTCACATGAGCGATATGGATTGTGTCAGGGAGAAACTGATGATTTTGTACGCAAGTTGAATAATTTTTTTTCTGTCTGGATTGCATGGATTTATTTTTTACACGCGTGGAAAAAAAACTGAAGAATAACAATCTACATTTCCGGTAACCATCAGTAAAAAACACATTGCGTCCGGACGCCTTCCGTTTTTCACACAAGCCCCATTCACTTCTATGGAGCCAGAGCTGTGCGAAAAATGTACAATGTAGAACATGCAGCGATTTTTCCTGAACGAAGAGATGATGCGTGAAAAACGTGCACAGACTTATCGAGATGCATGGTCAGGATTGAGTCCGGATGCTGTGTTCACATCACGTATTGCATCTGGATGGAAAGCTGATTCATGTGAAAGAGCCTGAGGCGTGTATTCATGTCTGGTCCTCCCATGCAAAACAGTACAAAAATGCTGACGTAAAAATATATTTTTAAAAAAACTGCGCCCATATTTTCCCCGTGGCTTCAGTTGTGGCGGTGGATGTTTTTTTTCCAGGACTTTGGACAGGCGCACACTGCTCCCCCGGCCCTTTCAGTTGGGTCTCTAACAGCAGACACTCGTGATATTCACTATGTGACCACACAAAGCGGAGTGTCCCTTTAGCTGCTGCTGCTACTTGGCAGGTATTTGATAAGCTCGGCCTCCGCTTTCATTTAGTGGGATCTTATCTGAAGGTAAAGTCCATGAGGACAATCACCTTGTGTCAGAACTGCATGGAGTTTACAAGCCGCTCCCATCCTCTGACTCAGATGTGTAGAAAGGTAGTCACACCGCAGGGAGTCTGTCACCAGTTTTTAACCCTTTGCATCAAAGTGTAGCTCTTCTATTGTAATTTTCAAATATATCTTGTACAGTATCTCACATAAGTCAGTCCACCCCTCACATTTTTGTATATATAATAAAATATCTTTTTATGGGACAATGCTGAAGATCTGACACATTGATACCATGTAAAGTAGTCAGTGTACTGTATAACAGTGTAAATTTGGTGTGCTCTCAAAATAACTCAACACAAAGCCAGTAATGTCTAAACCACTGGCAAGTGAAAATGGCCAAATTGTGCCCAAAGTGTCAATATTTTGTGTGGTCACCATTATTTTCCAGCATTGCCTTAACTCTCTTGGGCATGGAGTTCACTAGAGCTCCACAGGTTGCCACTGGAATCCTCTTCCATGATGACATCATAGAGCTGGTGGATGTTAGAGGCCTTGCGCTCCTCCACCTTCCTTTTGAGGATGCTCAATAGCGTTTAGGTCTGGAGAAATGCTTGGCCAGTCCAGCACCTTTACCCTCAGTTTCTTTAGCAAGGCAGTGGTCATCTTGGAGGTGTGTTTGGGGTCATTATCGTGTTGGGATGCTGCCCTGCGGCCCCTATTTCTGAAGGGAGGGGGTCATGCTCTTCTTCAGTATGTCACAGTACATGTTGGCGTTCATGCTCCCCACAGCACTCGTGAAACCCTAAACCATGACACTCCCATGACCATGCTTTACTGTATGTAAGACACACCTGTCTTTGTACTCCTCACCCGGTTGCCTCCACCCATGCTTGACACCATCTGAACCAAATAAGTTTATCTTGGTCTCCTCGGACCACAGGACATGGTTCCAGTAATCTATCTCCTTAGTTTGCTTGTCTTCAGTATACAGTTTGTTGGCTTTCTTGTGCATCATCTTTAGAAGAGGCTTCCTTCTGGGACGACAGCCATGTAGACCAATCTGATGTAGTGTGTGGTCTGAGCACTGACATGTTGACCCCACCCCTGTAACCTCTGCAGCAATGCTGGCAGCACTCATTTATTTTGAAAAGACAACCTATGGATGTAACACTGAGCACGTGCACTCAACTTCTTTGATCGACCATGCCGAGGCTTGTTCTTAGTGGAACCTGTCTTGTTAAACCGCTATATGGCTTTTCCCACCATGCTGCAGCTCAGTTTCAGGGTGTTGGCAATCTTCTTATAGCCTAGGCCGTGAGTAGGCAACTCCCAGCATGCATACACATAGAAATGAATGGAGCATGCTGGGAATTGTAGTTTCACAACAGCTGGAGTGCCAAAGGTTGCTGAACACTGGCTTAGGCCCTCTTTATGTAGAACAACAATTCTTTTTTTTCAGATCCTCAGAGAGTTCTTTGCCATGTTGAACTTCCAGTGATCCGCAAAACACGGACATGGCAATGTGCATTTTGCAGACCGCACATCGCCAGCACTAATAGAATATGCCTACTCTTGTCCGCAATTGCGGACAAGAATAGGGCATGTTCTATTTTTTGGGGGAACGGAAATGCGGACCCGGAAGTGCAGGTCCGCATTTCCGGAGCTGGGCCGCACATCATGCGGCCCTATAGAACTGAATGGGTCCGCAATTCCTTGCAGAACAAAATTGCGAACGTGTGAATGGGATCTTAGAGCGATAACACCAAATTTACCACACCTGCTTGCCATTTACACCTAAGGCCTTGTAACACTAATGAGTCACATGACACCGGGGAGGGAAAATGGCTAAATGGGCACAATTTGGCCATTTTCATTTAGGGGTGTACTCACTTGTTGCCAGCAGTTTAGACATTACTGGCTGTGTGTTGAGTTATTTTGAGCACACACCAAACTTACACTGTTATACAAGCCGTACACTGACTACTTTACATTGTATCAAAGTGTCAGATCTTCAGTGTTGTCCCATGAAAAGATGGAATAAAATATGTACAAAAATGTGAGATACCATAAATGGGTTTTTTATAATTCTGCTATTCCTAAAGCAGCTCTGCACCTCCTAGCCTTGCCCCCTTAACGTCATCATGTTGTTCCTTCAAATCTCGTGCAGGCGCACATCTCCCATATGTGTCTGCGAACTTCTGTGGACCTCGGCTTGTTCAACTGAGCTGCGCATGCCAGGAAGATGGCCAGTTCCAAGGTCAAGTGAACTGCACAGACTACTGGTGCATGCGCAATTCAGCTGAACAAGGGGTCAAAAGACATAAAGCTATATATGGAAATCCCCATAGGCGAGCACAGCTGCAATGCGGAGGGTTTTAAAAAAAAAAAAAAAAAAAAAAAAACACAACAGTTGCCGCTGGTGGTGACAGACTCCCTTTAAATGGACAGGGTGAAACCCCATGTATGTGTATGGAGCCGGTTTTTGAGTTGCAGAACTCGGAGTAGTGATTCTGGTGTGTGTATATAGGGTCAGTTGCTGGCATCCTCCATTGTATGCATTTTATTGGGAATTACAGTTGGCAACGGATCACGTGCGGCATTTGCTCCCCTGCTAGAAATGCCCAACTGCATTCAGGGTTTTGAGCATATTTTTTTTCCTGCTGTTTAAGACCACATCATTTAGTTACGGTAGTTTGTACATGATGAATCCTACCAGGCCGTATGCCTAGTATACTAGAGGTGATCCTGCTGACAGATTCTCTTTAATGAGCTTTTCCTTTTTAACATTCAGTTTGGCCCAGCACCTTGTACTGTATGGTAAAGTGTATGATGCATTGATGACTTATGAAGTCATCCATCTCATAGTTCCTGAAAACACCATTTGTTACATCATGCTACAATCATGTGTTTAAGGGCTCGTCCAAAAGTGGAATGTAATGTCTATTGGGCCAGGCACAGTGTAGAATAATAATTTTTTTTAAAATATATAAAATACAGTAGATAGTGCTCCTGTCTCTGCTGGACCGGCAGTGAGCTGTCTAGTCACCACTGCGCAGGAACAGCAGGCCACCGCTAAGCCGCAGCAGTCACATGTCATGTAATTATACACTGCCTGGCGCCATGGACTTTACATTCCACTCTCGGCCAAGCCCTTTTAAATGGCATCCCCAGCTATCAGCATCGTTTTTTCTCTCTCCTTTCAATTGGTCCAAGTTTTTGCCAAGAAATAGACAGTGTGTGATAAAAGGCCCAGAACAGTGTATATTTGTGTCTATATGTGATAAATGCAATTTTGTTAAATCCCTTTGAACTGCTCCAGAGAATTCTTATTGCAGGATGTGAGCCAGAGTGCATGGAAAAGGGAGTGTGCGACTTTTCACACTCGGGTCTGGCTTGTACAACTACAAAGAATGGGTAAATGGAAATGTGTCTACCCTATGTGAGCACACCACCCCACCCCCACCCAACCAGTCACAAATTAATATTCTTGGGACCTTCTCCCTTATTAATCTGCTGCCCAGTCATGGATCCGAGTAATGATCCAGAAGGGCTGGCCTGAAACCACGGGCCAAAAGTGTAAAACACAAGGTTGACCATATGAGCACACATGCAGGGGTCAGCCAAGATCCGAGTGTGTGCCCTTAATTTCCTTCTACCCCCAAGGCATCAGAATGACTAACGTATTTCCTTTTGTTTATGTCTCTTTTTGTAGGCACTAAAACCTTTTGGATTAAAGTGTTTGCCTAAGGGCCCATGCACACGAACGTGTGCCAGCCGGGCCCATGCTGCAGACCGCAAATTGCCTTGGGGCCGCCGCAGGACCCATTCACTTGCCTGCACAACTTTTTTGCAGTGCGGAGGCACAGACTCTGTAGTGCTTCCATGGGGTTCTGTGCCTCTGTTCCTTTTAGATTGCAGACCCATTCAAGTGAACGGGTCCACATCTGTCACGCAGTGCACAAACATGTGCATGAGCCCTTAACGTTGGTGCCAGTCTGCCCTACGGATCCATTGCCTTGTAAAGCTTGTCGTGCCGTCTGACTGCTAGAGAGCAGGGAGTGCGTGTGTGTCGGGGTACCTATTGGCCTAGAATGTAGTAGGCACTGGCAGCGTGTATCTGGGGTGCATGGACTGGGGGTGTTATTTAGGTACAATTTGCAGCCTCCGGGCTGTTGAGTTTTTGTGGTCCGCAAACTGCTGAACTGCAAAATACGGATACTGGCCTTGTGCAGTCCGCATTTTGCAGAATGGAAAGTCCAGACCATAATAGAACAGTCCTATCCTTGTCCGTTCTATCTTTTTGAGTCCTGTCCGCATCTTTTGCAGCCCAACCGAACTGAACGAGTCCGCCTCTGACCCCCAGAAAATGCAGATCGGATGCGGGCAAAAAAATAAATAAAAATACATTCATGTACATGACTACTCAGTGAAAGGTGAGTGCACAATTGAGTAAATTAACCCTGTGCTAGGATAGTTATTGCATGATACAACACAAAGGGATATTCCACAATACTGATGGATCAGCCTCAAAATAGGTCATTATTATCAGATCTCTGGGGATCCCACTCTCAGCAACCTTACCTGTATGCAGTCTCCATAGTATCGATTGTGCAGGGTATTTACAGCCTAAGGCCTCATGCACAAGACTAAGTGTTCTGCCGTCCGCAAATAGTGGATCCGCAAAACACGGATCACGGCCGAGTGGAAGCCACCATTTTTATTTTACTTCTGTAGAAATATCCTATCCTTCTCCGCAAAACAAATAATAATGAAATAATGAACACGGGACATGCTGTAGACAACAGAAACAACCGGCGGCATGAACGATGCAATCACTTATGTAACCATTCATTCGGGCAACTTCCTGCCCGTGTGAAGGTCATTAAACAAGTGCCGAACAAACATACTATATTCAGAAATTTGCCGTGTAAAGGCCTTATGGACATGGACAATATGTATGTTGTGGTCCACAAATTACAGATACAGTCTGTGTTGCATATGCATTTTCTGCTGACCCATTGACTTTAATAGGTCCATGGGCCGCATTTTGTGGACGGTACAGGACATGCTCTATCTTTCTCCTGAAAGGACAGAGATGCAGAAAGTTGACCTATGGGCCATTCCACAAAGATAGAATATGTCCACAAAATTTAGACCATGGACCCACTGAAGCCAAAGGGTCCACACAAAAAAAAAAAAGAAGGCGGATGGCACATGGACACCGTACACCGTACACCGCACAAAAATAGAAAAAGCACCTGTGCAGTTTTACCTTCTGCCAATAGGTGGTGACAGACCACACTTTTCAGTGACTTACAGCCGTCGCCTGCATACGCAGTAGTAATCGATAATCTTCTATTCTACCCTCCACTTATGTAGTAGAATTCCATAATGAGACCCGAATCTGCATTACTAGAAATAAAAACCAAGAGCCACGAGTCCGCCTTTCATCTTTATTGACCACACCATTCTTTACAATTATTGCTATGGACATAAAAGCAGTAGTGCCAGTGTTTAAAGTGTTAATAACGTAAACTGACCCGGTGTCTGTCCCCGCCAAAGCCATGCCTGTCCGGTACAGCTGCAGCATGTGTGAAAGCTCCCGGCGGACGTCCCCTTTAACGGATAGCAATTAGAGCGATCCTGTGGCCTCCTTTAGGGTCTATTCACACGTCCGTTGTTTCTTTCCTGATCTGTTCAGTTTTTTGCTGAACAGATCTGGACCCATTCATTTTCAATGGGTCCTGAAAAAAAATGGACAGCACAATGTCAGATTTTTTTTCAGGACCCATTGAAAATGAATGGGTCCAGATCTGTTCAGCAAAAAACGGAACAGATCAGGAAAGAAACAACGGACGTGTGAATGGACCCTTAACTAGGTGTAACCATGCTCTGAATGAAAGGGAAAGCCTGGTCCCCATATAGATTAACCCGTCCCTGCTCCATATTATCAAATGACACAAAAAAAAAAAAAAAAAAAGATCGCTCCAGTACTACGTACAGATCTGTAACACAAGTCTACATACAGTGTATCCGGGATAGTATTCACAATGCTCTCCCCTTGCACTCGAGTGGTATAGAACCATTAAAAAACATGTATATACACACACATTTATCAGTAATGCAGGCAGATGTAACTAGATTGGCACCTTAGGAGAGGGAACCATCCTCTGACCTGAGCCGGCCGCTCAATGCTAGATTATGGAAAAGCCGGAGCAGGTACATGTATCCCCACCTCCATGATTGGCAATAAAAATCCAACACCTTTCCCATCCCTGAGAAATTGGAAGACTAACCCATACCATCCTGGCAGAGTCCACAGTTTTGCCAGTGATATAACACAGGGCCAGTCGCAAGGCTCCCATACAACCGCAACGAAATGCATTCGTACCGTTATCAAAAGTCCTGTTCAGATTATTACATAGTGGGATGAACAGAGATTTAGATGCTTGAAGTCATAAACCCGGTCGTAAATAAAACTAGATGGGTGTAGAGTTTAGTTCTGGTCCCAATGACGTGAAGAAAAACACATGTAGGCCTTGTACAGGGTTGACTGGGGCAGTGCCCGACATGGACAACCATGAAGACCTCCGTGCCATTAGGCATAACAGAGGGATACCAGCTTAAAGGGACTATAATCATGGGGGGGGGGGGGAGAAAGCAGTAACTGAGGAACAGCTGATGTACAAGTGTAACAGTTACATGAAAAAGGCCTGCTGGGTTATTCAAGAACTAGAAACCCACCTACGGGGTTAAAATAAAAAAATGGCCGCAATTGTGTTTTTAGAAATTGTAAGGGAGTAAGTAGTCAGGAGAGGTTACAAGCTCGACCCCATTCAGGGTGAATTTGGGAGGTTGTGTAGTCACTTCATTATCAAAAACGTAGCACAGCAGTCTGTCTCCCTATCTGGAGAAAGTGAGTGGGGGTGGAAGACAGAAGTGGGACTTTGGTCCTCGAGAGCAATTTTTTATATTCTGGAAGACCCCATAACCCTCCCACGACTGAGTATACAAAAACCGTAGTCACGGAGCTCAAGGGTCTTGCAGTTTCAAAAGAGTAGTTGACAGGAGAGTGATGAGCCCTCCTGAGTGATTATTTACAATGTCTGAAGACCCCAGCGAGCAGAGTAACATTGGGAGGGTTCCCCAAGTCCTGCTCAAGTTCCTTTGTCTTCTATGGAAGGAACAGATGAACATGTATCAGTAGGCGATGTATCAGGAGCAGCCAAATCTTCTATACTTGACCAGAATGCAAAAGATACAAGATGGACATGGAACATCAACAGAGTCGGAGCGGTCCTTCTGTCCAGGTGTAAAAAATAAAATAAAAAATGGTTCTGTACCTTCTGCTTAGTGTCATCAGATCCTCAACTACAAAATGTATGTCGGATCTGGGTAGTATTGCACCTGCATCTTAGAGAGGTTTGTCTGCCATGTTAAGATAGGGCTCATCCTGTAGTCGAGATCATTCTCCATTTCTCCTAAAGGTTGTCCCCTGGTTGGTACTGGGGCTCGGTGGCAGTAAAATAGTCTTCCAAGAAGGCCTGCAAGTATTCAAATGTTGGACGCTCCTCTGGGTCTTTCCTCCAGCACTGCAACATCAGATCATGGAGGGACTCTGGGCAGTCTGGAGGGCATGGCATTCGATACCCCCGCTCTACTTGATCCAGTACCTCTCGATTCACCATTCCTGAGAAGATCAGAAGCAGGAGATTAGATGAGGGAGACTGCTAAGGATCTAAACAACCTACATGTCTTCTACTCACCAGGATATGGAACCCGTCCTTTTGTGGTTAGTTCTGTCAGGAGGATCCCAAAGGACCAGACATCAGATTTAATGGTGAATCGTCCATATAATGCCGCTTCTGGGGCTGTCCATTTAATGGGAAATTTGGCACCTAGGAGACAGAATGATATATAAGCATTTATGCCAAAATACAAGATCACATTCATCTACTTGTCACATTAGAGGCCCTACAATGAAGACAGCACATGGACCACCAATCCTACTATGTACAGTAGACCTACTAAGCCCTGTACCATGTATATTATTAGCTGCCCAATAAAGTCAGATCTTTAGCCACTTGTGTCTGTTCCTCTATTCCCAGATGCACGCAACTTACATGAGCATACATCTGGAAAGTATAAAGGAGGAACATATTACTGACTTGTGACTGAGGTGAGTCATTTACTACGGAAATGACAAATTGTTAAGAAGGAGGAGGGGGGGGGGGGACTGGAATTATTTTATTGTACCAGAGTTACACACATTATTTGCACCTGAAAGTGTTAATCTGTTCTTTCCGACAATCCCATAGAAAATGACTGGAGCAGCAGGTTGAGCATGTGCCTTGTGTCTGATCATTCTGTTCTAGAAATAGCGCCACGATTTCCAACCAGTGACACTACAACTCCCGCCATGACCCCACAGCCTTTAAGAGAGTCAGGAACAGGACCCTTGTTCTTGGGCTCATGGGGGTCCCAGCAGTCCAAACTCCTCCAATTAGTTAGTTAATGCTAAATTATATTCTTCTCGTCACTAAGATGAATCAGTTCCGTTGTAAGACTCATTATCGTGCACGGATCCCCAAACAAAAAAATAAAAAAAATTCTAGACGACGGCGCAGAGAGGCCTATGCAATGTGCACCCATACCGTACAATGCCATCTTACACTTGCTTGGCATGTTTACACAGAAAACAGCGGGTACAATAGAATAGGAGTCACCAGTCCCTGCACATAAACAAGCCGCTCCATAATTACAGGGAGTGTGTATATAATTATCAGCAGACGGCAATACATGCCGATTCAGGGTCTGTGGTGATACCTTGCCGCGCTGTGTATTCATTATCTTCAATCAGCCGTGCCAGCCCAAAGTCAGCAACTTTACACCCAAGGTTTTCTCCTACTAGGATGTTGGCAGCTCGGAGGTCACGGTGCACATAGTTCATCCGCTCTACATAGGCCATGCCAGATGCAATCTGTCAGAAAGGGGATTACATTTTTTTTGTTTGTTTTTTGTTTTTTTAATTATATATGGTCGAGGCAACAAAAAGACATCAAGTGGCTAATGTGAAGCAACCAGACTTACCTGTGCAGACATGTCTACAAGCTGTGGAAGCCTGAGGTAGCTGCCCATCTCACACTTCAGAAAGTCCAAGAGGCTGCCTGAAAGCACAGACATGGAACAGAGTAAGACACGGGTCTCTGCAGAACATCATGGAATACAATCTATGTATTCGGCCTATACACACACCTTTACTCATGTACTCCGTGACAATGTAGATGGGCTCTTCTGATACTACAGCATATAGTTGTACCAGCTTCTCATGTCGTAGTTTCTTCATAACTTGGGCCTCCTGGAGGAACGCTTCCGGAGACATAGTACCAGGTTTGAGAGTCTTAATGGCTACCCTTGTGGTCCCATTCCATGTACCTGATGGCAAGACAAATATAGTGGTTAAAATACTACAGCAAGACTTGATCAACCTCAACCACAGCAGAAGTGTGCAGAGGATGCAAGTTGTATACGACATGGCACAGGGGGTGGATACAACATCACTTACTGCATTGATTGCAGGGGTCCCAGAGGTTGGACCCCAAGCAATCACTAGTATCTACTGGCAAAGGTCCTTCTTCAGGTTTTTTCCTACATAGCGAGGCTCCTAACCAAGCACTGCGCAGAGAACCTGGTCAAGAGGGGTGGTATGCAGAGGAAAATATTAGAAGGGGCAGCTATGCTTCACCTAGCACTGTGCCCCTTCATTCTAGTGGTGTGGGGTTCCTAGGGGTCACTTATTACATATTGTATATGCATGTACAAAAGCCAGCACTTACCCATCCATACTTCTCCAAAGCAACCCTGCCCCAGTTTGAGCTCCAGACGTAAGGAATCCCTTGGAATTTCCCATGCATCCTTAGCCAGACCCTGAGTCTGGGGCTTCGACGTGGGACACACATTGGTCAGTCGGTGACACAAACCATCTGCATGTTCTAAAGAAAGACAAGGAAGAAAATATCAACAATTCTGCACTTGAATTGACAGGGCCAGGCAGTGTAAACGTCAAAGTCTCCGAAAGTCAAAGTGCAGAGGGCGCAGCACATGCAGAGAGAGCTGAGCCTCTAGGAATAACAGAGACGCCCCCGTTGCTCATTTTCATATATTAAAACCTCATTTTTCTCAGAAATGCAGCCAAATGTGAACATGGGACCAACACAGATGCCTTCAGGTACAAACCTTCTGTCATCAGAAAAATAGTTATGTATCTGGCTGACATTAGCGATGTGTTAATGTCAGCAGAACATAACTATGATTTTTAACTCCCTGCCTGCCGCCATTCCCTCAAAATGAAGACTTTTATAATATGCTAATGAGTCTCTACGTGCTACTAGGGCGTTGTTGCAGCACCTAGAGGCTCCGTCCCCTCACCCTTTGGCACCCCCATGTCCAGTTAATTGACGTCCTAGTTCTCCTCTGTGCCTGCAAAATCCAGCGCCGTCCCCTTTAGTACTCGGCGCAGTGAGTGAAGCCGGCAGCAGGAGAGCGTCCTTCACACACTGCGCCTGTGCGAATACTAAATGGGATGCCG
This sequence comes from Bufo gargarizans, assembly GCF_014858855.1. Taxonomy (NCBI): domain Eukaryota; kingdom Metazoa; phylum Chordata; class Amphibia; order Anura; family Bufonidae; genus Bufo; species Bufo gargarizans. The sequence continues at coordinate 70,259,590 of NC_058085.1, read as the reverse complement.
CACGCGCAGGATTTTGGGGGCACTGAGGAGAACTAGGACGTCAATCAACTGAACATGGGCGTGCCAAAGGGTGAGAAGACGGATGCCTCTAGGTGCTGCAGAAAGGCCTCAGTAGCACCTAGAGGCTCATTAGCATATTCTAAAAGTCTTTATTTTGAGGGAACGGCAGCAGGGAGTTAAAAATCATACAGTTCTGTTCTGCTGACATTAGCACATCGCTAATGTCAGTCAGATACACAACGATTTTTCTGATGACAAACCCTTTAAATATTCGTCCAATTGCGACCATGGTTTTTCTGTCTATGCCACCTCAAGTCATAGAAAACATAGCATAGCTAACACTTTGGACCAGTAATGAGTGTTAATTAACAATATAGCAACTGGATCAGCGCTCGTTAAAGGGTTTGTCTCACGAAAAATATTCTATCGTTTTCAAACCAGCACCTGGATCTGAATACTTTTGTAATTGCATGTAATAGAAACATTTTGTATAGCTACTGAATTATTCAATATAATCTATCTGTATAGCGCCACCTGCCGTTTGTTTTTTCTTATTTCTTTGTCCTGCTCACTGAGATGGCCGCACATGCTCAGTTTCAGCCGTCAGCTGTCTCCTGAGCTGTGATAGGGAGAGCTGAGACACGCCCCCTGAGCTGTGATGGGGAGAGCTGAGACACGCCCCTTGAGCTGTATCAGAAAAGACACTCCCCTGAGCTGTCAGCTTGATATAAATCTAGCAGAGCAATGACTGGGGAGATCTCTGGATCCATGCGAGGTACAGGGCTGTTTTTTTGTTAGAGATTGTCATGCACTATACAATGTCCGATTTTAGTTTTTTACATTATTAATGAGATAACGTCTTTAAACTCCATGCAGCAATCAGCGCCACTAGACGTGACCAATTGTTCTGGACACTGCTCAGTCACGTACAGTCTCATTAATGTCTCCAGCACATCCCTGTTCACACTTTGTGATGGGCTGCTGACATACCGCGAAGTATGCGATCAGCCGGACATGCTTACACAGGGCAATGATTGGGAAAGAGCGTTTGTAAGTTTGCCCAATCATTCGCTCGGGTAAATGGGCCATAAAGACGACCTGTCACCTGCTGACACTTATTAAAACGGTCACGGTCCCTCCCATGACAAAGGTGAGAAGATCTGAGAGACTGGGGGCACGTGAGGGTATCTGACAGTCTCATTGTTTTCATCTTGCAGCGTTTGGTAATGACCACACTTCGTGTCATTGCCAGCTTGTGGTCATTACTGAGGCTTTATTTAGTTCTGACTCACACTGCTTACCATGCGGTTAATATTTCCTGCTGGGAGTTGGTTGAGCTGGCGTGTTGTTCATTTGGATCACCTGCTCCTCCATTCTTCTTTAAGCCAAGTGCATTTTGTTGTTCGTTTGTGTGTTGTGTAGGCCTTAGGGAGACGCTGGTTCCTTCATCTGGGGAGGAACCAGTAGTCTCATTCCATGCCACCACTCCTAGGGCCTTCCAGGGTCTCCATTTCCGGTGTATGAGTATTTCCACCTTCAGGGTCTACTCATACTGGCAGGAGTCAGGGAGAGGTCTAGGGATTTCTAGGAGATCATCATACCTCTCCCTTAGCTTTGAGGCCTAGACTCCAGTCTTTTCCTTCTGTGTGTTATCTGGGGTTATCCCCTCCCCATTACCTGTGAGAAAAACTGAGTGTTCTGGAGGAAATTTTTCCTCTCTAGCCTCAAGAACCGTCCTTAAATATTGGGGGCATTAGTTCTGATGCCAATTATGAAAATGCGACTGTGCTAAGGAAGGGTTCACCAGCCCTCAGAGCTCAAGGGGCAGTGACCCCCATCGCTCTGATACTGTATGGGCAGAGAGGACAGCAGGGAATTTATTTAATTTAAAAGGGAATCAGTCACCCACAGTCCGGACTGCTCTGCTGTTCTCACATAATGGAGATGATGCCTGCATGGCAGTCCTGACAATGCATTTTAACGCAGCTCTGTGCGTTAACAGCTGGAGAATGGTGGGCAGTAGGTAAGTAATAGCGATTCGGATTCCTAATGTATTACTGTAGATAATAGTCCAAAATCAGGAAAGGGGAAAGGGGGGAGATTCCTTTGAACTCCTCCTGGAGAACCGAGTGCCGGTGACTGCACAGATATTTCAGTAACAGGAAGAGAGGGGCCACAGAGGTAAAAAATAGCGCCGTAAGACTCAGCAAAGTGGCGAGTGAGGGAGGGGCAGAGATTTAAGTTTCAAAAGGCGACAGGTCCTGGCGGTGTTTAGGAGCAGTTCACACTGGCTTATCCAAACAAACAATCTAGAATATAAAAAGGACCCGCTGGTGATGGTGGTGAGAAATCAAACACCAAGAGATCATAGCGTGAAACCATCACCTCCCCACAGCATTCACTTCTATTGTGTCAGGACAGAGCGATGGAGGGGGAAGAACAACAACTACTTTACGCCCCTTCAAAAGGTAACATGAGACCAAGAGGAACTCTGAAGGACTTGGGTTTTTATGGGTGGTCATTATTGTCTGACAACCCTGCAAAACAATGGAAGACTAAACTGCTGATCTGTGACAACCAATCAGGGCCTCAACATCTCAATGGCAGCGGACTGGACACAATCTACTGCTTCATTCATGAGCATGCCTCTACTATGCGGCTGGACCCGTCAGCTTACCCGACATGTCCGTTTTAGTAAATGCTTGCATTCCCTGTAAAATAACATTTACCCTACATTGTCCTGTTGCTCTGTTATTCCGTCTAGAAATTCAAGAGTAAATTGACAACTGGGTGTTACCAGTTATGGGGAGGGGGCTGGGGTTCCTTATATATTGACTCTCTCCAATCACTGCCGTCCCTCTGACAAGGTGAGAGGTAACACCCAGTTATAAATATATTCACCAATTTGCAGGAGGAACAACAGAGGAAGATAGGATGATCCACAATTGTCATTTTACGTGAAATATCAGTATTTATTAAAAACAGACATGCCAGGACTTCTAAAGGATCCACCTTAATGACATGTACTTATAACCTGCCATATACAGTGTGATATCAAATGAACTATGTCTAGGGGTGGGGTAGCCCCTCTACCAGACAATATCCCCACTAAGATTTTCCAGTGTGTTCAGAAATGTCTTTGCACAGAAGACGAATGAATGTGAAATATGCAATATAATCTTCTCTAACGTTGGCCAGAGACAATTTAGACTGAATTGCCCGACACTGGTCATGTTCTTTCAGTCAAGAGACCAATTACTGTGTGACAATGTACTGAAAATCTTACTTGTCGTGCTGGCTTTTAGGACAATAATCTGACATATACTAAAAAATGGCCAATTCCCAGTTGATCGGGCGTTATTATAAAGCACTTTTATATTCAGTTATCACTGAGGGGTGGTAACAATAAAAAAAAATCCTCGAACTGTTTGCAGTGGTAGCAGCCACATCCACAGTCTATCTATGGGGGGTTTTGACATCCTCTTGCACCACTGAAGGATGTGCTTAAAAGGGGTTTTCCGGGATTTTAATATTGATGACTAGTGTTGAGCGAAGCGAGCTTCAGATGTAACATCCGAAGACGCTTCGTTCAAAACTTCAGAATAATACTGCCCATACATTCTAATACTGTACAGTATTACTCCAAAGTTTTTAACGGAGCGACTTCGGATGAAGCATCGGAAGTTTGCTTCACTCAACACTATTGATGACCTATCCACAGGATACGTCATCAATATTAGATTGGCGGGGGTCTGACTCCTGGGACCACCACCAAACAGCTGTTTGAAGAGAAGGCTGCGCTCCATGCGAACGCAGCCTTCCCTTGTTTGTTTACCTACCCGCCATCCCATAGAAGTGAATAGGACGGCTTGTAATTACATCTGCGATGTCGACGGCTAGCAGGTAAACAATGAAGGGAAGGCTGCGCTCACACACAGCGCGATCTTCTCTTCAAACCGCTGATCGTGGGGGTGCTGGGTGTCAGACCCCGCCAATCTCATATTGACGATTTATCCTGGAGGATAGGCCATCAATATTAAAATCCCGGACAACCCTTATAATATATGACGGGTTGGCACAAGGGGGGCAGAATAAATTACCCCCAATATGTTTTATTAGGGCCTCATGCATACCACAAGTCCGCAAAATACGGATGTAGTCTGTACGCCGACCGTTTTTTTTTTTTTTTTTTTGGTGGACTCATTGACTTCAATGAGTCCATGGTCCACATTTTGCACACCTATTCCATCTTTCGGCAGAAGAGACATATGGATCACGGATGATATGTGTGCTTTCCACATCCATATGTCCATTCCGCAATAGGATAGAACATGTCCTATATCTGGCCGTAAATCACCAACCCACCAAGGTCAATGGGGCCGCAAAATATGCGGATGCAACACGGATAGTATCCGTATTTTGCAGACTGCAAAATACATACAGTCGTATGCACGACACATAAGGCCACTTTAAGATGACCAGAAAACCGCGGGAGGGTTGTGTCAGCATTATGGTTGTCTAAAGGAGGCCTCACTCATACACATATTCAGACAGACATAGTTATACCACCCATGTGCCCCATGTTGGTCTTACTGCTGTAATAAGCCACCAGCTGCTGGAGGTTGCTGAACTGAGTTCGAGACGTAATATAGAAGCCACCGCTGTCCAATTTTCGGATCTTGTAATGTTTCACGTTTAGACCACGGTTGGGATCATAGTCTGAGACAGAGAGGCAATAGGCACCTGCAGAAACAAGAACAACAGGCTTAGGTCTGGACATCAGACAGGTCATCACATAAGGGCTTCTCCACATCTACATTGGAGGCTCCATTCAGGGCCTCCATCACAGACTCTGGTAAACAGAGTGGACAAAAAAAAAAAATCTTCAGAAACTAACCCCATTATAGTCAGTGGGTTGTTGTCATGGTACAGTTATCTGCCAAATCCAGCACTTCTGTTATTTTTGTTGCTCTGCTCCTCTAATGGACCAGGACAACAGAAAATGCTAGCACTGGTGTGAACCCGGCCCAAGACATCTGCACCAGAGAATGTGACACATGACCATCTTCCATGCTATATACCCATGTGATGGGGCATTCATATAGCCTTCAGCACTGCCGTCTTCACGCCGCAGCACTAGAAAACCACCTAGACGCTTGTTTTATGACTTTCAATCAGAATCTCTGCTGCTGACCTATCTTGCTCCAAGGAGAGGAAGAGCATATGTCTGGCAGAGGTCCCAGTTATTCTATATGTGAGTAAGAGAACCTGATCGTAGAACACGTTAGGCCAGGGATTCCCAACCTGCAGCCCTCCAGCTGTTGCCAAAACTACAATTTCCAACATGCCTGGACAGCCTAGAGCAGTGATGGCGAACCTATGGCACGGGTGCCAGAGGCGGCACTCAGAGCCATCTCTGTGGGCACCCGCACCCTGGAAAAAGTCTATTGTGTACCAATATGCCTTAGAGTTTTCCTGCCATCATCAGCACAGGGCGCACTATGAACGGCACAGGCAGCGCACTGAATGTAGGCAGGCTATTATAGCTAAATGATAAAGTACATGGAAGATATACTACATTATACTGTAGTATTCAGGTTACATTGCCGCGTTGGCACTTTGCGATAAATAAGTGGGTTTTAGGTTGCAGTTTGGGCACTCTGTCTCTAAAAGGTTCACCATCACTGGCCTAGAGCTATTAGAGCATGCTGGGAGTTGTAGTTTTGCAACAGCTGGAGGGCCGCAGGTTGAGCATCCCTGCGTTAGGCGGTGCCACAAGGTTATACAAGTATATCGTATAGTTCTACATAGAGGGAGTTTGTAATTCAGTTTTAAGCTACTATTCAACCCGTTAACTAGCAAACCCATTTGGACATTAAGGCCAAAGGTTTGTGAGTCAGTATTCTTAGACTTTACTTTCTGCACATAAAGGGCATCTGTCAGCAGGTTTGTACCTATAAAACCGGCTGACCTGTTACATGTGCGCTTGGCAGCTAAAGGCATCTGTGTTTGCCCCATGTTCATGTGTGTCCGCATTGCTAAGAAAAAAAATGTTTAATATATACAAATGAGCCTCTAGGAGCAACGGGGGCGTGGCCATTACACCTAGAGACACTGCTCTCTCTGCAACTGCCCCGCCCTCTGCACTTGGATTGACAGGACCAGCTGTGATGACGTTTTCACTGTCTGGCTCTGTCAAAGTGCAGGAGGCCGCAGCAGTTGCAGAGAGAGCAGAGCCTCTAGGTGTAATGGCAACGCCCCTGTTGCTCCTAGAGGCTCATTTGCATATATTAAACCATCATTTTTTTTCTCAGCAATGAGGACACATATGAACATGGGACCAACACAGATGCCTTCAGCTGCCAAGTGCACATGTAACAGGTCAGCTAGTGTCATAGGTACAAACCTGCTGACAGATGTGTACCAATATTTCCGACATATACCACTATAAAATCATATATAGAGTGCGCATGTGAGAATATTTTTATTTTCAATGTCACTTATTGGCTACAATATGACAAAATCAAAGATCATGATGGAGTGATGAAGACTGACGCCAGGAGAAAAAAAAATAGAATGCGTCACAGTAAATAAAAACTGCAAAAAATATGTTAAAGGTATGTAAAAATAAAGAATTTTGAATCGTCATTTATACATTGTGACCGATTTTTTTTTATTTATTTTTTTTAAATGCTCTGTTCCAGCATCTGTTCCCCACATCAAAATGTCATCTTTTCAGATATCACAGTTGCTGCGTCATTTGACTGCAGCGCCCTTGAAGTTTCCTTTGAATAATTAAAGGGGTTGTCCGGTATTAGAAAAACATGGCCGCTTTCTTCCTACCAAAAAAAAAAAACACAACACAGCTCCACACCTGGGTTGTGCTCGGTATTGCAGCCCAACTCTGCTGAAGTGAATGGGGTTGAGCTGTAAAGGTCACACACAACCTGCGGACAGGCGTGGTGCTGTTTTTGGAAGAAAGCAGCCATCTTGTTCTAAGTCCTAGACAGAGATCACATGTAGCACGTCATCTCTTCTGATTCAGCATCACACAGATATACCTGGCAGGATGATGGATACGACTGAACAATATTAATGTCAGCTAAGAAAATACAAAAAAAATAAAAAAATAAAAAAATCCTGGCAGCTCAATAAATCTAATCCACAATTGGAGTCATCGAGAACAAATTCCAAAACACAAAAATCTGTTCCCATTTTTTGGCCAATTACACCGGTTATTTAATTGTTATTGCGATTTTCCCACACGATGAAAGAGAATGAGAGTCAGAAAGATTTAGTGTGCGTGAAAAGGAGAATCGAAATGTGTTGTGACAGATGCAGAAAAATGGTACGTGGTGGAGACCGGCCCCACAAACAGGAACATCGGAGGAATGGAGATGCCGGGGTATCTGTCAGATCCACTCTCCTTCTAAGAAGAGACATCAAAAGTAAAATAAGGTAACGGCCCGAGACTATGGAAGAATCAGAGGAACGAAATAGAGTGGTGTAAGGGTGTGAGGGAATAGCCGGTGGCTTCACATCAGCCCGAGCCTCCCATTACTGCAGCATGAAAAGAAATATATTAGGGCTGAGACTACCCGGCATCTCCCCCTAGCTCCACGCACAAGAGGGAAAAGAGAAAGTGGAGCCCTGAGGCCGCAAGCAAACACATCGCTTCGAGTTGCTACGGGTAACATGGATATTCATTTCTCTGACCCACTTAATGCAGCTCCCCCTCCCTGCCGTATGCGCCCCCTCCCCTCTCTGCCAGAGGCAGGTCTGACAGAAGGGTGGCGGAGAAAGAGAAACCGAGAAGGAGAGAAAGAGGAACGAGAGACTACACATCTCCCCTTGTCCGCTATGAATCTCTGCACATTTACCACAGCCGCCCCCTTTTACCCCCTGCATCTCACACACAACCTGCTCTGTCCGCATTCAGCTAAGACATTCTGCTCCATCTCAGGCCTTTTACAATACAAGACGTAGCGCTGGCATTCTGACACCATTTTACTCTCCCTTGAAACATACAGGGAGTATATCCCCTCATCTAATTTACAGATCAGCCGTTGTCACCCATTGTCCACATCCTCCATTAGTAAATAGCTGTGTGACGCTGTCTAGCAAATCTATGGACTCTCGGAAATACTAATGGCTAATTTTAAAAGAAAAGTACATGTGTATGTACACTTATGCTCCTCACCTTTGGTGGTCTCACTCTCTCGTACAAGGAATGTTCCTCGTGGATTCTCTTGGTTCAGCAGCAGACGCTCCGACTCTCTCCGCGTGATCTTGCCTAAGTACCACCTGAAAATTGGGTAGAGTCAACATGAAAATGTCTGCATAAAAGTTGACCTTAAAAAACATCGATTTTCACACAAGTCCTAAAAGTAGATAATAATAACCTAAGCAAACAAAGAAGTCAAAATTATTAGACTTGGTCATTTATTTGAGGAAAGTGGGCAACCCGTATATATATTTAATATATATTTATTTATTTAATAGAGATATATAGATAGAGAGAATATAATCTAAAAAATAAAATAAAAAAAAACCACACACACACTGATCTATCAAAGTCTGATCTTCACAACAAACATTTGTGGAAGTGTATCATGGCACAAACAGAGGAGATTTGAGGACCTCAAAAGAGGAGTTGTTGATGCTCACCTGTCTGGAAAAGGTTACAAAGCCATCTCTAGAGTGTGGACCCCAGCAGTCCATAGTCAGACTGCTTACAATGGAGGTAATTCAAAATAATTACACTCCCCAAGAGTGGTCACGCCATAAGGGTGCAACAGTCTGAAGTCACAAAGGAATCCAAAGCAATCCCAAAGCACTCGGCAAGGCTTATTGTGCTACTCTGTAGCCCCATTCACTCCCGTTTCCCTTAGTCCCATCTTGCTTTAGTAGTGGCAACATCGGACAACCCCTTCAAAGTTTTTGTCCACCGTCAGGAGGACACTGAACAGCAATGGCATGCATGGCAGGATTGCAAGGAGAAAGTCGCTGCTCTTTAAAACAAGAACATTGTTGCTTGTCTGCCGTTTGTTAAAGATCACCTGGACAAATTAATTTTTTGGCTTAAATAACAAGTGTTATTTAAATAAGAAGTGTTCTGCAATCTTGCATAAAAAACTTCATCCTATCTGAAACACGGCGGTGGTAGTTTCATGGTTTCGGCCTGTTTTGCTGCATTTGGACCAGGAAAGTTTGCAATCGATGACAGAACAATGCCAGCAAATTCTAAAAGGAAAATTTTAGGACATCTGAGGTCAATCTCAAGAGAAGGTGGGTCATACAGCAACACAATGACCCCAAGCACACAAAATAAAGACAGTTAAATAAAGTAAAAAAGTTTTGGAATGGCCAAGTCAAAGTCTTGACCCTAATCGAAAAAAAAAAAACATTTTGGAAGGACCTGAATTAGCAGTTTATTGGAGGAAACCCCAAAACATAACAGAGCTGAAGCTGTTTTGTATGGAGGAATGAGATGAATTTCCTCCACGCTGATGTGCAGGACTAATCAACAATTCCTGGAAACTTAATTGCAGTTATTGCTGCACAATGAGGTCACACCAGATACTGAGAGCAAAGGTTCACATACATGTGATATTGGATCATTTTCCTCAATAAATAAATTACCAAGTCTAGTATTTTTGACACATCTGTATGATTTAAAACTTTATGTACATGGATTACAAAAACAGGGACATATGGAAGAGTGTATGACTGAAAGTTTGTAGTCCGTAACCATGGCGATACATAAGTCTGCATAGGAGCTGTATATATTGCAGGTGATGCTAGGGAGGCTCGTTCCTGTCGCGGCCTGCTATTGGCCGTTCCCCCTGTCACCGGATGTTTTTGGCCTTGCCAGTATAAGAAGCAACGCAGGAGCCAGGTAGGTGGAATGAGTGTGAGGTGCCCAGGAAGTAGGAGGCATTTTAGGGGTTGGATAACCCCTTTAAGAATAACCACAGCAAAAATTGTTTGTGAGGAAATGCGTAGAGGTGAACACAGCCTTTAAAAGGAGCTTCTCTCATATCAGATACTAATATGGAAGAATCTAAGGTGTCTCCGGAGCTCATAATAACCGGAGATGAGCAGCATCAGACAGTACTAACCAGGAACCTCAGATCTGTCACGTCTCTTAAAGGGGGTTGTCCTATCTGGAAATTTATGGCATACTGGTAGGATATACCATAAATGTCAACCCTGTGACCTGCTCCTATCTGAAGAACGGGCCCCACAGTAAATGGAGGAGCCAGCCAGCGCTTGCCTATTTTTGGAAATCCCACAGCAAAGAGAGAATCCCAGTGTCATGTAACGTGCCCCTCAGGACATGTGTTAGGTGTATCAGTTCTGCTCGGAGTGCTCTTGTAAAAGGTTTAAATAGCAATTCCTAATGGAAGATTATAGAAAAACCCCTTAGCAATTTTAACAACCTGCAGAGCCATAAATAATACTGCATTCCCTCTGCTTGCCCTGCTGAGCCATTGTAATAAAATAGTCTGTATCTGCAGAAGTTTCACCAAGACAACTAAAGGGAATTTAATGCTCCCTGTAGACATGGAGGGCTATTATCAGATGCCTGCCAGCGAGGAACCAAATGTCTTCAATAAGTGTGCATTAGGAATTGCAATTTGTGCAATATTCCAGTATTTAAATGGCTGCAAAGCTGGAGCTTCACTTGAAAAAAGGGTTAGGCTACTTTCACACCAGCGTTTTTGCTGGATCCGTCATGATAATACAACCGTCTGAATCCGTTATGAACGGAGGATCCTGTTGTACCATCTTTAAAATAGCCAAGACGGATCAGTCATGAACACCAGTGAAAGTCAATGGGGGATGGATCAGTTTTCTATTGTGTCCGAGAAAACTGACCCACCCCCATTGACTTACATTGTGAGTCATGACGGATCAGTCTTGCGTCGCAACACATTGCGGACAGAAAAACGCTGCTTGCAGCATTATTCTGTCCGCGATGGGGACACAACCAAAAGGAACGGAATGCACTCAGTTTTGTCCCCATTGACAATGAATTGGGACAAAGTGGAAGCGTTTTCCCCCCGCTATTGAGATCCTATGACTGATCTCAATAGCGCAAAGAAAAACGCAGATGTGAAAGTAGCCTTAAATAGGTTTTAGTATATATGTGCGGAGGGGGTGCATTTCTTAAACCACTTACTCTTCAGCCTGGATGGAGTCAGAAGGAGCCACATAATTGCTGGGAATATACCCAGTCTGCCCGGAGCTGAGGGAGCGGGCCAGCCACCAGTCGCCTTCCCTGCAGGACATAAAAACGTTATTCTGATACACAATTGCAAAAATGGAACGAGGGACACACAAATGGACAGACTGGACGGCCAAAAACCCATCTATTGGCATACCTGATGTCTGGCCTCCTGTGGTGCAGCATGTGAGAGAAAGAGATGCGGGATCATGCATGGTGACAGAGAGAAGCGGTGCAAGATTTGTGAAAAAGAGACAGCGCCCAGCACGTGAGCCAAAAACAGGACAACTGATTATAAAGGAAAACCAACAGCAAAAGACAAGACTGGAATATGTGCAAAAAACACCATCATTACACATGAAAGTTCAAAAAAAAATGTGGAATATTCCTCATGTCAATCCTGAAGGCCATGTTCACCTTGCAACCATTTATTTAGTGAAGCAGGTCCGCAGACAGTCTTCACTGAACATCCCAGTTGTTTCCCTACTGACCTATGTTTGGGAGATTACATAAAACAGGGATATATGGAAGAGAGTACGACTGCAGGATCAGACTACATAGAGAGCATCTGTAGTCTGTAACCATGGAGATACATAGCTCTGCATAGGAGCAGCAGGAGATTTTTTGATGAAGACTAATTGCCAATTTTTCATTTAAGAATATTCAGAGCATAAAAAGTGCTTGTGATGGAAGGCTTAGAGGTGAACACAGCCTTTAAAGGAGCTTCTCTCATATCAGATACTAATATAGAAGAATCTACAGTGTCTCTGGAGCTCATAATCTGAGATAAGCAGCATCAGGCAGACTGCAGAGCACTAAACCAGGAACCTCAGACCAGTCACGTCTCTTAAAGGGGGTTGTCCTACCGCAGTTAAGGGGCTGTGGCCATCCAGCAATTCTCACTGTCCCTTCATTCTGCGGATTAGTTGGAACCTCAGGGGCAGGACCTCCACTGACTGTCTAATGTAGGTGGAGCTCGGCTGAGTGTGCAGGTTTAAAGGGGGTCTAATATAGGCTGAGCTCGGCCGAGTAATTTCTAACAGAGATGGGGAATAGGTTGTAGGTACAAAGGATAAGGCGAGCTGACATTTCATTGTGAGCCCTGTGTACCCATTCATCAGCCCTACACAAGTTCAAAATGTGGGAAGCCCGTTGGTGAACTTACAGGAATACAGTAAGGAAGTTCCCCTATATTTTAGCGGCAGCACTCACATAATGCAGCAGGGGGCATCATATTTTTGCCAGTGCCTAAAATTTGTATGGCATTCTCAAGATACAGCAGAGGTCAATAACTTTCAACAATCCGTCTGTTGTGAAACTACAACTCCCAGCATGCTCCATTCACTTGTACAGGAGCATGCATGCTGGAAATTGCAGTTTCACAGCAGCTGAAGTGCCAGAGTTTGCTGACCCCTACACTATAGGTTGTAGGGTCACATAAGAGCTCTTGTCTGATAACATATGAGGGCCTACTGGTAATGAACACGATGATATTGTATTGGGGAATTGCCGGTCAAGCAATTATTAGTGCAGGACTCCCTGATGAGGAATTGCTGTAAAGAGAGGTTAGAGTTGACCCCGAGAACCTGGATGGAAAGCCATGACTAAAGAGGATTAGACAAACACTAAGTAGCCACAGAAATGTCGGTGCTGCCACTCTGCGTCCTAACCAGCCGGTCCGTCTACGTGTCAGTAATAATGAAGTCATACATGTCCCACTCACGTGTTGTTGACGATCTGCAGCCTGTCCCCCTTTTTGAAGGATAGGTCCGTTTCCGTACGAGACTCGTAATCATAAAGAGCTACGAAGGTGGTGACGCCCCCTACAGAGATAAAAGGAGAGTGAATGGACGGCATGGTGATTGATGTCAGACCACCCCACTGTAAATCCAGTATGTGGCTTATCCAATATGTCGTGTCCATTTTGCAAGACACCCTTAGAACAAGGCCTAAACCGGTTACAACAGATGGAACACATTTGCAGACGGTCAGAGCAGGCAGTTTTGCCTTTTAAATCATTAACTTTTATTGTCAAGTCCACTCAAAACCTGGAAATTCAGGTTTCACAGCAGTTTTGTCCCCATAACATTCAATGAGTGAGACGAAGCTGTAATTCCCTGCATGGAAGGGATTGCAGAGAACCATGGCCTCCCCGAGCAGCTGATTGACCACAGTGCCACGTCTTTGATAAATGACCCCCACTGATTTCATTAGCTGTGTCCCACTGCAGATATGGAGTCTGCTGCAGCCAGACTCAGGATAGTGAGGAGGACATGGCTGATCTCCTGGGTCAGACAGCCAATATAACGTCACATTTCTCAGTTTTAATTGCCAAAGAGAGTAAAACTAACCCTAAAATGTTCTTCAATTATATAAATGTTAAAAAGTATAAAGCTGAAGGTGTCGGCCCTTTAAAGAGTAATGAGGGGGAAGTCGCAGAGAGCGATGAGGAGAAAGCAAAGCTGTTAAATATTTTTTTTCTCCAATGTATTCACTGAGGAAAATAAATTGTCAGATGACATGCAGAATGCAAAAATAAATTCCCCATTAAAAGTGTCCTGTCTGACCCAGGAAGAAGTACATCAGCGACTTAAAAAGATTAAAATAGACAAATCGCCAGGACCTGATGACATACACCCCCGTATCCTAAAGGAATTAAGTAATGTCATAGCCAGACCCTTATTTCTGATATTTGCAGACTCTATACTGACAGGGAATGTCCCACAGGATTGGCGCATGGCATATGTGGTGCCAATATTCAAAAAGGGGCCAAAAACAGACCCTGGAAACTATAGGCCGGTAAGTTTAACATCTGTTGTGGGTAAACTGTTTGAAGGTTTTCTGAGAGATGCTATATTAGAGCATCTCAACAGAAATAAGCAAATAACGCCATATCAGCATGGCTTCGTGAGGGATCGGTCATGTCAGACTAATGTAATCAGTTTCTATGAGGAGGTAAGTTCTAGACTTGACAGCGGCGAATCAATGGATGTCGTATATCTGGACTTCTCCAAAGCATTTGACACTGTACCACATAAAAGGTTAGTATATAAAATGAGAATGCTCGGACTGGGAGAAAACATCTGTAAGTGGGTAAGTAACTGGCTCAGTGATAGAAAACAGAGGGTGGTTATTAACGGTACACACTCAGATTGGGTCACTGTCACTAGTGGGGTACCTCAGGGGTCAGTATTGGGCCCTATTCTCTTCAATATATTTATTAATGATCTTGTAGAAGGCTTGCATAGTAAAGTATCAATTTTCGCAGATGACACTAAACTGTGTAAAGTAATTTACACTGATGAGGACAGTATACTACTACAGAGGGATCTGGATAGATTAGAGGCTCGGGCAGATAAGTGGCAGATGGGGTTTAACACTGATAAATGTAAAGTTATGCACATGGGAAGGAAAAATGCAAGTCAACCGTACATACTAAATGGTAAAACACTCGGTAACACTGACATGGAAAAGGATCTAGGAATTTTAATAAACAGCAAACTAAGCTGCAAAAACCAGTGTCAGGCAGCTGCTGCCAAGGCCAACAAGATAATGGGTTGCATCAGAAGGGGCATAGATTCCCGTGATAAGAACATAGTCCTACCACTTTACAAATCGCTAGTCAGACCACACATGGAGTACTGTGTACAGTTCTGGGCTCCTGTAAACAAGGCAGACATAGCAGAGCTGGAGAAGGTCCAGAGGAGGGCAACTAAAGTAATAACTGGAATGGGGCAACTACAGTACCCTGAAAGATTATCAAAATTAGAGTTATTCACTTTAGAAAAAAGACGACTGAGGGGAGATCTAATTAATATGTATAAATATATCAGGGGTCAGTACAGAGATCTATCCCATCAGCTATTTATCCCCAGGACTGTGACTGTGACGAGGGGACATCCTCTGCGCCTGGAGGAAAGAAGGTTTGTACACAAACATAGAAAAGGATTCTTTACGGTAAGAGCAGTGAGAATATGGAACTCTCTGCCTGAGGAGGTGGTGATGGCGAGTACAATAAAGGAATTCAAGAGGGGCCTGGACGTATTTCTGGAGCTTAATAATATTACAGGCTATAGCTACTAGAGAGGGGTCTTCCTCTGGATCAACTTGCGGGATAACAGGCCGAACTGGATGGACAAATGTCTTTTTTCGGCCTTATGTACTATGTTACTATGTTACTATGTTACTAATTGCAGTTTGATACAAAATACGATCATGGGGAAGAAGAGATTAAGGGAGGAAGAAGAGCTGGGATATTTTTTTGAGCATTTTCTATATTTAGTGTTCCTTAATCTCCCAACAGGACACTACAGGAAGCAGAGATCTATGCTGCCATTTGCAGTTTTCCTACTAAATGAGCTACCTCAGCGCATCCAGCAGCAACCTGTAGGAAAGAAGACAGCGTTCCAATAGTGATGATCTGTAGCTAAAAAAATATAATAAATTTAATAAGTGCATTTTTCACTATTTTGAACTAGAAAAGTCATTCATGAATGTCAGTGCTGCAGGCATAGATAGGCAATGCAGCTTTTTACTGCAAGAAACCTACAAACGGCAACATAGATCTCAGCTTCTTAAGGACCGGTGTCCATGGGTGGACTGGGAACTTAAAGTGGCCCCATGTTGTAGGTGGGTCAAAACTGACAAAGCAAGGCAACACAACTAGATGTTGCCTGCAATACTGTAATGCAGCACAAAATACTGCCGCCCTCACCACAGTATTCAACTGTAGCACCGTCCTGAAGACTGATACTGTTGAGGTCAGGAAGGAGTCTGCAGCCACTGGCCAGGTGCATAAGTACCTGATGCTCCTCAGCGTTAATTAACGCTGAGGAGCATCGGATTATCATGTACTCAGCCGGCGACCATGAATAAGGTCGGGACCCACCGGGAAATCTCCCTGTAGGGTCTATAGCCAGTCCGCCCATGCTGCTGTTACATAAGGGGCAAGAGGGAGACCGTGCACATATTTTAGTAACCATGTCATGTAGTCCTGTAAGAAATGATGACAGCACAGAGGGCGGCTCTTGTATGGCGGTTCTTTATATAACATATTGGGGAACTGAAATTCTTATTAACAAAATCGCTCTTGTTAGGAGTGGGAATGATCCTAAAGCACAGTACTGCGGCCAGGGGAGTTTTGGAGGGATTATCTGAGGACATAATGAATTGCAGCGTATCATTAATAGGTGCTTTGTACCCGTTTGCAAAGAAATCAACATAATCGGCTGTCTGTTTCTTTCCCCCCTCCTCCGCTGGTGTGCGGTGCAGGGCTGTAGAGTAGACAGTGTGACTGACAGCGCTACCTTTCAATGCACATCCTATCGAGCCCATCACCTCCACATCCATCCTGTATTGTCCATGTTCCCAAGACCAACTATAAAGCTAGCGTTGGGTACACTACATGAGGTGGTAATCTAATAGACCAGGGATCAGCAACCTTCGGCACTCCAGCTGCTGTGAAACTACAACTACCAGCATGCAAACAAGCTCGGCTGCTCTTCTAACTCCTATAGAAGTGAAGGAAGCATGCTGGAAGTTGTAGTTTCAGAACAGCTGGAGTGCCGGAGTTTGCCGATTCCTGTAATAGACAGACCCTACCAAAATTACTTTTACTGCACCAATAGGGAGCATCACGGATTCTACAATGTGGCTGTAAAACAGGTATGTACAGATCTAGGGAGGAGTACTGATAATATTGCAAACAATCTGCACCTAATGCATGTAAATGAGTTTTTTGCAGCCCCGTACACCAGGTGGAGTAGTGTGGAGAAGAAAAATAAGAAGCTTGACACTTATTTTGAGCGGGAACACTGGGGCTAAACCTCATGCGGATCTGCTGCATACCTCCAACAGAAATCCAAGTGCAAGCCTAGAATCTTGTAGGAAGACCCATGTTGGATCTACACGTTGCATATCCAACACATGAAGTAGCTGTGGTCGGTGGGCTTTTACAGCACAGATTGCGGCTACTGATGGAGGCCCACGGTGACTGGAGAACACAAATTCCCCGCGGGCGCCCACTTTGCCCACAGCATCCGGATGAGATTTACATTCACCTTGCTGCTACTGGTACACACCATGTGTGACCCTACCCTAAAAGGAGGAAAAGGGTGACGTATAGAAACACTAGACCTCCTGGAGCCGCTCCTGAAAACTAGCCCATCCTCAGTCCCTTGTACACACCTGATAAAGGTCCGGTTCTTTGGGGTGACGTGACAGTGTCAGAAAAATTGACCCCTCCAAATGGCGTAAGATCACAGTTGCCTCCGAAAGGTTGGTTAGTAGGACGGTGGGAGTCGAGGCTCTTGCTTGGAGTCTGAGAAGCAGAGAGAGAAGGAAAAGGTGTGTGCGACCCTTCGGCGATATCCAGACTGCGGCTCCGTTGCCCACCTTCTCGAGGCTTGCTTTTCGTAACGCCCATCTGTGAAAGGGACAAAGAAGTGGGTGAGTATTAGGACAAGGTACTACAACCTACTGAAGAATGCATCACATGACTGCGAATGATAACATCAACCAGTCTGGAAAAAAAAAACAAAAAAAAAAACACTTAACTAATGTGACTTAAAGTAGTGGGGGCGTCTCTGGATCCCCTAAATGAGGTCATGACCCGCCTGGTGGACATGCTAAATGGGATCCACTCCCTCCCACCCCTCATAAAAGGAGAAATGTGGAGGTGGGGGGGGAAGAGTTAATTGAAAGTCTTGGAATGTGCTGTGACGGCAAAAGCAGAGGAAGAAAGAGAAAGAAAAGGGGGGAGGTTGGCATGGGAAGGAGAAGGGCGAGAGGAGGAATGAAGGAACAACAGGTGGTAAAATAGACGTGATTAGCGAGCAGAATGGAGATGAACAGTGAGTTATTGATCCGTGGTGAACGCAAGGGGGAAAGGAGAAGACGTCCGCGAGGGATCAAGGGGAACAGCGCTGAGGACATAAAGAAATCCACTATACAGCATGAGAGAATTGATTTATTCATTCGCATCAGTTCCTGTCCCCGCGGAGCGTACAGTCTCACTTCTCCCAGACACTAAACGTCTAATGTGACAACTGTACCACCCATCAACCACGCCATCTGCACCACCGCAGATCTGCGCAGGTAAAATCCTAACAAAATCGCTGCACATTTCCGCAGGTAATTTTACCTGCTGAGCAGATTTTTAAAAATCCGCAGCGTGCCCATTTCTGCTGCAGATTTTCACTGCGGATCAAGAAGGGTTCACACATGGCAAGCCTGCTGTAGATTTTCCGCAGCTGACCGGGAGGAAAACCTCTGCTGAAAAAAAGCTTTCCAAAACGGGCTCGTTCGGGACTGCAGCGGTTCCTCTGCTGCAGTTACTTTTACATTGCAAGTAAAACCCGCAGCATAAATGGACATGCTGAAAAACAGAAAACCTGAAGAGCGTGAATGAGCGTTGAAATCTCATCCACTTTTATTGCACTGTAAGTGCTGCAGATTTTCTGCACAAAGATTCCGCTGCAGACACGCTGCAGCATTTACGACACGCCATCAATGTGGCAGTGAGAGTCCGCAGCAAAATCTGCATGTTATACCGTTTGGAGGGGGAAGGGGCATGGAAAAATTTGCAGTGTGTGGACCTACCCTTATGCTGCAGAACTACAAGACCCAGCAGAGTCGAGTTTATTTATTTATCACATCTTACAAGTCGCTCACAAAAGATTACCACAAAAGCCACAGAAATGGAGAAGTTGACCATTAACAGAAGCTATCGGAGACAGACGTCTGGGAACGATATGACGGTATAGGCTGCTGTGTACAAGATGCATGGACATCTGTACACACGGTACAGTATATGGTTCCTAGGAATTACACATCCTGTTCATAGGGAACATGAACAACATTCCAGACAGGTACAGTCTCGCTGCTGCATCTGTGACTCCAGGAAACGCTGTGGGGTGCAGAGAACACCTACACATATGTACAGGTTATTGTGTGGAGGTTACCACCAGTCACGAAAAGAGGTAGTCAATCTAAAACGCCATCGATACCAGTATGGCTGACTTTCAATATGCCGCTGGTTCAAGAGCCGTCCTGCTAAATTTGGAAGCAATCGGAAAGCCTGGCACGTGTGATAACTGCAGTGAGGAAGCAGACGTCCCCGTCCAAGAATTAGCACACTGGCACTTTAAGGGCTCATTCAGACAGCCGTATGCTGTCCGCAAAAATACTGAATGCTATCTGTTTTTTTGCGGATCCGCAAAAAAAACGGATAGCATTCATTATTTTTGCTGACCCATAGACTTCAATAGGGCCATGTCCTGATTTTCACGGACAAGTATAGGACATGTTTCATTTATTTTGCGGAACCTTGGAATAGAAAAGGGCCCCATAGAAGTGAATAGGTCAGCATCTAATCCGCAAAAAAAACGGATCCGCATTTTTGCGGCTAGCATACGACCATCTGAATGAGCCCTAATGCTGAGACCTCTGCTGTGAGAGATGGCAGGAAAGCTTTGGTCAATGGATTCCATACTAGGGCGCAGAATTAGGGTACATTAACACGACCGTGTGTAATTCTTTCCGTTCTGCGGTCCGCAAATAACGGAACCATGTGTCCACATTTTCCAGACAAAAGTTTGTGTTCCAAACTTCCGTTTGTGTTCCGTATGTCAATATGGAACAATATGACATATGGAAACCAGCAATTTGCAGATCCATTGACTTTGATGGGGCTGCGGACCGATCTGTGCGGACAATAGTAGTACAAGCTTCATATCTTTGCGGACTAGAAATGCGGAAACACAGAGGCGGACAACATATTGTCCGCACATTTTATTCACCCATAGAAACGAATAATTTGCATCTATTCCGCAAAATGCGGATAAATTTATACGGTCGTGTGAATGTACCCTTACGCTGGGTTCACACCTGAGTGTTTTACAGCGCGTTCCTACGCGCTGTAAAATGCACAACAGGCAAGAACCAATGATTCCCTATGGGAAGGGTTCACACCTGGGCGTTTTACAGCGCGTACGATCGCGCTGTAAAACGCCCGACGCTCAAACAAGTACAGGAGCTTTTTTTGGCGCGTTTGACGCGCGTTTGGGCCATAGACTCTTTGGACAACACTGCTGTCAATCACCCAAACGCGCGTTCACTATTAAAAAAAAACGCGCATAGAAACGCGCGTTTGAGAAACGCCTAGGTGTGAACCCAGCGTTATGGTGTCTGAAATGCCCTATTCAAATGGGATGGTCGGCACAGATTGCTGCAGTGGATTTCACTCCTTGCAATATGATGAAAAAATACAGGCGGAACCAGTGACCCAGCACCCTTAATCTATTAAAAAGAGCCACAAGGACAGGTGCCGATATGATGAGGAGAAAAGGAATTTGGAGGTAGTTATGCTCTTATTGCAATGATGTCCTGCTCTTGGAAAGTTTGGGAGGGGAGGGGGGGGGGGGGGCTGTTTATAGGGATGTTTGTTGAGGGAGAAAACAAATAGATAAATAAAAGGTCTAGATCTATTGTGTAAATTCCTACGATGTCTTACGGTCATAGGATGTATATTATGTACAATGTGCATGTGTAATATTTTGTACTTTTACCCTTTGTACCTGATGTCTTTTTGATGATTGGATATTTGATTTGACTGTCATTTGATGATGAAAAAGAAAAATTGATAATAAAAAGTTATCTGATTAAAAAAAAAAAAAAAAAAAAAAAGAGCCACAAGGATTTTTTTTAAGTGAGCGTTCACATCTGCCTTGGGTTCACAAGTGACTGATCAGGAGCTGCAAATCTGCAGCGTTGTACAATACCAGCAAAGTGAAAGAGCTTTCAGCAATTTTCAACCACATGTGGCAGGAAAAAAATATATAAAACAAATTACATTTGAGAACTCGGACCCTTGCATGCAGGATTTTCTAACCCGCAGCAGTCAATTCTGTCATTTTCTTGCCCTTTGCGGTCCACTCCCAAAATCTACACGTTATGCCTCATTCACACCTCGGCGATTTCCAAACCAGGAGTAGAGCTACATAGACACAAGGTATAAGGGAAAGATCTGCACCTGTTCTGTGTTTAGAGCTGCACCTGGTTTTGGCTCAAAATCACTGATGGAAATCACTGACCGAACACTGATGTGGCAGGCGATTGCTGCTTGTAAATGCAGCCCTCATCTCCACTGATGATCTGACCGTGATTGGGAGCGTCCGCTTCATTCCAGAAAATCCGCCAGATCATCCCAGGTCAGTGATACTAGTCGTGATGTCACTGGGCCTGCAGTAAACAGTGATAGGGCGGCGGCGCTACAGAAGCGCTGCTGCCTTCTCCCTTCCAATTTTATTTATTTTTTTATTATTTTTTTATTAGGGTACTCTGTCTCTAAAAAGTTCGCCATCACTGCCCTAGATGAAGTCCATCAAGTTAATCACAGGCTGTATACAGCATGTGTACATCATTACCAATAAGAACTTCCATAGACAACGAAAAACCACCCAAAAACATATGCACCTCCAGCAACACTGGCTACCTGCAAACGTCTCCTCTGTCCATCTCTGCCTCCAGCCTCATGCACACGGCTGTTGCAATCCGGAGCTGCAGTGTGGAACAGAGGCACAGAACCCCACAGAGGCACTACAGAGTGCTTCCGTGGCATTTCTGTCCGTGCCTCCGCACCGCAAAAAATAAAAAATAATTTTTTGCAGTGCAGATGGATCACGGACCCATTCAAGTTGAATGAATCTTGATCCATCCCAGCCGCCGCACAGACGTTGCCCGTGCATTGGAGACCGCAAGTTGCGGCCCCCAATGCACTCAACGGCCGCATGAGGCCTAAGGGCTACCCCAAAAAAATGCATGCCAATTTCTGAGACATTGGGGCAGGCCAGTAGATATTTTTGGTGCAGTTTGGCATCATGCACACAACCATATCAAAAATAATTACTAAATTTGGCACTGTATGTGGACACCCAAACTTTAAGTTCCACAAGGTACAAGCGTTTGGAGCTTATGTTTCCAATAGTTTCATTGTATCTTCTCCTTAAAATACAGTCATCATTGCCAACAGGGGAAGAACATTGGGACCTGTACAGCCAAAACTGCCACCATACACTTTGGTACAAACTGTATGGCAGTTCTTTACAATTATATCGAACACAGATTAGAAAGTGTTCACACGTCAAGTAATATGGGATTTCTAAACAAAAAGTTGTGCATGGCAACATCTCCATGCTCTTCTAAAAAGCTCTGTTCACATTTGTGATGAGATTCTCCGTTATTTTTTTTTCCCTTCTTCATGGTCTCGGACCAGGTTCCCATCGTGGATTAGAATTCTGCCCAGCAGACCAAATGCCGTCAAGCCTTGAGGTCCCTTCTCTCTTTGGGCTCTTGTATGGAATCATCGTCATGAGTTACAAATGGTGATTTTAGAGCTTCCTGAGATCTTCTGTCCGATCATATGAGGAAGCTGCAATCACCTGACCACTTACATATGATGGATCAATACTCATCAGCACATTGTCAATGCCTTCCGGACTCCACTCTCCATAAGCTCCAAAACACCACAATTTATTCTACGAAGAATTCACGCTTTATTTAGCACCGATAGAGGAACTATCAAAGCATCACACCCTCTACAGTCAGAGGTAGGTCTCCATTTTTTAACCCTTTAGGCCCCTTTTATACGGACGACAGGAAACTCATCTGAGTTTCGGACAGTGAACATGGATGAGTTTTTGAAAGGACCGTGCACAGATGGCGTCCTTGTGGCCCGTTCTTCTACCAGACCCAATCGCTCGGAGCAGAATGGTGCATGCTGCGATTTGCTCTGCACAAAAAGATGGACTAGAGACTAGACAGCCCGTCCGTGGTCCACATCTAGGGGAAAAGTATAGGACATAGTCTAGCTTTTTGATAAACTGACTGAAAAGCACGCGGATCATCCATGTGCTTTTCACATCCTTATATCTATTCCACAGAAAGATAGAAAATGTCCTCAAAATGCAGACCACAGACCCACTGAAAACAACAGATCCGCAAACATGTGGATGGCGTCTGCATTTTGTGGATTCACGATTTGCGGGCCGCAAAACGGATACGGTTGTATCCGTAGCCAGAATAAAGTCAGGGGATGAGCGGCTGCCAGATGCTTTGTGTGCTGCTTAGTTCTAAAGAAAAACTAGGATCAGGTAGGTAAGACTGGCAGCCATCTGATCGGTGGGGGTCAGACTAATGGGACCCCCCACACACACACGATCACGAGAACCGGGGTCCAGTTCCACTGAATGAATGGAACAGCAGGTTGTGTATGGCGGCTGCTGTATTCACCTCTATGGGAGCGCTGTAGGTAGCCAAGCACTGCACTGTGGATAGGTGGTCATTTCAGAACTTAGCATAAAAGGAGTTGTGCCATTTGAAGGCGCAAAATAAGCCGTGTATTACTACAGCAGCAAAGTGGATGAGATTATAAAAAAAAAAAAAAAACTCATCCATAATCTTTGCGGAAAACGACATAGGGATTGGATTTTAAATACGCTGCTTGACAATAAAATTCACAGGGCAATTTCCACTCCAAATCCATAGCGGAGATTCCACCCCATGTGGCCACACCCTAGAAGTAGGCCTCAGCACAGTTTTTGGAGGTGGTTTCAGATGACCGCTTCCACTGTGGCCCATGGAGAGTGGCTATGGCCTGTAATCCCGCTTCTAAATCAGAGCAGGGCAATGGTTTACGTTATTCACGACAGGTCTAGGGAATATTGGTATGGCGGTGGCTCAGCAGAACGCCTGTGCAGGACGTGAAACGTTTATGCTGCATCCGTCTATAAACGGACCCCACTGAGCTCTTTGAGCCCTTGTTCGAGAGATAATGTCAACAGAAAGCTGCACAGGCATATACTATGTCAGTAACAATGTATACCGCCCAATGTTTTTTTCCCTTTATAGCGGTGTATGGAATAATGTAGTCTACTATGCTATACCAAACCACAAAAAAAGATATGCTGACACGCTCTTGCGATACACTGGGTCCATAGGCCTTTGGATATGTTCAGTATTCACCAGGTGTTTTCCGGAGCACAGGGTCAAACAGGAGGTGAACAGGCCACATACAAAACCTTTACAGGTAGTTCAGACCTGAGCGTTCTGAAACGAGCACTCTGTATGCGCGATTGTATGCGCGATTGTAAACGCCCGTACAGAGACAGGCGTGCACACATTGTCGCGCGTTCCCGAATATCTATGTGCGGGAACGCGCAACAAACGCCCCAAAAAAAGCTAAAGAACTTGTTTTAGCGTCGGGCGTTTTACAGCGCGGTCGTACGCGCTGTAAAACGCCCAGCTGAGAACCATTCCCATAGGGAATCATTGGTTTCTCAGTGTTGAGCGTTTTACAGCGCGTAGGAATGCGCTGTAAAACGCTCAGGTCTGAACTTAGGGTTAGGAGGTTTACACAAGAAACACCAATACTATGCAAAAACACACAGTCTTATGGCTCATGCACACGGCCGTAGCCATTTTCGCAGTCCGCAAAACACATACTGTCTGCGTTGCGCAATTTGTCGAAAGGAACGTCCCGCCCTCTGTTGAATAGTCATATCCTTATCCACAAAACAGACAAGAATAGGACATGTTCTATTTTTTTGCGGATGCCACAGAAGGGACATACGGGTGAAGACAGCACACGGTGTGCTGTCTGCATCTTTTATGGCCCCATAGAAGTGACTGGGTCAGCATCTGACCCACAAAAAGTGTGAATAGCCCCACTCACCTGTCCACATTCCCGCTGCGGCTCTGTTCTCGGCTGCTTTCGACTTGGTCCCGGCAGCGGAAGCAGCTGGGAATGCGGACAGGCGAGTGGGGGTTTTTTAACATCCAGGAGGACCCCAGGGGTTGTCGCCTCCAAAGCAGGACGACCCATTAACTAAAGAGCCTGGCCTTGTTTGCAGTGAGTGCAAGAAGGAGGGGGGGGGGGGGGAATATATTTTTTTTTTTTCTTCATTTGATAAATACTTTGGGGGAGATTAATCAAAACTGAAGCAAAGGAAAACTGGCTTGGTAGCAACCAGATTCCACCTTATATTTTTCAGAGCTCCTTTAGAAAAACGGAAGGGTCAGTCTGATTGGTTGCACCAGTTTTGAAAGATCTCCCCTTTTCCGTCACAGATTTTTCTGCGGCTACATCCACAGGATATAATAGAACGGCCATACCTGCTGCACATGCAGGATTTTTCAGCTACACGTGGATGGGGGTTTTCACTACTCATGTATAAATGGCTGTAGATTCAGTCCAGAATTATAACCAAAAATCTGCGACACCAGAACCTCCGCCAAGGATACAGTCCCATATTTGAGAATGGCTGTTTTGGTGGTAAGCGCACGGTTTTTCTAGAACCCCCCATTCAGATGAATTGGAAGGTTACAGAAACTTCTGCAAAAAATCTGCCGCTGTCCATCAGCCCCATAGACACTGAATCATAAAACGGCGCACGTGTGTGGCCACCTTTCCATTCACATTACCTCTGTGCTCGTCAAAGATGAGTCCAGTGCTGGGACTCTCAGGGATCAGACATTTCTCACCTATTTGCTAAAATCCCATCCACTTTGCTGGTACTGTAACATGCTGTGAATTTTCCATGTTGAACATTTGCAGCGTTCCCACCACTTTTGTGCCTACCTTTAGTCTATGTTCAGACTGCTGGAAAATACAGCGGAAATGTCCACAGCAGTTTTTACCGCAGCTCAGCAGTAAAACCCACATGTTTTGCATCAGGCGTCACCCTCGCCACTGCAAAGGGTAAAATCTGCTGGGGAGATTTGCAGCATATACTGACGAGCTGCAGACGTCAAACCCGCACCCCTGGTGAATTTACACTGAGGTTTTTATACGCAGCACCTGTCACAATCTCACCCACTTTGCTGGTACTTTACAATGCTGCGGACCTGCTGCAGCTTATCAGTCACCTGTGGACATAGTCTTAAAGGGATTGTCCAGCCAAGAAGCCAAATAAACCCAATGATCCTAAACTGTGCCACATACACTGTAGCAGTCCCAAAAAAACTAAGCATAAAAAAAAACAATTAAATAAAACACTTCATAACTACATTTTGTGGTTTTCCTGGTTTGTCCTTTTCCAGATTGAAGTCAATGAGGTAAGAAGATGATAAGACAGGATGGATTTATAGACTGGTGTGAGGGATACCACCCCTCATGCCCACTTGACGTCAACTAAGTCGAGCTCATGAGATACGGTATGGTCACCAAGGGATGACGTTATGCCCTCCTGGAGGAGCGGGTAAGGTCAGTTTTGGTACAGTTTTCACAGACTCCTCCTGTCCACACGGGCACAGAGAGGCATCAAGCTGAGCCCGGGAAGACTGCCACCAGTTTTTTGTTTGATATAAGCCCGGTCTGCTAACAGGGTTATATAGGTTAAGAAACCAACCCGCGGTAGCTTATAACTATGCCGAAACACAGACGTGGGGATTCGTGATCAAGATACAAAACAGCACAAGATTAAATTAAATATTTAATCGCCTTAAGGGCTCACTAGACAATACACACAAGGATATATACAGTGGTCTGAGGTTACAAATACAGGTGGTATGGTACAAACAGGATTAAATAGAGCAAAAGTCAATTTACCAGATGGACAAGTCCTTTTGGGTTGGGATGAGTCCTTTGCTGTAGTCACATGGAGGGCAGTGATGTCAGCAGGTTGCAGGTCCCTCTAAACACATGGCACGAAGTGACCCTCCTTCAGCAAAAAGACACACCCACTTGCTGGCACAAGCCTTTTAAACTGTAGCCGGCCCCTCCTCTGGGAAGGGTCCACCCCCCCCTCTTCTGGGCTGACAGCAAATGACCCACAAAACGCTTTAGGGTTCATAGCTCCAGAACAGAATGTCACAGGGAGATGGTTCTGGGACCAACATATCCGCCTGGGTTACGGCTACAAGTAGAGTCCAAACTTGGTACCATTATGTGGTTTCTGTGGGAAGATATGTATATCTCCCCTCCCTGCATCCCACCGCCAGACTATGACCACGGGCCTGTTCATCGTGGCCACAGGGACACAAATATGTATCCGGTTTGTGCCTGTGATGGCCGGGCGATTCACAATTCCTTACGAACCGCCGGTTCCATGCTGACTACTAAATTTGATTGAACTGTGGAATGGCCTAGACCCCTGCAGAGAGTTTTTTCCTGTTCCATTAGCTGGGTTCCTGGCTGGCTGAATGGAGGCGAGAAATATAAACAAAGTTGGACTGCTAGATGCTCTCTGCCATAAGGCTGTGCTGTGAGGCAGGGCCCCCCCTGTGGAGCTCACTACCTCTGCTACCTTTCAGTAGATGGTTGATCTGGGAACATGGCTGGCCATAAATAATAATAATCCATATTCCTCACACCTCCTCCTTTTAGAGGGTGCCAGGGGGCAGCACTTTCCTGTGTTCCCCTGTCCCCACATCCTTGCCGGGATAGCCTGTTGGCATTCCCAAGGTCACGGCCCTTCTTGTGGCAAATGGTCAAGTGATACTGCTGGAGCGCGAGGCTCCAGTGTAGCAGCCTTCTATTCATCCCTGAGACGGTGTTTAACCAGCTGAGGGGGTTGTGGTCTGTCTCCACAGTGAAGCGGTGCCCGTATAAGTATGGCTGAAACCGTTACAGTGCCAAGACCATGGCCAGGTACTCCTCCATTGTGGAGTACGCCACCTCCCTCGGCAGAAGCTTCCAGCTCAGGTACAAATGGGGTGTTCCTGGCCTGTAGTGTCGACCTGGCTGAGTACGGCACAAAGGCCAAAATCCCTGGCGTCGGTCTGTACTATAAACGGCCACGTGAAATCGGCTGCTTGTAGTACAAGGAAGCTCAAGAGGGCGCTACTATAGTGGGGGACATACCTCCTATAGTGCCCAGGAAGGACATCACCTGTTTCTTGGTCCTGGGGGTGGGCCAGGATGTGATGGCATCCAGTTTTCCAGACTCTGGTTTTAAGGCCCCCCAGTCTACCCAGTGCCCCAGGTAGTGGACCTCGCTCATGCCCAGCTGTCACTTTTAGGTTTATGGTCAAGCCTGCCTGGCGGATCCGCCCGAGCACCTGCATCAAGTGCTCTAGGTGATCCTCCCATGTGGGACTGAAGATGGCAATGTCATCCAGGTACGCGGCTGCGTACTCTAAGTCCCTTAAGCATTGTGTTGACCATACACTGAAAAGTGGCAGGGGCATTCTTCATGCTGGATGGCATCACAGTGGACTCGTACAATCCAAAGGGGGTAATAAAGACACAGCGTTCCCGTGCCTCACGGGTCAGGGGAATATGCCAATACCCCCAGCTCAGATCCATGATGGTCAGGTACTATGCCCCAGCAAACTGAGCAAGTAGGTCATTGATGCGTGGTATTGGGTACACATCGGTGACAGAGTTGAGTCCCCTGTAATCCACACAGAACCGGGTGGTCTGGTCCTTCTTTGGGACCACAGGTGATGCCAAGCGCTGTTGGATGCCTGGATGACCACCAGCTTCAGAATCTCATCAACCTCCTGGCGCATGTGCTGCTGTACCTCCAAGGAAACACGATATGCTGAACGTCGGATTTCCAGGGGGGGGGGGGGGGGGTGATCCCTGGTGTCCATGTTGCTGAACAACTCCTGGAAGGTCCTTCAAGAGCCTGGGCAAGCAGGTCTAGGAGGGTTTCCTCCTCCCCCTCTTCTGGGAGGTTGCAGACAGGGAGGGCATATGCCTCCCTCTACCGATAGGCCTTCCGCCTTCCCCGGGCGTGGTCCAGGGTGACCAGGTACAGCACGGCGTTGAGGCGCTGATGCACGAGGTACAGGCCTTCTCAGGCCGCCTGAAGCTTGTCCTGAGGCACGGGGACCAGTACCCATACCTTTTGACCCACCTAGTAGGCCCTCTCACAATTGTTCTGGTCGTACCATCGCTTCTGGTCGGCCTGGGCCCGCTCAATATTATCGTGCACCAGCTGCGACAAGGCCTGCATCTTGCTTTGGAAGCGCATGACACACTCGATGACCAACACTCCAGGGGTGGCTACAACTCCCTCCAAGGTCTCTTTCACCACAGCCCGAGCCCCTGCACACGTTGCCAGTATAGGAGCTCAGAGGAGGAGAACCCCGTGGGAGGCCTATGGGACCTTTTGGTAGGCAAACTGCAGATGTGGGAGGTACCGCTCCCAGTCACACCTGTGGGAATCAACCAACATCTTAAGCATCTGCTTTAAGGTGCCATTAAACCGTTCGC
Source organism: Bufo gargarizans (assembly GCF_014858855.1). Taxonomy (NCBI): domain Eukaryota; kingdom Metazoa; phylum Chordata; class Amphibia; order Anura; family Bufonidae; genus Bufo; species Bufo gargarizans. The sequence continues at coordinate 70,230,143 of NC_058085.1, read as the reverse complement.
ATAGGCCGTTGGTCTGTGGGTGGTATGGGCTGATCACCAGATGTTGCACCTGTATTTGCCTACAGAGAAACTCCATGAATTACGACATGAACTGGGTCCTCCAGCCAGTGAGCATTTCCTGGGGAAAGCCCACTCTGGAGAAAGTCTACAGCAAGGCAGTAGCCACCTTGTCAGCCCGAATGGAGGACAAGGCTACCGCTTCCGGATACCATAATCTACTACCATCAATATGAAGCGTTTCCTGGCGCTGCTGGGAATGGACAGTGGTCCAATTAGATACCCGACACCTGCCAGCGGGTGGCTGTGGGTCACATGAACGGCAGTAGGCAACCACATCGTCCCCCATCTTTGGCCAGTAGAAATGCTGGGCTAATCTGGCTTTTGTCTTAGCGACCCCTAGGTGTCCAGCCATGGAAATTTCATGAGCAACCCACAACTCCTTCGTTCTGAACTGATAGGGTACCACTAGCTGTCAATCCCTAGGCCACTCCTCCGGTGAGCCCTGCTGGACTTTGACCCGGTATAGCAGTCCTTGGTCTCAGACAATCAGCCCGAGGTCCAAATCAGAGGTGGGCTGCGCCGCCTGCTCTTTGAGAGCGGTCAGGCTGGCGTCAGCCACTAACGCTGCCTGAAACTCCTGACTGGACGTGGACAAAATAGACGAGACTCCCATGTCACGACAGGTCCCTGGAACCCGTCTTCTGGCCTCCATCTGAATTGGCAGCCACTTGGTTGGAAGGGGGAAAGCAATCAGACCACTGAGGGGCCCCAGCACTCCCACTGCGCGCGACAGCAGCTATAGCCGCTGCCACAGCTGGTAGTGCCTGCTTCCCCTCAGCTTCCGACCAAGTCACCATTCCAGACGGACTAACCTGGCCCTCCAACATCCCGGTTGGGGAGGAACCCTGCACTGATGTTTTACCTAAGAGGCCTACTTCTTCTGGGACAGCCCTGACCTCATTTGCATCCTCCTCCCCCGCAGCTGTCTGACCCCTACTTGTCCCCTTAGTTGCCACACCTGAGGACAACAGATTCCAGCAGGCTTGCTAGCCACTCCCTGGGGCCTCAGCACAGATGGCGTGAATGACCCTCTCCCCACTGAGGGGAGAGGCACACATTACATCCCCCCGCCCCCCTTGTGTCAGCAGCCCCGTACTTCGACACAAGCCTCCCCGGGTCTGTCCCCAGCAAAACACTGGCAGGGATATTTGAGGATACCTCCCTTACGCCTCAGTCCAAATAGACCTTGGCGACGGGCAGCGACGGTTCTACTCCTCCAATCCCAGAGACAGTAAGGGATCTTCCAGGCAATAAATCATCGGGTGCCACTAGTTCAGCCCGTACCAAAGTCATCGCAGCGCCGCTGTCTCTAAGTCCCATGGCCTGCCACACGGTGACCAGTTGAAAATTGTCAAGGGGCCTCCTCATACACTCACACACACACCACAGTGGACGGTTTCTGGGTCGATGACTGGGACGGGTCCCTTGGGCGCTGGGGACACATTGCCTTGAAGTGTCCTGGCTGTTTCCAGAGGTGGCAAAGTCTGTGTTCCCCCATAGATGTGGAAAGTGAAGCCAGGGCCGGTGCCCACCTGGGCCTAGGGACAGGGGTAGTGTGCCTTACCCCCTTCTCCAGCCGACAGGTTTCCGGGGCTCTGAAGTCCGGTTGTTGGTGTACTCGTCGGCCAGGGCTGCTGTTGCCAAGGCCCCCTTTGGCTTCTAATCATGGAGGTACTGCTGGAGGTCCTCCTGGCTGTTCCACAAGAATTGCTCTGTGGCAATGAGCTCCTTCAGCTGCTGGACAGTGGTAAGCTCCAATCCCGTGGTCCATTGGTCGACCGCTCTCCGCAAGTCCTGCATGTGATCGGCCCAGCTCTGGGTAGGACCCCGCTGCAAACGTCAGAGCTTTTTCTGGTACAACTCAGGGGTTAAGTTGTACTGCTGGACCCACTGCTCCTCCAGCAGCTGGTACCGATGGCAGGCCATCTCAAACGCCAACAAGAAAGCGTCCGAGTCCCCATCTTTGTCCAGCAGGGAGACGTCCTCCGCCTGCAGTTTAGGAATCCGGATCTCTGGAGACTCACATCAGGCTAAGGCTGCTGGAGTTTGAGCACTCGCAGGTGATGCTCGCGCTCGACCTGTGCTTGCTCGCGACGTTCTCGTTCTGCAGCCTCTGTTCGTTTGCGATGTTCAGCAGCTGCCATGAGGATCTCATAAGCCGCCTGGTCTCCGGCCTCCACGACAACTTTTAGGAGAGAAGCAGAGCCTGCCTGCCTGAGGAAGGGGGGGGGGAATGGGCAGGTGGAGTGCGGCCCACCGCTGGCAACTGGCTCCTTGGGGAGCTTTGGCTGTGCTCCCTCTCACCTTGAATAAAGTTGCCTTCCACCTCCTCTGGGCCCCTCATCTGAACTGCGTCCTCCCCGCCACCATTCATAGCATCGGCCATCTCCTTAGCTTTGCTCCTTGCGATACTGGCCATCATTGCCACAGATGATCACTGACAGACTGCAACCTGATGACACACACACACACACCTTATTGTATTTGCACTCAGACTATCCAGCGGCAAAAGCTACTGCTGATAGTCTTTAGTGTCTGAGAGTATGGGTGTCACACACACACACACACACACTAGTATCTCGATCCCACTTTGCTGCCACCAATATGAGGGATTCCAGCCCTCGTGCCCACTTGACGTCAACTACGTTGAGCTCACGAGATACTGTTTGGTCACTGGTCAGCCTTGGTACAGTTTTCACAGACTTCTCCTGTTCACATAGGCATAGAGAGGCAACAAGCTAAGAGAGCCTTTTCACTGCCCCAGTGAAACAGCACGTTCTCAGCCCGGGAAGACTGTCACCAGTTTCTTGTTTGATATAAGACTGGCCCGCTAACGGGATTATATAGGTTAAGAAACCAACTCGCGGTAGAGTATAACTATGCCGAAACATGGACGTGGGAATTCATGATCAAGATACAAGACAGCACAAGATTAAAATATTTAATCCCCTTAGGGGCTCACTAGACAATACACTATACACACAAGGATATATACAATGGTCTGAGGTTACAAATACAGGTGGTATGGTACAAACAGGATTAAATAGAGCAAAAGTCAGTTTACCAGATGAATGAGTCCTTTTGGGTTGTGAGGAGTCATTTGCTGTAGTCACATGGAGGGCAGTGATGTCAGCAGGTTGCATGTCCCTCTAAACACATGGCACGATGTGACCCTCCTTCAAAGAAAAGACACGCCCGCTTGTTGGCACAAGCCTTTTAAACTGTAGCCGGCCTCTCCTCTTCCCGCCTCCGGAAAGGGTCCACTCCCCCTCTCCTGGTCTGGCAGCAAATGACCCACAAAACCATTTAGGGTTCATAGCTCCAGACCAGAAGATCACAGGGAGATGGTTCTGGGACCAACGGACCCACCTGGGTTCCGGCTACAAGTAGAGTCCTAACCTGGTACCGTTATGTGGTTTCTGTGGGGAGATCTGTATATCTCCCCTCCCTGGCATCCCACCGCCAGACTATGACCACGGGCCTGTTCATCGTGGCCACAAATATGTATCCGGTTTGTGCCTATGATGCGGTATGTTCCATGCTGTCTGCTAAATTTTATTGAACTGGGGAATGGCCTAGACACCTGCAGAGAGGTTTTTCCTGTTCCATTAGCTGGCTGAATGGAGATGAAAAATGTAAACAAAGGTGGACTCAATTGTCCGTACCAAACGGGGTCATTTACTAAGCAAAGCTTTTTACGCCCGTCCTAGGGCTGTATTAGACCTGCAGAGGGATGGCCAGCAGCAATCTGTTAGTGTAAAAGTGCAGCAGATTACATTAGCGATTGGCATTAGCAATCACTCCTCCCCATACTGTGGAGGAGATCGCTGCATGTAATAGCAGAGGTCTCCTTCATTGACAAGCAGGTGACCGTTGAGAAGGAAGGCTTCCTTCCCAAGAATCGAAATGCTGATCTGCAGGTCTAATACAGCCCTTAGATTCCCCCCTGTGCCTCCCTAAGATTCAGCTAATTTATGACAAGGATTGCACTTTATCATAAATTATGCGCTTCTACAACAGCCGTGCATCTGGAAACAGGCATAATTGTAAGTAAATTCCAAGCCCCGCCCCCCCCCCCCCCCCCATTGTCTTTTTGTATACCCTGGAGTATAATAAATCACAATAATAATAAATGGAACATGTAGTAATAAAAACTTTTAAAAAAGAGCTACTAAAAGTAAGACAAAGGACTTCTTATTCTGCTTCTCCTATAGCAGCGTGGCGGACATTACACGTTAGCACTGCACGTGAAGCCGGACTCTAGTTAGTATGTACTCCAGAGATGTACGCGTCATATACTTTGCTGCACATCACTTGTCCGTATGGACAGCGCACACATATCTCAGAGATTTCCGGGTAGCCTTACAGAACCCCCACCTCGGGGCCTGCAGCTGGGAGGAGAGGTATGTGCAATTCTTCCAGAGAGGAGACAAGCCGCAACCTGCCAGTAACACGTCGGTGAGGAGGAGGTGGAACGCTGAATATTTTGGCCTAGATAATACCCACAGACCTAAACAGTAAAAAAAAAAAAAAAAAAAAAAAAAAGCCAGAAAGATGAACAGGGGGTTAGGACGGGGAAGCAGAGGAAAATATACTACAAACTGATAGTCAGCTCTTCTACCGAGATGGGAAGTGATTGCGAACAAGCTCTGAAGAGAAAATGCCGACAACAGATTAACCAGTGATTTCCTGGCACAATCAATCACTCCACTACATAGAGCCGGGCCATGCCTCGACCAATATGGCGCTCAGTCGCTCACACAGCGAACTTGAAGCCCTGGCGCCCTGGTGAATGTGATGCAGTGCCATCTCTTTTGCACTGCGCACGCGACGTGACAGACACTTGCGCCAAAGCTGCTAATTGCAATTTTGGTGCCATCAGAGGTCACGGCTCTCCTTAAGGAGACCAGCCCCGTATGGAGACTTATTGGCTATGCTGTATGGGAAAATATGCAGAGTATCTCCTTGATCTGCTCTTCTCAGAAGTCTCATAGAAGTTAATGGAGCATGCTGGGAATTGTAGTTTCACAACAACTTTCCTAGAGAAAGAGAACCATCATCCCACTAGCACCACCTTCTGGACGTGGCTCCCTGAGTCTATGACGTTTTTTTTTTTGTTTGTTTTTTTAAAGAATGAGATCATAAGGGGAAATAGTCAAGCCAAACATCCACCCGCAGACACCTGTTTTGGGGCGTTTGACCCTCATAAGCACGGAGTAGGGTTCTGGCTCAGCCAAGGGCGATGTCTTGGACCAAGCTTCGGGGATGGAAGCTATAGTGGTATGACCCAAGTCACAGGGTAATCAGATTCCGAGGCTGGGACTACACAGAACGCAGTCACACACAGTGCGACAATCACGAAACTGGTGGACAACGGCTTCACGTGCAACACTTCAGCCCTGCGCACGCTGCGCCGGAGTACTACCTTTTACACATGCACCGGAAAAGGCTCCCAGTCAAATGATGCCGTCTCACCTCAGACACAGTCTTCTGCTAGGATTCACTACCAATGTCAGATAGGTGCTGGTCACACTTCTTTCCGAAGTGAAGGAGCAAGCACCGCGCATGCGCAGCCACCCTCCATTCATTTCTATGGGAGTTCCAAAAATAAAATAAAAAATAGCCAAGTTCTGGCTCAGCTATTCCCAGCAGTCCCACTGAAGTGAAAGGAGCAGTATCCATGCCACCAACATGTGAGGTGGCACAACCCCTTTAACTTTACCCTTAGGACGACATCCACCTGAAGAAGGCCAGGTGGTTTTGTTGAGGGAATAGTTGACCCGAATCTTACAACCGTTAGCCAGGCAAGTGGCTGCACCACAAAAGGGTGCACACAACCTCGTGCACACAACCGCGTCCACGTTTCTGTTGGCAAACCACAGATCTCTTCAATGAAATTATTATTCTCGGCCGCAAAACAGACCGGAGGACATGCTCTAATATTTTCGGAACAGCCACAAAAGCTGCAGATGTGGCCCTGTAGAAATGAGTCAGTGAGCTACCCACAAGAACTACAGATGGCACACTGAAGAGAAGGGCCCCTGAGGCTCGGTCTATACAGTGACTCCTAACGGCACAACATTAAGATCGCAAGTGTCGCCCCTAATGACAGCGAATGTCATGTCACAGTAATTGGCGATTTGTGAACTCGCCATCACTGGGTACAATTGTCGTAGCAGGATAGGTGACCTTATGTCACACGACTACAATAGGCCAGATAGCCTTAAAGGGGCGCTTTACAAAAGGTAAGTACAAGATGTATGTAGGCGTTCTGCACGTTTGCACGCCCCTCGTTCATCAACATACTCATGCGGCACCTCAGCATGTCCGGCCTGAGATTTCGTACATTATAAAGTTTTCACATCTGACGCTCGTAACTACGTATCACGGACTGAGCGGAGAGTAGCACATATATACATAAGGACTATATGTGTAGTCTGTGGTGACACAGACTGGACAGACACATGAGCAGCACATACATGTGTGATATACAGTGACACGGACTGGACACGTGAGCGGCACCTATATACATAGGTCAGGGGACAACGTGCGATATACAGGGACACAAACTGGACAGACACGTGAGCGGCACATACATGTGTGATATACGGTGACATGTGATATACAGTGACACGGACAGACACGTGAGCGGGACATACATGTCTGATATACAGTGACACAGACTGGACACGTGAGCGGCACCTATATACACATAGGTCAGGGGACGACGTGCGATTGACAGGATCACAGACTGGACAGACACGCGAGCGACACATACGTGACATGTGTGATATACAATGACATGGACAGACACGCGAGCGGCACATACGTGACATGTGTGATATACAATGACACGGACTGGACAGACATGCGAGCGGCACATACGTGACATGTGTGATATACGGTGACACAGACTGGACAGACATGCGAGCGGCACATACGTGACATGTGTGATATACGGTGACACAGACTGGACAGACATGCGAGCGGCACATACGTGACATGTGTGATATACGGTGACACAGACTGGACAGACATGCGAGCGGCACATACGTGACATGTGTGATATACGGTGACACAGACTGGACAGACATGCGAGCGGCACATACGTGACATGTGTGATATACGGTGACACAGACTGGACAGACATGCGAGCGGCACATACGTGACATGTGTGATATACGGTGACACAGACTGGACAGACACGCGAGCGGCACATACGTGACATGTGTGATATACGGTGACACAGACTGGACAGACATGCGAGCGGCACATACGTGACATGTGTGATATACGGTGACACGGACTGGACAGACACGCGAGCAGCACATATATACATAGGTCAGGGGACTACGTGTGATTTACAGGGACACAGACAAGTGAACGGCACATACATGTGTGACACACGGTGACAGGGGTGTGATACACGGTGACATAGGTGTGATACACGGTGACACACAAGCCCCCAGTGAGGTGCTCACAGTAATATGCATCCCCCCTGCCCTAGAGCTGCCCCTCATGGACTGGACCACAATACAGACACAAGGAGGCTTAGAGGGGGAGACTACTCCTGCCGCCCCCGACCCAATGCTCACCTTGTTGTGACCCACAGGGGGGTGTCGGTGGGTGTACCGGTCTCCGGGGACCCCCCTCAGTTAGAGGGGGGCAAGGCGCGCTCCCGCGGGGTCAGCCTCAGCCTGCGCGCCTATCACTTTCCCATTGATCCCCTGATGCTCCGGGCCGAGAAGTTTGCGCCTCTCCTTGGATTGAGGTTCACGCCCGGCCGGCAGCGGCTCCCTCCTCCAGACCGACTGCGTGCAGCCCACCCCCGGGAGGCGGAGATGAGCCAGTCCTTCCCTCCATGTGTCTGTATGAGTCAGTCTCTCGTGCTCCCCCTAGCGGTTGTGTCTGTGCGCTACACCCTACGGGCGGCTTCTCCCAGCTGGCCCTGCCCGTCCCTTCTCGGCGCATCCCTTTCCTTGTATTCTGTGTCTTCCTTTATGTGGCGCCGCTCCTCCTCCTCCTCCATTCCTGCACTTGCCTTATCTCCCTCCTCCTCCCCAGCCCGAGCCCCTTTTTCCTGCTTCCCTCATTCTTTCCTAGTGAATAGGAGTGTGACACATCCGCCAGGCATGGAGCATTCATACAGATACATGTATGGCTGACACATGGCTTCTAGGAGAAGGAAGTGAGGTCATGTGGATGAGCCGGTGCCACCTCAGGAGGCCGTGGGGGCAGTGGTGTCAGGCACAGGGGGGCGCCGCCTTGGTAGATACTGGTGTTAATTTAACAATATGTCACAAATATCCTGGATCAGGAGCCGAACTAGAAGTCATAGGGCCCCATAGCAAAATATAACCGGGCCCCCACCACCTAGTGGCATAAATAGCAATAACGCCATATAACACAAAACCCACATTACAGCAGAACGCCGCCATGTTGTTATTCCCTGCAAAAAATGTACAATGTTCTTACACCTGACTGCCCCTCGAACCTCCAGGCCCCATAGCAGGTGCTACGCCTATGGCCTCAGTGTGTAGAACGTTATTACAGAACGCAGGGGCGTAGCTAGAAGTGACTGGGCCCCACAGCACATTTTTGTATGCCCCCCCCCCCCTTCCTCCTGTGTAAACCCCACTCCTTTGGCTAGTGACGATCTAGACCAGACCAGGCTGCCACGCCATCCTTTTCCTATATAATATATATACACACGCTGTCTGTCATGTAACATGACTGATAATGCTCCGTGCCTCTCTGTGATCTTTTTACTACAAAATGATAAAATTGTCACTGTGATTTTGTAGTAAAAAGGTCACAGAGAGGCACAGAGCATTATCAGTCATGTTAGGCTACTTTCACACTAGCGTTCGGCTGTCCGCTCGTGAGCTCCGTTTGAAGGGGCTCACGAGCGGACCCGAACGCAGCCGTCCATCCCTGATGCAGTCTGAATGGATGCGGATCCGCTCAGACTGCATCAGTCTGGCGGCGTTCAGCCTCCGCTCCGCTCGCCTCTGCACGGACAGGCGGACAGCTGAACGCTGCTTGCAGCGTTCGGGTGTCCGCCTGGCCGTGCGGAGGCGTGCGGATCCGTCCAGACTTACAATGTAAGTCAATGGGGACGGATCCGTTTGAAGATGCCACAATATGGCTCAATCTTCAAGCGGATCCGTCCCCCATTGACTTTACATTGAAAGTCTGGACGGATCCGTCCAAGGCTATTTTCACACTTAGCTTTTATATGCTAAAATAATGCAGACGGATCCGTTCTGAACGGAGCCTCCGTCTGCATTATTATGATCGGATCCGTTCAGAACGGATCCGATCGAACTCTAGTGTGAAAGTAGCCTTACTGCTCCGTGGTTCTGCTGTCCGGTGCGGGGCTTGGCTGTCATTCACGCAGTGGATTCCACACACAGGATCCACTCGTGTGAAAGATCCCTTACATGCTCAGATTATCAGTAAGAAGAATCCTCACTAGGGTTGAGCGTACCGATCTTCGAAGCCAAGATCAAAAGTCAATTCGCTTCAAACTTCGTTATTGCCATAGTCTTGGGAGACCGGCATTAACTTCGGTATTTGATTATTTAACTTAAAACTGATTTTAAACAGGTATCTGAAGTCGGCTTCAGAACCAAGGTACCAGTCAGTACCGAAGCCAACTTCTGATACCCATTTCAAAATTGGTTTTAAAACCCCCCCCACAAAACACTGATTCTGCCCTAGGGCGTGCCTTCCTTTATTTTTGGCTCCTACAGAAATTTCCATTCCTTAAGCGCGGAACCGCCATCCGGACATACAGGCATGTAATGCACTTTGTGTCATTTCCATTTTTTGCCAGGCCCATTGTAGTGAATGGTTATACATACAGGCCTAAAAAAAAACTAATGGACATGGGGAAAAAATTATATTGTGTGCATGAGCTCTAATGTTGATGTCCTCTCCGTTATCAGTTTCATAAAAGCAGATCATTTCCTTAAAGGGGTTATCCCATCATAGACAATGGGGGCCTATCGCTAGGATATGCCCCCATTGCCTGATAGGTGCGGGTCCCACCGCTGGGACCAGCACCTACAAGCAGAACGGAGCATAGAAACTTGAAGCTGGCTCGGCTATTTCCGTCGACCCCATATAAAAAATGAATGGGAGCGGTGGCCGCGCATGCGCGGTGCACTTCCATTCACTTCAGTGGGAGAGGCGGGGAGCTGCGCCTGGAGGTGGACGGACCCCGGGAAACCCAGGGTCCTCCAGCCACAACTCTCCCCGGCTCCAGCAGTGGGACCAGCACCTATCAGACAATGGGGGCATATCCTAGCGATAGGCCCCCATTGTCTATGATGGGATAACCCCTTTAAAGGGGTTTTCAGCTTTTTTCCTGTTGATGACCCATTCTCAAGATAGGTCATCAATATCAGATCAGTGTGAGTCCGACACCAGCCACCCCGCCGATCAGCTGTTTGAAGAGAAAGCAGCGCTCATACAAGCACTGCCTTCTCCTCATTGTTTGCCTGCTTGCCCTCGTAACTGCATTCACTTCAATGGGACAGCTCCTTCCTGTCCAAGTGAGTAGTAGGGTAATGTCCCATAGAAGTGAATGGGGATGCCATAGTTGCAATTACACTGTTCGTCACTGCAGTCGGTAAGCAGGTTAAGAATGAGGAGAAGGCAGCGCTTGTATGTGCTGCCTTCTCTTCAAACAGCTGATCGGTGGGGGTGTCGGGAGACGCACCCTCCCCCCACCGTTCTGGATAGGTCATAAATAGAAAAAAACAGACAAAGCCTTTAGGCCTCCTTCACACGGGCGTCACGGATTTTGGCCGGCTAAGATGTGGGTGCGTCGCGGGAAAATGCGCGATTTTTCTGAGCGAGTGCAAAACATTTTAATGTGTTTCGCACACGCGTGAAAAAAATAGCCATGTTTGGTTCCCGAACCCGGACTTCTTCACATTCTTTAGTAAGAATGCTAATATTTCCCCTTATAACCATGTTATAAGGAAAAATAATAATGATCGCATCCCCATCCCGATCGTCTCCTAGCAACCGTGCGTGAAAATCGCACCACATCCGCACTTGCTTCACGCAGCCCCATTCACTTCTATAGGACCTGCGTTGTGTGAAAAACACACAAAATAGAGCATGCTGCGATTTTCACGCAACACAAAAGTGATGCGTGAAAATCACCGCTCATGTGCACAACCCCATAGAAATGAATGGGTGCAGGTGCAATGCGTTCACCTCCCGCATTGCACCCGCGCAGAAATCTCGCCCGTGTGAAAGAGGCCTTAAGGAGATTGTCTTAGTAGTCTGCAGTTGCCCTTCTCCAACACCCTGCACATTCCAAGTCCCACTGGGTGTAGCTTGGCGGCCAGTGCGGTTGCCACGGAAGTCCATCCATCTCCTCCTCTAATTTTACTAAGATGTAGAGGCTGAGAAGGAGACACTCGGGCCCACAGCACTGAAGCCAGCCGTACTCGCCCTTGTTGGGATCTTTCTCACTGGACTGCAGTCTTCACTGACGAGCTCTTCTCCTCTTCAAGTTCTGCCGACGCACTGCTCCAAGCAATGGAATCTAGAAGGTAATAAATCTTTTGTAATATACTATTAGCCCAAGAGGTAGAAAATGTAAGATGAGGGTAAGAAAGTCATCGAATCCTAGACATGACCTGAGCAGTGCGCTTAGCTATTTTCAGTTTTGGGGTTTTGTTATAGAGATAAGTGTGGGCCCCACAGGTGGGCCCCGCACCTAACTGACATTGGTGGCATTTTGTAGCAACATGCCACCAATGTCTAAGATTACACAGCCCCTTTAATACTTAATTTATATTTTTTTTATTTCCTCCTTTGCCTCCAAGATCAGGAACTTTTTAATTTACAATACGCGATTCTGGTAATGCTCCGGATCCCCTGTGTGGCGATCAGAGGACCCGGAGCTTGTGTACGGCAGCCCCTGTCATAGTGAATAACCAGAGGCTCCTGCACAGTGTTTCCTACGGAGCCCCAGTCTGTAGCCAGGCTCGATAGGAAACTAGTAAAATCATTATGGACTCCAATACTAGTTAAAGGGGTTGTCCGGGTTCAGAGCTGAATCCGGACACACCCTTATTTTCACTCTGGCAGCCCCCCTGAGCCTAGCATCGGACCATCTCATGCTCCGATGCGCTCCAGTGCCCTGCGCTAGATCGCGCAGGGCACGGGCTCTTTTGTTTTCAATAACACACTGCCGGGCGGTAACTTCCGCCCGGCAGTGTGTTCGGTGACGTCACCGACTCTGAGGGGCGGGCTTTAGCTCTGCCCTAGCCGTTTTACTGGCTAGGGCAGAGCCAAATCCCGCCCATCAGTGCCGGTGACGTCACCGGGGTTCCTGTGAGCCCCATGGAGAGCCCCGGTATGTCACCGGAACTCTGAAAAATGCCTTTGCCCTGTGCAATTTAGCGCAGGGCAAAGGAGAGCATCGGAGCATGAACTGCTCCGATGCTCATGTCAGGGGGGCTGCCTGGGTGAAAATGGAGGGCTGTCCAGGTTCAGCTCTGAACCTGGACAACCCCTTTAACTACAAAAAGCTTATAGGGGTCCAAAAATGGCAACAACAAAAAAAAAAGAAAATTTTTTATTTTTTTTTACAGTATCAAAACGCAAGAAAAACTATACATATGTGGTATCCGCCAGATTTATACTGACCTGGAGAATCAAGATCACAAGTGAAAAAAAAAAATTGTGTAAAACTGGCAAAGTTCGGTGTTTTGTTTTTTTTTCAATTCCACCAACTTTGAATTTTTTTTAATTGGTTGCATTGGAAAATACAACTTGTCCTGCTAAAAAGAAGCCCTCATACAGCTATGTAAACGAAGAAAAAAAAAAAAAAAAAAGTTAAGGCTCTGGGAAGGCGGAGAGCACAAAACAAAAATGCAAAAGAAAAAAAGGTTTTTCTTTCCATCACCTTTTTCTGACAGCCATAACTTTTTCATATTTCTTTATGAGGGCTTTTTTTGTGGGTGAACTGTAGTTTTTATTGGTACAATTTTTGGGGTGTGTGCAATTTTTTGATCATTGTTAGGGCCCATGCACACAACCGTATGCCCTCCGAGACATACAGTCTGTGAGCGAGCCATATGTCCCCAGCGGCAATAATCATGTGCACAGGAGCGCACAGCATCATAGGTTATGTGCGCGTTGGGCTGCGCGCGAGACTACTGCCCATAATCATAAGTTTTAGTAATCTATGAAGCTGTGCACTCCCGTGCACACGATCAATGCTGCTCCAGGACATATGGCCCGCTCAAAGACTGAATGTCTCAGAGGGCATATTGTCGTGTGCATGGGCCCTTATTCAATTTTTTTTTTGTTTGGAGCGTGTGTGTGTTGTGGGGGGGGGGGGGAGTCAGTCAACAAAACCGTGTTTTTAGTATTTTTATATTTTAATAGTGAAGACTTGTTTTTGGTTTATCTTTATCTTCGAGACCCCAGTATTATGAGTTATTCCACCTCTTGCAAAAGTGGCTACAGCCTGATGGCTCTGAGCCAAACCTCTGGTCAAGAATCAGCCGTGTACTTACATCTAAAAGAAACAGGTCACACCTTTTAAGACAGTCAAGTATGTGTTTTGGATAAGGAGGCCGATTGGTACAAACGAGGTGTGAAGGAGGCCATCTACGTAAAAATGGAGAAGCCAAGCTTGAATAGAGGCGGGGGGGTAGACATCTATTGTCTGCCACATACAATGCTGTCTTGACACCTTTTTCTGGGAGGTCATTATCACCTACTGACTCCAATTAGGATAATGGTATCAACACCTTTGACCCCATGCTGGGTATAATTATCAGATGTTGATTCAGTTACATATTTATTCCCAGAGAATTCTTGTACAGTCACTCAGAATTGAGAAAGCTCGTTGGAAGAACGAGTGAACCGTTTTCAAGAAATCTACAGTAAGTCCAGTTGCCTTGATTTATTCTTTACAAATATGTCCTTGAGTATGTTACCAAGATGCAAAAGCGAATAGAGACCATTTTGCCTCTTGTCAGGGAGCATATGGAGACCACTCAGCAATCCCAGAGTCGGATCTATAATCGTCAGGCTTGGGTCCGGATCTTTAACCTGGGTGATTGGATTTTGGTTCTGGTGCCGACCATGGACAGCAAGTTCCTGGCCAGGTGGCAGGGGCCCTACGAGGTACTTGAAAAAATTGGAGAGGTAAATTTCAAGGTACACCAGCCAGGGAGGTCAAAGCCAGAGCAGGTGTACCATGTGAATCTACTCAAACCGTTGAAAGATAGGGAAACCTGTACTGAAGACAGCCCGAGGACAGGTTTTCTAGGAGAAGCAGTTACGGCCCCTCTGTCTGAAGCAAGGGAAGCAGCTGCCACAGTAAGAATTGCTGACAGCCTCTCCTCTAAGAAGGCTCAAGAGGCCAGGGAGTTTATTGGCCGGAACAAGGATGTGTTTTTGGATCTCCCTGGACGCACTTCCACAATTCGGCATGACATTGTCACTGAGCCTCAGGTGAAAGTCCGGCTAAAACCGTATCGGGTACCCAAGGCTCGGCGACAAGCCATCTCAGAGGAAGTGCAGATAATGCTGAGGCTAGACGTCATTGAGGATTCTAAAAGTGAGTGGGCCAGTCCAATAGTTGTGATACCCAAGCTGGATGGGACGTTACGGTTCTGTAACGATTTCCGTAAACTGAACGAGATTTCCAAATTCGATGCGTATCCCATGCCCCGGGTGTATGAGCTTATTGAGAGGTTAGGAGAAGCCCGGTATTTTTCTGTTTTGGACCTCACAAAATGATACTGGCAGGTGCCCTTAACGGAGGCTGCCAAAGAGAAAACTGCCTTCATCCCACCTGAAGGGCTGTATAAGTGCAAGGTGCTACCCTTTGGTCTGTTTGATGCCCCCAACACTTTTCAACTGCTTATGGACATTGTGCTGCATCCACATCGTCGGTACGCTTCGGCTTACCTGGACGATATTGTCATCCACAGTACAGATTGGGAAAGTCACCTACCCAAAGTGCAGGCTGTAGTGGACTCACTTCGGAAGGCAGGACTAACCGCTAACCCCAAAAAAGTGTGATAGGGTTAGAGGTGACTGAATACCTTGGGTATGGTATTGGGCGTGGAGTGATCAAACCCCAAGTAAACAAAATAGAGGAAATAACAAATTGTCCCCCGACCTGTCACCACTAAACAAGTAAAGTCTTTCCTAGGAATGATAGGCTATTACATGAGATTTATTCCCCACTTTTCTACTATAGCCACGCCATTGACAGGGTTATTGAAGGGACGCAAGTCAGTGATGGTTCACTGGAATGACCGGGCGGAAGAGGCTTTCTCCACTTTGAAGTCGGCCCTGTGTGTGTCCCCAGTTTTGGTGACGCCCGACTTCAAGCGGGAATTCATAGTGCAGACAGACGCCTCCGAAGTAGGCTTTGGTGCTGTATTGTCTTAGGAAGTCAACGGGGGAGGAGCATCCCATTGTCTTCCTAAGCTGCAAGCTCACCCCAGCCAAGACCAGGTACATAATAGTGGAGAGAGAGTTCCTGGCTATCAAGTGGGCACTTGAGTCTCTCTGCTATTATTTGTTAGCGAGAACATTCCGCCTGGTGACTGACCACTCCCATATCAAGTGGATGAGCCAGGCCAAAGAGAGAAATGCCCGAGTCACCAGGTGGTTCCTGTCCTTACAAAACTTTAAGCTCTCCGTAGAACACAGGGCAGGCCGGTTGCAGGGAAACGCGGATGCCCTGTCCCGAGTATACTGTATAGCATGTGTTCACCCCCTCAGGGTTAAATAAAGGGGGGAGGTATGTAAGAAGGTACAAGGAATCATCGTGGATGATAGGTACATGTCACCAAGGTTCCTGGCCTCGGTGGAGTAAGAGCCGGTTTTTATGTGTCAGCAGCAGTTGCTGTTTGACACCTTAAAGGGAACCTGTCATCTACTTTATGCTGACCTCACTGAGGGCAGCATAAAATAGTGACAGAAATGCTGATTTCAGCAGTGTGTCACTCATGAGCTAAAAGTAAGTGGTTGCTGAGAACCAGCATCATAATCATTTGAGCCCAGGCCTTGAAAAGAGTCAAATCAACTTGAGAAGAGTCATGGTTATTCATAATCTCCTGCTCTCCTCGCCCATCTGCTGATGATTGTCAGTTCTCTTCTAGAGAGAAAGGGGGAAAACTAGGTAGAAGCCGGTCAGTCATCCGCAGGTGGGCAGGGAGAGCAAGAATTAATAACCATGACTCTTCGCAGATGGCCATGACTCTTTTCCAGGCCTAGTCTGCAATGATTGTGATGTTGGTTCTCAGCAAACACTTATTTTTAACTTTTAAATGACAGACCGCTGAAATTAATTCATCTGTCTCTACTTTATACTGCTGTTAGTATGGGCAGCATAAAGTTGATGACAGGTTCCTTTTAATACTTAGAATGGCTGTATAGCTGATCTGGGATGGCTCTTCCTGGGAGTAGTCAAAGTGCTGGGTGGGTGACTACTCCCCAGGCTGGGTTTTGCCAGGCCAATAAACCAGCCAGCACTGCCAGGTGAGGAGGATTACCTCAGTCTGACAGTGGAGCTCAGGAGGTGTGTGTGCTGGGATCTGAGGCTTATGCCGTGCTGGAGGGCTGAGACCTATCTTATGGACTGCTGGAGGCAGAACTGCCAACAAGGTGATTTTTTGCTATGTGGACTTTCCATTGTGTGTGAACTAACACAAGACTGCAAAGTGACGTTTTGTTTTTGCTTTATGTGTGAATAAACACGGAAGTTTGATTTAAGAACTGGTAATTTGCCTCTGTACTGCGTCCGCACACCCTGTCTACCAGAGCGAACTCCCACACCCCTAAGTGCCCCCACACAGTAGTTATGTTCCCTTTGTGCCCCCACATAGGAGTTACTGTATGTCCCCCCCTTACTGCCCCACACAGTAGTTATGTCCCCTTAGTGCCCCTATACAGTAGTTACAGTTGCAAGAAAAAGTATGTGAACCCTTTAGAATGATATGGCTTTCTGCACAAATTGGTCATAAAATGTGATCTGATCTTCATCTAAGTCACAACAATAGACAATCACAGTCTGCTTAAACTAATAAGGCTACTTTCACACTAGCGTTCGGGCGGATCCGTTCAGAACGGATCCGCCCATAATAATGCAGACGGAGGCTCCGTTCAGTACGGATCCGTCTGCATTATTTTAGCAAAAAAAAGCTAAGTGTGGAAATAGCCTGGGACGGATCCGTCCAGACTTTCAATGTAAAGTCAATGGGGGACGGATCCGCTTGAAGATTGAGCCACATTGTGGCATCTTCAAACGGATCCGTCCCCATTGACTTACATTGTAAGTCTGGACGGATCCGCACGCCTCCGCACGGCCAGGCGGACACCCGAACGCTGCAAGCAGCGTTCAGCTGTCCGCCTGTCCGTGCGGAGGCGAGCGGAGCGGAGGCTGAACGCCACCAGACTGATGCAGTCTGAGCGGATCCGCCTCCATTCAGACTGCATCAGGGCTGGACGGCTGCGTTCGGGTCCGCTCGTGAGCTCCTTCAAACGGAGCTCACGAACGGAATACCGAACGCTAGTGTGAAAGTAGCCTAACACACAAAGAATTAAATGTTACCATGTTTTTATTGAACACACCATGTAAACATTCACAGTGCAGGTGGAAAAAGTTTGTGAACCCCTAGATTAATGACATCTCCAGGAACTAATTGGAGTGAGGAGTCAGCCAACTGGAGTCCAATCAATGAGATGAGATTGTAGGTGTTGGTTACAGTCCACGGTAAGACAAATTGTCTATAAATGGAGAAAGTTCAGCACTGCTGCTACTCTCCCTAGGAGTGGTCGTCCTGTAAAGATGACTGCAAGAGCACACCGCAGACTGCTCAATGAGGTGAAGAAGAATCCTAGAGTGTCAGCTAAAGACTTACAAAAGTCTCTGGCATATGCTAACATCCCTGTTAGTGAATCTACGATACGTAAAACACTATACAAGAATGGATTTCAAGGGAGGATACCACAGAGGAAGCCACTGCTGTCCCAAAAAACATTGCTGCACGTTTACAGTTTGCACAAGAGCACCTGGATGTTCCACAGCAGTACTGGCAAAATATTCTGTGGACAGATGAAACCAAAGTTGAGTTGTTTGGAAGAAACACACAACACTATGTGTAGAGAAAAAGAGGCACAGCACACCAAGATCAAAACCTCATCCCAACTGTGAAGTATGGTGGTGGGGGCATCATGGTTTGGGGCTGCTTTGCTGCGTCAGGGCCTGGACGGATTGCTATCATCGAAGGAAAAATGAATTCCCAAGTTTATCAAAACATTTTGCAGGAGAACTTAAGGCCATCTGTCCACCAGCTGAAGCTCAACAGAAGATGGATGTTGCAACAGGACAACGACCCAAAGCATAGAAGTAAATCAACCATAGAATGGCTTAAACAGAAGAAAATACGCCTTCTGGAGTGGCCGAGTCAGAGTCCTGACCTCAACCCGATTGAGATGCTGTGGCATGACCTCAAGAAAGCGATTCACACCAGACATCCCAAGAATATTACTGAACTGAAACTGTTCTGTAAAGAGGAATGGTCAAGAATTACTCCTGACCGTTGTGCACGTCTGATCTGCAACTACAGGAAACGTTTGGTTGAAGTTATTGCTGCCAAAGAAGGTTCAACCAGTTATTAAATCCATGGGTTCACATACTTTTTCCACCTGCACTGTAATTGTTTACATGGTGTGTTCAATAAAAACATGGTAACATTTAATTCTTTGTGTGTTATTAGTTTAAGCAGACTGTGATTGTCTATTGTTGGGACTTAGATGAAGATCAGATCACATTTTATGACCAATTTGTGCAGAAATCCATATCATTCCAAAGGGTTCACATACTTTTTCTTGCAACTGTATCGCTTAAGTGCCCTCACACATTATTTATGGCCCCTTAGTGCCCCCACACAGTAGGTATGTCCCCTTAGTGTCCCCACAGTAGTTATGTCCCCTTAATGCCCACACACAGTAGTTATGTCCCCTTAGTGCCCCCACACAGTAGTTATGTCCCCTTAGTGCCCCCACATAGTAGTTATGTCTAGTGTTGAGCTCGAATATTCGAAAAGCGAATTTTTTTCGCGAATATCGCAACTTCGCGATTTCGCGAATATTTCGAATATAGTGCTATATATTCGTAAAAACGAATATTCGTTTTTTTTTGGTTTTTTTTTTTTCACAAAATTACAGTACACATATAATTGATTGTTTCCCAAAGGTCCAACAGCTCAGATCTTACTCACATTGCCTAGAAAGTGATTGAGGCGCGAATCTTCGTAAGGCGATTTTATTAGCGCACATGCGAATATCGGCACGTCCCAGAACAGAGGCAAAGGGCTTTGCATTCATACATTAGTGAATTGAGTTGCGAATCTTCGTAAGGCGATTTTATTAGCGCACATGCGAATATCTACACTTGTCCCAGAACAGAGGCACAGGGCTTTGCATTACATTAGTGATTGAATTGAGCTGCGAATCTTCGTGAGGCGATTTTATTAACGCAAATGCGAAAATCTACACTTGTCCCCAGAACAGAGAGGCAAAGGCCTGTGCATTCATATAGTATAGCACCATATTCGCGAATACGTAGAACTTCGTAAAATTCGATTTACGAATATTCGTATTTTTTATTTTACTTTCCACCTTACAGATGACATTGATCTGTACTCTGTCAACTACTGTCATCACCCCCCACTGTTTCTCGATTGATTCCCAAAAGTCCAAAAGCTCAGATCTTACTCACATTGCCTAGAAAGTGATTGAGGCGCGAATATTCGTAAGGCGATTTTATTAGCGCACATGCGAATATCTACACTTGTCCCAGAACAGAGGCAAAGGGCTTTGCATTCTTACATTAGTGATTGAATTGAGCTGTGAATCTTCGTGAGGCGATTTTATTAACGCAAATGCGAATATCTACACTTGTCCCCAGAACAGAGAGGCAAAGGCCTGTGCATTCATATAGTATAGCACCATATTCGCGAATACTTCGAACTTCGTAAAATTCGATTTACGAATATTCGTATTTTTTATTTTAGTTTCCACCTTACAGATGACATTGATCTGTACTCTGTCAACTACTGTCATCACCCCCCACTGTATATCGATTGATTCCCAAAAGTCCAAAAGCTCAGATCTTACTCACATTGCCTAGAAAGTGATTGAGGCGCGAATATTCGTAAGGCGATTTTATTAGCGCACATGCGAATATCTACACTTGTCCCAGAACAGAGGCAAAGGGCTTTGCATTCTTACATTAGTGATTGAATTGAGCTGCGAATCTTCGTGAGGCGATTTTATTAGCGCAAATGCGAATATCTACACTTGTCCCCAGAACAGAGAGGCAAAGGCCTGTGCATTCAAATAGTATAGCACCATATTCGCGAATACGTAGAACTTCGTAAAATTCGATTTACGAATATTCGTATTTTTTATTTTACTTTCCACCTTACAGATTACATTGATCTGTACTCTGCCAACTACTGTCATCACCCCCCACTGTATCTCGATTGATTCCCAAAAGTCCAAAAGCTCAGATCTTACTCACATTGCCTAGAAAGTGATTGAGGCGCGAATCTTTGTAAGGCGATTTTATTAGCGCACAGGCGAATATCAGCACTTGTCCCAGAACAGAGGCAAAGGGCTTTGCATTCTTACATTAGTGATTGAATTGAGTTGCGAATCTTCGTAAGGCGATTTCATTAGCGCACATGCGAATTTTGCAATTTTGCAATTATACTATATGAATGCACAGGCCTTTGCCTCTCTGTTCTGGGGACAAGTGTAGATATTCGCCTGTGCGCTAATAAAATCGCCTTACAAAGATTCGCGCCTCAATCACTTTCTAGGCAATGTGAGTAAGATCTGAGCTTTTGGACTTTTGGGAATCAATCGAGATACAGTGGGGGGTGATGACAGTAGTTGACAGAGTACAGATCAATGTCATCTGTAAGGTGGAAACTAAAATAAAAAATACGAATATTCGTAAATCGAATTTTACGAAGTTCGAAGTATTCGCGAATATGGTGCTATACTATATGAATGCACAGGCCTTTGCCTCTCTGTTCTGGGGACAAGTGTAGATATTCGCATGTGCGCTAATAAAATCGCCTTACGAAGATTCGCAACTCAATTCAATCACTAATGTATGATTCATACATTAGTGATTGAATTGAGTTGCGAATCTTCGTAAGGCGATTTTATTAGCGCACATGCGAATATCTACACTTGTCCCCAGAACAGAGAGGCAAAGGCCTGTGCATGTATATAGTATAGCACCATATTCGCGAATACTTCGAACTTCGTAAAATTCGATTTACGAATATTCGTATTTTTTATTTTAGTTTCCACCTTACAGATTACATTGATCTGTACTCTGTCAACTACAGTCATCACCCCCCACTGTATCTCGATTGATTCACAAAAGTCCAAAAGCTCAGATCTTACTCACATTGCCTAGAAAGTGATTGAGGCGCAAATCTTTGTTAGGCGATTTTATTAGCGCACAGGCGAATATCAGCACTTGTCCCAGAACAGAGGCAAAGGGCTTTGCATTCTTACATTAGTGATTGAATTGAGTTGCGAATCTTCGTAAGGCGATTTCATTAGCGCACATGCGAATTTTGCATCTCATAATATGTATTATGCGATGCGAAAATTCGAATTATCGCATATGCGAAATAATAACGAATTCGAATATTCGCGAATATTTTACGAATATTCTTTCGAATATTCGCGAAATTTCGCGAATTCGAATATGGGACATGCCGCTCAACACTAGTTATGTCCCCCCTTAGTGCCCCACACAGTAGTTATGTCCCCTTAGTGCCCCCATACAGTAGTTATGTCCCCTAAGTGCCCTCTCCTTAGTGCCCCACACAGTTATGTCCTCTTAGTGCCCCTCACACAGTATTTATGCCCCCCCTTAGTGCCCCTGTACAGTAGTTATGCCCCTTAGTTCACCCACACAGTAGTTATGTGTCCTTAGTTCCCCCAACACAGAAGTTATGTCCCCTTAGTGCCCACACACAGTAGTTATGTCCCCTAAGTGTCCCCACACAGTAGTTATTGCAATGGCCAGGATACGGGTTAGGGATCGACCGATATTGATTTTTTAGGGCCGATACCGATAATTTGTGAACTTTCAGGCCGATAGCCGATAATTTATACCGATATTCTGGGAATTTTCATTTTTGAAAAAAAATAAAAAATTCCCACAAATCTGCTGAAAATTAATGTTTATTGTTAATGTGTATTTTTTTGGTAAATCTTTCTTTTTCATTTATATTTAATATTTTGGTGTTTTTATTTTTGTAACTTTTTTTTTTTTAAACTAACTTTTAGCCCCCTTAGGGACTAGAACCCTTGTCCTATTCACCCTGATAGAGATCTATCAGGGTGATTAGGAGCTCACGCTGTCCCTGCTGCTGTGTGCTTTGTCAGCATGGAGCTTATCATGGCAGCCAGGGCTTCAATAGCGTCCTGGCTGCCATGGTAACCGATCGGAGCCCCAGCATTACACTGCTGGGGCTCCGATCGGAGGAGCAGGGGAGAGGGGATCCTGTGGGGGGGGGCGCACTGCGACTGGGGTGGGGGGGCGGTGGGGGGGCCCTATGCGCCACCACTGCTTAATACTGGGGGGAGGGGGGGCGCATTGCGCCACCAATGCTTAATACTGGGGGGGAACTTGGGGGGAGGCGCACTGCGCCACCAATGCTTAATACTGGGGGGGGAGGGGGGGCGCACTGCGCCACCAATGTCTAATATTGGGGGGGCACTGCGCCACCAATGAAGCTTAAACTCTAATTTATTCATATACAGGAGGCGGGAGCTGGCTGCAGGATCACATAGCCGGCTCCCGACCTCTATGAGCAGTAGCTGCGATCTGCGGCACCTGAGGAGTTAACTACCGCAGATCGCAGCTACTGCTCATAGAGGTCGGGAGCCGGCTATGTGATCCTGCAGCTCCCGCCTCCTGTATATGAATAAATTAGAGATTAAGCTTCATTGGTGGCGCAGTGGCCATAGCTCCTCCCCTCCTCTTGTCCCCTGTCCTTTCATTGGCGGCAGCAGCACAGGGGGAGGAGACACTGCTCCTTCTCCCCTGTGCTGCTGCTGAGGGAACACGGAGAGCGCTGAGAGCAGCGCGATCTGTGTTCCCCATACGCTATCGGAATATCGGCAAAATAAATGCCGATACCGATAGCGTTCAAAATCCTGAATATCGGCCGATAATATCAGTAAATCCGATAATCGGTCGATCCCTAATACGGGTACGCTGACGCCACTTTAATGTAGTGGCCAGGGTCAGGTGGACAATAGTCTGTATTTGTTCGTGACGCCAATTGCAGCGTGTGCAGGGTACTATCCCAGGGCCCTTCCAAGGTGTTATAACGCACGCCCCAGATTAGGAATGCCAGAGTGGTGTAATGGCCTATATTGTCTCTGTAGTGTAGTGATAATTGTGTCACAGTGTCTTCTACCTGGGTACAGCTGGACTCCTGGCTCCTGGTTCACTTGCAATACATTTGAATGTAGTGATAGTAGGAGTAATAGAAGAATTTTGCAGCAGAAATTATGTCCAGACCTTTAGATGAAGTTCAAACGTTTCTTTACTTTACATAACTTGTATCCAAGCAGTATACAGCTTTGGTATTTGGTCCCAGCAGGTTTTGGCAATGATTGACAGGAATAAATACTTCTGCTTTTAAATCTAGCGCTTGCAGGATAAGTCATCTGCTTGGTAGCTCTGTAATTGTAAGAATTCATCTTCTGTAACTTCTGCTCTATGGGGACAGACTAGCTGATGAGGAATGGCTTCTCCTAGGTCTCTGGACTTAACTCACAGATAGATTCTCAGGGGATGCTTTCTTCCTGGCACTCTGGAGGTTGTAGTTTCTGCTTTCTTCATCCAGCTGAGGCTGCAGGTGCTCAGACTGGGTATATGATCAAGTCTCAGCCGAGACAAGAT
Source organism: Bufo gargarizans (assembly GCF_014858855.1). Taxonomy (NCBI): domain Eukaryota; kingdom Metazoa; phylum Chordata; class Amphibia; order Anura; family Bufonidae; genus Bufo; species Bufo gargarizans. The sequence goes on along the minus strand of NC_058085.1, from coordinate 70,206,073 downwards.
CCTTGCTGTCTTCCCTATGCAGGGGTTCTCCTGAACGCTATCACACAGCCTTCCCCTAGCAGGGGGAGGCTACACTACCTCTAACTTCCTTCTCCACCCATGCTGCAGGATGTGGGAACAGCCTACCTCGCCACAGAGGGGGAGCTAAGCTGGAATAATCCATTCCAGCCTAGATTCACTAAACTGGGACTTGTACCTTGCCAAAGTGTTGCTGCCACTTACTGGTAACCAGGTAAATTACAAGAACAATTGTGTTTAACATGGTTTTGTATGCACATTTGTGAAGACATGAGCAAAATCACTTCAGATGACAATATACAGGCTCTTGGAAGATAGTAGCGGGGTAGAGGCGTGTAGTAACACAACTCTGGGGTGTTACATTATGTCCCTTCATTTTAGTTCTGACGTGACTCTGGTTTTGACTTAGGCTTGTTATTGGTTATGCTTTTTGATTCAGATTCAATCCTTGTGCCTATCTGGTTCTGACCCAGTCTCTCTGACTACTCGTTCTCCACCCTGATTAGGTTGTGTGCACGTGTGCAGGTTAGGGACCATCGACTAGTTGGGGGCCATCATTTATCGTCCAAGTAGGTAGGGACAGTGGAGTGGGTGGAATTTAGGGCTGCACTGTTCCCTACTCTAGTGTGACACATACATGCAGTTTTTAATGTAAGGGTACATTCACATCATGGATTTAGCCTTTCTCATGTTTTTTCCCGGAGAGGTGAATTTCCAGTCTGCCCCTTTTAGATGCTTCAGAATTGTTATTACATGGGGAAGTAGTTACTAAAACAGACATGTCAGGAGCGGTAACAGGTTCTCTTTAATGAAAATACTTGTGATGTCACAACAGTTACCTGACAAAAAAAGAGTTGTGATGTCACAGCAGCTTATCTTAATAAACCCATTAGTGACACCACAACAGATTACTTGACTGAATCAATATGATGTCACAACGATAACCTCACAAGAACACAGTTCTGATGTCATAGCAGCTTGCCTGACTAAAATCTACTTGCTGCATCACAGTAGGTTACCTGATAAAAACTCACTTGTGATGTCACAACTTACCTGATAACAACTTATGTGTGATGTCACAACTCCCTGTTCCTGATAAAAACTCGTTTGTGATGTCACAGCAGGTTACCTGACAAAAACTCGTTTGTGATGTAACAGAGGTTTACTAAACTGAAACAGGTGTTATGTCACAGTGTCTTACCTGAGAAAAACAAGCTTGTTATGTCAATTTGTGATGTCACGATTATTTACTTCACTAAAACAGTTGTGATGTCACAGCAGATACCTCATGGTTGTGATGTCACATAACTTATCTTACCGGAAGCACACCGCTTCCATGATTTGGATCCACTCCTGGTTTTGACTTACAAATACTGACCTAAATGGTGCTATGTCCTTGGCCTTAAAGTGGTATTCCGGCCTTAGGGAACTATTTACCGTATTTTTCGCTTTATAAGATGCACTTTTTTCCCCCCAAAAGTGGGGGAAAAACGGCCTTGCGTCTTATAAAGTGAATACTTCGGCCAGCGAAGTATCAGTGTGGAGGGATGAGGCGGGGACACTCATGGCGGGGCCCGTTGCAATGACTCTACTCTAATACACCAGGCCCGCAACTGTTAAACATTCAATCTTATCTAAATGTATACGCTCTGTACGGTACTTACTGTAGTACCGTAAGTAAAGCATTAAGACGGCGCAGACCGGCATCTCCTTCAGTCATGCGCCGCCTGCCGCAGCTCCCTCCTCATGCGCCGCCTGCCCCAGCTCCCTCCTCATGCGCCGCCTGCCCCAGCTCCCTCTGTCATGCGCCGCCTGCCTGTTCATTCATAAAGTGAGATAAGCAGGCAGGCGGCGCATGACCGAGGGAGCTGGGGCAGGCGGCGCATGAGGAGGGAGCTGGGGCAGGCGGCGCAAGACCGAGGGAGATGCCGGTCGACGCCGTCTTAATGCTTTACTTACGGTACTACAGTAAGTACCGTACAGAGCGTATACATTTAGATAAGATTGAATGTTTAACAGTTGCGGGGCCCGGTGTATTAGAGTAGAGTCACTGCACCGGGCCCTGCCATGAGTGTCCCCGCCTCCTCCCTCCACAATGATGCATCTGATGGGGGATCTGTAGATGACACTTATGGGGATCTGTGGATGACATAAGTGTCATCCACAGAGCCCCATAAGTGTCATCCACAGATCCCCCATCAGTGTAATGCACAGATCCCCCATCAGTGTAATCCACAGATCCCCATCAGTGTAATCCACAGATCCCCCATCAGTGTAATCCACAGATCCCCCATCAGTGTAATCCACAGATCCCCCTCAGTGTCATTCACAGATCCCCCCTCAGTGTCATTCACAGATCCCCCATCAGTGTCATCCACAGATCTCCCATCAGTGTAATGCACAGATCCCCCCTCAGTGTCATCCACAGATCCCCCATCAGTGTCATCCATAGATCCCTCATCAGTGTCATCCACAGATCCCTCATCAGTGTCATCCACAGATCTCCCATCAGTGTCATCCACAGATCCCCCATCAGTGTAATCCACAGATCCCCCATCAGTGTCATCCACAGATCCCTCATCAGTGTCATCCACAGATCCCCCATCAGCGTAATCCACAGATGCCCCATCAGCGTAATCCACAGATCCCCCATCAGTGTCATCCACAGATCTCCCATCAGTGTAATGCACAGATCCCCCCTCAGTGTCATCCACAGATCCCCCATCAGTGTCATCCACAGATCTCCCATCAGTGTAATGCACAGATCCCCCCTCAGTGTCATCCACAGATCCCCCATCAGTGTCATCCACAGATCCCTCATCAGTGTCATCCACAGATCTCCCATCAGTGTAATGCACAGATCCCCCATCAGTGTAATCCACAGATCCCCCATCAGTGTCATCCACAGATCCCTCATCAGTGTCATCCACAGATCCCCCATCAGCGTAATCCACAGATGCCCCATCAGCATAATCCACAGATCCCCCATCAGTGTCATCCACAGATCTCCCATCAGTGTAATGCACAGATCCCCCCTCAGTGTCATCCACAGATCCCCCATCAGTGTCATCCACAGATCTCCCATCAGTGTAATGCACAGATCCCCCCTCAGTGTCATTCACAGATCCCCCATAACAGTGTCATTCACAGATCCCCCCTCAGTGTCATTCACAGATCCCCCATAACAGTGTGTCATCCACAGATCCCCATAACAGTGCGTCACCCACAGATCCCCCATAACAGTGCGTCATCCACAGACCACCATTAGTTCAAAACCTACCAAAAGCACACCTTTTGGTTCAAAATATTTTTTTCTTATTTTCCTCCTCAAAAACCTAGGTGCGTCTTATCATCAGGTGCGTCTTATAAAGCGAAAAATATACGGTACATTTGGCCAGTACTGTGCCTTAACTAAACAAAGAAAAGTCCAGTTACCTAAACCCCACCTCACAGATCCAGTGCATTGGTTCCTCTCAGAGATTCGTCTGGTCCTAGGCCTGTACACATTCAGACAGGGTCACATGCCTCAGCGGTGACATGTCCCCAAGCGGCATGTCACTAATGGGCCACATGCCGCTTAGGGACACATCACTACTGAGGCCAGTGATTGGCTGCAGCGGCAACAGTGACCCCATCTGGATGTGTACAAGCTGGGGACCAGAAATGTTGTTGAGAGGATCCTCTGCCCTGGAACTGAGTGTTGGGGAGCAGGTAAGTGGATTTTTCTTTATTTAGCTAAGGCGCAGTATTGGCCAAATTTAAACAGTTCCCTAAAGCTGGAATACCACTTTAACCCCTTATGTGGAACAGGCCAAGTTTTACTTTTGCATTTTCATTTTTAACTCTCTGGCATAATTTTTTTGCTTTTCCATTCACACAGCCTTACGGTGGCTTTTTTTTTTTTTGCGGAACAAGTTGTATTTTTAATGGCACCATTTAATTTACTATATGAAAAACAGAAAAAAAAAATCTTTGTCAGGTTAGATAAAAATAAAACCGCATTTTCCCCATGATTTTTCAGATTTTGTATTTATAGCACTTTCTGATCACTTTTTATAGAATTTTTTGGGGCAGGGTGGCCCAAAAATGTTGAGTTGCAAATTTATTTATTTTTCGTTTCGGCATTCACCATGCAGGAATAACATTTTTAGATTTTAATAGTTCAGACATTTTTGAACATGGGAATTTTTTTTATTGGTTATTTTTATGTAAAGTAGGAAAAGGGGGGTGATTTGAATTTTTTATATTTTTGTGTTTTTTTTACATTTTCAAAGCGAATCTATCAGCAATATTTCATCTACTGTATATAACTAATGCTGTTTTGCACTCATACTTGGTTTAAAACATGCCTTCTGTGTTAGGGCTCACGCAAATGACTTCGCCGTGTTTTGCGGTCCGCAAATTGCGGATCCGTAAAACACGGCTGCAACCCGCGTGCATTCCGCAATTTGTGGAATGAAACGGGCCACCCGTAATAGAAATGCCTATTTCTTGTCTGCAAAGCGGACTCGGCTCGGATGTGGAACCAAATCACATTTGTGTGCATGAGCCCTTACAAAGAGCCCAGCAAGGCATTTCTTACCTTACAAAGAGCCCAAGCCCCCCTCTTCAGCAAGCCCGCTACCTCCCCCATGCGCTCTAAACTCCCTGCAACGTCACTGACGCCCTCCCTGATGGTGACGACGCCTCTCCTTTCTCTACCTGGACCAGTGTACCACAGTACATAGTGCGCACAAGAGCCTCACAATATCCTGCGCATGCACTGCTGGCTCCATCACTGCAGGACCACGACGCTCCCACATAAGCCCTTTTGACCAGTTAAGAGTACTGAGACATCTCACGCGCCCTCATTGGAAACTTTTGCCTCCCTGTTTAGTGCACTCTAGTGACCCATGTTCACGAATTGTAAAGCGCTGCAGAAAATAAGAGCGCTAGGACCATCACTGCAGGACTGCTTGTCGCTGTGTGGCCCTAGGCTTAGTGGGACTTGCTCTTATTTCGAGAATGCGGCACCCGAAGGCTATTTACGGCAGTCCCCCAGCGGTTGCTGCTCTTGTGTGGTGCACTCTCTATTCACCGCTATGCAGGGGCGTAGCTATAGAGGGTTCAGAGGTAGCAGTCGCTACCGAGCCCAGGAGCCTGAGGGGGTCCAAAAAGACTTTTGCCAGAGAAGAAGACACCAGTATTATAGAAAGTACATGCTAGTCAGGTTACACCTCTGACTGGAGGGAAGGGGTTAGGTCAAGAATTTGGCATGGGGGTTTGGCATTTCAATTTTTGCCTCAGGCAGCATGAAGCCTATGTGCTTCCCTGCCCCTTGCCACAGAGCACTGAGGGAAGGGGGGCCCAAGCTGAGCTCTTGCACTTTAGCTACGCCCCTGCCGCTATGGGACTTCTGAAATAGCCTAGTGCATTGGTTTTCGTAACTCCCATAGCAATGAATGTACAGCAAGCTGCTCATGCGCAGTGGGCTTTCCTTCGCTTTGGAGGACCCATCCTAGAGATAGGAGCGGGTCCCAGAGGTGCCATAGCATACTGTATATGATGGTACATGATGGCATACCCTAGCGATATGACTTCAATATCTCAGATGAGCCAACCCCTTTAAACAATGACTGCTTATTTCATTTTTTCATAAGTGAAACAAACCTAATGAAAAAGTCCCTGAGAAGGAAGGGAAAATATACAAGTGCCACTTCCTCATGGAAAGACGGTGGCTAATAAAAGAGGACCTGTCCCTGCTCCTGACATGTCTGTTCTTGTAAATGCTTCCATTTACATGTAATAATAGTGCTGGAGCATATATTATTTTTAACTCAATATTGTGTCCTTCCTCTATTTTTCCTCCGGGAATTTATGAATGAATTACCAGTAAAGGTCCAGGGTCCAGTTGGGGAGGGGGGGGGGGGTGTCCCTGCACAGTCTGCCATTATCCAAACAGCACTGCCAGTGTCAGACTGTGCAGGACACCCCCCCAACACACCAACTGGATCTTCATTGCAAACTGCTAACAATTCATTGATAACTTCTAGCAGGAGTAATAGAGAAATTGTACAACATAGAAATAGATGCTCCAGAATTGTTATTACATGGGGGGCAGCCCGGGCAGCTCAGGAGAGGGGACAGGTCCTCTATAAGTGAAATAATGAAATACAGATCAGTAATGCTCACATGATGCCAGGTTGACAGATAGCCGAGGTAGGAAATTCTGGAACGGCATTACTTATGTCTCTGGAATTTTACCCACAGATTAGTAAACTAGTAAAAGTCAGAGCAGCGCAGTCGCCAAGCAGCTACAGACACAAATATTCACCATAAATCTTACCAGTCACAAAGACCCTATTCAGAGGCTAATCCACTTCATTAGTTAAAGGGGTTGTGTCACTAATAACACTCATACCCCTATTCACAGGATAAATGTTTGATCGCTGTGGGTCCGAGCTTTGGGACCGCTCCATTCTCATGGGGCACTTAGCCGGTACTTGCAGACCCCTGTTCTCGGAATTGCTGTGGGTCCCAGAGGTTGGACCCTAGCGATTAAAGCGATGGCACAACCCCTTTAAATCTCTTACTTATATAAACTGGGTTGCTATGATCTGATCTCACAGATCTGGCGTGGTGAGATCATCTACTTCACCACCATATTCCCATTGACTGCAATAAGGTCCGGCGGTTAGCTGGTCAATTTCCAGCATAAATGCTGGGTTTCAGCAAGAGAAATCACTGAATAAAGTGGCCTTAATGGGAGGAAATGCTTAGAACCCCAAATACTGTAGCAGATTTATAACCGGGGGAGCAAAACCTTCACATGTGATCCACAGCAAACAGCAATCCCCAGCAAATAATGCATACAATGGAGGATGTCGGCAGCGGATCACATGTGCCACAAAAAATCCTACACAAGATGGAATAATGTGTGGATGAAACTATGAGAATAAATAAATAAATCACTGCAAAGGTGCACTGCCTCCTCCCATTGTATTTGGGATCTTACCTTGGAGGTTTGTGGCAGCTTGGCTGTGAGTCGGACCTTAGCACTCATCAGACAGTGTTTACACACTAGAGGTAGGTTTAGCGGTAGGTTACGCGCCAACTGAGATACCTTGACGGAGTGCGCAGGCTCCGATATGTTCTTGACCGGAATATATTGGCTAAAGTCTCATTTTAACATCTAGCGTGAGGGTTTAGCCTAATGTTTTCAATTGCATATTTTGCAGTGCACCTTTGCAGTAATTTATTTGTCTCGGCCAGATAAAAACCATTGCATGCGTTTTTTTTGTCCGGCCGACAGCTGCCATTTGTGCCGCATCAGGCTGCTGGAACTCCGAAACAGAGAGTTACGCTGCCTTAGACTCGGGCTAAATTGGTTCTTATTAGAGAAGCGACTTTGGATGCTTAATCCGAAGTCACTTTGCTAAAAAAATTCTTTATAATACTGTACAGAGATTCATCTCCGTACAGTATTAGAATGTATAGGCTCTGATGGGCCGAAGTAAGTTATTCAAGAAGTCATGCGAGACTTCGATGAATAACGTCGATAATTGATTATTACCTCTTCAAAACTTGGAACCAAACTAGGCTTTGGTTCCAAGTGGTACCTTAGAACTGAAGCTAAGTTCGGTTCCAAGGTTTTTCACTGTAATAATCAATTATTAAAGTTATTCAACAAAGTCTCACGCAACGAATTTCCGTACAGTATTATAACAGTAATTTTATTTATTAAACGGCATGAGGTCTTACAGAGGTCCGGCAGTTTTATGCAAGGATCTGTATTGACCTGTGTTATGCCTCATTCACACATCAGTGTTCGGTCAGTGATTTCCATCAGTGATTTTGAGCCAAAACCAGGTGTGGCTCTAAACACAGAACAGGTCCAGATCTTTCCATTAAAACTTATGTCTGTGGAGGCTCCAATCCTGGTTTTGGCTCACAATCACTGACCAAAACCCTGATGTGTGAATGAGGCTTAAAAAAGAGCAGATGAAGGCAGACCATGAACAGTGTGGCTTAAGGGTACGACCAAATAGCACCGTTGTGTCATGGTTGAGATGTGACCGTGTTGGCCTCAGCAGGTTCTGGGTAAAAGGGTTTTCCAAGACTCAGGATAGGTCATCAGATCAGTTTTGGATCAATTGGAGTCCGACACCCGGGACCCCCACTGATCACCTGCTTGAGAAGGCAACGGTGCTCACAGTAATGCCGCAGCCTTCTCTCCGCTCACCAAGCCCAGCAGTCCATTGTATACAGGGAGTGCAGAATTATTAGGCAAGTTGTATTTTTGAGGATTAATTTTATTATTGAACAACAACCATGTTCTCAATGAACCCAAAAAACTCATTAATATCAAAGCTGAATATTTTTGGAAGTAGTTTTTAGTTTGTTTTTAGTTTGAGCTATTTTAGGAGGATATCTGTGTGTGCAGGTGACTATTACTGTGCATAATTATTAGGCAACTTAACAAAAAACAAATATATACCCATTTCAATTATTTATTTTTACCAGTGAAACTAATATAACATCTCAACATTCACAAATATACATTTCTGACATTCAAAAACAAAACAAATCAGTGACCAATATAGCCACCTTTCTTTGCAAGGACACTCAAAAGCCTGCCATCCATGGATTCTGTCAGTGTTTTGATCTGTTCACCATCAACATTGCGTGCAGCAGCAACCACAGCCTCCCAGACACTGTTCAGAGAGGTTTACTGTTTTCCCTCCTTGTAAATCTCACATTTGATGATGGACCACAGGTTCTCAATGGGGTGCAGATCAGGTGAACAAGGAGGCCATGTCATTAGATTTTCTTCTTTTATACCCTTTCTTGCCAGCCACGCTGTGGAGTACTTGGACGTGTGTGATGGAGCATTGTCCTGCATGAAAATCATGTTTTTCTTGAAGGATGCAGACTTCTTCCTGTACCACTGCTTGAAGAAGGTGTCTTCCAGAAACTGGCAGTAGGACTGGGAGTTGAGCTTGACTCCATCCTCAACCCGAAAAGGCCCCACAAGCTCATCTTTGATGATACCAGTCCAAACCAGTACTCCACCTCCACCTTGCTGGCGTCTGAGTCGGACTGGAGCTCTCTGCCCTTTACCAATCCAGCCACGGGCCCATCCATCTGGCCCATCAAGACTCACTCTCATTTCATCAGTCCATAAAACCTTAGAAAAATCAGTCTTGAGATATTTCTTGGCCCAGTCTTGACGTTTCAGCTTGTGTGTCTTGTTCAGTGGTGGTCGTCTTTCAGCCTTTCTTACCTTGGACATGTCTCTGAGTATTGCACACCTTGTGCTTTTGGGCACTCCAGTGATGTTGCAGCTCTGAAATATGGCCAAACTGGTGGCAAGTGGCATCTTGGCAGCTGCACGCTTGACTTTTCTCAGTTCATGGGCAGTTATTTTGTGCCTTGGTTTTTCCACACGCTTCTTGTGACCCTGTTGACTTTTTTGAATGAAACGCTTGATTGTTCGATGATCACGCTTCAGAAGCTTTGCAATTTTAAGAGTGCTGCATCCCTCTGCAAGATATCTCACTATTTTTGACTTTTCTGAGCCTGTCAAGTCCTTCTTTTGACCCATTTTGCCAAAGGAAAGGAAGTTGCCTAATAATTATGCACACCTGATATAGGGTGTTCATGTCATTAGACCACACCCCTTCTCATTACAGAGATGCACATCACCTAATATGCTTAATTGGTAGTAGATAGTTTCGAGCCTATACAGCTTGGAGTAAGACAACATGCATAAAGAGGATGATGTGGTCAAAATACTCATTTGCCTAAAAATTCTGCACTCTCTGTAGTGGCAGTGCTTTGTATTGCGGCTGAGCCCCATTCACTTCTATGGGGCTGAGCTGCTCCTGGGCTACATGATCGATCTACTGCTAGCACCATTGCCTTCTCGGGCAGCTGATGGGGGGGTCCCAGGTTTCCCGAGGATATGTTACCAGTATTAAAATCTCGGAAAACCCCTTTAAGCTAATGAAGACCAGACTGTTTAGTCAATCTGAATTGCTAATGGCAGCACAGCACAGCTAATAACAATGCAGACCGAATGAACAGTGTGGTCGTGCCCTAAGGGCCTAGTAACGAGGGTCTGGGTCAGGCCATGTGAGGGAGAGAACAGCCCTACATGTTCACAATGAGGCCACAGGAGTTGATAAGAAGAGCATCACCACCCAACTCAAAATCACTACTTGAGCATCACTCCCCAACTTTACCTGGAGGACTTCTTTAAAGCTGGCACTACACGGTTAGCTTGGCCGCAACCAAGGATCGCTGTGTAGCAGTGCAGTCATAGAAATTAATGGGGGTTGCACTGCAAAATCCAACATCCTTGCTCAATTTTTTGCAATTCTGGGATTGCAACAGTTTGTGAGTAATGCTTCTACTCCAATAATTTCCATGGCTGCACTGCTACACAGCAATCCTTAGTCACGTGGTGTTTTAGCCAAGATCACCGTGTAGCCCCAGCCTAAAGGTGAGCATACTTTTCATCACATATCACAGTCAAGCGCTCCTGATTACAAGAAGCGATACCACAGCATATTAATTCTGTGTGCAAACAATGTATACTTCCCTTTTCCTATAGAAAGAGGAAGGACCAGACCACCACATCAGTGCAGCAGATAAACACTACTCAGAAAAAGTTAGGGATTTTTGGCTTTCAAGTGACATTTATGGAAAACGTAAAACATTCATACTACAGTGATATTATATCATGAAAGTAGGAAATTTAAGTAGAAGCAGCAATGGCGATTTCCTCATCTCAAACAATTTATTGAAACAAAAGCCAACAACAGTGGTGGGTATACCCCCACAAAAAATGTCAATGTCAAATGTCACAATAACTTGTCATGTGGCCTTGAGCATTGATTACAGCTTGACAACAACGTATCCTGCTATTCAGAAGCCGACTTGTTGTCTGCTGAGGCATGGTTTCCCACTCTTCTTGAAGGGCGGCCCTCAGGTCATTGAGGTTCTGGGGTATGAGCCTCTACATGGCAACTCAGCTGATCCCATGGGTTTTCAATGGGATTCAGGTCTAGAGAAAGTGCAGACCACTCCATTTGAGGTACCCCAGTCCCCAGCAGCCGTCCCCTAATGATGTAACCTCGATGAGCTGACGAATTTTCATCCATGAAGATGAAATTAGTAGTAGTATGGGCTTGTCACTGTACCATTCACAAAGTGTAGGACAAAACCAAAGTCTCGTCTGGTCTGGTGACAACAGTGGCTGATGCACAGCGCTCTCCTTGACATCTCCAACATCGTTGGTGTCAATAGTTTCTGCTCAGCATGAATCGACTTTCATCAGTGAACAGCACTGAGGCCCACTGGTCCCTCATCCAGCGTAGATGCTCTCTGGCCCATGCAAGACGATGACGCTTGTGTCTGGTGGTGTGGTCAGGTACCCTTGCAGGTCATCTAGCACACAGACCACGCTGATGTAAATGGTTTTGAATGGTCTGACATAACACTTGGGTGCCTCTCACCTCCCTTAAACGTGCCTGGAGTTGTGTGCATTCATTATCTGGTTCCGCAGGGCATTGTTCACAATGGAGCAGTCACCAGTGTGGGATGTGGCCAGTGTGGGATGTCCACTTCTATGCCTTTCTGTGACTCTTCCAATCTGTATCACTGTTGCAACATGCTGATGACACTCTGTGAAACTCTAAGCTTAGTGGTCACTTCCATCTGAAAACATCCTGCTTGAAGCCTCGCAGTGGCAGGGTATTGTTGATCAATTGTTAGGTGTCGTCTTGGTCTCATGATGTCAAAATGTGAACAGCATGATGAGGAGGACTGATTAAATACCAATTCTAATTGAACCAGGAAATTTATTGGGCGATGCATGGATCAAACATCTGTTGTGAATTTTGCCATTAATCTCCTTGTTAGAGAACAGCAAGTTGTGCAAAAAGTACTGAAACACTGAACAGCTGGACATGTGCATTCAAAAGGTTAGAGAAGGTCACTTTAAGTTCACCTGTAAAGTGCTCTTTAGATTCATCCTGGAAATTCACCCACAAGCCAAATATCCCTAACTTTTTGTGAGCAGTGGTATGTGAATAAGAAAAGATGTATTAAACGCTTATTCATAAAGATATTCTCTCTGAACCCCCTTATAGATACATTTTTGGCTCAGGCTCAGGCTCTGGACAGTGGTGTACCTTCAATAGAGGCAGACCATGCAAAAAGAGAAGAAAAAGGAACGCCTCATACTCAGGCTGCACATCCAATTATTAAACACACGGCCCAAAAAGTTAAAACATTGTATACAATAACAATATTGTGTTTAGATCAATAGTAAGTTCAACACACATACCCACAGACACCAAGTTCAAATATAAGAACATGAAAAAGTATATATGCAATTCATAAATATGGCATCAAAGACAGTGCAAGATACTTATCAAATAGAAACAAGGACGATCATGGTGTGCAGGTAATACGCCCCACGCGTATCGCCAGGTGAAACTGGCCTCCTCAGGGGTACATGAACCAGAGCTAGTATGCACAATATACACTCACCTAAAAAATTATTAGGAACACCATACTAATACGGTGTTGGACCCCCTTTTGCCTTCAGAACCTCCTTAATTCTACGTGGCATTGATTCAACAAGGTGCTGATAGCATTCTTTAGAAATGTTCGCCCATATTGATAGGATAGGATCTTGCAGTTGATGGAGATTTGAGGGATGCACATCCAGGGCACGAAGCTCCCGTTCCACCACATCCCAAAGATGCTCTATTGGGTTGAGATCTGGTGACTGTGGGGGCCATTTTAGTACAGTGAACTCATTGTCATGTTCAAGAAACCAATTTGAAATGATTCGAGCTTTGTGACATGGTGCATTATCCTGCTAAAAGTAGCCATCAGAGAATGGGTACATGGTGGTCATGAAAGGATGGACATGGTCAGAAACAATGCTCAGGTAGCCCGTGGCATTTAAACGATGGCCAATTGGCACTAAGGGGACTAAAGTGTGCCCAGAAAACATCCCCCACACCATTACACCACCACCACCAGCCTGCACAGTGGTAACAAGGCATGATGGATACATGTTCTCATTCTGTTTACGCCAAATTCGGACTCTACCATTTGAATGTCTCAACAGAAATCGAGACTCATCAGACCAGGCAACATTTTTCCAGTCTTGAACAGTCCAATTTTGGTGAGCTCGTGCAATTTTTCCTATTTGTAGTGGAGATGAGTGGTACCCGGTGGGGTCTTCTGCTGTTGTAGCCCACCTTTCTTTCCAGTTCTGACATTCAGTTTGGAGTTCAGGAGATTGTCTTGACCAGGACCACAACCCTACATGCATTGAAGCAACTGCCATGTGATTGGTTGACTAGATAATCGCATTAATGAGAAATAGAACAGGTGTTCCTAATAATTCTTTAGGTGAGTGTATATACATACATAAAGCAATAATGGATAATAGATGTCACCTGCACGATATGGACTGGCGTGTCAGGGGTGTAATCTGTGCATGCGCAAGATGGCCCAAAACCGGAAATAGAATCTCGAAGCATTCCCAAAAAAACGGAAATAAATATGTGCATGTGCTGGGTCCGAATCGTGCGTGCCAACATGCGTTCCACAAGAAAATAACGAGATTGACATATGGAATTATGTTATATGGCAACAAAATCAATATATTTATATCTAAAAACACTAATATCAGGTAAAAAAAAAAGGAGGAAGACCATAAAGCCAAAAAACTAACAAAAGAATATATCAATACATCATTAAAAAAAAATCTCGATCATATATAATAATGATAATCAACCACATGATTAAACACCTGGTCGAAATATATATGCGCACATATATATATATAGTTAAAATGTGAATTCTCAAATGTAAATAATTCAGAATCCTATATTTAATCACCAATTAACCCTGATTTTTGTGCAAAAACAGAGGACATAAAAATACAAATTATATAAATAAATAATTAATCATACATTAAGTATAAATAATAAATTCATAATGCATGATTCCAAATTACATCACCAAAAATGACCCATATAATATATTTTTTTTAAATGTGAATTTTTTTTAAAATAAATACCAATTATAAATATAGATATAAAATCAATTCATAATTAATTACATATCAAAATGACCATGTATGAATATATTTTAGACATAATGTATAATGATAGATACAGTCTATATCATATGCTGTACCAATTTGTAATTAATTATTCCAATATATATTATAATAGGGTGTATACAAACGATCATAAAAGTATATAACATGATTTTAAATAAATAAAAAAAAAAGAAAGAAAAGAGTGACCTATATAGTGATTGTGGAACCTAAACATTGAGAAGTGCATGGGCCTACATCGGGAAACCATGAAAAAAAGAAAAAGACAGAAAAGAGAGGCAAAATAAATACTCATGTTTTGTGAAAAATTGCATTGTAACAAAATTCATTTATAAAGTATCCAACACATATGAACTGGTATAAAGGTCCATCATCTAGGGAAGGTCGCTTCAGAAGCCTCTTCACAAATGTCCATGGCTACAATTCCATGGTATAAATCCCAGATGTAAGGGTACAAAAATCCGATCTGGGATTATATATGTTCCCTAAAAATGCAATGTGCTTGTTTCTCCAATCCCAAATGCTAATACAAATCCAGGTGCTAAATAACCCAAATAAGAATTAACCAAATTAGTGAAGAAAAAAGTGAACAAGCATGTAAGAAAAATAAATAATTAAATAAATATTATATATACTGTCTTATTGTGCATAAAAACCAGAAAATTCCTCATTTAAACCCTGCGGTGTAAGAGAACCCAGGTTAAAAATCCACCTGGATTCAGATCTAAGCTGTTGTTGTGATACATGTTCTCCCCTAATATTATTATGAATCAGATCCAAGCCAACAATTTTCAAGCCACTACACCTACCTCCATGGTGTTCCAGAAAATGAGAAGCCACTGATGGTAAAAGTTTTTCTTCTCTATGCTTGTCCTGTGATGCCAAGCCAATATTGGAGAGATGCTGTTGTGCCTTCCTACACAATTCCTGTGTCGTTTGTCCCACATATATCTTCCCACAAGGGCACAATAAGGCATATGCCACATTTCTGGAGCGACAGTTCACATAATTTTTCAAAACAATATTCATCTGATTGCCCATATCCACAAAGGTATTGGAACCCAACATGAATTGGCATACGTTGCAGTTCCCACATGGATATGTGCCCCTCAATGTCATGCCACCATCTGTCATGCCAGGAAGATGCTGGAAGTGACTTTGCACCAATTTATCTTTCAAATTAGGTGCTCTACGAGCAAATATTCTTGGTTTGGAATCGATATATGAAGTGGGTTTCGTGTCAGATGTTAAAAGGTACCAATGTGTGCCCAAAATCCTATAGAAGTCAGTCCATTGGTTGTTAAACCGAGTTATGGGTCATACTTTATTAGCGTTTCGAGCTCCTGGCTGAACAGTAAGCCTGTGAGAAAACCTTTTTGGGATATCCCCTCTTTCGGAATCGTGACAATAAATCATTAGAGGCCTCCTTAAAATCCGTCATAGATGTAAAATTACGTCGGAACCTCAAGAACTGTCAATTAGGTATCCATTTCTTGAGATGCGCCGGATGAAAGCTGTGATAATGAAGCAGACTATTGGTGGCAGTGCTTTTGCGGAATAAAGATGTCACAATGTCAGAGCCAACTGTACAGATCCTCAAATCCAAAAATCAACCTCCGAATCCAGAATTTTGTGAGTCAAAAGAACGTTGAGTCGATTTTGATTTAACCTGGCAATGAATTGCTCACAATGCTCTCTTGGCCCCTGCCAAAGAAATAGGACATCGTCAATATAACGATACCAACCCACAACATGTTCCTGGAACATATCTGATGGGTATATGTGCGTCTCCTTCCACCAATCTAAAAAAAGGTTGGCACAGGAGGGCGCACAGAGGGCATCCATAGCTGTACCTGATACCTGTTTGTAGAAAGTACGATCCAACATGAAATAATTGTGATTTAGGATAAATTCTAACAGGCTTACCAGAAAGGTATGGTGGGCTGGGTCACCAGTCAAAGATTTGGCCCAAAAATATTTTGCCGCAATAACATCGTCAGTATGTGCAGTATTCAAATATAATGATTCAACGTCACATGTGACTAAAAAAATATTCAGTGGTAGTGTAAAATTATGCAGACTCTCGATCAAATGCATGGAATCCCGTACATATGATTTCAAACTTAAAACAAAAGATTGAAGGGAAAAAAGTAAATACAGGCCTGTTCATAAAGACCACCAATTCCTCCCACAATTGGATGGCCGGGAGGATTAGTGATGTTCTTATGCACCTTAGGTAGCCTGTTAAAAGTTGGGATGACTGGATGGCGGACCTCCAATATTGTAGTTCCCTCTTTGTAATGATATTCATATTGCAGGCTGTGGTCAATAATCTATCCAATTTCTTCTTGAAGACAGCTGTAGGATCTGAAGGTAAATGAGTATATAGAAGGTTCTATTGGTCAGCTGTCTCTTTGCTTCACATATGTAAAGATCCGTATCCCACAGGACCACATTCCCCTCTTTATCTGCTTCCTTAATAACAAATAAGGGGTTCCTTTCTGAATTGTAGTGAGTTCTTTTTTCCCAATTTTTTTGCCAAGACAGGTATTGGGTGTCAGCTGGATCTCCTGTGAAAATTGCCTAAATAAACAGGCCGATATTAGGAAAAAGACTAAGGGAGAGTTTGATAGTGGAGGGTCTACATAATGAGTAAATCTGTAAGGTCCAAAAAGACCCCTCACTCGTCATCTGTAAGATCTTGCATCACCGATGGTTGGTCATATAACAGTCTGAAACATAATTGTCTGCAAAACAGATAAGTATCCTTAATAAATTCAAATTTATCCAACATGCACATGGTTGAAAACGATATTCCTTTTTCTAGTACTGACTTCTCCTCTGGTATAAAAACATGTGAAGATAAATTAATCACTTGAAGGGCATCAATATTCAGGGAGGATGTATTGTTGTTGCAAACGTTTCTTGTAGAATGGCGGGTAGCTGTTGCCCTTACGGTGTTGGGGGCCTCTTTTTTAGGGGTTTATGTAGTCCCCTCCTGACCCGGTGTCTTTGCTGACTTCTGATAAAAAATCACCATCACTTATACTATTGTCAGAGGTACCTGCCACCAATTTGTTGCCACATTATCACTCCTATATGTCCTTTGGCCACGTCTATTGCCAGAATGTTTCCATTTGAAGGCCTGTTTCCTATCAAAATACAACTTATCTCGGTGGAATTTAGATTCCACCATTATTTCCTTGTCATAACTCTCCAATGTATCCTTCAATTTCACAAAAAAAACAAATCCACCTCATCCTTATCAAATCGTGCCAATTTGACCTCTAAGTAACTCAATCTCTGTTTGGTCTGTTTCAATAATTCTCTATCGTGATCAATAGCATACCCATCAAAAAAATTTAACATTGAAGTAAACCTTGTTCTCATGTGTTTTTAAATTCAGGGGAAACCTCCCCTGCTGGAAACTTCTGGACCCTCAATCCCCTAGGCGCAATGGAACATTTCAGGTATTCCTCTTAACGTCTAACATTCCACCATACTCATGTTAATTTATGTGCTTCAATAATTTCCATAGACAAAGATCTAAAGTAACCTCCATCATCATCACCAATGGCCTTGTGGAACACAGAATGGATCTGTGAATTCCAGGAGGCCTCCCTCGCCTCTAAATTTGCCGCCATAGAAAGGTACAATAGGGTGCTGCCACCCTAGAAATGCAGAGTAAAAATAGACAAAACCTATAAAGTAGCTAATTTGAAGGATAAATTGGTGCAAAGTCACTTCCAGGGTCCACCTGGCATGACGGATGAAGGCATGAAATTGAAGAGCACATATCCATGTGGGAACTGCAACGTATGCCAATTCATGTTGGGTTCCAATACCTTCGTCTGGAACACGATGGAGGTAGGTGTAGTGGCTTGAAAATTGTTGGCTTGGTTCTCATTCGTAATAATATTAGGGGAGCACCTGTATCACAACAACTGCTTAGATCTGAATCCAGGTGGATTTTTAACCTGGGTTCTCTTACACCGCAGGGTTTAAATGAGGAATTAACCTTTTCTGGTTATTGTGCACAATAAGACAATGTATATATAATACGGTCCTGATCAAAAGTTTAAGACCACTTAAAAAATTGCAAAAAATAATATTTAGCATGGCTGGATCTTAAATAGAGCTTCAACATGCAAAAAGAAGAATATGAGTGAGACAAAACTTTTTTTGAGCATTCAATTTAATGGAAACAACGAATAAACTGAAACAGGCTGATTTTCAGCTGATCAAAATTTTAGGACCACATGCCTTCAAAAGGCCAAATCTATGCAAAGATGTGGATTTATTGTCATTTTCTGTCAGGTAGTCACACGTTGTGATGGCAAAGGCAAAAAAAATCTCCCTTTTTAAACGTTGTCGGGTTGTTGAACTGCATAAGCAGGGTCTCTCACAGCGTGCCATCGCTGCTGAGGTGGGATGCAGTAAGACAGTCATTTGGAATTTCTTAAATGATCCTGAGGGTTATGGAACAAAAAAGTCAAGTGGAAGACCCCACCAGCACTGAGCCGGAGGATCCAATTGGCTGTCCGTCAAGACACTGGACGATCCTCAACCCAAATTAAGGCCCTTACTGGTGCTGACTGCAGCCCCATAACCATCAGACGTCATCTGAGACTGAAGGGCTTCAAAAACAAAAAACGTCTTCAAAGACCCCGTCTCCTTGAACGCCACAGAACTGCTCTTTTGGACTTTGCAAGAGAGCACCAAACATGGGACATTCAAAGGTGGAAGAAAGTTTTATTCTCTGATGAGAAAAAATGTAACCTTGATGGTCCTGATGGTTTCCAACGTTACTGGCATGACAAGCAGATCCCACCTGAGATGTTTTCTACGCGCCACAGTGTAGGGGGCGCCATAATGGTCTGGGGTGTTTTTTCCTTCAGTGGAACAATAGAGCTTCAGGAAGTGCAGGGGCGTCAAACGGCCGCTGGCTATGTCCAGATGTTGCAGAGAGCATTCCTCATGACTGAGGGCCCTCGTCTGTGTGGTAACGACTGGGTTTTTCAACAGGACAACGCTACAGTACACAATGCCCGCAGGACTTCTTCCAGGAGAATAACATCACTCTTTTGGCCCATCCTGCGTGTTCCCCTGATCTAAATCCAATTAAGAACCTTTGGGGATGGATGGCAAGGGAAGTTTACAAAAATAGACAACAGTCCCAGACAGTAGATGGCCTTCGTGTGGCCGTCTTCACCACTTGGAGAAATGTTCCCACTCACCTCATGGAAACGCTTGCATCAAGCATGCTGAAACGAATTTTGGAAGTGATAAACAATAACGGCGGAGCTACTCATTACTGAGTTCATATTTTGAAGTTGGATTTCTGTTTTGGGGGGGGTTTAGTTTTTTTTTTGGAGGTGTGGTCCTAAACTTTTGATCAGCTGAAAAACAGCCTGTTTCAGTTTATTAGTTGTTTTCATTATATTAAATGCTCAAAAAATGTTTTGTCTCACTCCCATTTCTTCTTGTTGCATGTTGAAGCTCTACTTGGAACCTTGTTAAGATCCAGCCATGCTAAATATGATTTTTTGCCATTTTTCAAGTGGTCTTAAACTTTTGATCAGGACTGTATATATATATATTTTAATTTTTTTTCTCACATGTTTGTTCACTTTTTTTTTCTTCACTAATTTGGTTAATTCTTATTTTAGGTTATTTAGCATCTGGATTTGTATTAGCATTTGGGATTGGAGAAACAAGCACATTGTATTTTTAGGGAACATATACAGTTGCAAGAAAAAGTATGTGAACCCTTTGGAATGATATGGATTTCTGCACAAATTGGTCACAAAATGTGATCTGATCTTTATCTAAGTCACAACAATAGACAATCACAGTCTGCTTAAACTAATAACACACAAATAATCAAATCAGGGTGCTTCAGAGTAGGGATACAAATTACAATAAAAATAAAAACAAAAATAATCTCATGGCCAGTGAACGCAAAGCGTTAAAAGAACTGAAGAGTATGTCTGATATAATTGTGAGAAAAGCTGATAAGGGGGGAGCGGTGGTCATCCTGGACAGACCCGTGTATGCCGCACAAAATGAGCTTATGCTCTCTGATTCCGCCACCTATACCAGGTTGACTCAGGATCCCACCGCTCCTTTCCAAACCCTTTTGAGGAGTATTTTGGAGGAGGGACTGGATAGTGGCTACTTGGACCAAAAACAATTTGATTATATTTTTGTCTCTTATCCAGTGGTCCCCATCTTCCATTCCCTCCCCAAGATACATAAAGAGGGATTCCCTCCCCCCATGCGCCCTATAGTTTCGGGTATTGGGTCTTTTTTGGAAAATTTGTCATCCTGGGTGGACAGCATGTTGCAACCACTAGTGCAATGTATTCCTGTTTTTTTGCGGGATACTACCTCAGTCTTGCAGGCATTTCATTCCTTCCAGTGGTCCTCTGATTTTTCTTGGATTTCGGCTGATGTTGCTTCCCTGTACACGGCTATCCCCCAGGATCTTGCTATTATCTCTTTGGGTTGGTTTTTGAGTTTTTATTCTAATTTCTCATTACCCTTTAGAGATTTCCTCTGCAAAGTTGTATTATTTCTTATGCAACACAATTATTTTATGTTCAATGGGAGATTTTTTCTCCAATGCAGAGGAGTCTCTATGGGGGCCCGTTTCTCACCATCGCTTGCAAACATTTATATGGCATGGTGGGAACATCATTTTCTTTTCTCTGATTCCAACCCATGGAGTGGATCCGTCCGGTGGTACGGTCGCTACATCGATGACCTGCTCCTTGTTTGGTCGGGCGATGTGGCGGCCGTACCATCATTCGGATCCTTCCTCAATGCTAACAATTGTAATTTATGTTTTTCTTTAAACTCTCATAAGACCCTAATATCCTTTTTGGATTTGTGTTTAGTGGGGGATGTGGGGGATGGCCGTGTACACAGTCGTACGCACAGAAAGGAAACCGCAGGAAATACCATCCTATATGCGGGATCCTGTCATCCTGCACACACTGTCCATAATATCCCTAGGGGCGAATACATTCGCGCTTTGCGCAATTGTTCCTCTAGTGAAACTTGCATTGAAGAAATGAATACTGTCACCACTCGCCTCCTAGCCAGGAATTATCCCAGCAGACTTTTAAACCGATCAAAGAATATGGTTTCTACCATGTCTCGGGATAATTTAATCTTTCCCAACAAAACGCCCAGGCTTGGTCATAAAGAGAAGCAAGTTACTTTCTCCACGAGTTATACAAACCGGATTCCAAAAAAGTTGGGACACTAAACAAATTGTGAATAAAAACTGAATGCAATGATGTGGAGATGGCAAATGTCAATATTTTATTTGTAATAGAACGTAGATGACAGATCAAACGTTTAATCTGAGTAAATGTATCATTTTAAAGGAAAAATACGTTGATTCAAATTTTCACGGTGTCAACAAATCCCAAAAAAGTTGGGACAAGTAGCAATTAGAGGCTGGAAAAAGTAAATTTGAGCATAACAAAGAGCTGGAAGACCAATTAACACTAATTAGGTCAATTGGCAACATGGTTGGGTATAAAAAGAGCTTCTCAGAGTGGCAGTGTCTCTCAGAAGCCAAGATGGGTAGAGGATCACCAATTCCCACAATGTTGCGCAGAAAGATAGTGGAGCAATATCAGAAAGGTGTTACCCAGCGAAAAATTGCAAAGACTTTGCATCTATCATCATCAACTGTGCATAACATCATCCGAAGATTCAGAGAATCTGGAACAATCTCTGTGCGTAAGGGTCAAGGCCGTAAAACCATACTGGATACCCGTGCTCTCCGGGCCCTTAAACGACACTGCACCACAAACAGGAATGCTACTGTAAAGGAAATCACAGAATGGGCTCAGGAATACTTCTAGAAACCATTGTCAGTGAACACAATCCACCGTGCCATCCGCCGTTGCCAGCTGAAACTCTACAGTGCAAAGAAGAAGCCATTTGTAAGCAAGATCCACAAGCTCAGGCGTGGCAAAATGTCAGACGAGTCTCGATTCAAAGTTCTTTTTGGAAACCTGGGACGCCATGTCATCCGGACCAAAGAGGACAAGGACAACCCAAGTTGTTATCAACGCTTAGTTCAGAAGCCTGCATCTCTGATGGTATGGGGTTGCATGAGTGCGTGTGGCATGGGCAGCCTGCATGTCTGGAAAGGCACCATCAATGCAGAAAAATATATTCAGGTTCTAGAACAACATATGCTCCCATCCAGACGTCATCTCTTTCAGGGAAGACCCTGCATTTTTCAACAAGATAATGCCAGACCACTATCACGATCGGCGTAACTGTCACATACGTGACACGGAGGGAGGAAAAGAGGGAGGCCCTGCCCTAGTGAGAGGGAAGGTGGTGACCCCTGACTCACCTTGCGGCTGGCGCCTGGCTGCCCTGTCGTCCCTAGACGGGTTCCTCACCCGTACGCCGATCACGTGCCTAAAACCCTGGCTTTCCCTAGGATGAGCCCTAGATAGTGAACAGGGTGGTGGGAACACTAGTCCGCACCACTAGCTCTAAAGGAAAACACCAAGGGGAGGACAGACAATACAAACTAAACATATAATCCCAGGTGGGCAACAACAGGAGACAACAAAAGCCCAACAGGGATCCGGAGGGTAGCACTCTGGAACAACAACCAGATTCTCAGCTCCAGTGGGTCAGCATAGATGTCCAGGCAGGAAGCTCTATAACTGGCAACAAGAGAAGTGTGAGAGGAGAATATAAGGAGTTTGGGAGTGGCAGACAAGAAACAGCTGAGGAGGAGAAGCTACGGATCCCTGAGTGAGACAAAAAGGATAGCAAGGCAAACACAGAAAACAAACACTAAGAAACACCGTGATCTTTAGACATAGAGCGCGCAGCCACCCGCTGCGACTTCCTGACCCCGGGTATAACGGAGTCAGACGTGGCTCTTGACACCCTCGTGACAGTACCCCCCCTTTCACGAGGGGCCTCCGGACACTCAGGACCAGGTCTCTCCGGATGAGAGACATGGAAAGCCTGAATCAACCTGTTGGCGTTTACCTCTGACGCTGGAACCCACATTCTTTCCTCGGGACCGTAACCCCTCCAATGCACCAGATACTGAAGAGAGCGGCGGACCCTGACGAGAATCAACAATTCTGGATATTTGAAACTCCAGATTACCATCCACAACAACAGGAGGAGGTGGCAGCGGTGATGGTTCTAGAGGTGGAACATACTTCTTGAGCAACGACTTATGGAAGACGTTATGGATCTTAAAAGTCTGAGGTAGCTCCAGGCGAAAAGCCACAGGGTTAATGACGGCTACAATTTTATAAGGACCAATGAACCTAGGACCCAGTTTCCAAGAGGGAACCTTCAACTTAATATTCCTAGTAGACAACCACACATAGTCATTCACTCCTAGGTCCGGACCTGGCGACCGTTTCTTATCGGCCATGCATTTGTATTTACCACTCATATTTTTCAAGTTAGCTTGCACCTTCTGCCATACCGATGAAAGAGATGAAGAAAACCGTTCCTCTTCGGGAACCCCAGAAGACCCCCCCTCTTTGAAAGTACAAAATTGGGGATGAAAACCGTATGCACCAAGAAATGGTGACTTGCCAGTGGATTCCTGACGGCGATTATTTATGGCAAACTCGGCTAACGGTAAATATGATGACCACACCTCTTGGTTTTCAGACGCAAAACACCTTAAATATGTTTCTAGGTTTTGGTTGGTACGCTCAGTCTGTCCATTCGACTGAGGATGGAAAGCTGAGGAAAAGGATAAGTGTACCCCTAAACGGGTACAAAAAGCTTTCCAAAACTTAGAAATAAACTGGGTTCCCCGATCCGAAACCACATCGGAAGGGACCCCGTGAAGCTTCACGATTTCACTGATAAACACCTGAGCAAGAGTCTTAGCATTAGGAAGTGCGGGTAGCGCAATAAAGTGTACCATTTTGCTAAACCTGTCTACTACTACCAAGATAACTGTTTTACCCGCAGACAAAGGTAAGTCAGTGATGAAATCCATTGATAGATGTGTCCATGGTCTATTGGGGATGAAAAGTGGCAATAAAGACCCTGCTGGACGTGTATGAGAGACTTTCGCGCGTGCACAAGTAGAACAAGTAGACACGAAATCTATTACATCCTGACGCAACCTTGGCCACCAAAAACGACGAGACAATAGCTCCAAGGTTGCTTTACTACCCGGGTGCCCAGCAAGTGCCGAATTATGATGTTCCTTCAATAACTCAAGACGCAGGTTTAACGGTACAAACAATTTCTCTGAGGGGCAAGAGGCCGGGGCGTCCCCCTGGGCCTCTAACACCTTTCCCTCTAGAACAGAGTGTACAGCAGAGACAACCACTCCTCTTTGTAAAATAGGTACCGGATCACTAACATTACCCCCTCCAGGGAAACTACGAGACAATGCGTCTGCCTTGGTATTTTTTGCCCCAGGACGATAGGTGATTACAAAGTTAAATCTGGTAAAGAATAGCGACCACCTAGCTTGTCTAGGGGTGAGACGCTTAGCCGATTCTAGGTACAGAAGGTTTTTGTGATCCGTAATTACCGTGACGGGGTGGATTGCTCCCTCTAAGAAGTGACGCCACTCTTCAAACGCCAGTTTAATCGCCAACAGTTCCCTATTTCCAATATCATAGTTCTTTTCTGCTGCAGATAATTTTTTGGAAAAGAAAGCGCAAGGACGCCATTTGCCAGGAGACGGACCCTGAGACAATACAGCCCCCACTCCCACCTCCGACGCATCAACTTCAACAATAAAAGGCTGGGAGACATCAGGTTGAATTAGGACAGGTGCCGAGGTAAATCTCTCTTTTAGAGAGGAAAATGCAATTTTAGCGGCGTCAGACCATTTAGAAAAATCAGTCCCCTTCCTAGTCATGTCAGTAAGGGGTTTAACGATCACTGAATAATTTTTAATAAACTTTCTGTAGAAATTTGCGAAACCCAAAAACCGTTGTAGAGCTTTAAGGTTCTCAGGAAGATCCCAATCTAAAATTGCCTGGACCTTCCCAGGATCCATACGGAAACCTGAAGCAGATAATAGATATCCCAGGAATTGTATTTCCTGAACGGCGAAGACACATTTTTCAATTTTCGCATATAATTTATTCGTCCGTAGGACCTGCAGTACTTGCCTGACATGTACTTCATGTGTTTTCAGATCAGCCGAATAAATTAAGATATCATCTAGGTATATGACTACAAACCTGCCGATGAGATGACTAAAAATATCATTAACGAAATGTTGGAAGACAGCAGGGGCATTGGTCAGACCGAAAGGCATGACTAAATTTTCGTAATGCCCCTCAGGGGTGTTAAAAGCTGTCTTCCACTCATCCCCTTCCTTGATACGAATCAGATTGTAGGCCCCCCTAAGATCAAGTTTGGAGAACCACCTAGCACCCGCAATCTGATTAAAAAGGTCAGGAATGAGAGGAAGAGGGTATGGGTCTCGGACGGTTATCCGGTTTAGCTCACGGAAATCTAGGCAAGGACGCAGGCCCCCATCTTTCTTTTTAACAAAGAAAAACCCTGCAGCCACGGGTGAAGAAGAGGGTCTGATGTGTCCCTTGGCCAGACTCTCGGAGATATAATCTTTCATGGCTTGTCTCTCGGGACCCGA
The DNA here is from genome assembly GCF_014858855.1 of Bufo gargarizans. Taxonomy (NCBI): domain Eukaryota; kingdom Metazoa; phylum Chordata; class Amphibia; order Anura; family Bufonidae; genus Bufo; species Bufo gargarizans. Next base: position 70,180,283 of record NC_058085.1, on the reverse strand, counting down.
AAGATTATACAACCTGGACTTGGGTAATTTTGCACCGGGAATCAGGTTAACCGGGCAATCATAAGGACGATGAGGTGGTAGCTTCTGACAACCCTTTTCAGAAAAAACGTCCTCAAAGTCCGAAATAAATGTAGGTAGGGAAGCTATGGAGGCGATTAAGCAATTGTTATTTAAGCAATTCTCTCTGCAATGCTCACTCCACTCCAATATCTCCCTGGCCTGCCAATCCACCACTGGATTGTGCGCTACCAACCAGGGAAGACCCAATACCACAGGAGAGGGAAGGCCCTCCAGAACGTAACATGAAAGACGCTCCTTATGGTGGTCCCCTACCCGAAGATGTAAGTTATGGACAACGTGAGTGAGGTTTCTCTGAGACAGAGGAGCAGAGTCAATAGCGAATATGGGAATGGGTCTCTGCAGCGTACAGAGAGACAAACCCATAGTGCGGGCAAAATGGGCATCTATCAAATTTACCCCTGCACCACTGTCTAGAAAAAAAGAAATAGACTCCGTCTTAACACCAAAAACAATAACCGCTGGCAACACAAATTGAGATGTTCGTATGGAGGAAACGTATACCCCCCGGCTGACATCCTCCGCACAGCCTGGGGTTAGTAGTTTTCCGACGGTCTTTTGTTTTTGGGAAAGGAGGGACAGACATTAATGAAATGACCCTTCCCCCCACAGAAAAAACAAGCCCCCCACCTACGGCGAACCTCAGGAGGACGGACCTGACGAGAAGTTCCTCCTAGCTGCATAGGCTCATCCAAGTCAGTACAGACTAACTGCTGCTTGGGAGAGGTTACCGATTGCTCAGGAATTTTCGATCTCTCCCTAAGACGTCTATCTATCCTGATAGAGAGGGACATAACAGCATCAAGGGAAAGGGGGGTCTCATACAGCGCCAGCGCATCCTTAACCCTTTCAGATAACCCAGAGCAGAACTGACTCCTGAGAGCCGGGTCGTTCCACTGAGTATCCGTAGCCCACCTGCGGAACTCTGAGCAATATTCCTCTGCTGGCCGATCTCCCTGTAGGAGTCTCCGTAACTTCGACTCAGCCAGGGCGACACGGTCAGGGTCATCATATATGAGACCCAAAGCCCCAAAAAATCCCTCCACTGACCGGAGAGCCTGGGAACCAGGGGGTAACGAGAACGCCCAGGATTGCGGGTCCCCCTGAAGCAGGGAAATAACAATCCCCACCCGCTGTTCTTCATTACCTGAGGAGTAAGGGCGCAGCTTAAAATATAATTTGCAGGCCTCACGGAACAACACAAATTTGTCCCTTCCCCCAGAGAATCTGTCAGGAAGAACAACCTTGGGTTCTGTAACAACCTGGTTACCCATAGCAACCGCTGGGCTTACGGTCTGCTGCATTTGCTGCTGCTGTTGGAGGACAGACGCCTTCAATCCTGCCACCTCCAAAGACAGGCCTTGAAGCTGTTTTGCCAAAGCAGCAATAGGATCCATATTGGATTCTAAGTAGAGAAAAAAAAAAATTATATATTTTTTATTTATTTTTATTTTATTTTTTCTCAAAAAAAAATAAGGGCCAGTTATAATATCACGATCGGCGTAACTGTCACATACGTGACACGGAGGGAGGAAAAGAGGGAGGCCCTGCCCTAGTGAGAGGGAAGGTGGTGACCCCTGACTCACCTTGCGGCTGGCGCCTGGCTGCCCTGTCGTCCCTAGACGGGTTCCTCACCCGTACGCCGATCACGTGCCTAAAACCCTGGCTTTCCCTAGGATGAGCCCTAGATAGTGAACAGGGCGGTGGGAACACTAGTCCGCACCACTAGCTCTAAAGGAAAACACCAAGGGGAGGACAGACAATACAAACTAAACATATAATCCCAGGTGGGCAACAACAGGAGACAACAAAAGCCCAACAGGGATCCGGAGGGTAGCACTCTGGAACAACAACCAGATTCTCAGCTCCAGTGGGTCAGCATAGATGTCCAGGCAGGAAGCTCTATAACTGGCAACAAGAGAAGTGTGAGAGGAGAATATAAGGAGTTTGGGAGTGGCAGACAAGAAACAGCTGAGGAGGAGAAGCTACGGATCCCTGAGTGAGACAAAAAGGATAGCAAGGCAAACACAGAAAACAAACACTAAGAAACACCGTGATCTTTAGACATAGAGCGCGCAGCCACCCGCTGCGACTTCCTGACCCCGGGTATAACGGAGTCAGACGTGGCTCTTGACACCCTCGTGACAACCACATTCTGCATCAATCACAACATCATGGCTGCGTAGGAGAAGGATCCGGGTACTGAAATGGCCAGTCTGCAGTCCAGATCTTTCACCTATAGAGAATATTTGGCGCATCATAAAGGGGAAGGTGCAACAAAGAAGGCCCAAGACGATTGAACAGTTAGAGGCCTGTATTAGACAAGAATGGGAGACCATTCCTATTTCTAAACTTGAGAAACTGGTCTCCTCGGTCCCCAGACGTCTGTTGAGTGTTGTAAGAAGAAGGGGAGATGCCACACAGTGGTGAAAATGGCCTTGTCCCAACTTTTTGGGGATTTGTTGACACCATGAAATTCTGATTCAACATATTTTTCCCTTAAAATGGTACATTTTCTCAGTTTAAACTTTTGTTCCGTGATTTATGTTCTATTCTGAATAAAATATTAGAAATTGGCACCTCCACATCATTGCATTCAGCTTTTATTCACGATTTGTATAGTGTCCCAACTTTTTTGGAATCCGGTTTGTAGTTGTGAATATTCACAAATATGTAATGTTGTCAAAAGACATCTTCATCTTCTCAAATATGACCAAGCGTGGGGTGACGTTGTAAAAAGCGGTGTTAGATGTGTTGCCCGACGTGCTGTAACTTTAGCAAATATGGTGAGCCCCTCTCTATACCAGGATAAACCTGGCTCCCAGCCTACTTGGCTAAGAAACATAGGAAATTTTAAATTTGGGCATAAAATATGTACATGTTGCTCATATATGAGGATGGGCTCGCATATTGTGTCTACAAGTAACCACACCACTCATACTATTCAGCAATACATCAATTGCAACACCACATATGTGGTATATTGCATAACATGCTCTCTGTGTAATTTACAGTACGTCGGGTGCACATCCAACTGTTTGAAAATTCGAATTTGCCGTCACATCTCTGATGTACCTCATGCTAAAATAAAAAATGTTTCTGCCGCTAGCTTGCATTTTGCTGCAGTTCATGATGGTAATACAGATAGCATGTCAGTACAAGGAGTGAAAAGGGTTAACAGACCAAACAGAGGCGGTGATCACAAGAAAAAGTTGCTCAATCGTGAGTGCTTTTGGATTTTCAAATTAGGCTCACGGATACCATCAGGACTGAACAGACATCATGATACTATTCTACATTACTAATATGTTTACGCCTCTTTTTTTTATCATTGCAATTTGTAAATGTTATCTTATTTTTCAGTTTTTTGGCATGTTGTAATTACTATGCATTTTATCTGTGAAGGATGTCATCAGGTGTGTCCTGTACCTGATTGTGATCACCTGTGTTTGGTGGTTCACTATTTAGTCTCGACCTCACCTCCTACTGATGCACATCATGACTAAGGATCCGCATCTACAGTGATCCAAAACCGGTCGATTTTCTGCATTGCTGTATGTTGGTTTTTATCTGCACGGGATTGAATAAAGCCTCAAGTATTTTTCAGTGAAGCTGGACCATCTTTCTTTCTTTTGGGATCCGTTGTGCGCCCAAGGTTCAGGGCGAGGTCCGGGCTCCTGGCTTCCTGTGGAAGAGCGCGGCATTTTCCAGTGTTGCTTTACAAATAATTAAATGTTACCATATTTTTATTGAACACCATGTAAACATTTACAGTGCAGGTGGAAAAAGTATGCAAACCCTTGGATTTAATAACTGGTTGAACCTCCTTTGGCAGCAATAACTTCAACCAAACATTTCCTGTAGTTGCAGATCAGACGTGCACAACGGTCAGGAGTAATTCTTGACCATTCCTCTTTACAGAACTATTTCAGTTCAGCAATATTCTTGGGATATCTGGTGTGAATCGCTTTCTTGAGGCCATGCCACAGGATCTCATTTGGGTTGAGGTCAAGACTCTGACTGGGCCACTCCAGAAGGCATATTTTCTTCTGTTTAAGCCATTCTGTTGTTGATTTACTTTTATGCTTTGGGTCGTTGTCCTGTGCAAAACCCATCTTCTGTTGAGCTTCAGCTGGTGGACAGATGGCCTTACGTTCTCCTGCAAAATGTCTTGATAAACTTGGGAATTCATTTTTCCTTAGATGATAGCAATCCGTCCAGGCCCTGCCAAAGCAGCCCCAAACCATGATGCCCCCACCACCATACTTCACAGTTGGGATGAGGTTTTTATGTTGGTGTGCTGTGCCTCTTTTTCTCCACACATAGTGTTCTGTGTTTCTTTCAAACAACTCAACTTTGGTTTCATCTGTCCACAGAATATTTTGCCAGTACTGCTATGGAACATCCAGTTGCTCTTGAGCAAACTGTAAACGTGCAGCAATGTTTTTTTTTTACAGCAGTGGCTTCCTCTGTGGTATCCTCCCATGAAATCTATTCTTGTTTAGTGTTTTACGTATCGTAGATTCGCTAACAGGGATGTTAGCATATGCCAGAGACTTTTGTAAGTCTTTAGCTGACACTCTAGGATTCTTCTTCACCTCATTGAGCAGTCTGCGCTGTGCTCTTGCAGTCATCTTTACAGGACGGCCACTCCTAGGGAGAGTAGCAGCAGTGCTGAACTTTCTCCATTTATAGACATGTTGTCTTACCGTGGACTGATGAACAGCAAGGCTTTTGGAGATACTTTTATAACCCTTTCCAGCTTTATGAAAGTCAACAATTCTTAATCGTAGGTCTTCTGAGAGAGCTCTTTTGTGCGAGGAATCATTCACATCAGGCAATGCTTCTTGTGAAAAGCAAACCCCACCAACACCTCCAACACCTCCAAAAGCTAACCAACACCTCCAATCTCATCTCATTGATTGGACTCCAATTGGCTAACACCTCACTCCAATTAGCTCTTGGAGATCTCATTAGTCTAGGAGTTCACATACTTTTTCCACCTGCACTGTGAATGTTTACATGGTGTGTTCAATAAAAACATGGTAACATTTAATTCTTTGTGTGTTATTAGTTTAAGCAGGCTGTGATTGTCTATTGTTGTGACTTAGATGAAGATCAGATCACATTTTATGACCAATTCGTGCAGAAATCCATATAATTCCAAAGGGTTCACATACTTTTTCGTGCAACTGTAAAATCCCAGATTGGATTTTTGTAAGCTCACATCTGGGATTTATACAGTACCATAGAATTGTGGCCATAGACATTTGTGAAGAGGCTTCTGAAGCTACCTTCCTTAGATGATGGACCTTTATATCAGTTCATATGTGTTGGATACTTTATAAATGAATTTTGTTACAATGCAATTTTTCACAAAACATGAGTATTTATTTTGCCTCTCTTTTCTGTCTTTGTCTTTTTCTTTTTTTAATGGTTTCCTGGTGCAGGCCCATGCATTTCTCAATGTTTAGGTTCCACGATCACTATGTAGGTCACTCTTTTCTTTCGTTTTTTTCATTTAAAATCATGTTATATACTTCATGATCGTTTGGATACACCCTATTATAATATATATTGGAATAATTTATTACAAATTGGTGCAGCATATGATATAGACTGTATCTATCATTATACATTATGTCTAAAATATATTCATACGTGGTCATTTGGGTATGTAATAATTAATTATGAATTGATTTTATATCTATATTTATAATTTATTTGTATTTTTTCACATTTTTAAATAAATGATTATATGGGTGTAATTTGGAATCATGCATTATGCATTTATTATTTATATTTAATGTATTATGAATTATTTATGTATATAATTTGTATTTTTATGTCCTCTATTGTTCAGGGTTAATTGGTGATTAAATATAGGGTTATGAATTGTTTTCATTTAAATATTCACACTATATTCATATTTAACTCTATATATATATATATATATATATATATATATATATATATATATATGCACATATATATTTTGTCCAGGTGTTTAATCATGTGGTTGATTATCATTATTATATGTGATGGAGAATTTTTTTATGATGTATTGATACATTCTTTTGTTTTGCAGTCAGCATGGCTCCACATACCTAGGACAACCTACCATGATCTTACAGAGTTACTGCCAGCTGCAGTCTGACCTGAACATGGTAGTTAGGCCTCCTGCATGCGACTGTGTTTTTGGTCCATATCCGGTATGCATTTTTTGCGGATTGGACGTGGACCTATTCATTTCAATGAGGGTACAAAAGATGCGTACAGCACACCATGTGTTGTCTGCATCCGTATGTCCGTTCTGCAGCCCCGCAAAAAAAGATAGAACATGTCTTATACTTGTTCATTTTGCAGACAAGGATAGCACATTTCTATAGGAGATTAAAAAGGAATGGCTCTTCTTAATAGGATGCCTATTACTTTAAGGGGTTGTCCGTGTTCAGAGCTGAACCCAGACATACCTCTATTTTCACCCCGGCAACCCCCCTGACTTGAGCATCGGAGCAGTTCATGCTCCGAGGCTCTCCTTTGCCCTGCGCTAAATCGCGCAGGGCAAAGGCATTTTTTGGAGATCCGGTGATGTACTGGGGCTCTCCATGGGGCAGTCAGGAAGCCCGGTGACCCTAGCCAATAAAACGGCTAAAGCTCGCCCATGAGAGCCGGTGACGTCACCAAACACACTGCCGGGCGGAACCATTCATTTCAATGATGCGGAAATGACTCTGTGTGCATTCCGTATCCATATGTCCGCAAGTCCGTTCCGCAAAAAAACAAAAACATGTCCTATTCTTGTCTGTTTTGTGGACAAGGACAGGCAATATAACAATGGATCCGCAAAAAATACGAATGGTACACAGATGTCACATTTATGTTATCTGGGTTTTTTTTGGGCGGATCTGTGTTTTGCAGACCGCAAAATACATACGGTCGTGTGCATGAGCCCTGACAATGATTTCTTAGACTGTGTGTCCCTGTGAGACCGGGAATCTACTGAATTATACTGACAGCATTATGTCAGTGTAAATCAATAGATTCCAGGACTCTCAGGGTCACACAGCCTAACAAATCATTATAGGGCCTCATGCACATGGCTGTACCTTGTTTTGCGGTCTGCAAATCACGGATCTGCAAAACACAGATACTGGCTGTGTGCGTTCCATATTTTGTGGAATGGAAGGTCTGGCCCTCAATAGACCAGTTCTATATTTTTTTTGCGGGGAATGAACATATGGATGCGGACAGCACACGGAGTTCTTTCCTCATTTTTTGTGGCCCCATTGAAATGAATGGGTCCGCATCCGAGCTGCAAAATCCCAAACAACGTTCGTGCGCATGAGGCCTAATTTTATGTGATCCTGTCAGAGGAGCGGAGGCCAGAACTAGACCTCACACTGACACACGCTTGTGTGTGTCTGGCTTCAGAAAATCCATATTCAAAATTAAACAGTGCTGAGAGGGGGTCTCTTGTTCAGGATCCTTAGCCAGTGCACAGAGTGGCTACAAAGCGTACCTTTCTGGACGATCTAGCACATCTATGCATTACACAGTCATTGAGTTGAAAATAAAATAAAATGATGTAATACTTAATTTCCCCCCTAAGTGGCGCTGCAGGAATATTGAGCACTTGCTGCCCTGCTCCCTCACAGACTTTGAGCAACTTGTCATGTGACTAGAGACAAAAGAAAAAAAAAGGAAAATCCCTTTAAGACTAGGTGCATAGCTGCAATCATATTCCAGTGTTTGGTTCTGGCATAGAACAGAACACCAGAGCCGCCATATCTGGCCTATGCCGGTCTCTGCTGGCGCCTGACAGATCCCATTCACTATAATGAGGTTTGTTAGGTTTCCAGCATCGTGCCGCTATTTAGTCCTTTTTTTATGCTGGAACCTAGACTGAGTACACTATATACCTCTATTCAGACCTGAAGAACATTAATAAGATAACTGTATTGTCCTTAAAGGCAGGGTTATTTGTAGGAAAATTAAAGGAATTGTCTTTTCTGGGGTTTCTGCTCTCGAGATTACTACCACTCTGCAATCACGGAACAGCAGGTTAGATAATATTTTACCGTCAATGGTAGTTTTACAGCAGAAAAGACTATAAATCTGCTACTGTATGTGCATTTCTTGTCTTATCACCTGTGCAAATGCAGAAACAACATAGGTTGGATATACTCTTTTGTGGCTTAAAGGCGTTATCTGGTTATACATTTTTCGCTTGCTTTGTAAGGCTCCACAACCTACTAATGTACTTAAAAAACGGATCCTGGGACACTTTGGAGAAATAGGCGTACCACTGGTTCCACGACAAAATCAATGTAATGCAGAGCTGTTAGTGTCCCTGAAATGAAGACTAGAGGGGTCTGGCTCCCGTACATTATACCACCCCACACCATGATCCTGGGACTAGGATCGGTGTGATGTTCCCTTGTGAAGGCCTCTTAATGGCATTTCCCACGTGGTCTCCAGACCAATCCCCGTCTATCATTATTGCATTCGAGACAAAAGAGGAATTTATTGCTGAAGAGGATAGACCTCCATTCCAGCCTCCATTGCCGTCTTGCTGTGCTCCATGATGACCTTTTAGAGCGGTGGTGTGAGGTCAATGGAACATCTGTAGTTGGACATCTGTCTCATAGCCCAATGTCATGCAAACTCCTTTTGATGGTTCATGTAGACATTGTTTGAAGCCCTAGGCTTGGGATGTGAAGTCTAATTACACATGCAGTACAGAATGGATAACTACGCGCCATTCTTCTTCTTAGAGTGACGATCCGTTCATGCACAGGTCCACCTCTGGCACGGGCGGGCTGGGACAGGGGGCAGGGAGGCAATTGCCCCCCCAGGCCACCCTAAAAAAACGTCCGTCTTTAACAAATAATTTTTTTTTTTTTTTTTTTTTTTTTTTTTTTTTTTTTAAATTCCTCAGGGCCTCACCACCAATCACCACAGGCGGCGCTGGATGTAATTGCGGCGGTGGTGGGGGGGGGGGGGCTGTAGGAGATGAGCGCTTCCATTGTGGAAGCGCTCATCTCCATATTCATCTGTATCGCCGTTCTCAGGACAGCGATACAGATGGCTGTGCTGTGGGGCAGGGGAGGGAGAGGCATCTCCCTCCCCTGTTCTTCTGATAGGCTGCAGGCACTAATGCCTGCAGCCTATCAGAGGCCGGCTCAGGCGGCGCAATGACATCATTATCTTTGCGCCGCCTGAGCCGCGCAGCACACAGCGCGGGACACAGGCCGGAAGAGGCCTGCATCGCTGCTGATGGAGGTAAGTATTAGTGTTTTTGTTTTTTTGTCTTTGCGGGGGGAGCTGGCACTATAGGCGAAGTTGGCACTTAGGGGCAGGGGAGATGGCACTATGGGGGGAGCTGGCACTATGGGGGAGCTGGCACAATGGGGGGGAGAATTATTTCTATTGGTGGTATTTTGGGGAGTACTGTTACTTTGGGGGGCACCCTGGCACAGTATCAGCTTAGCACAATTATTTTTGGGGGACATTATCTTTATACTATTATTTTTTTTTATTTATTTTTTTTAAACTTCTTTTTATTGAAGTGGAAAAATGCAGACAATACATAGCATACAGACGTTGATGTCCAAAGAAGTAAGATACATTGCACAAGCAAGAAACATTGGCCGTCTCACAACATTTTTCCATTCCACTCATTTTAACTTTTCTCCCCTCCCCCCCCATCCCTGAACCCCCCCCCCCCCATCCCTGAACCCCCCCCCACCCCCCCAACCCCAAAAACACTGATTTGATCGCCTTACATGAAAAAGCCTACCTTATCACAAACTTTCCGGTTTAAGCCTCCAGTAATCCCAACTTATTAGCCAATTGTGCTTCCAGATACCATTTGGTCAGCTTGAACGGGCGCATAAGCTCCTCAATTTCCCCCCGTGACAACAACTTCTCAATGAAGCACCTCCATTTTTTAACAAACTTTTCAATCATACGTTCCTTATCTTGCTCCACCTCAAGTCTTTCCAGATAAAGGACAGCCTTCATTGTGCCCAATACCTCCTCCCAAGACGGCACTGACTCTTCCAACCAATGTCTCAAAAGAGTCTTCTTCACAGACATCAACATAAGATGTACCCCTCCTTTGGTGACTACTGTACCCATTTCCTCATTCTGATTCAAGGGGATATAATGGAAAATACACTGTTGAGGTGTCAATCCCACCGTTTCCCCCCAGAACTCCTTTATTGTGTCTATTGATTTCTGCCACAAGGGTCTCACTTTCGGGCACTCCCACATGGCATGTAACAATCCGGCACTTTGGAGATTGCACTTGGGGCAGTTCCGCAAATAATGAGCAGGGGCGTCACGATACGACAGGTTGAAGGCATATGTTGCCCTATGCATGAGTCTTAGCTGCGATTCTCTCCACTGTTCATTATATGTGGCCCGCCTTACCAATTCAAACCCCACTCTCATTTTTTTTGCGATATTCTGATCCAGCAATTCCCTCTCCCAAAGCTTGTACGCCCCTTTCACCAGCCCTATCGTTTGAATGTTGTGAAGCCTACTGTGCAGTTCCGACAGGGACATGTGGGAACCACTATTGCCCAACAGACCCGCAAACCAGGCCAGGTTCTCCACCTCTCCCAAGGAACTCGCCTGAGTTTTACAATAACTCCTGATCTGCTGGTAAGGAAGATACTGTGCGTCTGGCATGTCATACTTTCTCTTAAGCTGGTCCCACGACAACCATTGGACCGTGTTTTCCAACAATAGATCACTAAGTTTCACGATGTTTTTGTTCCTCCATACTTGAAACAGAGCATTCTCCCTGCCCTGGGGAAAGGCCGGGAAAGACCACAGCGGCATTCTAGGAGAAATGTAACACGGGAGCCCGTAAATCTTTCTAATGGCCTTCCACGCCACTATGGTATCCCTTAACAAAACGGCTTGCTTAATCGACGCCGGGATGTCCCTGAGCCTGGAATGCAGTAGAGCCTCTAAATTTTCCCTGCCAGCAAGTTCTTTCTCGAGCCAAGTCGCCGAGTAGAAAGCAGTATCCCATACCCAATCTCGCGCGTGCCTAAACAGCGCCGCCAGATTATAGTGGCGGATATCAGGAAGCTGCAACCCCCCTTCATCCCGTAGCATAGTCAGCTTGGCATAGGCGATACGCGGACGTTTGGTCTTCCACAGGAAGCGGCTAAATGCCCGCCGCATCCTCACCACATCCACATGTTTCAGTAGCAGAGGTATCATTTGAAGCGGGTAAAGCAATTTCGGGAAGCTCATCATCTTAATTAAGTGGGCTCTACCACAGAGAGACAAGGGCAGATCCCGCCACCTTTCTAACTCAGATTCTATTTTCAAGAAAAGAGGGGGGTAGTTCAGGGTATACAGCGAGCTCGGGGTGCGACCGATCTTGATGCCCAGATAAGTTATATAATCCTTCCGAATCTCCACCCCACTCATCATGCAGGCCCCCAATTGCGGTGTTCGCCCTAAAAACAATAGTTGACTTTTGTCTACATTGACCCTATACCCCGTTACTTTCCCATAAGCGCTTAATGCCTCCAACACCTTCCCCAACTGGGCCTCTGGAGCCCCCATATACAGCAGGATGTCGTCCGCAAAACAGCTAACCTTCAGCACCTTACCCCCTATTCTGATTCCGTCAAATAAATCCGAATGAGTCAGCCACCTCGCCAAAGGTTCCATCGCCAAATTAAAGAGCAACGGAGACAGGGGGCAGCCCTGACGGGTTCCCTTGCCCAGTACTATAGACCTGGATAGGAAGCCGGGTATGTTTACTCTCGCCTGAGGAACCTCATACAGCGCCCCTAGGTAATTCCTAAAATGACCCTTGACGTTGAACCTGTCCAGCACCATGTCCAGCCATTGCCAGTTGACATTGTCAAAAGCCTTTTCGGCATCAATTGCAAGCAACGCCGGACATGGTGCTGTTTTCACCTCCCCACTCGCATGCAGACTAGCTAATACTTTGCGAATATTCGTAACCGCCGACCTCCCCTTCATGAACCCCACTTGATGCGGGCCAATCAGTTCAGGTACACATTGCGCCAACCTGGTGGCTAAGAGTTTGGACAGGATCTTGACATCCTGGTTTATCAAAGAAATAGGCCTATACGCACTCGGCAGGTCCAAGTCCCTCCCCGGTTTCGGGAGGACCTTAATATATGCCATCTTGCCCGAATCAGGCAGGCTCCCCCCCAGCATAACGCTATTAAACAATTTGGTCAGGGTTGGGACCAATTCTTGGTTCATTGACTTATAAAATTCCGCAGGATATCCGTCTGGACCCGGCGCCTTACAATTCGAAAGGGATTTTATGGTCGCCCCAACTTCCTCTTCCGTAATTTCCCCATTTAAGGCCTCTAACCGTTCCTCCGGTAATCGTGGCAAGTCAATTTTATCCAGGATACTCCTAGCTTCCGCAGGATCAAACGGATCCCTAGAATAGAGGGCCTGATAAAATTCTCCCAGGATATCTACCATCTCTTTCGGTTGGGTGCATAACCTTCCTGTTCTATCTTTAAGAGGATGCAGCATAGATTGTGCAGTGAAGGGGCGTGTTAAATTGGCTAACAAACGACCCGCCTTATTACCGAAGCGAAAAAATTTCGCCTTCTGATAGTCCCCTGTCCATTTTTCCCTCGTTTCCTGGCAATAATCGAAGTTGTGTTTAGCCGTCACCCAGGCCAATTTGTTGGGGATTGTGGGATTCTGCAAAAATCTGGTATAGGCTTCCCGCACCTCCCTCGTGGCTTGGTCATACCGCTCTCTCGCCTCGCGTTTCTTCCCTACTGTATATGACATAATCCGACCCCTCAGTACCGCCTTAGCCGCGTCCCAGAATAAGCGCTGATTGGCCGCATGCTCCGCATTATCCTGTGCATACTCCCACCACCATCCTTTTACTTTGTCAGTGAACTCCTTATCTCTTAACAAATGTTGCGGCATCCGCCAGATAAAATCCTGTCCCCTAGGGACTGCGTCCCTGAGCTCCATAACCACTGGGGCATGGTCCGAGATTAACAGATCGGCAATTTCCACCTTTTTCACTTTAGACAACAAGACTGTTGATGCTAATAGGTAGTCAATCCTGGACCATGACCCCTGGGCATGAGAGAAATGGGTATACTCGCGGTCTTCCGGATGGTAGTACCGCCATGTGTCATGCAGCCCCGTATTTTGCAGTAGCGGAAGCAGCGTCTGACTTCTCTGCCGTTTATTAGCGTTTGCCAATGTCCCCCGCTTTCTGTCCTCCTTTTCACTATGTACCCTATTAAAGTCGCCCGCTACAAGCAGCAGCTGTGAGTGCTCTGAGATAATGTCCCTTTCTAGGGTCTCGTAAAACGCTGCCTGGGAGCCATTAGGGGCGTAAACATTGTGGACCACTAACTGACCCACTGGCGAGTTTAACTCCAAACGAAACCATCTCCCCAGTGTGTCAGCTGTCGCAGACAGTACATCAAAACGCAACCGTTTATGAAAAAGCACTAAAGTACCCGCCTTCCTTCCCACGGAGGGTGACCCCACTACTCGGCCCACCCATAATTTTCGCATCCTGTCAAAATCTGCTTCCTCCAAGTGGGTCTCCTGCAGGAATGCAATGTCAACGCCCAGTTTTTTAAGGTAGCGGAGCACTGCCATACGTTTGGTGGGGGAGCGAAGGCCCTTAACATTCCATGTTGCAACTTTCATGTTGGTGACTCACTGAAAAGGACACTGCAGGAGGACCCCCGTAGAGCAAACGATCCTGTAATACATCTAAGAGGCACCGGTATCAGCCTTACACTGCGTCTCAAACCAGTAATAACTCCCTCCCCAACCCCTCCCTCCCTCCCAACCACCCCCCACCCCCCCCCCACCAGCCCCACAACAATAACATACATTTTCTAGACTTCGCTTTTTTCGCGCATTCTACCGCGTAGCTGTTGTCACCACTAAAATCCAACCGCATCCCAATCCTTCTCCCACCATGCCCCACCCTCCAGCCCTATGCCTTGAGTTTCACAGACAACTACAACCCAAATGTAACATAACAGCAGGTCCGTTGACCTCTCACGTATCACACCAGGGATCCTGCCACAGGTAAAGTCTCTGCTTAGAGGCGATTACAGTCACACATTTTCAGCTTCCCGCAGATCAGCTCCCGCTGCACGTGCCATAGATCTGCCCGGGCTCTGTCTTGCTCCTCTTCCCCTGGATGATGCCGTGGATCTTTGGGACAAGGACATGAACATGTCCGAATATAGAGGGTCCATCTCCAACGCTTCTCTTGCCTCCCCTGGCGAGTGATAAGTATCAATCGACCCATCCGGACGGAAGATCCTCAGGGTGGCAGGGTATAGTAGAGCGAATTTGATCTTGTGCTTAGCCAGCGCTGAGCAGAGCGGAGTGAACTCTTTTCTTCGCCTTGCCACCTCAGCGGAGTAGTCGCTGAAAAGGAGGATCCTGTTACCCCTGATCATTAGGGGTTGCTCTTTACGCCTGAACTTCGCCAATATGGCCTCCTTGGCCGCATAATTCAAGTATTTCACAATCGTCGCCCTCGGTCTAGCGTTGTTAGAGCGCGACCCCGCCGGTATAGGCGGACCCAGGCGATGCGCTCTCTCCACCACACACGTGCCCCTCAGCCCCAATGCCTGCGGTATTTCCTCCTCACATATGTCCGCCAATTGATTCGGAGGGATCGACTCAGGTAACCCAATGATCCGCAAATTGCTCCTCCTGGAGCGGTTCTCTAAATCATCTATCTTTTCCTTTAAGAACTGGTTACTACGCAGGAGGTCAGCGATATTACTTTGCGCTTTCTCCAGATCTTCTTCGACCTGCACCACTCTGTGCTGTACCTCTGTGATCTGAGAGGTATGCTGTGCCACCTCAGACTGCAGCTGTTTCAACGCAGTCGCAACTGTGGCCTCTAGCGAGGCTTTAATGTCCGGGGCCAGGAGCTTAGCTACTTCTATGGCCATAGATTTACACGAGGAGGTTATATCACCTTTCGGCAGGAGGCCACAATCTCCATCTTCGTCCTCCGACCCGGACGCTTCGGTACTTCTCTGTGTGGACTGGGAAGTCGAGCGGGTGAGCCTGTGACGCTTCTCGGACACCGGCGCCATCTTGCCCCTAGCTTTCAGTTCGTCTCCCGTCGGGGGTAGTGTCGGCACTTCCCTCTGCGAGCCGCCCCGGACCACAAACTTTTCCATGTGAAGCCCCTCGATGTTCCCGGGGGTATTGGGGGCTAGTCTCAGCCCCGGTATGCGGCGATTTCGCTGAATTCGGGCCGGCCGAGCGGAGCGCTTCTCACTAGCGGCTTGCCATGCGCGCGCCGGAACCGGAAGTCTTTATACTATTATTGTCTGGGTGCAGTTATTTTTTAGAGCACTGTGTGCCAATAATTGTTGAAGGGGGCACTATCTGTGTAGTAGCAGTATTTCCAGGGGGACTGTTTCTGCAGTATAGTATTGGGGGCACAGTATTGGGGGCACTATCTGTGTAGTAGCAGTATTTCCAGGGGGACTGTTTCTGCAGTATAGTATTGGGGGCACAGCGGGCACAGTATTGGGGGCACTATCTGTGTGGTAGTAGTATTTCCAGAGGCACTGTTTCTGCAGTATAGTATTGGGGGTGGCAGGAAAGGGTGTTCAGAAGATGATGAAAATGTGGGAAACTAATAGCCTGCTGTTTATTGTATAATGTGAAGCAGAACTACTATAGAATGTCAGCTGTACAGTGTTTGTTGGGAGTGGCCTATTATATGTAGGAGGGGCTTTTAATAATAGGCGGGGCTAAAAATGGGCCACTTGACTGGATTTGCCCCCCAGGACTAAGGCTGCCAGCCCTCTCCTGATCTCTGGGCATCTCCGGCTGTCATTGTTCTTGACATCTCATCCTAGGCCTGTAGCGATCTGCTGGAATGATAAACCAAGGTCTCTCATTTAACGGATCCTGACCATCAAGTTTTTGTCAAATTTTTAACATATACCTTAAAGGGGTTGTCCGGGTTCAGAGCTGAACCCGGACATACCCTTATTTTCACCCCAGCAGCACCTCTGATGTTGGCATCGGAGCATCTCATGCTCCGATGCACGCCCTTGCCCTTTTGTTTACAATAACATATTGCCGGGCGGAAGCTTCCGCCTGGCAGTGTGTTCGGTGACAGCTCTGATGGGCGTGCTTTAGTGCTGCCCTAGCCATTTTACTGGCTAGGGCAGCACTAAAGCCCACCCATCAGTTTCGGTGATGTCACCAGGCTTCCTGGCAACCCCATGGAGAGCCAGGTACGTCACCGGAACTCTTGAAAATGCCTTTGCCCTGCCCGATTTAGTGCAGGGCAAAAAAGAGCAGCTCAAGTCAGGGGGGCTGCCTGGGGGAAAATGGAGGTATGTCCGGGTTCAGCTCTGAACCCGTACAACCTCTTTAAGCAGATGCCATACGGTTGCATACATCACCATAGAGTTCCATTGTAAAAAACGTATATGTATACTTTTTTTACTCTGCAGTATGGAACAGCGGTGTACGAGCTTTTGTATCCATTTTTTTTCAAACTTATAAATTAACCGTAGGACAAAAACCTGATGTAACCGAGCCTTACTGGCACATTGACAAACAGGGGGCTTCGGACAATCATCCCACATGACTTGATCTGATTTTTGTGGCTAAAAACTTTGCTTTCAATCTGGCTTTTATGAGGCCACAGATTGAAAATTTCCTCATCTGCAGATCTTAACCACCTCCGGACCGCCTAACGCAGATGTGCGGTCCGGAGGTGGCAGCCCTGCGCTCAACGACGCATATACGCGTCATCTCGCGAGGGCCGGGATTTCCTGTGAACGCGCGCACACAGGAACGGAAGGTAAGCGAGTGGATCTCCAGCCTGCCAGCGGCAATCGCTCGCTGGCAGGCTGGAGATCCGAATTTTTTAACCCCTAACAGGTATATTAGACGCTGTTTTCATAACAGCGTCTAATATACCTCCTACCTGGTCCTCTGGTGGTCCCTTTTGTTAGGATCGACCACCAGAGGACTCAGGTAGGTCAGTACAGTCGCACCAAACACCACACTACACTACACTACACTACACCCCCCCCCCCGTCACTTATTAACCCCTTATAAACCCCTGATCACCCATGATCACCCCATATAAACTCCCTGATCACCCCCCTGTCATTGATCACCGCCCTGTCATTGATCACCCCCCTGTCAGGCTCCGTTCAGACGTCCGTATGATTTTTACGGATCCACGGATACATGGATCGGATCCGCAAAAAGCATACGGACGTCTGAATGGAGCCTTACAGGGGGGTGATCAATGACAGGCGGGTGATCACCCATATACACTCCCTGATCACCCCCTGTCATTGATCACCCCCCTGTCATTGATCACTCCCCTGTAAGGCTCCATTCAGACGTCCGCATGATTTTTACGGATCCATGGAGCCTTACAGGGGGTGATCAATGACAGGCGGGTGATCACCCATATACACTCCCTGATCACCCCCCTGTCATTGATAACCCCCCTGTAAGGCTCCATTCAGACGTCCGCATGCGTTTTGTGGATCCGATCCATGTATCCATGGATCCGTAAAAAATCATGCGGATGTCTGAATGGAGCCTTACAGGGGGGGTGATCAGTGACAGGGGGGTGATCACCCTGATTACCCTGATCACCCCCTGTCATTGATAACCCCCCTGTAAGGCTCCATTCAGACGTCCGCATGCGTTTTGTGGATCCGATCCATGTATCCATGGATCCGTAAAAAATCATGCGGATGTCTGAATGGAGCCTTACAGGGGGGGTGATCAGTGACAGGGGGGTGATCACCCTGATTACCCTGATCACCCCCTGTCATTGATAACCCCCCTGTAAGGCTCCATTCAGACGTCCGCATGCGTTCTGTGGATCCGATCCATGTATCCATGGATCCGTAAAAAATCATGCGGATGTCTGAATGGAGCCTTACAGGGGGGGTGATCAGTGACAGGGGGGTGATCACCCTGATTACCCTGATCACCCCCTGTCATTGATAACCCCCCTGTAAGGCTCCATTCAGACGTCCGCATGCGTTCTGTGGATCCGATCCATGTATCCATGGATCCGTAAAAAACTCATTAGGATGTCTGAATGGAGCCTTACAGGGGGGGTGATCAGTGACAGGGGGGTGATCACCCTGATTACCCTGATCACCCCCTGTCATTGATAACCCCCCTGTAAGGCTCCATTCAGACGTCCGCATGCGTTCTGTGGATCCGATCCATGTATCCATGGATCCGTAAAAAATCATGCGGATGTCTGAATGGAGCCTAACAGGGGGGGTGATCAGTGACAGGGGGGTGATCACCCTGATTACCCTGATCACCCCCTGTCATTGATAACCCCCCTGTAAGGCTCCATTCAGACGTCCGCATGCGTTCTGTGGATCCGATCCATGTATCCATGGATCCGTAAAAAATCATGCGGATGTCTGAATGGAGCCTTACAGGGGGGGGTGATCAAGTGACAGGGGGGTGATCACCCTGATTACCCTGATCACCCCCTGTCATTGATAACCCCCCTGTAAGGCTCCATTCAGACGTCCGCATGCGTTCTGTGGATCCGATCCATGTATCCATGGATCCGTAAAAAATCATGCGGATGTCTAAATGGAGCCTTACAGGGGGGGTGATCAGTGACAGGGGGGTGATCACCCTGATTACCCTGATCACCCCCTGTCATTGATCACCCCCCTGTAAGGCTCCATTCAGACGTCCGCATGCGTTCTGTGGATCCGATCCATGTATCCATGGATCCGTAAAAAATCATGCGGATGTCTGAATGGAGCCTTACAGGGGGGGTGATCAATGACAGGGGGGTGATCACCCTGATTACCCTGATCACCCCCTGTCATTGATAACCCCCCTGTAAGGCTCCATTCAGACGTCTGCATGCGTTCTGTGGATCCGATCCATGTATCCATGGATCCGTAAAAAATCATGCGGATGTCTGAATGGAGCCTTACAGGGGGGGGGTGATCAATGACAGGGGGGTGATCAGGGAGTCTATATGCGTGATCACCCCCCTGTCATTGATCACCCCCCTGTCATTGATCACCCCCCCCCCCCTGGTAAGGCTCCATTCAGACATTTTTTTTGGCACAAGTTAGCGGACATTTTTTGTTTGTTTTTGTTTTTTCTTACTAAGTCTCATATTCCACTAACTTGTGTCAAAAAATAAAATCTCACATGGACGCACCATACCCCTCACGGAATCCAAATGCGTAAACATTTTTAGACATTTATATTCCAGACTTCTTCTCACGCTTTAGGGCCCCTAAAAAGCCAGGGCAGTATAAATACCCCACATGTGACCCCATTTCGGAAAGAAGACACCCCAAGGTATTCCGTGAGGGGCATATTGAGTCCATGAAAGATTGAAATTTTTGTCCTAAGTTAGCGGAAAGTGAGACTTTGTGAGAAAAAAACAAAAAAAAATCAATATCCGCTAACTTATGCAAAAAAAAAAAAATTCTAGGAACTCGCCATGCCCCTCATTGAATACCTTGGGGTGTCTTCTTTCCAAAGTGGGGTCACATGTGGGGTATTTATACTGCCCTGGCTTTTTAGGGGCCCGAAAGTGTGAGAAGAAGTCTGGGATCCAAATGTCTAAAAATGCCCTCCTAAAAGGAATTTGGGCCCCTTTGCGCATCTAGGCTGCAAAAAAGTGTCACACATGTGGTATCGCCGTACTCAGGAGAAGTTGGGGAATGTGTTTTGGGGTGTCATTTTACATATACCCATGCTGGGTGAGAAAAATATCTTGGTCAAATGCCAACTTTGTATAAAAAAATGGGAAAAGTTGTCTTTTGCCAAGATATTTCTCTCACCCAGCATGGGTATATGTAAAATGACACCCCAAAACACATTGCCCAACTTCTCCTGAGTACGGCGATACCACATGTGTGACACTTTTTTGCAGCCAAGGTGGGCAAAGGGGCACATATTCCAAAGTGCACCTTTCGGATTTCGCAGGCCATTTTTTACACATTTTGATTGCAAGGTACTTCTTACACATTTGGGCCCCTAAATTGCCAGGGCAGTATAACTACGCCACAAGTGACCCCGTTTTGGAAAGAAGACACCCCAAGGTATTCCGTGAGGGGCACGGCGAGTTCCTAGAATTTTTATTTTTTGTCACAAGTTAGCGGAAAATGATGATTTTTCTTTTTTTTTCTTTTTTCCTTACAAAGTCTCATATTCCACTAACTTGCGACAAAAAATAAAAAATTCTAGGAACTCGCCATGCCCCTCACGGAATACCTTGGGGTGTCTTCTTTCCAAAATGGGGTCACTTGTGGCGTAGTTATACTGCCCTGGCAATTTAGGGGCCCAAATGTGTGAGAAGAACTTTGCAATCAAAATGTGTAAAAAATGCCCTGCAAAATCCGAAAGGTGCACTTTGGAATATGTGCCCCTTTGCCCACCTTGGCAGCAAAAAAGTGTGACACATCTGGTATCGCCGTACTCAGGAGAAGTTGGGCAATGTGTTTTGGGGTGTCATTTTACATATACCCATGCTGGGTGAGAAAAATATCTTGGTCAAATGCCAACTTTGTATAAAAAAATGGGAAAAGTTGTCTTTTGCCAAGATATTTCTCTCACCCAGCATGGGTATATGTAAAATGACACCCCAAAACACATTCCCCAACTTCTCCTGAGTACGGCGATACCAGATGTGTGACACTTTTTTGATGCCAAGGTGGGCAAAGGGGCACATATTCCAAAGTGCACCTTTCGGATTTCACCGGTCATTTTTTTACAGATTTTGATTGCAAAGTACTTCTCACACATTTGGGCCCCTAAATTGCCAGGGCAGTATAACTACGCCACAAGTGACCCCATTTTGGAAAGAAGACACCCCAAGGTATTCCGTGAGGGGCATGGCGAGTTCCTAGAATTTTTTATTTTTTGTCGCAAGTTAGTGGAATATGAGACTTTGTAAGGAAAAAAGAGAAGAAAAAAAAATCATCATTTTCCGCTAACTTGTGACAAAAAATAAAAAATTCTAGGAACTCGCCATGCCCCTCACGGAATACCTTGGGGTGTCTTCTTTCCAAAATGGGGTCACTTGTGGCGTAGTTATACTGCCCTGGCAATTTAGGGGCCCAAATGTGTGAGAAGTACCTTGCAATCAAAATGTGTAAAAAATGGCCTGCAAAATCTGAAAGGTGCACTTTGGAATATGTGCCCCTTTGCCCACCTTGGCAGCAAAAAAGTGCGACACATCTGGTATCACCGTACTCAGGAGAAGTTGGGGAATGTGTTTTGGGGTGTCATTTTACATATACCCATGCTGGGTGAGAGAAATATCTTGGCAAAAGACAACTTTTCCCATTTTTTTATACAAAGTTGGCATTTGACCAAGATATTTTTCTCACCCAGCATGGGTACATGTAAAATGACACCCCAAAACACATTCCCCAACTTCTCCTGAGTACGGCGATACCAGATGTGTCACACTTTTTTGCTGCCAAGGTGGGCAAAGGGGCACATATTCCAAAGTGCACCTTTTGGATTTCACCGGTCATTTTTTACACATTTTGATTGCAAAGTTCTTCTCACACATTTGGGCCCCTAAATTGCCAGGGCAGTATAACTACGCCACAAGTGACCCCATTTTGGAAAGAAGACACCCCAAGGTATTCCGTGAGGGGCATAGGCAAGTTTTTAGAATTTTTTATTTTTTGTCGCAAGTTAGTGGAATATGAGACTTTGTAAGAAAAAATAAAAAAATAAAATCATCATCATTTTCCGCTAACTTGTGACAAAAAATAAAAAGTTCTATGAACTCACTATGCCCATCAGCGAATACCTTAGGGTGTCTACTTTCCGAAATGGGGTCATTTGTGGGGGTTTTCTACTGTTTGGGCATTGTAGAACCTCAGTAATCATGACAGGTGCTCAGAAAGTCAGAGCTGTTTCAAAAAGCGGAAATTCACATTTTTGTACCATAGTTTGTAAATGCTATAACTTTTACCCAAACCATTTTTTTTTTTGCCCAAACATTTTTTTTTTATCAAAGACATGTAGAACAATAAATTTGGCGAAAAATGTATATATGGATGTCGTTTTTTTTGCAAAATTTTACAGCTGAAAGTGAAAAATGTCATTTTTTTGCAAAAAAAACGTTACATTTTGATTAATAACAAAAAAAGTAAAAATGTCAGCAGCAATAAAATACCACCAAATGAAAGCTCCATTAGTGAGAAGAAAAGGAGGTAAAATTCATTTGGGTGGTAAGTTGCATGACCGAGCGATAAACGGTGAAAGGAGTGTAGTGCCGAAGTGTAAAAAGTGCTCTGGTCATGAAGGGGGTTTCACCTAGCGGGGCTGAAGTGGTTAAAGACACCTGCCACCTTCTTGGTGCTGCAATTTCAATGTTTAGGAGTTTATAAATTCCTCCCTTTATCTCATACTTTTCCTTGCTCCAATCTTGCTTACTATTAAATTGTAATCTCTCTCTCTTTTTTCTCTATGTTCCAGGTGGTCATCATGTCCCTCCTCCTCCTCACTGTCCTTTGCTGTAAGACAAGCGGCCGGAGCAGGAGCCTCCCTGTGGTGTCCTGTAGGGCAAATCATTACCCCTTAGTGAACACACACATTTTTTTTTTATCGCATTCCAAGAGCTATGACTTTTTTGTTCACTTAAAACAAATGAGAAAACGCCATGTGTAACCAGGGATGTGGGTCGACAAGAATGAAAGCGTTTACGCTGGACAACCACATGAATCATAGTTCAGGCACAAACACATATAAATGCAGCTAAATGATTTTTGGGCAAAAAATTATTGCGTTGAAGGGATAGGTCATCAATATCAGATCAGTAGGGTCCGACTCCCTGCACCCCCACTGATCAGCGGCTACATCAAATATGCGTGTGAAGGACGCCGTAGTCTACCTGCACATTCTGTGTATTTGTATGCAGAAAATTCACATGAAATCCTTGCTATTTATCACAGTTTTGGTGCATTTTTGTTTACTTTTTAGTGCGGATTTTGACAACCCCATTGAAGTCTATGGGGGAAACTACTCTACAGAAGGTGCTGAATTGCACAATTGACAAGATGCGGATTGTAATAACACGGCAGATCAATTTCGGCATGTAAAATATACACAAGGTGTGCATCAGATTTGTGACATCTCATTAGCTGGTACTGTAATACATGGCGGGTTTTCACGTAATCTGCAACGTGCGCAGGTAGCTGTAGGGTCTAAAATGAGCTGTTTACCAACATAAGTCAGGCACACTCAACCTGTGGCCCTCCAGCTGTTGCAAAACTACAACTCTCAACATGCTTGGACAGCCTACAGCTATTAGGGCATGCTGGGAGTTGTAGTTTTGCAATAGCTGAAGGCTATTTGTAGAGGTTTATATTTATTAACACCCTGTGATTATTTTTGTCCCATGAACTAGACTGGGGTAAAGCTGCCCTGTGATATTATTATACACCCAATAATCCTGAGGTTACAGGGACACTTCCATCATAATTTTCTTTATGACATATTAATTGATTAAAAAAAACAGGAAGATGGTTTTCTGGATATAATTGTTGGACGTCAGTCCACATATTGTACTTGCTGCCTGGACTCCTTACCTTCCTCTTTGTTTGGACTTTTGGCACAGCAAGCACTTGGATTGGCCACCCTAAAAGAATTCGGGCTAAATGAGCAGATCAAGCTGTGCCGCACTAATCACACATGTAACCTCCAGCTCGCCTGAGCTGCTCGTCACAAGGCCCATTGAAGTTTCCATTGAAGAAGTGGCCTTGTGACAAGCAGCGCAGGTGAGCTGAACAATACATGTGGGATTACTGGGGTACAGCATGGACTTGAGCCCCCTTTTAAGGTCTCATGCACAGGCACTATCCGTGCGGCTGCCCCAACGGATCCAGACACATTCAATGGATTCAACTGAATAGGTCCATGATCTATCCGCACCGCAAAAAAAAATAGAACATGTTCTATTTTTTCTGCGGTGCGAAGGCGCAGAGAGAAGGAAGCGCTCCGTAGTGCCTCTGTTCCACACAGCACCTTCCGGATTGCGGACCCATTCAAGTGAAAGGGTCCGCATCCGTGATGTGGGGAGCACGCGGCCGGTGCCCGCATATTGTGGATCCGCTGTTTGCGGGCTGCAATATGGGCACAGCCGGGTAACGCACGTGTGGATGAGCCCTAACTTGGATTGTTTTGGCCAACCCTTTTCGAGTGGATTTTATAACTCATGACCTATGCTCTGGATAGGTCATCATTATCTGATCAGTGGAGGTCCAACAGCCGGGACCCCTGCCAATCAGACGTTTGAGAAGACACTAGTGCTGCGGCCTTCTATCTGGAAAACAAACACACGTACTGCAAATAGGAAAAATCCCGACACTCGGATCATTCCAAGTGTTTATTCAGACATCAGTACATCGCGGCTCAGCCACATTCGCCAATGACCGTGACATCACATGGCCTAGGGCAGCTACAACTCTCATCATGCCCTGCTGTAGGCTGATAGCTGTCTTGGAATGTTGGGAGTTGTAGTTTTGCAACAGCTGGAGGGCCGCAGGTTGGGCATCCCTGGCCTAGGGAAAGCAGCGAGAAGGCCGGGGTGCTACTGAGAGCGCCTCTGTCTTCTCAAACAGCCAATTGGCGGGGTTCCTGAGTGTCGGCCACCACTATCAGATACTGATGACCTATCCTCTGTAAAACCCCTTTAACTACGTCAGACTCTAACTACGACCAGAGAGAGCCCCCGGTAGTGACCAAATAGAACATCAGACGCTACGCTCACAGCAGCGGTAAGATGACATAAGATTGTCTACAGAGGAGGTCTTCTCATTGGTGCTGACTGCTACAGAAGGACACTATGTTATATTTCATTGTCAATGGCATAGTACTGCCGCCATAAAAAAGAAAAGCCGCCACAAGTTTGTTTTCTATGCATATTTGTTTGTTTTTAAAGCAAAATGCCACTTTTCTACTTGGATATATTCAAAATAACTCATTGAACATGCAAAAGATTTAGTCCGTGAATACGTCAAGAATTTGAGTCACCTACTAAATTGCTCCATGTAGGCGGAGCGTGTACTTTTTATCATGATGTGTATCATCTTTATAACTGATGGAACTTGCAGACTTTCTTTTAGTGTTTGCATAGAAATAAATACGTACTTGAAGTCTAAAAATAAGAATTTACAAGAAAGATTTCAATAAAAACACAAAAAGCATTAGCGTACGATGGGACAATTAGCATGACATTTCTTTCAAGAATCCTTCACGCACCTAAGTGGTTCTCGCCATGCTCCTCTTCACACTTTGTGTTGATCTTCATAAAATGTAGAACAAGTTCTCCGACTCTAGATGATAATAGTTTCTTCACGTACACCTTATCTTTATCCTCATAGTATCCTAAGGCTACGTTCACATCTGCTTTGTGAAATCCGTCAGGCTGTTTCGGCAGAGGAATAGTCTGCCGGAGTTCAAGTATCCGGCACAGCCGGAAGATGCCGCGAACTTCCGCATCCCCATTGACTACACTGACTCTCAGCACCCCCACCAATCAGCAGTTTGAAGGGGTAGCGCTGTCTCATTAGCAGTGGGCGTGCAGTGTAATGACAGTATATTCACTTGAATGGGACAAACAATTGTAATTACACTGCGCAAGCGGGGCGACACACAAGCAGAAGCAGCGATCGCACAGTCGCCGCTACCCTGACAAATTGCTGATCAGCCGAGGTGCCGGGAGTCAGACCTTGCCAATCTGATATTGATGACCTCTCCTGAGGACAAGTCATTGATATCTTTGCACTGCACAACCCTTTTAGAAGGACACTTCGGTCCGAAAGGGTTTTTTCTTTTTAATCAATATTCATTTTAAAAACTATAGAATTTTTGGCAGAACTTCGCTATTAAAAAAAAAAGTTACAATAAGTATCGTAACTGATGTCTGAATAAACACTTGGAATGATCCGAGTGCCGGGATATTTCCTATTTGCAGTATATCGCGATTGACCCTGCCATGTGCACCGCTGTTTCTCGGAGTGCCGACCAAACAAATAGATTTGATTTATTAAAGAGTAACTAAACCTTTGCATCAAATTTTAATAAGATGTTCCTAATGCCCGAAAAAAAAACCATTTTCTAATATGCTTTATTTATTCATTTTGTATTTTTCTTAGTCTTTTCCCTACCTAAAGTGCACCATTCCCTGTGCTCTTAAAACTCAGTTCTCCATACACCGCTGACAGCTCAGCGGTGTACGGAGTGTGAAGTTTATGAATGGGGCTGCAGCAGCGCTGTGAGTACGGGCAGGAGCGCACATTGCTGCTCCTGCCTGTACCCCCCGGAGGATTACTAACTCCTTGCATAGCATATGGGTACTCTGTAGCCATCTACTATGCCAGGATTAACTGAGCGCAGCGGGCTCCTGCCTGTGCCTGCTTGGCTAAGCTAAGAATCCTGCATGTCAGCTCTTAGGTTAGCGGGGCAGGCAGAAGCAGGAGCCGCTCCGCTCAGCTAATCCTGACATAGTAGATGGGTACAGGGTACCCATGTGCTATGCCAGGAGTTAGTAATCCTCCGGGGAGCATGGGCAGGAGCAGCAATATGCGCTCCTGCCCGTACTTCCTGCGCTGCTGAGGCCCCATTCATAAACTTCACAGCCCATACTCCGTTGAGCTGTCAGGGGTGTATGGAGAACTGAGTTTTAAAGAGAGTCTGTCACCTCCATATGGCCATATACAGCGCTTACATGGCTCTGTAGCACACCTATACAGGATTGTAACGGTACCTTTGTTCTTTTCTTTAGACTTGTACAAGCAGGAAAAATGAAGTTTAATTCATATGCAAATAGGCACTCGCAAGTGCCCAGGGGCGGCATTCAGTGTGTAGGAGTCCAGGCTGCTCTGCCTTCTTTTCACTTTACTCCTCCCCAGTCTCTTCCTTTGCCCGCCCTCCAAGTCTCTTGCCTCATCGATAGGGCAAAGGAAGAGACTGGGGAGGAGTAAAGTGAAAAGAAGGCAGAGCAGCCTGGGCACCTACACACTGAACGCCGCCCCTGGGCACCTACACACTGAACGCCGCCCCTGGGCACTTGCGAGTGCTCATTTGCATATGAATTAAACTTGGTTTTTCCTGCTTGTACAAGTCTAAAGACAAAGAATAAAGGTACCGTTACAATCCTGTATAGGTGCGCTACAGAGCCATGTAAGCACTGTATATGGCCATATGGAGGTGACAGACTCCCTTTAAGCGCACAGGGAATTTTGCACTTTAGAGAGGTAAAAGTAAAATAGAAATGGGGAAAATTTAGGGAATCATATTAAAATTTGATGCAAAGGTTTGCTCTTTAAGGCCTCATGCACACGACAGTTTTTTTTCACGGCCCGCAAAAACGGGGTCCGTGGGTCCGTGATCCGTGACCGTTTTTTCGTCCGTGGGTCTTCCTTGATTTTTGGAGGATCCACGGACATGAAAAAAAAGTCGTTTTGGCGTCCGCCTGGCCGTGCGGAGCCAAACGGATCCGTCCTGAATTACAATGCAAGTCAATGGGGACGGATCCGTTTGACGTTGACACAATATGGTGCCATTTCAAACGGATCCGTCCCCATTGACTTTCAATGTAAAGTCTGGAGTTCTTTTATACCATCGGATTGGAGTTTTCTCCAATCCGATGGTATATTTTAACTTGAAGCGTCCCCATCACCATGGGAACGCCTCTATGTTAGAATATACTGTCGGATATGAGCTACTTCGTGAACCTCAGATCCGACAGTATATTCTAACACAGAGGCGTTCCCATGGTGATGGGGACGCTTCAGGTTAGAATACACTACAAACTTGGTACAAGACTGCCCCCTGCTGCCTGGCAGCACCCGATCTCTTACAGGGGGATATGATAGCACAATTAACTCCTTCAGGTGCGGCACCTAAAGGGGTTAATTGTACTATCATATTCTCCTGTAAGAGATCAGGGATGCCAGGCAGCAGGGGGCAGACCCCCCCCCCCCCCTCCCCAGTTTGAATATCGTTGGTGGCACAGTGTGCCAACCACCATCGCACCCCCCCCTCCCTCTATAGCAGTAACATTGGTGGCAGTGTGCCAACCACCATCGCACTCCCCCCCCCCCCCTCCCTCTATAGCAGTAACATTGGTGGCAGTGTGCCAACCACCATCGCACTCCCCCCCCCCCCCCTCCCTCTATAGCAGTAACATTGGTGGCAGTGTGCGGTCTCAACAGTAGAAGATTCATACTTACCTGGCTGCTGGCTGCTGCGATGTCTGTGTCCGGCCGGGAGCTCCTCCTACTGGTAAGTGAAAGGTCTGTGCGGCGCATTGCTAAAGAACTGTCACTTACCAGTAGGAGGAGCTCCCGGCCGTTCACAGACATCGCAGCAGCAAGCAGGTAAGTATGAATCTTCTACTGTTGAGACCGCACACTGCCACCAATGTTACTGCTATAGAGGGAGGGGGGGGGGGGGGGTGCGATGGTGGTTGGCACACTGCCACCAATGTTACTGCTATAGAGGGAGGGGGGGGGGGTGCGATGGTGGTTGGCACACTGCCACCAATGTTACTGCTATAGAGGGAGGGGGGGGGGTGCGATGGTGGTTGGCACACTGCCACCAATGTTACTGCTATAGAGGGAGGGGGGGGGGGTGCGATGGTGGTTGGCACACTGTGCCACCAACGATATTCAAACTGGGGAGGGGGGGGGGGGCTGCCCCCGGTCTGCCCCCTGCTGCCTGGCATCCCTGATCTCTTACAGGAGAATATGATAGTACAATTAACCCCTTGAGGTGCCGCACCTGAAGGAGTTAATTGTGCTATCATATCCCCCTGTAAGAGATCGGGTGGTGCCAGGCAGCAGGGGGCAGTCTTGTACCAAGTATGCAGTGTATTCTAACTAGAAGCGTCCCCATCACCATGGGAACGCTTCTGTGTTAGAATATACTGTCGGAAATGAGTTTTCACGAAGTGAAAACTTAGATCAGAAAAAGCTTTTATGCAGACGGATCTTCGGATCCGTCTGTATGAAAGCAACCTACGGCCACGGATCACGGACACGGATGCCAATCTTGTGTGCATCCGTGTTCTTTCACAGACCCATTGACTTGAATGGGTCCGTGAACCGTTGTCCGTCAAAAAAATAGGACAGGTCATATTTTTTTGACGGACAGGATACACGGATCACGGCCTCGGCTGCAAAACGGTGCATTTTCCGATTTTTCCACGGACCCATTGAAAGTCAATGGGTCCGCGAAAAAAAACGGAAAACGGCACAACGGCCACGGATGCACACAACGGTCGTGTGCATGAGGCCTAAAAGTTATGCCACAAGAGATTTATAGCAGTCCCATTGAGCATCAATACAGTACAGCTGCAGGGCACATGGGATCCCCCTTCTTAGGATAATGGGGGTCCCAGCAGTTGGACCCTCACCGATGAATTAGTTATCCCGTATCCTGTGGATAGAGGATAACTTTCATACTTGGCACAACCTCTTTATATACAAAATACTGTCCTCCCGTAGAAGTGAGAACAGAGATAAAACCGTTATATAGATAAGTAGGCCTCTGTAAGTTTACCGCTGCTGTGAAAAGAACGTTACCTGCTTGTGTAAGGCCCCTTTCACATGAGCGTGACGGATTAGGTCCGGATGCGTTCAGTGAAACTCGCATTATTTTGCAAGCAAGTTCAGTCAGTTTTGTCTGCGATTGCGTTCAGTTGTTCAGGTTTTTCCACGCGGGTGCAATGCGTTTTGAGGCATTTTTCACACGCGTGATAAAAACTGAAGGTTTACAAACAACATCTCTTAGCAACCATCAGTGAAAAACGCATCGCACCCGCACTTGCTTCCGGATGCAATGCGTTTTTCACTGAAGCCCCATTCACTTCTATGGGGCCAGGAATGCATGAAAAACGCAGAACATATGCATATGACATATGAACATAGAACATGCAGAACATATAGAAAAGGCTGCGTTTTTTTGCCGCAACGCAGAACTAATGCATATAAAAAAAACGCTCATGTAAACAGACCCATTGAAATGATTGGGTCAGGATTCAGTGCGGGTGCTCTGCGTTCTCGTCACGCATTGCACCCGCGCAGAAAACTCGCTCGTGTGAAAGGGGCCTACTAGTAGATTAGTAGAATTGGGATAACAGTTCTATTGATAAGTCTCAATAAAGAAGAGCCGTGCAGTGTACTGTGTGCTGCTCTAATTGAGTCACTCACTACAGGGGGCGCTCTCTGACCACAGTGTATGGTAAGTCAAGTGAGGCTGTCTGCTGTGCTAAAGGTCCAAACAAAGGAGTAAGGCCTCTTTCACACGAGCGTGACGGATTAGGTCCGGATGCGTTCAGGGTGTGTTCAGTGAAACTCGCACCATTTTGCAATCAAGTTCAGTTTTGTCTGCAGTTGCGTTCAGTTGTTTCCACGCGGGTGCAATGCGTTTTGATGCGTTTTTCACCCGCGTGATAAAAAACTGAAGGTTTACAAACAACATCTCGTAGCAACCATCAGTTAAAAACGCATTGCACTTGCTTCCAGATGCAATGCGTTTTTCACTGAAGCCCCATTTACTTTTATGGGGCCAGGGCAGCGTGAAAAACGCAGAATATAGAACATGCAGCGTTTTTCAAACAACGCAGAACTGATGTGTGAAAAAAATGAATGGGTCAGGATTCAGTGCAGGTGCTATGCGTTCATATCACGCATTACACCAGTACGGAAAAGTCGCTCGTGTGAAAGGGGCCTAAGTTAAAGAGTCAGGACAGGAACCTGAATACACTGAGTGACTGCAAAAAAAAAATAAAAAATTTGTTGCAAAAAAAAAAAAACAACATCGAATATTAACATATGATAAAACATTCTGATGGTAGTTGCTCCTGAATCCTTACGTGCAGCCTCTCTCTTGTAGATTCAGATTTTTGTGCTCCAGCCTTTAGTTTCTACCCCGTCAGCCATATTAGCTCTAATGGGACCAATTTCTCTGTCAACCATAACTGAGTGCCCTTGTCCTTCCATTGATCAAGCATGTGCAGACACGAACTAGGAGACACGTTCTGATATCGTTTTTTTTTTTTTCAGCGATTGCGTTCAGTGTGCACGGTTTTTCCCTCTGTATTGTTTGCATTTTTCACGCGCTTAAAGAAAACCTGAAGAATAACAGTCTCCATCTCCTGGCTACCATCCGTGAGAAACACATTGCGTCTGGATGCCTTCCGTTTTTCACACAAACACCATTCACTTCAGCCAGAATATAGAACATGCTGCGATTTCTCCTGAACGCAGAGATGATGGGTGTACAACGATACACAGACTTCTCAAAATGAATGGTCAGGATTCAGTCCGGATGCTTTGTGTTCACTACACGCGTCACCTCCGGATGGAAAACTCGCTCATGTGAAACAGCCCTTAGAGCTTTTTTTTTTTTTTTTTGCTTGAAAAATTCATGAAAATTATGTTTTTTTAAAATATTTTCTTTGGGGGAGGGTGCCATTTTTTGGTCACACAATGCCTTACTTGCTTTTTTTTTTTCAAATTATGGGCTCCCAAACCCCACCACGGTATTCAACCGTATGACCATCCTGAGGACAACAATACAATTAAATTCCGGAGGGCATCTATGGCTGACAGCCAGGTGCATAACTACCTGATGCTCCTAGAGTTAATTACTTCTGAGAGCATCAGATCAATATGTACCCGGCCAGCGGAGGTGAGGAGGGCTTGGGTGGCACCCCTGGGCATCAGCCCACTGGGAAGTTTCTCTGTAGAGTCTATGGCCCCTGCCCAATAGAAAGAAACAGGCTATCTGTAAAAGAGTGGGTGGTATATGACGTTGCCCCTAGGTGGTACACACATTGCCCTCTCTGTCCACATCATCATAGCCTTGGGGGGTACTTTAATGTAATATATTTGATCAGGGGCCACAATGCCGTTCTTCACTCTGTATAAACCCTTTCTACAAGAACACCCACTCCTATCAATATCCTTTCCCAATCACTGCCCTCTGTAAGCATTCTGCTGATCACCCGAAAAACTAGCAAACACTTGTCTGACGGACAATCACATCTTTTATGCAGGCGAACAATTGCTTGTCTGTTGGCAGAAGATCTGACGTCAACAGGGGCTGCCTACAAATGCAAACTGAATGGGAACAAATGATCATAGGAACGATCATTCAGTAGGAAGACTGTTACATTTAAATGTACTAAATGAGTGCCTGTCAGCACACTAGATAACCAATCGGTGCTTGTATACCAGCAGATAAGCTCCCAGTGTAGAAACACACAGGAAGATTCTCCAGGTAATTATCAGGAACAAGCCAAACGTGCACAATAATTGCCTGATCTACACGCAGCAATCAGCTTCTAGGTATGGTGACGAGCGATCGCTCCTGCAGTATTTCATCTCCATACAGATTTATTGTTTCTTGGGAGTGGATCCCTGTTTACACTGGACGATCTGCCACCCAGAAACGATTTTGGGTGCAGGCCAAAAGATACGATGATCACCCAATGTATGAGAATTGGCTCGTCCATCAGGTAATCAGCGGCTTGTTTACACAGGACAATTATCCGGAAACAGGAGCGTACCTAATGATCTCTTTGCTGTAATTAACACTGAGAATCAGGTACTCATGTACCATCCAGCGACCACACATGTCCTCCTGAATTCAGCTGCTGTGGCCCATCTCACCTCCTAAGCCCCCTGCTCCATATCTTAACCAGAGACAACCGATGGAGGACAGAAGATGGCAGCTATTGATGGCCACCACAGAGGGACTGCTTTTGGGACAATATATTATGCTGCACTGTGGTATACAGTACTGCTGGGACGGTATTTTGTGTTATGGTATTTCTGACCCTGCCTACTTGTGTTGCTCTGTCTTCTGTCAGTTTGGACCCCCCTTACAACGTGGGGCCACTTTTATTTTTTTACCAGGGCCACTTTATGTTCTCAGTCCACAAAGAATGTTTCTATGAACAACCTTCCTTAATAATAGGGTCAGTTCCATTGTTCAGTCACCCTCAGGAATATTTTTTTATGATTTCATTTTTGGCTTAAAAAAAATCATTTTTTGAATTGGTCTTTATAAAAAATGTTCAGCTGTTTCTGAAATACAAGGGTTAAAAATCAGCTTATCTGCAAGCTCTCACAGTCTGTTTTCTTTGAATCCTGTCATCTGACGACTCATGTGTAGCTCTTATCTCTGATCTCCTGCCTTCACAAACACTTATAAGCTAAATTCTTATCAGTTCGATAAGAATTAAGCTATAATGAGCATCACATGATGGTATTCAAAGAAAACAGGCAATGACAGCTTGCAAACAAACTGATTTTTAACCCTTGTATCTCAGAAATGGATGATTTTTTTTAATAAAGACCAATTGAAAAAAAGTATTTTTAGCCCAAAATGAATAAAATTCTATCAGAAAAAAAGATCTCAGAAGCTGTCCATAGCCTTTTTAACATAGCCTTCCCTACAAGTACTAATGGTATAAATGGTGGTGTAAGATATAAGCCTGCCACATGTCCTGGATCGCGTGCCAGAGGACTGACCTCTAGCCACAGAATGCATCTCAGAATAGCCATGTGACTCCTATACCCAGAGATTCAAAAAACAAAAGAAACAAAGGGGGAAAAAAACAGACTTGTTTAATGTTCACAATGAGCTAATGTATAAAAAACAGTAAGGGAATGAAATGTTGCTATCAATAAGGACATGCATACATATGGTAGCATTAATACAATATATTATACTATATAGAAAATGTGATCAACTGAATACCAGTAAGCATGTCTGCTTCGTGAGTTCCTGACAGGGGGTTATTACGGCATCAGTCTGTACAGGCGCTGAGACCACTATGATCTGGAGAAAGGTTTTCCAACATGTGTCTCCCCAGCAATTGTTAACTATAGCCCTCACAGTTGCAGGTCACATTGGGAGTTGTAGTTTTGCAACAGTTGGAGAGCCACAGGTTGGGGGACACAGATCTAGATTAAGCAGGGAGAAACAAATGCGAAAAAAAAGGTTCAATTTGCAAGAACGGGTCCACAGAGTAGACGAGCAGTGTTTTTTTCTACGCCGTTGCTGTATACAGTATACGTAGAGAATCTAAAAGTAACCTGATCACTAGAAACCAAATCTCAATAAACTGCACCTTGTAATGCACATGATGGCAGGAGTAGTAAGAGCGTTTTCTCCTTATACCATCAGGACGTGTGGCTACAGGCATGGCCTTACTGCACATTCAATCCACACAATGTCACTTCTCTTAAAACGACTGCAAATTTGTGATCAATCCAGGCAAGAAATGAAAAAAAAAAACAAAAAAAAAAAAAACTGTCTGGGGTTTTTTCTTCCATTTCACCGCTTTTTCTTTGTCTCTTTCTTCTGCTTTTTCCCCACTGTCACCGGAGCCGTCTTGGGTTTCCTTAAGACTTCTGGGATTTTTGCTTCTGATGTCTCAGAATCCTGTAGAAGCAAGAAATAACAAATGTTAAAGGGGTTTTCCAGAAGCAGAATATTGGTCACCTATCCTAAGGATAGGTTATCAATATCTGATCAGTGGGGGTCTAACTCCTGGCACCCCCTGAAGATCAGCTGTTTGGAGAGACGGTGAGAGCTGCGTCCTCCTCACACCTTACTAAGCACAGCGCCGTACATTGTGTAGTGGCTTTGCTTGGTATTGCGCTCAGCCCCATTCACTTGAGCGGGACTGATCTGCACCTAGGCCACGTGATCGATGAACGTCTTTCGCCAAGGAAGAGGCTGCGGTGCTCACCAGAGTGACATGTCTCTTCAAACAGCTGATCTACAGGAGTCAATGTAATTACAACTGCAGCATGCACTTGAATGGGATGAGCAGTTATAATTACACCACGCCGCCGCTACAAGGGAGAAGGCACAATATTAAAGGGGTTGTCCGGGTTTTTAATATTTACGACCTATTCTCAGGTCTTCAATACGTGATCAGTAGGGTCGGATTCCCAGCACCCCCGTCGTTCAGCTTTTTGAAGAGCATGCTGCGCTCCATGTGTGTTGTGGCCTCTTCCTAGGCTAGTATTGTAACGTTCGTTGGTCACGTGGCTTATACAGGGTTACCAACCGTCCAGAAATTTCTGGACAGTCCTTAAAAATACAGTCGTGGCCAAAAGTTTTGAGAATGACACAAATATTAGTTTTCACAAAGTTTGCTGCTAAACTGCTTTTAGATCTTTGTTTCAGTTGTTTCTGTGATGTAGTGAAATATAATTACACGCACTTCATACATTTCAAAGGCTTTTATCGACAATTACATAACATTTATGCAAAGAGTCAGTATTTGCAGTGTTGGCCCTTCTTTTTCAGGACCTCTGCAATTCGACTGGGCATGCTCTGAATCAACTTCTGGGCCAATTCTTGACTGATAGCAACCCATTCTTTCATAATCACTTCTTGGAGTTTGTCAGAATTAGTGGGTTTTTGTTTGTCCACCCGCCTCTTGAGGATTGACCACAAGTTCTCAATGGGATTAAGATCTGGGGAGTTTCCAGGCCATGGACCCAAAATGTCAACGTTTTGGTCCCCGAGCCACTTAGTTATCACTTTTGCCTTATGGCACGGTGCTCCATCCTGCTGGAAAATGCATTGTTCTTCACCAAACTGTTGTTGGATTGTTGGAAGAAGTTGCTGTGTTGGAGGGTGTTTTGGTACCATTCTTTATTCATGGCTGTGTTTTTGGGCAAAATTGTGAGTGAGCCCACTCCCTTGGATGAGAAGCAACCCCACACATGAATGGTCTCAGGATGCTTTACTGTTGGCATGACACAGGACTGATGGTAGCGCTCACCTTTTCTTCTCCGGACTAGCCTTTTTCCTGATGCCCCAAACAATCGGAAAGAGGCTTCATTGGAGAATATGACTTTGCCCCAGTCCTCAGCAGTCCATTCACCATATTTTCTGCAGAAGATCAATCTGTCCCTGATGTTTTTTTTGGAGAGAAGTGGCTCCTTCTTGACACCAGGCCATCTTCCAAAATTCTTCGCCTCACTGTACGTGCAGATGCGCTCACACCTGCCTGCTGCCATTCCTGAGCAAGCTCTGCACTGGTGGCACTCCGATCCCGCAGCTGAATCCTCTTTAGGAGACGATCCTGGCGCTTGCTGGACTTTTTTGGACGCCCTGAAGCCTTCTTAACAAGAATTGAACCTCTTTCCTTGAAGTTCTTGATGATCCTATAAATTGTTGATTGAGGTGCAATCTTAGTAGCCACAATATCCTTGCCTGTGAAGCCATTTTTATGCAACGATGGCTACACGCGTTTCTTTGCAGGTCACCATGGTTAACAATGGAAGAACAATGATGTCAAGCATCACCCTCCTTTTAACAGGTCAAGTCTGCCATTTTAACCCAATCAGCCTGACATATTGATCTCCAACCTTGTGCTTGTCAACATTCTCACCTGAGTTAACAAGACGATTACTGAAATGATCTCAGCAGGTCCTTTAATGACAGCAATGAAATGCAGTGGAAAGGTTTTTTTGGGATTAAGTTAATTTTCATGGCAAAGAAGGACTATGCAATTCATCTGATCACTCTTCATAACATTCTGGAGTATATGCAAATTGCTATTATAAAAACTTAAGCAGCAACTTTTCCAATATTTATGTAATTCTCAAAACTTTGGCCACGACTGTAGGTGACTTTTTTTTCCTGTGTCTGTGAAAAACATAGATGTGTCTGTAATTTTTTTGAGGCTGGTGGTGGCCTCACTAGTTTATCATAATTTTACAGCTAATGAGCTATAGACATGTATTACTTATTATTTATATAATTCATTACGGTTTTTCAATTTGTCCGTAAAAAAAAAATGTTGGCTGTCCATGAATTTGGGATAAGTTGTCCAGAAAAAAAGAAAAATTCTGGTTGGCAACCCTGGGCCTACAGTATATGCAGCTCAGTCCTATTCAACTGAGCCGCAATACCAAGCACAGCCACAAGGAGGCCACGTTGCTCACCAGAGCACTGTGGCCTCTTTAAACAGCTGATCGGTGGGGGGTGTCTGGTGTCAGATACTGATGATTGATCATGAGAATAGACCATCACTATTAAACCCCCAGTAAACCCCTTTAATAATGTGAAAAAGTGGGCATAGTCTGAAATTTACTGATAAATGTATTAACTAGAAAGACAGAAAATGGTGACTGAGCAGGTTATATGCAGGGGTAGATTTCTGTCTTTCATTCATAATCATGGGGTCGCATGGCCGATTGGGGTCCATATTCAGGCAGGTGGTGGTTACAATAGGATTTCCATCTTGCCTTTGGCCCCTGCTGACACAAACCGAGCGGTAGGTGGATTGTGGGCCTGGAGTTTCTGGCTACAAGCGGTCACTGCCACAGCTGTGCAGTCACAAGGCTCGGCAGAGAAACAGTTAAAATATTTTACATTTTTCAAACTAACATCTAGATCTCAATACTTTTGTAATTGCATGTAATTAAAAATGTAGTCTTGCCAGTGAGCTATTCAATAAAATGTACCTGCGTAGCGCCAACCGCTGTTAGTTCTTTTCCTCATATCCACCTCGCTAAGGTGGTCGCACATGCTCAGTTTCTCCCTTCATATGCTACCAGCCGTCTCTTCTGATAGAAGTTGTGACAATTACAGGGAAAGAGCTGCAGCAGAAGGGGCGCGCGCCCTGAGCCGTAATAGTGAGAGCTGCCGCAATAAGGACACGTACCATACAATGTCTGACCTTCATTTTTTAAATTAATCATTGGATAACCCCTTTAAATCAGGCAGGGTTTCCAGCTAGGGCCTGAGGTGAATCTCCCACAGTCTTGTGTTGGAAGGCCGGTAGGTCCAGAGGTCTCAGGGGTAGGCCGTGCAGAGTGGGGGTAATTCCAGGTAAATGGCAGTGGGCAGGACAGACAGAACACGGCGTGCAGCCTTTGTGGGTTAGATGGTACAGCATGTGTCCTGGACTAATGGTCCCACCATGATGACCACATCCCCATGTTCTGTCTTTAGAGAACCACCCAACATTGTATTATATGTAGTACACCTCTTAATAAATGTAGTG
The DNA here is from genome assembly GCF_014858855.1 of Bufo gargarizans. Classification (NCBI taxonomy): domain Eukaryota; kingdom Metazoa; phylum Chordata; class Amphibia; order Anura; family Bufonidae; genus Bufo; species Bufo gargarizans. Next base: position 70,142,104 of record NC_058085.1, on the reverse strand, counting down.
CCTTTTACTCTAAGTATGGGTTATATGCAAGTAAGCCTCTAGGTGCAATGGGGGAGTTGCCTTTACACTTAGAGGCTCTGCTCTCTCTGCAACTGCCGCGTCCTGTGCGCTATGATTGAAAGGACCAGGCAGTGAAAACGACACCTGGCCCTGTAAATCAAAGTGGAGAGGACGTGGCAGCTGCAGAGAGAGCAGAGCATATAGGTGTAAAGGCAACGCCCCCTGTTGCTCCTAGAGGCTCATATATTAAAGCACCATTTTTCTCAGCATTTTTCATGCAGCTACATATGAACATGGGACCAACACAGATGCCTTCAGCTGCAAAGCGTCCATGTAACAGGTCAGCCAGTGTCATAGGTACAAATCTGCTGACAGATGCCCTTAGGGTACTTTCACACTTGCGTTGTTTGATTCCGGCAGGCAGTTCCGATCAGGCAAACTGTATGCAAAAGCATGTAATTTTTTCTGACTGATCAGGCATTTTTCTGACTTATCAGGATCCTGATCAGTCAGAAAAATGCATTGCAATACCAGATCCGTTTTTCCGGTGTCATCCCGGCAAAACGGATCCGGTATTTATTTTTTTCACATTTTTAAGGGTTTGCGCATGCGCAGACTGGAATACCGGATCCGTCAATGCGGCAATTTGAATGCCCTATCTGGCACTAATACATTCCTATGGAAAAAAAATATACCTGATCAGTTCTTTTCCGGAATTGAGCCCCTAGGACAGAACTCTATGCCGGAAAAGAAAAACGCTAGTGTGAAAGTACCCTAAGACGACTAAGGCTACTTTCACACTAGTGTTTTTCTTTTCATAGGGGCTCAATACCGGAAAAGAACTGATCAGGCATATCCCCATGCATTCTGAATGGAGAGAAATCCGTTCAGGATGCTTTAGGATGTCTTCAGTTCAGTCACTGAACGGCGTTTTGGACGAAGGAAATACCACAGCACGCTGCGGTATTATTTCCGTCTAAAATTCCGGATCAGTTGCTGGAATGCCGGATCCGTCCTTCCGCAAGCGCAGACCGGTAGAAAAGTGAAAAAAAAAAAAATAGAAACTGATCCGTTTGTCCGTATGACAAACGGAGAGACGGATCCGTTCTTGCACTGCATTTGTGAGACGGATCCGCATACGGATCCATCTACAAATGCTGTCCATTTCAAAGCAGATTGCCTGATCCGGCAGAAAGTTCCGGATACGGGACTGCTTGCCGGATCACTCTGCCGCAAGTGTGAAAGTACCCTAAGCAGGTTTTTACGGCTGGTGCATGAAATGTCTTCATTTATCGCCCACCTCTGAGATTAGCGCTGGGGATTTGGCGCTCATTATCCAAGACGATCACATAACTCACCATTTCCTGTGATTTGCTCCCAGGGAATATAATAGCCAAAATGCAAATGAGCTGGAAAATTGCGCCACAAAATAATCCATAGCGCAGCAGGGTCTCTAGGAGGGTCGGTTCAGGAATGTCGGGTGGCGAGAGATCCAGAAGGTCTGGCATGGTATACTGGACGCCCACCTAACAGCACGGAGAGCAATATGTTATACTCATAGGTCGTCTTACCGTGTCAGAGTTATATACATGAGGTCAGCGGTCCGTGAGCAGCTCCAGCGCCATCCATTGTATAGTGGACAGAGCCGGTTACTGCAGCGCTGCTCCCATTCTCTTCACTGCAATAGGCACTGCAATTACCAGCTCTGTCCACTACCCAATGGATGGCGCTGTGTAGTTCTAGCGCCAGAGCTAGTGTTGAAAGCTGATTACTGGCAGGGTGGGATGTCGGACCCCCTGCCTGAAGTTAGTTTCTTCTGCAGTCAGGACACTCTCACCTGGGCTGAATCTCGGATGATCAGAAAACTTCGATTATTGGGTTGTGTTTTTAGGCATTTTGCAGTTTTCTGTGTTTTTTTTTTTGCAGGTGTTCTTTAAGCATTCTTTTACAAAAAAATTGCCAGCTCCAGATTTAACATGGAAGACTATAAAAATATTAAAAGCAGCACACACGAGCATTATTTTATAGCGACAAAAAAATGCCACATACACTACAAAAAACGTTCACAAGTCAGACGCTTTTGTATGCCATAAAAAAAAAAAAAAGTGTCTGGCAGCACCCTTAGGCTAGGGCTAATGATAGTCGATAGTGTCGCACTGTGACCTGCTGCGACTGTTGCGTCGCAGTGTGACACCATTGACTATCATTACAAAAATGTTGCACGACATTGGTGCGACATAAATGTAGTTGTGCCCTTATTGTTGCGCAACACGTGTCGCCTTATAGACCCAGCCTTCTGGCCTCATACACGTGACCATATCTTTGGTCTGTGACCAATCCGCATTTTTTTGTAGATTACACATAGACTTTTTCTATGAAAAATTTTAAATAAAATAAAACGACAGCACACGCACGACATCCACGTGCTGCCTGCATCTGGGCCGCAAATGATAAAACCTGTCCTATTCTTGTACATTTTGCGGACATGAATAGGCTTTTTTTTACATTGCAGGATGCACACGGACCATTTCCGTATTTTGCAGATCATAAAACGGACACGGTCGTGTGCAGGAGGCCTTAGGGAGTTCTCACAAGAGACTGTTATGTGGTGTTTTTTAACTCTTTTATAGCGGTTACTGCAATACAGAGGCAAAAAAATACAGAGGTTACACAAAACCAAAGCAATGGCAAAAAAATAAAAAAAAGTCATGACAACTGGCCTTAAAGGGAACCTGTCACCATGGAAATGCAGTGTATTCGGCAGGGAGCAGGTTATAGAGCAGGAGGAGCTGAGCAGACGGATATATAGGGGGCATCATTTATCAAACTGGTGTAAAGTAGAACAGACTTAGTTGCCCATAGCAACCAATCAGATCCCACCTTTCATTTTCCAAAGGAGCAGTCAAAAATAAAAGGTGGAATCTGATTATTTCCCATAAAGCTATAATCACTCTGCGCAGCTCCTCCCGCTCTATAAGGGCCCATTCAGACAGCCGTAGTGTTTTGCGGACTACACACGGCCTGCACTATGATAGAAATGCCTATTCTTGTCCGCAATTGTGGACAACAATAAGACATGCTCTATCTTTATTGCGGGGCCGCGGAACGGAACTATGGATGCGGACAGCACACGGTGTTGTGTCCGTGTCTTTTGCTACCCCATGGAAATGAATGGGTCCGCACCCGTTCCGCAAAATTGTGGAATGGATGCGGACCCATTCATACGGCCGTCTGAGCCCTAACACGCTGCCTGCAGACTGCACTGCATTGTCTTGGTGACAGACTACGATCTAATGTGCCGTCATCTTCTCCGGCTCCATCATCGCACTGACCTGGAGAATGAAGATAATCTATAGGATACGCCAAAACTCAGAAAACTGGGGCAGAATTGCAGTATTATTTCCCCAATTCCTCAACATTTGGATTTTTTTCCACTACATTGTGTGCAATAGTAAATGGCGCTGGCAGTAATGAAAGAAAATAACGGAAAATGGCCATGTCCTTAAAGGGTTAACAGGACAGTGAGGTTGCCAAGGGACAGCTACTGCTGGTGGTTTGTGACAAGGTGTCATCTACCAGCTAATACATAGGAAAGCCAGTTACAGCTGCTTGTACTGCGCAGTGGAATATGTCAGTGCTATAGCTGAGCAGGTATGTGAAAAGTGAGGCTAGTGGGACCGGGAGGACATCATGCTCTGCACTATCAGTACACATACAGAGTTTTACATTATTATAACACTCACAGACAAAGGACAGAGCCCCCCGCGGGTCACCAGGAAGGGATTGTACCGCTGCACGGAAATGACGACTTTCTATGGACTGGGATGGTGAACGGAGCGGCCATTTTGCCTGCGCTCCTGTGTAAGGCTGGTAACTTGGTCTCCATAAAAATGGCGGCCGCTCTTTATGCGCTAAATATATACTGACTGCTGTGTCTCTTGCAACCAGAGCGCAGGAGTATAATGTAGACACAAAGCCCCTGCTCAGGAGCTATAACTAGGTGTGCTGGGAATTACAGTCCCACTGACTGACATGAAAACGGGTGCTCTCTTTGAATGTTAAAATGTGTGGAGACTCTAAGTGACTGATGTAAAGTGAGTCAGTCACGTATTACAGCAGCATGTTGTCAAATAATAAATATCAATATGTCAATGTTTAGCCCCTCTTTAGTCCTTTAACCCCTTAAGGACCCTGCAATTTTTCACCGTAAAGGGGTTGTCCGGGTTCAGAGCTGAACCCGGACATACCCTTTATTTTCACCCAGGCAGACCCCCTAAAACTAGCATTGAGCATCTCATACTCAGATGCGGTCCCTTGCCCTGCACTAGATCGCGTCGGGCAAGGTCTCACTTTTTTTTCAATAACAAACGGCCGGGCGGAAACTTCCGCCCGGCAGTGTGTTCTGTCACGTCCCTGGCTCTGATTGGCGGGCTTTAGCGCTGCCCTAGCCGTTTTACTGGCTAGGGCAGTGCTAAATCCCACCCATCAGTGCCGGTGATATCACCTGGCTTCCTGGCAGCCCCATGGAGAGCCCCGGTATGTCACCGGATCTCCAAAAAATGCCTTTGCTCTGTGCGATTTAGTGCAGGTCAAAGGATAGCATCGGAGCATGAACTGCTCCGATGCTCATGTCAGGGGGGCTGCCGGGGTAAAAATGGAGGAATGTCTGGGTTCAGCTCTGAACCCGGACAACCCCTTTAAGGACCTGGTCATTTTTAGCAAATCCGACACGTGTCACTTTATGTGGTAACCTTAAAACGCTTTTACTTATCCAGGCCATTCTTAGATTGTTTTCTCGTCACATATTGTACTTGGTAAAACTGAGTCAAAAAATTTCATTTTTATTAATAAAAAAATATCAAATTTACCCAAAAAATTGAACAATTTGCAAATTTCCGAGTTTCAATTTCTCAACTTTTATAATAGACAGTAATACCTCCAAAAATAGTTATTACGTTACATTCCCCATATGTCTACTTCATGTTTGGATCATTTTGAAAATTACATTTTATTTTTTGGGACGTTATGAGGCTTAGAAGTTTAGAAGTAAATCTTAAAATTTTTAAGAACATTTCCAAACCCCAATTTTTTCAGGACCAGTTCAGTTATGAAGTCACTTTGTGGGGCTGACATATTAGAAACCACCCATAAATCACCCCATTTTAGAAACTACACCTTTCAAGCTATTCAAAACTGATTTTACAAACTTTGTTAACCCTTTAGGTGCCCCACGAGAATTACATGAAAATGGGAGTGAAATTTCAAAATTTAACTTTTTTTTAGCAGATTTAAATTTTAATCTATTAGATTAGATTTACAGCCAAACAAAGCTCAAACTCTATTACCCTGAATCTGGAGTTTACAGAAACACCCCATATGTGCTCAAAAACCAAAGTATGGGCACACAGCAGGCTTCAGAGTGGAAGGAGCACCATATGGCTTTTGGAGAGCGGATTTAGCTGGAATGGTAATTGGGAGCTACAGTCAGGTCCATAAATATTGGGACATCGACATAATTCTAACATTTTTGGCTCTATACACCACCACAATGGATTTGAAATGAAACGTACAAGATGTGCTTTAACTGCAGACTGTCAGCTTTAATTTGAGGGTATTTACATCCAAATCAGGTGAACGGTGTAGGAATTACAACAGTTTGCATATGTGCCTCCCACTTGTTAAGGGACCAAAAGTAATGGGACAATTGGCTTCTCAGCTGTTCCATGGCCAGGTGTGTGTTATTCCCTCATTATCCCAATTACAATGAGCAGATAAAAGGTCCAGAGTTCATTTCAAGTGTGCTATTTGCATTTGGAATCTGTTGCTGTCAACTCTCAAGATGAGATCCAAAGAGCTGTCACTATCAGTGAAGCAAGCCATCATTAGGCTGAAAAAACACAACAAACCCATCAGAGAGATAGCAAAAACATTAGGCGTGGCCAAAACAACTGTTTGGAACATTCTTAAAAAGAAGGAACGCACCAGTGAGCTCAGCAACACCAAAAGACCCGGAAGACCATAGAAAACAACTGTGGTGGATGACCGAAGAATTCTTTCCCTGGTGAAGAAAACATCCTTCACAACAGTTGACCAGATCAAGAACACTCTCCAGGAGGTAGGTGTATGTGTGTCAAAGTCAGTAATCAAGAGAAGACTTCACCAGAGTGAATACAGAGGGTTCACCACAAGATGTAAACCATTGGTGAGCCTCAAAAACAGGAAGGCCAGATTAGAGTTTGCCAAATGACATCTAAAAAAGCCTTCACAGTTCTGGAACAACATCCCATGGACAGATGAGACCAAGATCAACTTGTACCAGAGTGATGGGAAGAGAAGAGTATGGAGAAGGAAAGGAACTGCTCATGATCCTAAGCCTACCACCTCATCAGTGAAGCATGGTGGTGGTAGTGTCATGGCGTGGGCATGTATGGCTGCCAATGGAACTGGTTCTCTTGTATTTATTGATGATGTGACTGCTGACAAAAGCAGCAGGATGAATTCTGAAGTGTTTCGGGCAATATTATCTGCTCATATTCAGCCAAATGCTTCAGAACTCATTGGACGACGCTTCACAGTGCAGATGGACAATGACCCAAAGCATACTGCAAAAGCAACCAAAGAGTTTTTTAAGGGAAAGAAGTGGAATTTTATGCAATGGCCAAGTCAATCACCTGACGTGAATCCGATTGAGCATGCATTTCACTTGCTGAAGACAAAACTGAAGGGAAAATGCCCCAAGAACAAGCAGGAACTGAAAAACAGTTGCAGTAGAGGCCTGGCAGAGCATTACCAGGGATGAAACCCAGCGTCTGGTGATGTCTATGCGTTCCAGACTTCAGGCTGTAATTGACTGCAACGGATTTGCAACCAAGTATTAAAAAGTGAAAGTTTGATTTATGATTATAATTCTGTCCCATTACTTTTGGTCCCTTAACAAGTGGGAGGCACATATACAAACTGTTGTAATTCCTACACCGTTCACCTGATTTGGATGTAAATACCCTCAAATTAAAGCTGACAATCTGCAGTTAAAGCACATCTTGTACGTTTCATTTCAAATCCATTGTGGTGGTGTATAGAGCCAAAGAATTGTGTCGATGTCCCAATATTTATGGACCTGACTGTATGTCGCATATGAAGACACCCAGAGGTGGCCCTAGAGTGGAAACCCCCAAAAGGTGACCCCATTCCAGAAACTACAACCCTCAAGGAATATTTCAAAGTGTGTAGTGAGCACGTAGACCCATCAGGCGTTTAACAGAATTAGGAAACGCTTGGCTGTAAAAATTAAGAATTACATTTTTTTCCAGAAAACGTTGCTTTACACTAACATTTTACACTTTCACAAGGGAAAACAGGACAAAATGCACCCCACATTTTGTTCCCCATTTCCCCCCCGAATACGCCAACACCCCATATGTGCTCATAAAATGATGTATGGGTGCATGGCAGGGTCTAAAAGGGAAGTAGTGCCATAGGGCTTTCAGAGGCCAGATTTTGCAGGAATGGCTTTTGGGAGCTATGTCGCATATGAAGACACCCTGAGGTACCTCTAGAGTGGAAACCCCCCAAAAGTGACCCCATTCTTGAAATTACACCCCTCAATGAACATTTCAAGATGTGTAGTGAGAACTTTGTCCTCAAAGGTAATTCATGGAATTTCCTGTGAAAATGAAAAATTACAATTTATTGCCCATTTTCTGCTGATTACAGCAATATCCCATATGTGCTTGTATACTGCTATATGGGCGTCCCACAGGGGTCAGAAGGAAAGGTGCACCAAATGGCTTCTGGAAGGCAGATTTCTTTGGAATAATTGACAGGCGCCATCTTGCAATTGAACACACCCTGAGGTGGCCCTAGAGTGGAAACCCCCAAAAAGTCACGCCATTCCGGAAACTACACACCTCAAAGAATATTTCAAGGTGTGTAGGGAGCACTTTGACCCATCAGGCGTTTCACAGAATTAGGAAATGCTTGGCTGTGAAAATAAAAAATTGTAATTTTTTTTCCCCAGAAAGTTGCTTTACACCCACATTTTTCACTTTCACAAGGGGTAACAGGACAAAATGCACCCCTCCTTTTGATTTCCCCCCGAATACGCCAACACCCCATATGTGCTAAAAAAATGATCTATGGCCGCACGGCAGGCTTAAGAGTGGAAGGAGCACCATATGGCGGTTAGGAAAGAGGATTTAGCTGGGATTGTAATTGGGAGCTATGTCGCATATGAAGACATCCTAAGGTGGCCCTAGAGTGGAAACCCCCAAAATGTGACCCCATTCCAGAAATTACACCCCTCAAGGAATATTTTAAGGTGTGTTGTGAGCACTTAGACCCATCAGGCGTTTCACAGAATTAGGAATTGCTTGGCTGTAAAAATAGAAAATGAGGGGTAACAGGACAAAATGCACCCCACATTTTCCCCCGAATATGCCAACACCCCATATGTGCTCAAAATATTATGCATGGGCGCATGGCAGGGCTCTAGATACAAACAGCTAAATATGGACTTTGCTGACCTGAATTGGCAGACATGGATTTTAGGTGCTATATCGCATTAAATAAATTCCTGAGGTCCCCAAAAATGAAAAACTCCAAAAAGTGACCCCATTTCGGAAAGAGCACCCCCATACGAACATATTAAGTGGTGGAAAGGGTACTTTTTAGCAAACAGGTGTCTCACAGAAGGCAGAAATACTTGAGAGAAGCATTTCAAAGCACACATTTGTAAAAATGAAAAATTACTAGCAGACCCCAATTTTTCACTTTCACAAGGGGTGAAAGGAGAAAATGCACCACAGTATATGTTCCCCATTTTCTCCCCATTTTGCGAACACCCCATATGTGCTCGTAGCCTGCTGTATTGGCGCACAGCAGGCCTCTAGAGGCAAAGTGCAAAATATGTTTTTTGCAGGCCTGAATGGGCAGACATGGATTTTAGCTGCTATGTCGCATTAAATTTTTTTCCTGAGGTCCACAGAAATGAAAAACTCCAATAAGTGACCCCATTTCGGAAAGAGCACCCCCGTACGAACATTTGAAGTGGTGGAAAGGGTACTTTTTAGCAAATAGGTGTCTCACAGAAAAGAATATGTAGTGGTTGTTGGAAAGTGGATATGCAAGCGAGGTGGACTAAATCAGATATAAAGTGGAAATATTACAGGGAGCATAAAGGATGAAATTTAATTAATATTCCATGGAAGAATGGTAGATTCTGAAACACTCCTGCATGCACAGGCCAGGTTTTTCAGGGCAGGTTGTGCATTGGTAAATGGTGTCTTTCCTTATCCCTCTTTTGTGACACACCCTGCATCTTTTTGGGGTCCTTCCCTTCCTTGCTATCTGGGGGACTTGACCTGGAAAATGTTGCCCTGGTACGACACGGGCACCATGACTTCCAGAAGTACTGGGACCCTCCCCGGCCTGGGTTTGATAAATTAGGACCTTGATAACCACCTCATGGAACTGAAGGAAAGTTCCTCTGTGGCCTGAAGATTGAAATAGGATGTACGCATTGCACATTGCCATCTGTATAATGTGTACGGCCAGCTTTTTGTACCACACTTTTGTTTTTCGTGTGGCACTGTAGGGCTTCATAAGTTGATCTGCAAGATCCACCCCTCCCATGTGGCTGTTGTAATCAAGCATGCAGTCTGGCTTGTTGACAGTGGTAGTGGTACCTCGTTCAGCGGCAGGGGAGCTGGCGCTAGTGTGAATGGTGGTCAGTACAAGGACATCCCTCTTGTCCTTGTACTTAACCACCAGCATGTTCTCATTCTCAGTGGTTGCACTACAGTGGTTGCACTACTTTCACCCATTCTCAGTGGTTGCACTACCAGGGATCTAGGGAGGCCTCTCTGATTTTTGCGTACTGTGCCGCAAGCCACAGTACCCCTGGTAATTAGGGACCTGAATAGGGGTATGCTGGTATAATAGTTATCCACATAGAGGTGGTAAACCTTATCCAGCAGTGGGTGCAGTAATTCCCACACGATCTTCCCACTAACTCCTAGGACGGGGGGCATTCTGGGGGTTCTATCCTGGAATCTTTCCCTTCGTAAACGTGGAATTTGTGGGTGTACCCGGAGCTACTGTCACAGAGTTTGTATATTTTTATGCTATACCTTGCCCGTTTGCTACGCAGGTACTGGCGGAATCTAATCCTCCCTTTGAACAATAATAGGGACTCATCTACACATACATTTTTCTCTGGGTTGTACACCTCAGCAAAATTGTTGCTGAAGTGGTCAATGACAGGCCTAACCTTGAACAGTCGGTCAAATGTTGGGTCTTTTTGGGGTGGGCACTGTGTATTGTCATTGTAGTGTAGGAATTTTCGGATGAATTAAAATCGCTTCTGGATCGTGGTCTGTATGTAAATTGGAGTCTGGTAGAAAATGTCAGAACTCCAATATTGTCTAACGTCTGGCTTCTTTACTACGCCCATATGCAGCACGAGTCCCCAAAGCAGGGACAGGGACGGAGGGATCTGGAACAGCTGGAAAAGAAAAAAAAAATCTGTGCAGCTATTCCCGATGTTCTTCTTCTTCTTTTCAGCAGCAAAAGAGTTAAATTTACAGTGGTGGTACATAACTGCGCTTACCTGGAATGGCTGCCTGCCGGTTAGAGCAGCCATGGTGCTGCGATTCCGCCCCGATCGTTCCCCAGAGCCCTGCAAACCTCATGAAGTACATGTATGCCATGGGTGTGTAAGTCCCATCCAGATATGACGTACAGGTACGTCATGGGTCCTTAAAAGGGTTAATGGGAAATTTGACATTTTTTCATATTTTTTTTTTACTACTAGCATTTCCAAAGCCATAACTTTTTTATTTTTCCATTCACATAGCTGTATGAGGGTTTGTTTTTTGCAAGACAAGTTGTACTTTCTAATGGCACCATTTACGGTTGCATACAATGTAGTGGGAAGCGGGAAACAAATCCAAATGGGGCGGAATTATAAACAAAGAAAAACACAATTCCGCCACAGTTTTTGTATTTACAGTGTTTCCTATGAAGTAAGACTGACCTGTTGCTTTCATTCTCTGGGTCAGTACGATTACAGCAATACTACTTAAAGGGGTATTCCCATCAGCAGTTTTCAAACTTACCTGCGGCAAGCGCGACGTTTACTTCCTGGATTCGGCTGGGCGGGCTGAGTCACCTTGATTGACGTCTACTCCCAGCCGGGCCGCGCATGCACCATGGTGACTTATTCCTGGCCTGTATAGTACAGAGCCGGCGTGCGCGTTCGCGGCTCTGTACTATACTGGCCAGAAAGAAGTCCTCATGGCGCATGCGCGGTGGCGTGTGCGTTCAGGACATTGCGCGGCGCGGCCGGGAGAAAATATTCTGTCTTCTGCGCAAGCGTGGCCACAGGATTCGACAGGCGAGAGGTGGCCGTAACCAGGGGAGACGAAAGACAACAATCAGGTAAGAGGGGACTTATTTTCTGAAAAAGGGTGGGAATTGGGTAATAAAATGTATTTACAAAAATGATCACTGTCAAATCATTAACAGATTTAACAGTGATCATTGTGATAGGAATACCCCATTAAGTGTAGTTTTTCTTGTGTTTTAATGCAGAGAAAAATAAAAATATAAACTTTATGTTTTTAATTGTTTATGTACCTTTATTTTCATTTTGAGGAAAGGGGGTGATTCGAATTTTTATATATTTTTTTAGTTCCCTTACCCTGGGTTCACACTTGAGCGTTTTACAGCGCGTTCCTACGCGCTGTAAAACGCACAACAAGGAGAAACCAATGCTTCCCTATCAGCATGGTTCTCACCTGGGCGTTTTACAGCGCGTACGATCGCGCTGTAAAACGCCCGACGCTCAAACAAGTACCTGACCCTTTTTTTGAGCGTTTGTCGCGGCAATCTCTGTATGCGCGCTTGTAAACGCCCGTACAAGCGCGCATACAGAGCGCTCCTTTCGGAACGCTCAGGTGTGAAAGCAGGGTTAGGGAACTATAACAAGCAATCATTAGATTGCTTCTCTCATAGACTCCAATGAGAATATTACTGTGTTCCTATGTTGCCCTGCCACAGGCAGGATCTCCATAGGAGCTAATGTGCAGCAGCCTCCTGTCACTCAGGAGGAGAGGAGCTTCTGCACAAACACTCAGACTCCACCGATCCTCCATGGGGGTAGCCGGAACATGGCCTGCAGCATGCTCTATCGTTTTTTATCATTGCAGATGACCCGGCTATGGTGCCTGCTGCACACACAAGCGGGTGCCATATTTAAAGTCCCGACCTCTGACATATATATATAAGTAAAAAGGTGGTCGGGAATGGGTTAAGAGAAGGCCACGATTCCATATACTGTATAATCCACCTAATTTTTCAAAATGCCACTCTTGGTGCAGCTCACTAGGCTTGCTGGCCACTTTTCTTACGCTACCTCATGCTTTGCATGGAGCACATCTTTCCTGAATTTGGCTTGTTCTATGACTCTAAGCACATTGAGGTAGGTGTAAGGCAACCAAAGTCTTAACCCCTTCCTTGACGTATCAGTGGCCCTACTAGCAGTCAAATGTTTATTGGGCCCCCTGACATCTGATGTTCATGTTTTTTTCTAACCATAGCTGGCACCATAGCTGTGTAGTGGTCACTTATTTCTGCTGCTCAACAGATGGAATACACCAAGCTTAACAGGGTTGTGTAGTGACAATATTGATGACCTATCCTCATGCAGCATTTTTTGTCTGACTGAAAGCCGGCATATATGCCTGAAAGTGGCTGGATCTCATCACAGTGAATGGGGATCCGGCGGTGCACGGTGGTATCAAGCTACCAGATACGGTGAACTCCAGCAGTCTGCTCCTATTGGCCTTTTAATCAAGCCATGGAAAAACGACCTGAGATATAACCCAAAACTGGACTCTTTTACCATAAAAGAAAGACAACCACCCTGTTTCTGGGTTTTTGCCCACCATCAGTGCAGAACAGGAAAGGGGATAACTAATTGATCTCTAGGGGTCTGACCGCAAGGACCCCCATCGACCCAGAGAATGGGGGTGACAACCCCGTTCTCGGGATCAGTGGGGATCCCAGCAGTTGGACCCTCATTGATCAGGTAGTTATCCCCTTTCCACAGGATAACTTGCAAACTGTGCACAACCCCATCAAATTTAATCTGCCTCCATATTGGTTTTCTGTTCATGTAATGCTGACCAGACAGCGCTGCACATAGTTCTTGAGCAGATGAATCAATACTAGAAGATTAATAAGACGGCTGCTGACACTGTGTGTGTTTTCCTTCTTCACCTTTAACAAGCCTTATTGATGTCAAGAATCTCTTGGAAATCCAGGCTGCACTTTTCTGTGCCCCTCGTTTTGTAGATAATTAGTTTGGATGACTCTTCCATTCATCTGCCAACAACTGTCCAGTACATATATATCTACTATACATCGGATTCTGGAACCTCAAGATTTCACACAATGATCCCCTAATCCAGTGATGGTGAACCTTTTAGAGGCCAAGTGCCCAAACTGCAACCCAAAACCCACTTATTTATTGCAACGTGCCAAAACAGTCATTTAACCTGAATACTACAGTCCAATATAGTATATCTTCCATGTACTTTATCATTTAGCTATGATAGGCTGCCTACATTCAGTGCGCTGCCTGTGCCGTTCATAGTGTGTCCTGCGCTGATAAATGGCAGGAAAAGTCTAAGCCATGTTGGAACACCATTGATTTTTTCCAGGGTGCGGGTGCCCACGGAGTCATTGAATATTCTCCTGGGAGCAGGGGCATTGCTAGAGTCTCAGAAGATTCGATGCCTAAGCTCCAACCCCTTCATTCCCAGTACTAAAAGCATATTTGGGCAGGAGATCACAACACCACATACCTCTTACATCCATTGAAGTCTCCTCTGAGGTAGACGTTCTCTTTCCTCATCTTCTCTTGTTCGGTCCAGACAACATATGACAGTTTCTTTCAGACACTTTTTGTCTCTGCAGAGTTTGCCACACCGACATCTAAGGTTTCTCACTTTCCGATCATCCTTCTCCTTCTGGTGCCCCAACAATCAATGATGTTATCCTGCTACTATCCCCAATACTGTTCCCTCTGTGCTCCTCAGTGCCATACCGATAGTCTCCAAAGAGCCCCCAAAAGTCCTACTAATAGTAATAATTATTTCATTAGCAATTGTGCCCCCTACAGTGATAATGCTCCTTGAGGCCTTATGCACATGGCCGTTGTGCGGCCGTTCCGTCCATTGGGGGCCGCAATTTGCGGTCCTAAATGCACGGGCAATGTCCATGCGGTGGTCGGGAAGGTTTAAGACCCATTCAACTTGAATGGGTCCGTGATCCGTCTGCACCGCAAAAAAATAGAACATGTTCTATTTTTTTGCGGTGCGGAGGTACAGACAGAAACACCACAGAAGCACTCCATAGTGCTTCCATGGGGTTCCGTGCCTCCGTTCCGCACCACAGCTCCAGATTGCAGACCAATTTAAGCTGTTTGCGGGCCGCAATATGGCTATGGCTTGACCGCGCTGCAGAATGGCCGCATGTGTTTGAGCTCATGAAATAACCTGGCTACCTAACCCTTATTTCAGCTCTCCCTCTGGCTAAAAATGGGGAAAAGCAACAGGGAGAAGTCCAGAGACACCAGGGATAATACCCCAGCCTAGACTAAGCAGCCAGACCTGGAGAAATTCCTTACCAGGAGGACTGCATTGCCGCCCGAAGACGCTGCCAAGATGGCACCCGGAAAGAACATGCCACACAGAAGCAGACGACCTCTCTGAGACAGGCAGCACGTCCAACACCTCGGAAGAGAGACTCACCTACAAAGACCCTCCGGTGTCTAAATCGATTCTCAGGGAGGTGCTCGAGTCTGCGCTATCACCCCTATAGAGTGATCTGTCCGAGATCAAAGAAGACCTACGGCATTTGGGGCACAGAGTTGTAGCACTTGAAAGCACTCAGGAAGCTATCCTCCAATTTGGCGAGGAGACGAAGATGGTGCTCCAGACCCACAAAGACCTTCTCAATGATGCCCTGTTAAGGTTAGAAGATCAAGAAAATAGCAGCCGCAGGTGAAATATACGGCTGCGGGGCCTACCTGAGTCAGTGGCTCCAGCAGCATTACCAGCTGCCACAAGAGAGATCTTTGGCTCTCTGCTGGGGCCAGTTATAGCCGCCTCAATTGTGGTTGAAAGAATCCACAGAGCCCTCCGCCCGAAACCTAAGCATAATGAGCCGCCGAGAGATGTCATATGCGGCCTACTCAGCTTTTTGGACACCACGGCCCTCCTCAAAAGTAGCAGGGAAGCCTCCCAACTCAAGTATGAGGACTCTGATATACTGATGTTCCAGGACTTAGCGGCCTCTACACTGGCAAAACGCAGGTTATTGCGACCTCTCCTAGAGGCACTGAAGGAGTCCGCCATTCCCTTATGCTGGCTGTACCTGTTTGCCCTCGCCATCTTAAAAAACGGTAAACAGATCACCATCAGGTCTCCTTCGGACCTCCGTGCAGCTCGGGATACACTAGGGATCTCGCCCATCAATCTCCTGTCCTGGATGCCTGCGGACAAGGTAAGTCCACTTCCTTCGCCACCCCAACGAGAAGCATGGCACCTAGTCTCCCCAGGAAACCCAGAGAAAGCCGGCTGCAGGAATCTGTCCAGAACGATGTTGCAACCGGGACTACACACGCGCCTCCACATGTGCCTCGGCCCTAAAGGCTGAGAAGATCTAACCCTGTTGTCCTCTTAGCTCTTTCGCTTAGGTTCCTGCCAGAGGGACCATCCTCTTGGTTCACTGTATTTTTTGTTTTTTACTTTTGCTGTTTTAGTAATGTGTATACCAGGTATATGTTATGCTGGGGTTGTGGCCAATCTGAGATTCCATTTTGGTCGTCGTCCTCCCCCCCCGTGATGGCTCTTCTTTGGCCCTCGGGAGCTCTACAAGTCCCCCCACCTGTGAAGATATCTTACTTGACCAATGCTGTAGATGTTTCTCCACCTTACAGGTGCTTGTTAGAGTATTCCCCTCCTAATCTACCCGACTCGTAGTCATTTACCATGCATTTTATTTTCATATTCAAATGTCCTCGTTTTCCTATTTGTCTTGTCCTTTTCTTCCTCTTCCTTTCCTCTCCTTACCTGTGTTATATATATCTAATTTAATTATCATTACCTTTGCATTCCAATATGGCATCTGTTGTAGTTGCATCACTGAACGCTAGAGGTTGAATAAGCCATGCAAGTGCTCACAAGTCATCTCACTTCTCCGCAAAGACAAAGCTGCAATTATGTTAATTCAGAAATCACATTGCAAGACAGACAATGTACCACACCTCCCTTCCAAACAATATTCCCACTGGTTCCATAGCACATACGGTATTCCTCTGCCAGCAGAGGCGTTAGCATAGCGATTCATAAACAAATCCCCTTTAAACACACAGCTGTTATAGCTGGTTCTGAAGGTCGATACCTTTTTGTTAAGGGTACAATTGCAGGTACCCAAGTCACGCTTGCAAACTTTTATGCCCCCAATAACTGTCAAGCGCAGTGGCTCATTCAGACTCTCAAAATGCAAGGAATTATTATACTGGGCGGAGACTTTAACCTCTCTTTGGAACCCGCACTGGACTCCTCCACTAAATGTTCTCGCATCTCTTATAAACTGCTGGGCAGACTCCGGAGGGCTCTAAATGACCTACAAGTAACAGACGTATGGAGGACTTTAAATCCTTCCACACTAGATTATACCTTCTTTTCACATACTAGTACCACTTATCATAGATTATACTACCTTTTCCTATCACCCCCCCCTAAATGCTATAGAATCAGCAAAGATAGGGAATATCACGCTGTCCGACCATGCCCCAATCTTTCTTACCATGACCTTAGGTAACCTCCCCTAGAGGGAATGGAACTGGCATCTCAATTAGACATTAATTGCGGATCCGTCTCACATTGATTTTATCAGAGCCTCCTTACTGGAAAACTTTAAGTTTAACTCCACCCCTCAAATATCCCCCCTATCTTGTGGGAAGCCCACAAATCGGTGATTTGAGGGAACTCATAGCCCTTGGTTCCAGAATTAAAAAGAAACGCTCAGCAGCATTAGATTCCTTACTGTCCCACATCTCCAAGCTGGAAATGACATATAAAAAGACCTTCGCCGAAGCAACAGCTTTGGAACTCGCAAAACTACGCTCCAAACTAAAAAACACGCTTAATGTCGCCTCAGCGAAGACCCTACTTCGGGCCAAATTTAAGGCATATGCTCATGGCGATAAGGGCAACAAACTGATGTCCGCATGGGTGGAGAAGCAACAATCTGACTCTTTCATCTCTGCCATAAAAGGTCCCAATAGTTGTACTTATAAATACACCCCAGACATTGCACAAGCCTTCCAAAAATTTTACGCAGCCCTTTACAATATCCCTACCCCAGATGCAACCTCTCCAATTTCAGTGACTTCAGCCACTTTAAATTTTCTCTCATCTCTGCAACTACCTAACCTCTCACAGACAGCCGTAGCGCAACTGACCGCACCCATCACTGTGGGGGAAATACGTTGTGTCTTGGCTTCTATACCATCAGGTAAGAGCCCGGGACCGGATGGCCTCCCCATTCAGTACTATAAGACCTTTAGGGACACCCTCATTCCACATTTTCATATCATGTGCAATTCTCTACTCCAGGGCAATAGACTTCCACCTCAGGCTTTGGAAGCTCATATTACACTTATACACAAAGAGAAGAAGGACCCTCTAGATTGTGGGAGTTATCGCCCGATTTCACTACTTAATGCTGAAGTTAAGTGGTTGGCGAAGATCTTAGCTCAATACCTCCCAAAAATACCCCCCTGCATCATAAGTAGTGAGCAAGTGGGTTTTGTTACTGGCAGACAGGGTAAAGAAAACACCATACGCCTGACACGCCTTGTCAGCCTTGTAGAAATTTGGCATACCACAGATATTTATCACCGCAATCCTTTCTTTATACACCAACCCCTCTGCCAGGATCAAAATCAACGGTACACTATCTCCCTCCTTCCAGATACTAAACGGTACACGTCAAGGCTGCCCCCTTTCCCCAGCCCTATTTATAATAGTCATGGAGATGCTATTGCAAAAGATCAGACAAGACCCGCACGTTAAAGGGATTACTATAGTCACGCACACCTACCTGACAGCAGCATTTGCAGATGACTTGCTTATCATGACTTTCAATCCTCTAACATCCTTCCTAATACTATTAGATATTTTTATATCCCATTTATCTCCTGGATTGGAAGGAAGAACTTCCTTAAGACTTATGTAGTTCCCAAGTTTCTCTATCTTTTGCAAACTCTTCCCATATGGCTTCACCTCTCATACTTCGCAAACTCTTTTCTTCATTCCTCCGGGGGGGGGAGGGGGGAATCCCCTAGAATAGCCTATTCCATCCTCACTAGAGAAAAGAGATTCGGTGGCTTTGGGCTGCCCGACCTGCTCACATATTATAAGGCAACACAAGTGTCTAGAGGCATCACACTAATTTCACCCCACCACATTAACCTTTGCACAAACTTAGAAAAACAACTCCTGACAATGGAAAAGAAGCTAATTTCATGGGGGATAAGATAAGATACTTCTAATACACTCTTTGTTTCTCCCCTGGTCAAAGGACTCTTAAAACTGTGGCCCTCCTTCTATAATTTGAAAGAGATCAAATTCCCAATACACCCTTGCATGTTTTCAAGCATATCTTCACCCACAGGTTCTTGAGCCCTCCGGATTTAGGTCTCAGTTGAACAAGGTCCCGATGACGGAGATTCTTCTACCAGATGGGAAAATGGATTGGGATAAGATTTTGAATCTTCCCAAGACACTTGAAGCACCTTTCTTACACCTGCTGAATTTTCACAGAGATGTGAGGAACTTGGAACTATCTGCCTTGCCACAAGATGCTTCCATCTGGCTTGAGAAACTAACTGTCACAACCAGACAGCTGAGAAGCTCTGACAGAAGCCTTTCAGAACCTCCTCCTTGAGTTTTCTTTGTTTTGAATTTCAGTTCCTCATCTCGTTAGCCTCTCTTAGCTGTCATGTAGTTGGACTGATTGCATCCCTTTAAATTCTTCCCCATAATGCATTAGTGTGCGGCTTATACAACTTCCTGGAGTGTGTGTGCATGCTGATCCTATTTTCCTGCCTTCTACAAGATAAGTGCTGTACATTTATTTGGATTTTGCTGGATCCCAGGTGACCCTGACTCCCTCCGTGTCTAGTGTAGGGAGCCGGTAGTCGTTTCCCCTCACTATTGTAGGGTGTTCAGGTGGTATATAGTCGAGGTACGTGGATATGCGATCATCCACCATTGGGATTTTTGCATAGGCTGAGCAAACAGGGAGAGAGCCAGGTCTGATGCAGGGGTCTCCCTTTTGTTCCTTAGTTTTGGATCCAGTGAGTCATATATTCATTTTGCATTGTCTTGTTTCCTGTACACCTTCCGTGACATTATAAGCCGCCAAAACCGTCTCAAGCATGGATCCGGTTTCACTTTTGACTGAACGTTTCCAGGGTCTTTCATTGGAGGTAGCTGATCTCCGTAAGACTCTTTCTCAGTTTCTAGTGACCGGTTCAGCTTGCGTTCATGGAGTTTGTTCTGAGCCTAAGATCTCGCTCCCGGATACGTTCTCCGGGGGTAGTGAGAATTTTGTGCATTTCAGAGAGGCTTGCAAACTCCATTTTCGCCTTCTTCCCCATTCCTCTGGTGATGAGGAACGGAGGGTGGGGATCATTATATCGCTGCTCAGGGGTAACGCTCAGTCGTGGGCCTTTTCGCTGCCGGTGGGGGCACGGCCCCTCCGTTCAGTGGATAATTTCTTTTTAGCCCTGGGTCAGATATATGATGATCCGGATCGTGTTGCTTTGGCTGAGTCTAGACTACGTCTGTTATGCCAGGGTAAACAATCCGCAGAGATATACTGCTCAGAATTTCGGAGATGGGCAGCTGATACTGGTTGGAATGATGCTGCACTCCGAAGTCAATTTTGCCATGGTCTTTCAGAGGGATTGAAAGATGCATTTGCCTTTCATGAGAGGCCTATCTCCCTTGGACTGTGCTATGTCTCAGGCCGTTCGTATTGACAGGCGTCTTAGAGAGAGAGGAGAGATCTCTCCTTCCTGTCATACTCAGTCCCAGGACAGTGCAGCGGTCTCATTCTATGCGCAGGGGTCTCAGTCGCTGTCAGCCCCTTCTGAGCAGGAGCCCATGCAGCTGGGGTTGATTGCCTCTGACAATAGAAGATTCAGCCCGCATGGGAAGGTTTGTTTTTGTTGTGGAGGTATAAATCATTTGGCAAATGTTTGTCCCTCTAGGAGATTCAGGCAGTTTTCTGGGAGTAATAAAGAAACAAAAAGGAAAAAATCTTTTAAAAATGTTCCATCTGTTACTATTGGCAGGGTTGAGGCGGAAATTGAAGGTTTTCCGTTTGCTTGTAGTTCCCGTTTTGTCCTGCCTGCCAGGGTGGCGCTAGAGAGCAAGAACATTTTTTGTGAGATTTTTGTAGATAGTGGAGCAGCTGTCAATCTCATTGATAATCATTTTGCGATAACTCATGGTTTCCAGGTGTGCACTTTGGGAAAGGATATTCCTGTTTTTGCTATTGATTCCGCTCCACTTTCTCAGAAATCATTAAAGGGCATAGTTCACAATATTCGTTTAATTGTGAGTGATGCTCATGTTGAGGATGTGTCATGTTTCGTCCTTAGCGGATTACCTACTCCTCTTGTGTTGGGGCTACCCTGGCTCACTAAACATAACCCCACCATTGATTGGCAAGCGAGGCAAATAAATGGTTGGAGTGACTTTTGCAGAGAGAATTGCCTCACGACATCTGTTTCTGAGGTTTCTACTAAGACTGTACCATCTTTTCTCTCTGAATTTTCGGATGTCTTCTCTGAGAGTGGAGTTCAGGATTTGCCCCCGCACAGGGAGTACGATTGCCCTATTAATCTCATCCCAGGCGCCAAGCTGCCTAAATCTCGTTTATACAACCTCTCCCAACCTGAAAGGGTCGCTATGCGTGCTTATATCTCTGAGAGTCTGAGAAAAGGACACATACGACCCTCGAAGTCACCTGTTGCCGCTGGTTTTTTCTTTGTTAAGAAAAAAGATGGTTCTTTAAGACCTTGTCTGGATTTCAGGGAGCTGAACAGTATCACTATTCGTGACCCTTATCCGCTTCCTCTGATCCCGGACCTGTTTAACCAGATTGTTGGGGCTAAAGTCTTTTCCAAGTTAGATCTAAGAGGGGCATACAACCTGGTCAGGGTCAGAGAAGGAGACGAATGGAAGACGGCCTTCAATACCCCTGAGGGCCATTTTGAGAATTTGGTTATGCCTTTTGGTTTGATGAATGCCCCAGCCGTTTTTCAGCATTTCGTGAACAGCATTTTTTATCATTTAATGGGAAAATTTGTATTAGTGTATTTGGATGACATTTTGATTTTTTCTCCTGATTTCAAAACTCATAAGGAACACTTACTGTCAGGTCTTGCTCATCCTGCGGGAGAATAAATTATACGCGAAACTGGAAAAATGTGTGTTTGCGGTTCCAGAAATTCAATTTCTGGGGTTTCTTCTCTCCGCTTCTGGTTTTCGCATGGACTCCGAGAAGGTCCGCGCTGTGCTTGAGTGGGAGCTTCCTGAGAATCAGAAGGCGCTGATGCGTTTTTTGGGCTTTGCCAATTATTACAGGAAGTTTATTTTGAATTATTCCTCTATTGTTAAACCACTCACTGATATGACCAGAAAGGGGGTAGATTTTTCTTCCTGGTCGGTAGAGGCGCGTAAGGCCTTTTCTAATATCAAGGAGAGTTTTGCTTCCGCTCCCATCTTGGTACAACCTGATATTTCTCTACCCTTCATAGTTGAGGTTGATGCTTCTGAGGTGGGTGTGGGTGCGGTCTTGTCTCAGGGTTCCTCTCCTGCCAAATGGCGACCGTGTGCCTTTTTCTCGAAGAAACTCTCCTCCGCAGAGAGAAATTACGATGTGGGAGATAGGGAATTGTTGGCCATCAAGTTGGCTTTTGAGGAATGGCGCCATTGGCTAGAGGGAGCCAGACACCCTATTACCGTGTTTACTGACCATAAAAATCTGGCCTACTTGGAGTCAGCCAAGCGTCTGAACCCGAGACAGGCCAGATGGTCTTTGTTCTTTTCAAGGTTTAATTTTGTTGTCACGTTCCGCCCTGGGGTTAAGAATGTGAAGGCAGATGCCCTGTCACGTTGTTTTCCGGGAGGTGGGAATTTTGAAGACCCGGGTCCCATTTTGGCTGAAGGTGTGGTGGTCTCTGCTCTTTTTCCTGAATTGGAGGCAGAGGTGCAGGCAGCCCAGTCAGAGGCTCCTGATCTTTGTCCTCCTGGGAGGTTGTTTGTGCCTCTCGCTTTAAGACACAAGATTTTTAAGGAACACCACGATACGGTCCTTGCTGGGCACCCGGGGGCAAGAGCCACAGTGGATCTCATCGCTCGGAGATTCTGGTGGCCTGCGCTTCGTAAGTCGGTTGAGGGTTTTGTGGCAGCCTGCGAGACTTGCGCTCGTGCCAAAGTCCCTCATTCACGGCCATCAGGTCCTCTCCTTCCCTTACCCATTCCTTCCCGTCCTTGGACACATCTGTCCATGGACTTCATAACGGACCTGCCTCGTTCCTCGGGGAAGACTGTGATTCTGGTGGTGGTGGACCGTTTTAGCAAAATGGTGCATTTCATCCCTTTTCCTGGTTTGCCCAATGCTAAGACGCTGGCGCAGGCATTTATTGATCACATTGTCAAATTGCATGGTATTCCTTCAGACATAGTCTCTGATAGGGGCACGCAGTTTGTTTCCAGATTCTGGAAGGCTTTCTGTTCTCGCTTGGGGGTTCGGTTGTCATTCTCTTCTGCTTTCCACCCGCAGTCGAATGGCCAGACAGAGCGCGTCAATCAGAATCTGGAGACATATCTGCGCTGTTTTGTGGCGGAGAATCAGGAGGATTGGTGTTCTTTTTTGTCCCTTGCTGAGTTTGCTTTAAATAACCGTCGTCAGGAGTCCTCTGATAAGTCACCATTTTTTGGTGCATATGGGTTTCATCCGCAGTTTGGGACTTTCTCGGGAGAGGGGTCTTCTGGTTTACCTGATGAGGACAGATTCTCCTCGTCTTTGTCTTCTATTTGGCAAAAGATTCAGGATAATCTAAAGAGCATGAGTGAGAGATATAAGCGTGTGGCAGATAAGAGACGTGTGCCTGGTCCGGACCTGAATGTTGGTGATCTGGTGTGGTTGTCTACCAAGAATATCAAATTGAAGGTTCCCTCCTGGAAGTTGGGTCCTAGGTTTATTGGGCCTTACAAAATCCTGTCTGTCATCAATCCTGTTGCCTACCGTCTTGATCTTCCTCAGACTTGGAAGATCCATAATGTTTTTCATAAGTCCTTATTGAAACCTTATGTTCAACCCATTGTACCCTCGCCTTTGCCTCCTCCTCCGATTATGGTTGATGGGAATCTTGAATTTCAGGTCTCTAGGATTGTGGATTCTCGTCTTGTCCGCGGTTCTCTCCAGTACCTCGTTCATTGGGAGGGTTATGGTCCTGAGGAGAGGATGTGGGTCCCAGTGACGGACATTAAGGCCACTCGTCTCATCAGGGCTTTCCATAGGTCCCATCCTGAGAAGGTGGGCTCTGAGTGTCCGGAGTCCACTCGTAGAGGGAGGGGTACTGTCACAACCAGACAGCTGAGAAGCTCTGACAGAAGCCTTTCAGAACCTCCTCCTTGAGTTTTCTTTGTTTTGAATTTCAGTTCCTCATCTCGTTAGCCTCTCTCAGCTGTCATGTAGTTGGACTGATTGCATCCCTTTAAATTCCTCCCCATAATGCATTAGTGTGCGGCTTATACAACTTCCTGGAGTGTGTGTGCATGCTGATCCTATTTTCCTGCCTTCTACAAGATAAGTGCTGTACATTTATTTGTGATTTTCTGTTTGCTGGATCCCAGGTGACCCTGACTCCCTCCGTGTCTAGTGTAGGGAGCCGGTGGTCGTGTCCCCTCACTATTGTAGGGTGTTCAGGTGGTATATAGTCGAGGTACGTGGATATGCGATCATCCACCATTGGGATTTTCGCATAGGCTGAGCAGACAGGGAGAGAGCCAGGTCTGATGCAGGGGTCTCCCTTTTGTTCCTTAGTTTTGGATCCAGTGAGTCATATATTCATTTTGCATTGTCTTGTTTCCTGTACACCTTCCGTGACACTAACCGTCCTTGACAGCCTACCTAAACATCTGTTGTCTCTTCTATACAAATCTGTATCATCTATCCATTGCTACCTCAACTTATATTTTCTTACTGCCTGGGAAACTGAACTTGAAATAAGCCTATCAGAACCCGAAAAAGCCTTTATACTTGCCCACGCCCATGGATTTAGCAGGTGTATTAAGATACAATAGTAGAATTCATATAAATTACTTACTAGGTGGTACAAGACCCCAGTATTCCTCCACAAGTTAAACACGGAGATCTCAGAGACATGTTGGAGATGCAGTCAAGGAGCCGGGTCCCTATCTCACATCTGGTGGGACTGCCCCATTATCCGACCATTCTGGTCCGAGATAGAGAAAGTAACAAACCAAATATGCTCTACAACCCTGTCTCTAGACCCTAAATTGTTCCTACTCTGATTTCTGTCCAGAAATTTTACGTCTAACCCACATAATTTACCTACTATGCTATTGACGGCAGCGAGGCTGTTTATTCCTCTTATGTGGAAAAGCAACTCAGCACCTACACTGTCAATTTGGGTAGAGAAAGTTGACCAACTTTTCCGTTTTGAGGAACTAGCTCACTGGGAAACTTATACCAGGTCTAGATTTCTAAAAACGTGGGGTCCTTGGAAATTATATAGAGGGATTGGCCCTTAGGGGTAGGATATAAAGGACCAAGTGGCGTCAGACTATACTCCCCAGAATATACCCTTCCTGGTTGAGCTGGCCCCCCCGGGATAGGGGTGGATAACAGCCTTCACAAGTTGTTAGGTTATGAAAGCCAGGTTTCTGATTCTGGATGTTGATGTAGCTCAGATACCACCCTAAAACACCCTATAACTCCAACACCAATACTTGGTACGGCTCATATAAGTGTTATTCCCACTAGTCATTGTGCCCCACCAACACTACCTCTTACCCTCTTGTAACCCGTCTCCCCTCTCAAAGTCCTTCTGTTTTCTCTTGGCCATGGATCATCACATGTCAAGTAGAACTTGCATTATACAGGGTCGCCGTTTGGTATCCTTAGTTTATCTCCAAGTGACCTGCCTTTCCATCATAATTTTACTTATCTTTTCAATTGTTGTACTTGTACTTTGCATCATGTAAACGTTGCGCAACAGACAACCTAACATTTCGATTTTCATGACTTACCTTTGTTTTTTCCATTTTGTATATCTTTGCTTACAGCCCATTTCTCAATAAAAAGAGATTTATACAAAAAAAGCCCCACAGAACCTTCAGTAGTAATGATATGCCACAGTTCTCCCAGTAGTGATAAAGCTCCTCAAAGTGCCCCCAGTAGCAATAAGTACCCTCCATAAGGCCCCCTGTAGAGGCCCCAGATGCGCTGTAGCCTTCATTCCATCAAGACCAACAGTATTTTGTCTGTGCATAAATTATGCAAACTACATATGAGTGTTACAGCACAGGCTCAACCCGCCTCCCACTACCATCCTACGGGTGGGCCTGGCCGCCCGTTCAACCCTGTCCTTCCATAGGCTGAAGCCTCTTTACTGGCAAAGTCTCTACTCCTCTGCCCATAGGACACACATGCTCCCTCTGACTCTTACAGGGCCAGTGTGTTCCCTAATGTTCACCAGCAAGTTGCTGGCACACCTGAGGTAATTCAGAAACCTTTCTCACTGGAAGGGTGCCTGAACAACAGGTTCCTTAGTTCCTGCTCAGGTGGTTCATTCAACTGTTGTCTGCCAGTGTAACGTCCACTGCCTTTTTACCCATATTGACTCATCGCTGCCCTAACTGACCCGTGACTGTTACTATATTGCCTCTTTGTAGCGTAACCAGACCTGTGTGTGTTTACCGGTATCGATACTATGCTGCCTGCCCTGACCCCGGACTCATTCCCTTATTCCTAGTACTCCATAAGCCCTGACCTTGGCCTTTCTCTGACTACTATTCTGCCTGACCCTTTGGTACCCCGCATAGGTGTCTCTGACTCCAATGGGTAAACTGTTAACCATATAGAGACTACTCCAGGAGGTAGCAGCCTGGTGGTTCCCCTGTAGAGAAGTCCAGATCCCTGTATAGGGGTTAAAGGGTGAATACCAGGGTACTGCCAGGATAACACCTTTACGATTAGTCCTAAGCCAAATCTATTGGTTAACACAGTGATCCTAAACCCACTGTCCGTAACAACAAACGTTTTATCACTTGTCGATCGTAGGGAATGTATACACAGGGCAGTGGATGGAAACAAATGTTCATATTCATATGTATTCATGATTATCTTTAATAGATGGTGATGAATGATGTATGCATTGTATGACAGCAACTTTTTCTCTGGCATTTTACAATAGCTGAAGCATTCAAAAATGAATGTGTTGCATTTACAGTAATGCTGGGTATGTCTTCACATCACTCTTGCGTGGAGAAATGTGAGTGCTCAGACTGTATAGTCATTGTACTTAGAGCCTTTTGACAACTCTATACGTACTTTATAGAAGAAAGTAAAAGGAGTATTTTTTTTTACCCTGATGGGGAATGTAGCGTATGAGATAATGATGATGAGATTCTGTTGGTGGGTATTGATCACAAAGAGCTGTTTCATCACCTTTCACTGTCACGTCTCATGTGACCGAGGTTTGTGCAAGTGGATAATAACTCTATAGACGTCACCCCCCCTCTGTGTTTGATCTCCCTCTTCCAAGCACCCCATTCTCCTCCTACCGGGGGTCTCCAGGTATATAAGAATGTGGTTTTAACTTGGATACATTCAAGCACATCTGCTGCCACATATTTCTGGTGCAGTGAATAACTAAGCAGCCTAAGTACCCGGAGAAGAAGAGAGAAAATCACCGCGGCTGAGAATGTAAGTAACTAGAACACTTCAGATGTATCTGTCACTTTATACGAAATCCTAATTCTTGCATGATTGTGCCTTTTGGGGAAAACAATGAATAGAATTGTGGAATCTGATTTAGAGTAATATTTGTAGCTACGTCCTTGGCATAGAAAACCTCACCTGGTCTCTGATAATGTATGTAGATAAAATTATGACAATCCATGATTTTTATCAGATATAAAATGTATGGGACGAATGGGGAATGTCTGAATGTAGAAGGCTTGGTTCAACTGTGAATATCTGAACTGTAATGGAAAATGAGGCATTACAAATGAGTACTTTTTTAGTACTAACTGTACTAATAAGCACAACTAATACTATAGAGAAGCATCAGTGAGACAGAACTATATAGCTTATGGTCCTGTAAGACATACAAATATTCTTATTGTTCTGTTGGGCTTTAAAAACAAATCTGTCCACAATTACCACCTACAAATCAGATCACCATTTAAAGGGAACCTATCATATTGGACTGCTGGCAGCATATTATAGAGGAGCTGAGTAGATTTGTGAGATCATTTTCAGTTTAACTTGTAGTTTATTCATTACATTTTCTGTTCTTTCTGTGCTTAGGAGTCCAGTGGGCGGTCCTAATCAGTGATTGACAGCTATCACTCTATGCACATTCATACAGGGAAAGCTGTCAATCATAGAGTGACTCCACCCACTGGACTCCTAAGCACAGGATAAGCAGAGATGTTTTGTTCTCACAAAAAATTATATCAAACTGCTTAGCTGTTCTATAACATGATGCTGGCCGATTGAATGGTCTTTTTAAGGTGACCGGTTCCCTTTAAGTAGGGCAGGGTGCATTCACATCATCGTTTAGCTTTCTGTTCAGAAGAAGAGGATCCTGTAAAAAAAACAGATCTTGTTGCATCAGTTGTCACCTGTTTGAGCAATTTCAATCTGAGATCCGTTTTTTAGACTGGAAAAAGTCCGGCATGCAGTATTTTTTATTTCAGTTTTTTTACAGGATCCTATATTTTTTTTCTCTCTCTCTCTCTTCTTCTGACGGATCAGAAGAACGGAAAGCTAAACGGTGACGTGAATGCACCCTTATATGTCACTGAGAGATATCAGATGATATCAAGGGTGAGGATTTACTGACTTATTGTAAAATGGATGGCTCTGTGCTGCTTTTCTGAACTCCATGCCTTAAAGATGTACAATTTGAGATTTCCATATTTCCCAAACTGTTGCCTCAAGTTCCCTAGAGGTCTAATGAAGCTGTATAGCTCCCAAAGACTTTGCGACCACATATGTACCTGTTGAGTTACACCTAAATAGAGGTTGTCCCAACTGGACATTTATGGCATATTGATGGGACTTGCCATAAATGTCCGACAGGTACAAGTCCCACCTTCAAGAACCGTGAATGGAGAGCAATCCGTGCGTGAGTCCCATAGCAGTGAATGGAGAAGATGCCACACAAGCACAGCATGCTCTGCCTTCACAGCGAAGCCACGTTCTTAAACTAGGAGTGGGTCCCTTTCAGACATTTATGGCCTATCCTATCTATGTTACATACATGTCCACATAGGACTGACCCTTTCGAGGAGCACATTATATTGCTAGTAACGCCTGAAGGATGCACTTTTGTAAACTAATGATTTCAGGTTTCTTCCAGGCATACCATGCAGAGGGAACGAGCGAATGCACAAGGCATTAAATGCAGGTTTCCGTGTAGAGCGCACAGTCGTGGTTACAGATGAAATCTTTATGAATCATGGCAATGGAGGGGTTAACAACAGTGGTATTCGTAAGACCTCCATCAAGTTCTGCTGGCTACAGAACCTCGCTTTATCTCTCGTTCCAAGAACACGCGTCTTGTTGATATCGCTCACAGAATATTAGTCACTATAGATAGGAGCTTTTGCAATTATTTTGTAATTATTCCAACAATCTCTTTGAGAATCTCCCACACATCTGCTTTTGTTTCTCAGGGTGATGCACAGATTCCTGTATCTTGTGTTGCTGCAATTTGGGTTGTATGTTCACTGCTATTTGATGCATCCAAACTACAGGTAGGTAATTACCTGTCACTGGGTAGTAATATCACCGGCGTGACTTTCTCTAAATGGGTATTCTTCCTTCTCAATCCTAAACGTAAATGGCGTAGATGCTTCATTGTCCATGGTGTGGTAGGATCAAACCCTACGCATCTGCTTAACTTCTCATTTGGTGCCAGGAGGCATACTCTGGGCATTAAGAGAGACTACATATTGGCACAAATCAGAGTAATAGGCTTAAAAATTCGGCCTTATCTAAATATCCTGGCCAAGGTACAGCGTCTTTTTTGGCACCCTCTGTGCCACCCAGGACACATACCTCGTCATCCCCGTATCAGTTCACTACCTGGTACGCAAAGAGCATTTCCTTCTGAAAAAAAATGGTCTCAAAACCGACAATGGCGACATTACAGTGAGAACTTACTAAGCGGTAGAGCAATATATGTATATACTGTTCTCTCCCCACCCTTAGGGCTCACGACTGTGTGCTGGCCAGGCCGACAAACAGCCAGTCTGCAATATACGGGCCATAGACATTTTTGCACCGCATCACGGCTGCGGACCCATTCACTTGAATGGTTCTGCAATCCGGAAGGTCTGGTGCGGAACGGAGGCACGGAACCCAACGGAAGCACCACGGAGTGCTCCTGTGGGGTTTCTCTCTGTGCTTCGACAACGCGAAAAAAAGTAGTGCATGCACGGATGGATGGACGGATCACGGACCCATTGAAGTCGAGCAACGGCCGTGTGCATGAGCCCTCAGACAAAAATGTAAAAATATTGCAGGTTATGGGTACTAGATTTCTGTAGGTGGGATGTCAATCCAGGATTTACTCTGCTATATTTGGATTCGGGAAGAATTATATATTTTTTTTGTTAATATGGGGAAATTCTGGAGTTTTTTTGCCTTCCTCTAGATCAAAATTGTCGGATTATAGCAGAGGCGTAAGTAGAATTCATAGGGCCCCATAGCAATATAAGATGGGCTGCCATCTTGTGTCAGGAAATTAAAACAGCAGCATGGCAGCAAAATTTAAAGGACATTGATGGTATATAGCTAGGATATGTCACCAATGCCAGAAAGTTGTGGGTCTATTTATAGAATGGGACCCTGGAAGTGAGCAGGGAGAAGCCACACATGCGCAGCCACCCTCCACTCATTTGTATGGGAATACCGATAATAGCAGAGAGCGGTGCGCCCTCTTTCACTTTTGGGGGCCCATTTAGGAGATAAGTGCGGGTTCCAGAGGTGGGACCCGCACCTATTTACAGAATGGGACCCCCCAAGTGAGTGGAGAGCAGCAGCACATGCGCGGCCACCCTCCATTCATTTCTATGGGACTACCGAAAATAGCCGAGAGCAGTGTGTGGTCCTTCACTTTCGGTGGCCCATTCTGGAGATAAGTGCGGGTTCCAGAGATGGGACCCACACCTATTTACAGAATGGGACCCGTGAAGTGAGCAGAGACCAACTGCACATGCGGGGCCACCCTCTATTTCTTAATATGGGACTGATGAAAGTAGCCAAGAGAGGTGCGCTGTCCTTCAATGTCGGGGGCCCATTCTGGAGATAAGTGTGGGTTCCAGATGTGGGACTTGCACCTATCTGACATCAGTGGCATATCCTATGTCTCAGATGATGCAACTTCTTTAATGTTTTTTCTGGCAGTGGGATGGTATATTTATCTGGACAGGGTATATGACTATTTATCTGGATACTGTATGGCTAATTATTTAGGCGTTATATGGCAATATTACCGTAATCTGTCAGCATTTCATATTGCCCTAAGGGTACTTTCACACTTGCGTCAGAGGATTCCAGCAGGCAGTTCCATCGGCAATCCGGACGCAAATGGATGCATTTGTCAGACGGATCCGGATGTGGATCCGTCTGACAAATGCATTCAAATGCATTGAAGTGGACGGAGGTGGAAGCAGAAGGCGGTAGGGGCTGTGCTGGGTGCTGCAGCTTAGCTCCCATTCACTTCAAGCTGGAGCACAGTTTTTTCACTTTCCTAATTGGTGCGGGTCCGTCCATAGCAACTACTAACAGCTCCAGTTACACCGCTGTGCAGGATAAACGCAGGTAACACAAATTTTTTCGGAATCGGAACTCAGATCCTGCCTGCAAGAGAAGACGGCTGAGCTGCAACACAATCCCTTTAACCTAAATATGAGAAAATTGGCATTTTTTTTTGTCTTACTTTATAATACAGAAGGCAGGTATATAAAACATAGTAGGGGCTCATTCAGACGACCGTAGTGTTCTGCGGACCACAAATTGCTGATCCGCAAAACACGGACACCGGCCATTGTGCGTTCTGCAATTTGCGGGCCACACATGGCCGCCACTGTGATAGGAAATGCCTATTCTTGTCCACAATTGCGGACAAGAGTAGGACATGCTCTATCTTTTTTGTGGGAGTCGGAACGGAACTACAGATGCGGACAGCAGACGGTGGGGGTCTGTCCTCATTTTTTTGCGGCTCCCATTGAAATGAATGGGTCCGCACCCGTTCTGAAATATTACGTATTGTGTGAATGAGCCCTAACTGAAATATTTTATCATCACCAACTATTTTATTATATTATAACCATTTATTATAACCTTTTTAGCAGCATAAAACAATGCTGCTAAATAAAAAGAGCAAAGGATAGAGATATCGGACCATCTACCCCGTGAATTGCATCAGAAGGACAATTATGTCAGGAGCGACAGGTTAAAGGTGGAATTAACTCTCCGAGTTTTGCCTTTGATTGCTCTGTGAGCTAAGTGCATCCTCACCACGCAAGTCACAGTGTCCTCTCCTGGTCCATCTCTTCTGACCACTGTTCCTTTCATCATCTGCACTGATCTGCAGACAGGGCAATCAAATATTATTATGTGAAACTATGGACAGTTCTCCATCATTGAATCCAACAGCATATGCTTCAATCATATGAAATATAGATGTGCCTCACCCAGAAGTACTCTGACATGTTATTCCACTTGGTTCTGACATTAATATATACTTCCTGTCTTATTATTGCATTTTCAGTACTTAATTATTATTATATTTTTTTTTACCATCATATGGATCCAGGAATTGTATTACTCTGTATACCTTTAAATCCGTGACCACCATCCTTAAAGAGTCACTGTACTTTTACATAAATTAAATTCATTTAATAGAGAATGGTGTAAATAGCAAATTTCTAAATCACTTCATCTGTCTGCATCCACCTGGAAAACACTGTAAGGTCATGGCCACTAGGGGTCTCACTTCCATCTAATTTGTCAGACAAGATCCTGAGCCTGATAAAAGAACTGCTTCTACACTGCTTTTGAAGATTATAGGAGCGTCCTATCCTATGTGTCTGTAAGGCCCCTTTCACACGAGCGAGTATTCCGCGCGGGTGCAATGCGTGATGCAAACGTATTGCGCCCGCACTTCTGCGTTGCGTGAAAATCACATCATGTTCTATATTCTGCGTTTGTCACCCATAGAAGTGAATGGGGCTGCGTGAAAATCACATCCGCAAGCAATTGCGGATGCGATGCGTTTTTCATGGATGGTTGCTAAGAGATGTTGTTTGTATACCTTCAGTTTTTTATCACGCATTCAAAACGCATTCAATCTCACCCGCGCAATAAAAACTAAACGCGATCGCATACAAAACTGAATGAACTTGCTTGCGAAATCGTGCATTTTTCACTGAACGCATCCGGACCTAATCCGCTCACGCTCGTCTGCAAGGGGCCTAAGTCATATTCCCCCCCGTCCCCCCCTTAATCTGCTCTGTGAGATAATGGGAAGTAAGAGAAAGGACGTCAATGCACTAACTATTGACAGATTCCACAGAAGGGCGATGACCCCTGCTTGTGAGAGAGATGCATCTAGCTGTTCCGCTGAAGAGGGGAATAATTAGGGCTCGTTCACACGACCGTGCTGTTTTTTGTGGCCCGCAAATTGCGGATCCGCAAAAAACGGTTGCCGCCTGTGTGCCTTCCGAAATTTGCGGAACTGAACAGGAGGTCCATTATAAAAATGCCTATTCTTGTCCGCAAAATGGACAAGAATAGGACAGGACTCATAATTTTTGCAGGGCCACGGAATGGAGCAACGGATGCAGACAGCACACAGACTGCTGTCCGCATCTTTTGCAGACCCATTGAAATGAATGGTTCCATATACTGACCGTATGCGTAACGCAGAAAACGGTCTGTATACGGAACGCAAAATACGTTTGTGTAAACGAGCCCTTAGGCTGAGAATATATGAGATATTTCTAATTGGGATAAATTATTGATATTTTTATTGGTATATGGTTTGACAACCATTTGGGGAACGTGTTGCTTTGGTGTTCATACTCTGACATGTTAGGAATCAGGACCCCCGTCAGGTGTCCTTTTATCTCCACTATGAAGAATACTTTGGTACTACTGAGCAAATGTGTCACGTAATAAACAGAACATTGCTAGGGGCAGTTATACATGGACGCTCAGGTTCTCTATAACTTCCATTGCAAAATGCTTAGGGAGGAAGTAGAGGTGTGTTCTAGCTTCTGTATTCACCCGTGTATATTGGGAAGGAAACTTACAACTCCCATCATGTCCATAGTGGCTGTTTAGAGTACAAACTTGGTATTATAATTTATCCAAATGCCCCCTACCCCCTTAATGAAGGTTTCTACTGATATAACCTTATCATTCACAATTACACAATACACCTTTTATGTCCGCTCTGCAGTTATGACCAGACGTCGAAACCCAGCAGAAATGTAAATCTTCCAGTGCTGGAGAGACGCCCCATACAAGACTGGTCACTCGACGAGGCCCAGGGATTTGTTCGAGGTCTTTCAGAGAACAGGTGAATTGAACCATACAGTATAAGGGATGGGGGCACCATATCTGGCCTGTATCATTTATGCATCATGTTTAGAGTTTGGTGTCTTTCCTGTAGGATGGAGAGACACGTAGATGCCATATTCACTAACACTTACAGAAAATTCCTGGGACAAATTTCAGCGAGGCGATACCTGCAAAACATGATGGGGAAACGACTAGGGTAAGTGGAAGAGGAGGCTGCGGATTAACTGTTCAATGGCAAGAATTTCTAAGACCTTCTCTCTCCATACAGACGAGATGACTTACTTTACCCAAGTAATGGTCAGCTCAGCGAGAGGACCCTGAGAGACACACTTGAATCACTGCTGATGAACCTGTAAGTACATACTACAATATCATATTAATGAGGACCTGTCACTTCCTCACTGAAGTGGAACTAGCTGCAACCACATCATAGCTGACTCCTTTGAACTGTTTGGTGGAAGGTCTCCATTGCTCAATGCCAATGGCACTTCACCTCAGTCATTGAGTGCCGGAGACCACCTACCTGACATGCACCTAGTTGCACTTCTTTGAGGACACTATTGGTCCTCTCTAAAAGAAAAAAAAAAAAGATTTATCGATTAACTAGGAAACAGTAACTTAAAGGGAACCTGTCACCTAAAAAACACATATATAAAACCGCCAGCAGTACCTCATAGTAGCCCCCCCAGTCTGTTAATAATCATATGTTTGATCGGTTAGTCTGATGCTTCATAGGTTCAAAAAAACAATGTTTTAAGCGCCATCAGAGCTATCTTGCCGGCCAGCTTGAAGTCAAGAGGGCAGCGGCTTCCTTGCTTCAAGTCAAGGTAAGCACGCCCCCTAACCGTCCCCTTTCTTGTTAGATTGACAGCCTACAGTGCGGCCAGGATCGCATAAATCTCGCGCATGCGCGGTGCGCTCCTTGGTAAGGTGCGATCCAGTCTACGGCTGTCGCTGTTAGCCGGGTTCCAGTGGTGCACTGCGCATGCGCGAGACTTATGCGATCCCGGCCGCGGGGCTACTATGAGGTAATGCTGGCCGTTTTATATGCGTCTTTTAGGTGACAGGTTCCCTTTAAATGGGGTTTTATGGTTCTTTGCACATACAAAGTAAAAGTGGTTAATCGCACATAGACAGGACCATAGATGAAGGCACAGAGGTCCTACAAGTAGGCAACATAACTTTTTGTCACAACAACCTAGCAGGCGGTAAATACGGTTAAAGAGTGCAGCTCACGATCCCCGGGGGTGTGCACGACTGTAAGCCGTCGACAGTAGGAGTAGATTCGGGGTATATGAAACTTCAATACTTTTTTGGTACATAAGCTACACATTTCTGGGCCGTATTGGTCGCTTTGCCATGCAGACCCCAGTAAACATCAGAACAGGAGTAGCGGATGTTGGGAGTAGATATTCTGCCATCAGTAGATGACACAGAGTTAAGGGGCTCCCTTGATACTGATGCTAATCTGTGCTGCTGGGGGAAGGGGGGAGTGCAGGACAGAATCGGTCTCCTCCTCCTTCTGGTAGCTGTTAATATAGTCACTTCTTACTACCCCTGCAGGTCTTTTATTAATATTATTATTTTATGCACTCGTATAGCACTACTATATTTCGCAGCGCTTTACAGACATTAGCATCACTCTGTCCCCAATGGGGCTCACAATCTAAGGTCAAACACGGGGAGAACATACAAACTCCATGCAGATGTTGCCCTTGGTCAGAATCGAACCTAGGACCCCAGCGCTACCCTTTTCAGCTATAATGCTAAGCTACATTATAGACTCAGCCACTTTCCTAAAGGTCCATTCACACGTCCGCAATTCTGTTCCGCATTTGTGGACCCATTCATTTCTATGGGGCCACACTATGTGCTGTCCGGATCCGCACTTCCATTCCCGAAAAAATTAGAACCTGTCCTATTCTTGTCCGCAATTATTATGTTCTGGCAAAGTGCAGTCCGCAAAATGCGGAACGCACATTGCCGATGTCTGTGTTTTGCGGATCCGCAAAACACATACGGATTTGTGAATGGACCCTAACAAGCAGGGCAGAAAGCCATTTCTGTTAGGGTGCCTTCACACACTGCGGATTTGGTTGCAGAATTTTCCATGACTAAAAAATCTGTTTCATTCACCTGCATGGGGCTTGCAGAAATATATGTGCTTGCCGCCCCATTCAAATGAATGGAACAGATTTTTTAGTAGCGTAAAATTCAGCAACAAAATCCACAGCGTGTGAATGCATCCTTAGCTTGCTCTGCAATGAACTATGCAAAACCTGGTTGTGGAGAGAGTGGCTGACCATGCCTGACCAGCAGCACGCAGCTCAGGAGATGGACAAGCATGTTCTTATACATTTTGACCAGCAGGTGGTGCAATGCTATGTGAATATCACTGTTCTTCAATGCATTATTGCATTATTTTTTTTAAAACATGTGAATGGCAAACATTGTTTATTTTATATGATCCACACAATGAATAAATTTACAGTCATATGCTAGAAGTCTTCTGTGGATAATATATAAATAATATCTTTCCCTTACGTCCTAACCAGCAGCACAAGTGGGGGAGTTATCCCCTGTGAAACTGGTAGGACAGGTGGAATTTTTATTGATTAAAATTGCTACCAAGACAATTAAACAATTAACCTACCCCCTATAAAGGGACGCCCGCCCTTAAACCGGGGCTTTTATTTTTTTTAATCTGTCCTGTGGACAGGTTTAGGCGCTGCATGTTACCTTTTTTGATTCGTTTGCTGCTAAGTTCTTGGTCCTTGTGGCCATTTTCTTTCCTAGGTTCTGCTGGGTTGCGGCCTCTGCCGCAGTTAGATGATAGGGGTCTGTTGGCACCACTATATCCCGGCAATATCCCCCTGCATGAGCCCTCTCAGGGCGTAGCCTGAGATCGGGTGAGTGAGCCCCCAGCAACCCACGTTGGAGTGGAGGCTCTGCCTGTATTCGGCCACGGTCCCGGCTGCCGCGCTCTGCGCTTCACGCGCATGCATGCCATACCCGGAAGTGCGTCAGATGACGATTTCCGGGTCAGCAGTGCGCGTATATTTGGCTCCTATTTTAGCTGCGCTTCGGCCCCTGGTGTGCCTAATTTGTATTGTTGCCCCAGATTTACACGTATAATCGGGGAGGGGGGGGGGGGGGGGGGTCGCATTCTGTTCTTTTTATAAATAAAGTAGTGACAGTGGGTCACTTCTGGGGGGGGCTATGGTATACCCTCCCAATTTGTCTGCCGCTCCTTGCTAGGTCCCCACTTGTGCTGCTGGTTATGACGTAAGGGAAGCGTTAATTTTAACGTAAATTTGTTTTCCCTTAGTCCTAACAGCAGCACACAAATTTCCCACCCTATTTTTGTTTGTGTACTTGCTGATAATGCACTGGTTTAAGGGCGGGCGTCTCTTTATAGGGGGTGGGTTAATTGTTTAATTGTCTTGGTAGCAATTTTAATCAATACAAAATTCCACCTGTCCTACCAGTTTCACAAGGGATAACTCCCCCACTTGTACTGCTGTTAGGACTAAGGGAAAACAAATTTACGCTAAAATTAACGCATCACACTTATTATCATATCAACAGAAAAAACTCAGAATCGAGGTCCTATCAGCCTCAGCCATTATAGTGGTCCGTGCAGATTGTATTTTCAACGTAAGGCTCCTTTAAGAAGATACGTTGGTCATTACCGTGGTGGAATCCAATACAATGCTTGGCTGAAGCAAGTGTTACGTTTCCTGTGCAGCTCTCACCCTTCACTTTTTTCCACTGGGGTTTGTTTCACGTGTAAAATAATTTCTTTGTTAAATAAATAAAAAACGGTTTATGAAGATGTCTTTTTTTTTTCCTTTTATGGTTAAAATATAATATGTAATTATTAGCTGAAATCATGTCTTTAAAGGAACACTAGGTAAAATGACAGAGGTCCGAAGGATGTCCTGCATCTCTCCTGCGAGGCCTGTACTAAGTGTAAAGCCTCATTCACACATCAGTGTTTTAGTCAGCGATTTCCATTAGTGATTGTGAGCCAAAACCGGGATTGGAGACTCCACAGACATAAGGTATAAGGGAAAGATCTGCGCCTGTTCTGTGTTTAGAGCTGCACCTGGTTTTGGTTTAAAATCACTGATGGAAAACACTGACGTGTGAATGAGGCCTAACCCAAGAACACATCGTATTTGTGTTCTCAGGAATGTCCCTTTAAAGGGGTTGACCGGTTTCAAGAAGAAGTTGGGACTACTCTGGTGACTGATCTGTAATAAATAATACATTTATTATTTACCTGACAGATTGGCTGCAGTGGTGACGTCATGTCAACAAACTGTGACTGCTGCCGCCAATCACTGGCCTCAGTGGTGCACTGAACAGGCCAATGATTGGCTGTAGAATGGTCACATGTTGTCGATACAAAGTGCAAACAGAATGTTCAAAATCTTTGCTAATTATACAGATTAATGTAATGGAAGGGGATGCTCAAGGGAACAGAGCCAGTGACATAAGTTATAGGACCCCATAGTAATGATGGATCTGCAACTACAAACAGGAGGCTCCTGAATAGTTTTATGTATTTTAACTGTATTAGGCTGTTGTCCCTTTCCCCTAATTTACATAAACATGATTTATGTCTGTGTGCCGAGTCTATGGACAAGAATACAACCACATGCATCCGTCAACGGATCGGTTTGCATTATCTGTAACATAGCCAAGACAGATCCGTCATGAACTCCATTGAAAGTCAATGTGAGACAGATCTGTTTTCTATTGTGTCAAAGAAAACGGATCCGTCCCCATTGACTACATTGTGTGTCAGGACGGATCCGTTTGTATTATTATCTTTAACATAGCCAAAACGGATCCGTCTTGAACACCATTGAAAGTCAATGGAGGACGGATCCATTTTCTCTTGTGCCAGTGAAAACTGATCCATCCCCGTTGACTTGCATTGTGTGCCAGGACAGATCTGTTTGGCTCAGTTTCGTCAAGTGGACAGAAAAACTCTGCAAGCAGGGTTTTGGTGTCCACCTTCAGAGGAGAATGGAGACTGATCGGAGGCAGACTGATGCATTCTGAGCGAACATATGGAGCACCGGAGGTTGCTGATCCCTGATCTAATGTATAGGTCAGGTCCAGCAGCAACACCAGCTAAGTACATACTCTGCAGAAGCAAAAATGGTAGGAAACTGGAGATTTACAATCTGTGTAAAGGTGTCAAGTATGGGATCATACCTGATCCTTCATTAAAAAAAATAAAAAAAAATAACTGCCAATGACAAACTACCACATTATTCATAACTCGTCTTGTACACACGCTGGCTTGTAGTATAGTAGACTAGCAGTTTTCTGAAGAATTTCAGTTCTGTCCAGAAGTGAGCATATACAGTAGGCGTCAATGCTGCTTTTTGTATATATGTATCCCCCAATCAGTGGCTTCTTGCCACAATGGACTGAGTGCTCATGGGTCAAACACTAAGCCATATAGCCTATTTGGACATTTCCCCTGCCCTGGCCACATGCAGTTGACTGCCAGGGGTTACAGTAATTTTAGGCGAGAATCAGGCAGTTTTGGAGCCAAACACAGGAGTGGATCCAAAAGTAAGGAAGAGCAGCATCAAAAATGGCATTTGTGATTCCAGTTGCGTCATTACCTCTACCTAAAACTAAAAGACCCCTTTCTCTGGCACTTGCCTCCTTTTATTAGGGTTAGAGATCAGCAATCAGTGTAAATTCTCCTTGACTGCATTTTGACAATTTTTCTATTATTGAGCCATATGCACTACATATCAGGTTATGGAGGCCGAACAAAGGACACCCTTGGCAGATTCAGATCTAGAATATAAGACTTGTTCTCCATGATTCGAGTCAGGGTTCTGTAACAGGCATTTGGTACCATATCCGGCAAAGCAGAAGCAAATTTGGCACAAGCACAATATTAGGAAATATATTTGCAGAATCTGAATGGCTCTATATCTGCAGTTGTGGAGCAAGTCTGTGTGTGATTGGTTGGACAGCTAGTTCTACACATTATGCGCTATAGTTATAGACATTAATTCACACGCAGAATGCATCAGGCACCTTGAAAGGAGTTGTCCATACCCATAATTTCACCCAGGCAGCCCCCCTGACAAGAGCATCAGAGCATTTCATGCTCCAATGCCCTGCGCAGAACTCTTTTATTTACTATAACACACTGTCAGGCAGAAGCTTCCGCCCAGCAGTGTGTTCGGTGGCGTCGCCGGCTCTGTTGGGTGGGCTTTAGTGCTGCCCTAGACATTTTACAGGCTAGGGCAGCGCTAAAGCCCACCCATCAGTACTGTTGACATCACCGGGCTCACTGCTGGGTGGAAGGAGAGCCCAATACATCACTGGAACGCCACAAAAGGCCTTTGCCCTGCACGATTCAGCGCAGGGCAAAGGAGAGCATCTGAGCAGAAACTGCTCCAATGCTCTTGTCAAGGGGGCTGCCAGGGTGAAATTCTGGGTATGTCCGGGATCAGAGCTCTACAATTCCAACAGGAACAGCCAACATTTGTGATTCATTCCTTCTGTAAATCATCTTGCATTCTTTAACACCTTAATTCAGAATGCCGTACATGTACGGTGGTGGATGCATTACCAGAATGCATTCCGCCGTACATGCACGGCAGAATGATCGAGTGGGCACCAGAGCGGTGCGCGCCCGATCACTGCAGGGGTCTGGCAGTCCCTAGTAGCCGGGCCCCTGCTGTATCCGCCAGCATCGCTGTTCACAGCGATGCCGGCGGATTAACCCCTTCTATGCCATGGTCCGCACTGACCACGACATAGAAGTGGTTTGCGGCAGGTGAGTGATCGCATCGAGTCCCCGCGCTGCTGTGGCGGAGACCCGATGCATGACAAGGCAGCCAGATGCTGTGCAGAGGCTTACAATGCCCTGCACGGCATCTGGACCTGCCTTCTATGGGAGCCGATGAGCTCCAGCCTCAGGCTGGGTCTCCCAGGCAACCCGTTAGTGTATGACTCAGTGTCATACACTAACAGACAATGCATTACAATACAGATGTAATGCATTGCAGAGGGGATCAGATCCCCAAAAGTTGAAGTCCCAGAGTGGGACAGAAATAAAGTTTAAAAAAAAAAGTTCATTAGGTATCGCTGCGTCCGTAACGAACGTCTCTATAAATATATCACATGATCCACCCCATCCAATAGACACCATAAAAAATATTTGCACGTCAGCAAATAGCATTTATCGCTAAGAGAAAGTTACAAGTCACTTACTAATGTGTTGTTGTCCATATTGCCTCCTTTGCTGGCTGAATTATTTTTTCCATCACATTATACACTTCTTGTTTCCATGGTTACGACCACCCTGTAATCCATCAGTGGTGGTCGTGGTTGCACACTATAGAAAAAAGCACCAGCCTTTGAGAGTTCCCACAGTCCAGGCCTCCAAAGAGGCTGATACTTTTTCCTATAGTGTGCATGCACGGCCACCACTGATGGATTACAGGGTGGTCGTAACCATGGAAACAAGATGTGTATAATGTGATGGAAAAATGAACCCAGCCAGCAAAGGAGGCAATATGGACAATCACAATACATTAGTAAGTGTCTTGTAATAACTTTCTCTACATGATAAATGCAACTTGCTGAAGTGACAACCCCTTTAAAAGGGGTATTCCCATCTTGTAGTTTCCATTGCAAGATGGGACACCATTCCCAGGTGGCCAGACTTATGGAAATAGCCAAGCATAAGCGAGCCACTTGGGGCTGGCATTTAGTTCCATCTAAACCCTTTTAAGACAGCGAACATGTTCAACACTAATTCCTGTTACAAGCA
Source organism: Bufo gargarizans (assembly GCF_014858855.1). Classification (NCBI taxonomy): domain Eukaryota; kingdom Metazoa; phylum Chordata; class Amphibia; order Anura; family Bufonidae; genus Bufo; species Bufo gargarizans. The sequence continues at coordinate 70,100,280 of NC_058085.1, read as the reverse complement.
TTCAAAGCACGCGTCTGAGATAATAGCTCCCAGCCCTTAATAATATTCTAGAAAATGTGTAGTTACTGTAATTTTAGACAATTCTCAGTTCAGCACCATCTCTGCTCCCAGTTCTTAATTGGCATTGTGGCAGCTGAAGACAACGCAAGTAAGAATTTAATGTGGGCAGATGATTATTAATCTAAATCAGACTTTCATGAATGTCAAGAAAAAAAAAAATATATATATTTACAGAATGTGGAAATCGCTGAGGAATTTTCAGTAATTATTTCTTAAAAGGAACCATGTGTTTTTTTTTAAGAAAATACACAACACTCTGGACCCATTCACCTTCCATTTATTATCAACAGGGAAAGAAAATTTCAGAAGTCCCTTTTTATCTTCTCCCAATTTCATTCTTCACACTGCCCCCTCCCAAATAACATGGTGCCAATCCCCAGTTAGCCCAACTTGGCTGTCTGTAGATGTGTGAAGATGCCCGGGAAACTGACTTGCCACCCGCTGGGTCACAGCCTGCTTCTGGCACAATGATGTCAGCGTACACAATGTCTGGAATGGATTTCACAGTGGTTTCAAGGAAGAGGGGGCAAGGGCAGCGGAGGGACTGTAACAATCAGTGCAGCGGAAACATTTGGGGCACATTAAAATAAAAAAAATATAATAAAATAAAAAATAATGGACTGCAATTTTGAACGTGTACAAATGAACTGACGCTGGCATCATGAGGTTTCTTTTTCTTTTATTTCAAATCTGGTCTCACTTCATTTTTCTACCCTGTAGAAAAAAAAAAAAAGAATAAATGTTACATATCAATATCTGGTCACATTTCCTGATTGCCAGCCATAAATAGGAGAAACGTGTCACGCCCAGCAAGACATAGCCCCTCACAACAGACAACCTCATCAGAAGTCCACACCTTTCCGCTTTATGAGAAAAGTCTGAGATTCAAGAGTCCAAAGGAAACAGGTTGCCTAATTGGGAGCTCCTGGTTGTCAAGCTCACCATTTCTCCTTACATTGTAGATGGAATCTGAAACAAATCATGGCCACATATGGCTACTAGAGAGGAGCGAATTTCAAATTTAGAAATTCGTTCGTTTGGTGATAAAAGCAGAATTGCGTTATGGATTCCTTACCACGGACCATAAGGCAATTCTATGACGGAATGCATAACAGAATGCCTTTAGAGGCATTCCGTCATAATAGAAAGTCTGTGGCCTGCATAACGGAAACGGATACATTTTGCAGCCCATAGACTTTATTATAACGGAATGAATAATAGAATGCCTCTTATACATAACGCAATTCTGCTTTTACCACCAAACGAAGAGTGAACGAATTTGATAACATGAAATTAGCTCATCTCTAATGGCTACATTTACAACACAATATGCAGCCGCCTAGCAAACCAACATTCTCCAATCCACTACAACCAAACTGGAAGGAGATGACCACTGGCGACAAGTCATAACAGTTTTATTGTGGGCACCACGTCTGGCTGGATTTATGCCAGTTCTTGCTGTTTTGATTGCTGCATACATGGCGCTCAATGAGCTTCTTGTAATAACTGTTTGTCAAGCAGTAATAGCGCTTCCTGCTCCAGTCCCGGGGACCACATGAACACAGGGTGCTAAGGAGGCTGCCCCTGTAACTGGGGCAGATATGTCAATTCTAGTTACAGGAGAAATCGGGGCAAGGCAAAGGGTGCAAAAAAAAATAAAAAAAATGTATGAATAAATGAATGAATGAAAAAAAAAAAAATATATATAATTTCTTTAAACAGCCAACACAAAACTACATAACCCTATAGGAAAGAAACACAACAAAGTATTTTTAGGGCAATTTGTGCTATTAAAAAGAATGGAAAAAAAATACTTATTTAGTAACATAAAATGACTTTAAAGATTTCAAACTTGCATATTAGAAAAAATTAAAGGGTGCTCAGTCATAAAGAGGGAAGAATGATCTGTTCTTGAACTAGTTACATCTGTTTGAAGAACTTCCTATGGATTTACATGAACAGTAACAGAAAATGAATCCTGTGCTGGATGTTAGGAGGAGAGGTTAGTAGGGTTGCCTTTAGTGAAGCAGAGTCCACTCATTGCCTGTGAGATTAAAGTCGCACACAAATAAAGCGAACCTATTAAAAGGTTTCTGTCACCAGAATTAACCCTATTAAACTAGCTGACATGTCAGCTGAACCTAAGTAATCTTTTCCTACTTTTATCTATGCCCCCGTTACGCCAGAAATATTACTTATAATATGCTAATTAGCGTTGCTCCCTGCTCCTAGAGGCCCTGTTCTCCCACCTCTGGCCATGCACTGCTACATTAGTCTGCCGTGTAAATCTCGCGCCTGCGCAATCAGTATTCTGCGCAGGCGCAGTGAGTGAAGGGCGCTCGCCGGCTTCCTAGGGTTGTTTCGGGTATCAAACTTTTGATACTTTTAGCCCAGTATCTATATGATACTGGGATTTGTCTTTTATCGATACTAGGCTGCGCTATTGCACAGCCCAGTATCAGAGAATATGGATCGCGCTGCTCTCAGCAGCACAGGGAAGAAGGAAGCAGTCTCTCCCCTCCCCCCTGTTCTGCCGCTGCCACCAATGAGACGAGAGAGGGGAGGAGGGGGGGGGCTGTGGCCACTGCGCAACCAATGACAACTAACATTTAATACTGTACATTACAAATGCAGGCGGCGGCAGAAACATTGCCGACACCTTGCCGCTGATAGGGCGCTGCAATCCGCGGCAGTTAACCCCTCAGGTGCGGCACTTGAGGGGTTCATTGCCGCGGATCGCAGTGCCCTGTCAGAGGCAGGGTGCTGGCAATGTGTTTCTGGCGCCGGCTGTCCCTGTATATTAAACGTTACTTATCATTGGTGGCACAGTGCTCCCCCCCCCCCCCCCCTCCCCGTATTAAAAACATTGGGGCACAGAGCACCCTCTCCAGTATTAAAATCATTGGTGGCAGTGGCCACAGGCTCCCCTCACCTCCTCTCATTGGTGGCAGTGGCAGCTTCTGATCGGAGCCCCAGCAGTGTAATTGCGGGGCTCCGATCGGTTACCATGGCAGCCAGGACGCTGCTGAAGCCCTGGCTGCCATGGTAAGCTCCCTGCCGCTGTGTGTACTATGCCCAGGGCAGCAGGGAGAGTGTGAGGTCCTATTCACCCTAATAGAGCTCTATCAGGATGAATAGGACAAGGGATTAAAAGATCCCAAGTTCTATTCCCTAAGGGGGAAATAGTTATTAAATAAACTAAAATAAAATAAAAATTTACAATAAAACACACCAAAATATTAAGTATAAATCACCCCCTTTCCCAATTTTACATATAAAATATATAAAACAAATAAATAATTACATATCGCCACGTCCGAAAAGTCCAAACTATTAAAATATGAAAAAAATATCTCCTATGTGGTGAACGCCGTAAAAGAAAGAGAAAAACTGCACAACTCGCCTCTTTTTTTTTTTTGGGGCCCCCTTCCCCACACCCCCAAAAAAATAGGATAGGACTGTTCGATTACAATCCATAAAATGCGGAATGCACACTTTTGGGGGCTTTTTTATTTCCGCATGGTATTGAATATTGCAATAATTTTTTATGGCATAGAAATCGCATCAAAACAATCCTACGGCTTTCTCACTGCGCCAAATACTGAACTGCGCGAGATTTCCCTAGCTCACAGGGCTGGCAGTTGGAGGTGAATGCCGCCTGGCCTTGTCAATCTTGTGTAGCAGGGCGTGGCCAGAGGTGGGAGAACAGGGCCTCTAGGAGCAGGGGCAACGCCCCCCCCCTTCCTGCTCCTAAAGGCTAATTAGCATATTATAAAAGTTATATTTCTGGAGTAATGGGGGCATAGATAAAAAAAAAAGGAATAGACTAGTTAGGTTGCTAGCTAATGTCAGCTAGTTTAATAGGGTTAATTCTGACAGAGACCCTTTAAGTGCGGAAATGCATCACATGCAGCAAATGGGTAGTCAGAAATGTGTAGACACATGAAGCATGGTTGGCATGCATGCTGGACAGATGGTAACATGATTTAGTAAGGCAGCCTTACTTCATGGGAGGCCCCAGATTACCGAAGTGTTCTATACTTTGCCAACCTACTGCTTTGTTCAGCTGCAGTCCTGAGAGGAAGGAGAAAGAAGCAGTGGAAGAGAAGGTAAAAGCCTAGGAGTTATAGAGACAGCTCTGAGTACATACAAGATTACAGCAGAGAAATCAGATCATAAAAGGCACAAATTATTTGGATCGAAAATACTGCCCTACAGATATGAGAATTGGAGAATAAGTGCTAAGCGCAAGACTACAGGCACCTAAGAGCAACAGGAAAACGCTCTCACATCTTCCAGCAAATGCAGACCGTTTAATTTTGATTTGGGCAATCTGTATCCGACATTTGATCCGCCAGAGAAGAGAAGAAAAATGATTACTTTACCTCTTGACTGCTTTCTGAGCAAGCATGCGGTTTCCAGCAAGGAACGTGACGATTCCCAGTATGGCCAAGTATTTTAGAGTCTGGAACATGTCCAGCTGAGTCCAATAAACATACATCAGGCCCAGCATAGCTAGAAGATAAAAAGGACAAGGAAATGATACACCGCACAGCAGTTACCTAAAGCCTCCAGAAGAGCATGTAGAAACATACCTGCATGTCCAAGATGGAAGACCAGTGTGCTTGGAGAGAAGCTGAAGTTGGAGATGTTCACACCAATCTTTACCCACTGGGGGAAAAAAAAAAAAAGTGCGTTAAATATCGTCTGTTACATAAAGATATTAAAGGGCATCTGTCAGCAGATATGTACCTATGACACTGTCTGACCTGTTACATGTGCACTTCGCAGCTGAAGGCATCTGTGTTGGTCCCATGTTCATATGTGCCCACATTGCTGACAAAAATTATAATTTTAATATATGCAAATTCGCCTCTAGGAGCAACGGGGGCGTTGCCATTACACCTAGAGGCTCAGCTCTCTCTGCAACTGCAGGGCCCTCTGCACTTTGATTGGCAGGGCCAGGCGATGAGGTTTTCACTGCCTGGCCTTGTCAAAGTGGAGAGGGCACAGGAGTTGCAGAAGAGAGCAGAGCCTCTAGGTGTAATGGCAACGCCCCTGTTGCTCCTAGAGGCTCATTTGCATTTACTAAAACTTCTCAGCGATGTGGGCACATATGAACATGGGACAAACACAGATGCCTTCAGCTGCCAAATGCACATGTAACAGGTCAGCCAGTGTCATAGGTACAAATCTGCTGACAGATGCTCTTTAACATTAATGAACTTCAAGTGGTAAATCTAGCATGCGAACACAAAAAAAAAAAAAAAAAAAAAAAAAAATTGTTTATGGTGTATGGAAGTAAAGTGCTCAGATGTGGTGGAAATAAAAAATAAAAAAATAAAGTAACTTACCAGGATAAAGAGCAGGAGCAGTGGTGCCAGGACCAGGGCAGTGAAAGTATTTGAAACAACAGTAGGTGGCCTCTTCTCAGGCTCCCGGAATAAGTGCTGCACATACAGACATTAGATAAGTCACTCTACACATACTAGCACTGGAAGAGGATTTATTAAACTGTATAGCAGATAGAGGACACTAGAACACATTCTTCTTTGTGGACTACAGCCATTTTGCTTTGGTAATGCTACCCTGTGAACACCCATTCACTCCAAGTAGCTGAGAAGTGCAGATGTGAAAATATGGCTTCTTCCTTGTAAATCAGCGCTACATGCATCTGGTATGACCGTTCAGCTCCACTAAGGTGAACTGGGCTACACAGGTTTAGCGTTGTTTTGCGGGGAAAAAACAGCCATGCTTTTCGAGATCAGGATAGGTTATAATGACTTTTCTTGTTTTCTAATATTCAGTGTCAGTTTCTCCACAATAACTAAATCATGGTGACCCATTTATTTTGCATGATATGTGCAGAAAAAGTAATAGATGCATACATGTTCTTCAATGACCTACCCCCATTTGACCACAACTCACAACATGACATGGATCCTCGTACCTGAATGTCTTGTTTGGGGGTGAACAAGGTCTTGCTCTGGACAGGGGTTGGGGTGTCCTCTTCAGGAAATTTGATGATCACATCAGCCTAAACCAAAAAGTAAGATTAATTCCATTTCAGACAAGAGCTCTGGTATTTCCCCAGTCTGACATGTAACTATGCCTATTGCATACCATGTTCCACAGGATGGGATTCTCCAGAGTAGCATCTCCTACAATCAAGTACAGCGTGTAAGTCCCAGACGCAGAGTCAAACTCAGACTTCCTTTCAGATGGATCAAGCTCAAATCTGTATGTGCCCTTGGTGTCTGGCTCGGCGACAAACACTACTTCTTGGCCAGTCTTCTGGTTATGCAGGCGAACAAATGTCTGGGGAACAAGCAGAAACATAACTAAGCATATGCCAAGGTTACTTGTAGGGTTGTCCGGTTACAGAATGTAAGTGCTTTGTCAACCAATGACCTGGATTTATAGCACTGATCTGTTAGAGCGGACACGGCAGCTATCCTGAAATATCAGTTTTCAGAAAATACTTGTATTCCCCAATTCTTCCTTAACTCTGCGTTATGACTTTCCTGTATTACTCCTCCTAACAATGTATGAATGAGCTGAATCAATTTGATAGTTTGCCTACAAAATAATGAAAGTATTGACACAGCCAACAGGTCCTCTTTAACAAAGGGCATTGATCTATAAGCGTTAGGCCTGCACAATATATCACCAAAGAGATCGCAAACGCAATTAATCGCCATACCGCAATCGGCCGACCCAAAAATGCTGCAATTATATTACCATATTTTTCTCTTTATAAGACAAACTTTTCCCCCCCCAAAAGTGGGGGGAAAATGGCAGTGCGCCTTATAAAGCGACAATTGACTTTTTACGTGGTTGACACGGATGTATCGCCGGCTGCTATGCTGCACAGCGCGGCCGGCGATACATCAGTTACAGTATGGGGAGGGAGGAGGGGCTGGAGGCAAGTCGTTATTTTAATGAACAAATGTTCTTTTATTTATTCTATTTTATTTATCTGTTCTGTGCAGTGCTATTAAGAAAATGGCAAGTTTTGTATTTTGTACTTTTGCAGAAATGCAAATGTTATTTAATTCAGTAAAAGATGTTTTATTTTGAAAAACACTGTGCATTTCAGTTCTCGAGTTAAGCATAACTACATTTCAGCATCATCAGTAATTTGTGTGTGCTTTTGCCTTGAAAATCCAAGCAAATAGACCTCTAGCACAATTCCCTTAAAATATCGCATCGCATACCGTTATCGCAATTTTTAGGGCCCTAATCGCAATCGCACAAAATTCCCATATCGTGCAGCCCTAATAAGCGCCACTTAAAAGGGTTGTCCCACCACATGTCAAATTCATCTTATAGATCATAAAAATGAAGCCATTACGTAACATGGCACCACCTGGTGGTCAAAACATATAGCAGTGTGTACTGGTCACACATGCTCAGTCACTCCCCAACCTGATCACGGCACAGTAATCTTCCACTCACTGCAGATCAGCCAACAGAAATAGCTTTCTGCAGGGATGAAATAGATTTGCTCCTCTGCAGAGAACACAGCATAAGGCTACTCTGCAATTGAACAGAGGATCACTATGTAATGACCTGGCTGTGAGGAGAGTGCGTGAGCATGTCCACCGGCAACACACAGCTCTGTAGGTGGACATGAACATTGCTATACACTGACCACCAGGTGGCGTCATGTGATAACTCTTCATTGATTTTTTTGATTTTTTTTATTAAGAGCATGAAAATGGCAAAAATGTTTCAGTTCTTAGGATCTATCAGATGAATACATATAATGGTGGACAAACTCTCTTAAATGAACATCATTTAATTTTTTTAGGAATTGTTAGCGTAGGTTTACACAACAGATTTGGAAAACCAAGTGTGGAATTCACACTATTTTTCTTTCCATTTTTTTAATGCAATTTTTTTCCACCAATGGGTGCTTACGTCAATACCAACAATGGGTGTTTACGATCCGCACCAAAAACCACATGGTCATGTATGGAGCTGTTTTTTTTATGCGCCCCATTCATTTCAATGGAAGATTCTGCACGGATTCCACCCCAAGATAGGGCGTGCTGCTGCTTTTTCCCACATGGAGTGCTGTTTCCCATTGAAATGAATGGGAGGCAGTTAGATTTTTTTTTTTTTTTGGAGCTGACTAGGGTGGAAATGCTCTAAAATCAGCACCAAAATACTCTGTGTAAACTGACCCTATGTGTATCAATGACCCTGTATCTCTTGTTCAAAAGGGAAACTACATTTTGGATACAAGCCTTTTGATCTGAAATAACATTACGACTTCTGCCTCCAGCAAAGTCAAGATGTGTAATGAAATATTGAAGGGGGTATTCGGGATCTGGTTTTCTCCACAAGCGGCACCACACTGGCCAATAAGCTGTGTCTGACATTGCAATTCAGCTCCCTTCTCTTGAATAGGGGATGAGGAGCAATACTACACAATGCCCATGCATAGTCGTGGTGTCGTTTCTGGAGAATTCTGGACATTAACCAATAATGCTAGAAGAAGGTATGCCTTCAATTTATTAGTAAAAAGATGCAGATGGCAACGCAAGACAAACCAATTGTGCGGAATTTCTAGAAAACTGACCTGATGAGGTGTCAGGCTGGCTCCTGTGTTCACATCGGTAAGCTGGAAAGACAGGGCAAAATTTTGGTGGCTGTCAGAGGTGAATGGTCCTTTGGCTTTAGAAGGGAATGCCACCCTAGAGGAAGGAAAGAAGTCTGTTTAGCCATTTCCAGTTTCTCCCACATTAAGAGCAGAGACAATTGGTGCCATAATTACCTGGCAGTTTTGGGAGAGATACTCTGGTCTTTATCCACAATGGAGAGATCTACATTGCTGATTCCAACTTCTGTGGACACCTTCACCTTAATCTGTAAATGAAACAGCCAGCAATCCAATTTACTTTCCTATATTACTGTTCATACGTAGAAAAATGTTATTCTCTGAAACAGTTTTCATGGTGAAATATGATGAGACGAGTAAGGGCCAATCACAATCCTTATTAACCATTTCCTCTCATCAGAGCCATAGAGAAAAGAGCCGAGGCACCCTCTCGGATGAATGAGGGCACAATGTCCTGCAGCCTTACACAATTTTATTCAAGAGTCTCTTGCTTATCTCAAGGGGTTCTGAAACCGGGCAAAGTAAAGATTCAGAGCCATCATTTCCTGCTCACGCCTTTCATATGAAGACATGCTAAGTGGATAATTAAGGTAATTAGACCCGAGCATTAGGAATGAAGGGGCCATGGAAAAGCTCTACATCACATTATGCAGCACATTCGCTAGACGAGTTGACACTATTCATTATAGGTCTCTCTGTGTCAGACGAGAGATTTTAGGTCATACACACCTCCACCTGGTTTGCCAGGAAACGGCTGTCACCCTCCACACTCACTGAGAAGTCATAGTAGCCGCTTGCAGGCTTGGACTCCATAAAATTCAGTTCAAAGGCGTCCCTGAAGGAAGAACAGAAGTTACAGCATGAATTATGTTGTCAGGACGTGAATATATTTAGCATTTGACGTTTCTGACCTGTGCACAGCAGCTGAATTAAACATTTCCTTTATGGGAACATAACATAAAATAACCTATACCTGGCTATTACTGTAGATTCATGTCTTGCCCCCAATAACCAATAGGACAGATTGGAGAATGCTGCAAATATGGAACACCCCCAGTTATAAAAACATACCCTCCTGTCAGTACAGTAATCGCTAGGCCCCTTTACAGGGGCCAGTGATTGGGGACATTATCTGCAAGGTGTTCCTAGAAATGCTCATTCCTGATTCCCAGCCACCCAATTTACGAGCAAATGCTTGTTCATCGGTCACCTAAATCATTGCTTCTGTGCAGCAGATCTAAACAGCAATCTGCTACACTAAAGCAATTATTCTCTATGGGGACACATCAGGGATCACTCGTCCCCACACAGAGGAGATGACTGCTGCAATAATCACTTGCTATGTTGGCCCCTGTAAAGTGGCCTTAAATAATGTCTGACTACCCCTTTATGACAATCTTACTGCACATCCTGTAAATAGCTACAATGGGAAAGAAAATTGATAATAAACGTTGCAACTTTCTGAAGTTGCGTCTAAGATAATGAATTACTTACCCGGATGGAGTAAACGCAGCGTTCTCCAGAACTGTGGCCTTGGTGCTACTGGACTTGGCTTGAGTCAGTTTCACTTTGGCATCTGACAGTTGCTGGGAGAGAACGTTGGTAACCAGAAGCTGTGCAAAAGGAAAAAAAGAAAACTATTATAACAGTCTACAGAATAGATTCTGAAATGTCTTTACACTCAGTGTTTTATTACTTCAAAGCATCTCAACTAGAATGTGAAGAACTTTGTTAATAGTATTCCTACTGCAATAATGCAATCCTATCTGACTCCATAGTGTAGTGTAAGGAGTCCCTTCATCTGCGGGATCAGATTACGAAAAGTCTGCTTGCAGGATCCACTGTGACACAGATCTGTATGGGAGCTGTATGCACACAGTGGAACATCAGGATAATTTCACACAAGCGAGTTTTCCATGCGTGTAGCGAACTGATAGCATCCAGACCAAATCCCTGTCCCATTCATCTCAATGGGTCGGGCATGTTTTTCATGCATCATCTTTGCATTCAGGAAAAATCGCAACATGTTCTATATTGTGCATTTTTCACGCTGCCCTGGCCCCACAGAAATTAATCGGGCTAGCGTTAAAAATTGAATGGTTGCTGGATATGTTGAAGGTTATTCTTCAAGCATGAAAAACGCATCAAAAACGGACTACATCTACGTGGAAAGAAACTGAAACACTGAACGCAATCACAGACAAAACTGACTGAACTTGCCTGCAAAACCATTAACAGATCCTGACAACCCATAACGCTTGTGTGAGAGAAGACTTGGGGTACAGCCCTACAGAGAGGTTGGCAGCATGCAGCCAAACTATGCCCACCCACAGCAACCAATGGTCGCAGGAGCTTGCAGCAAACTCGTGTGACCACTGCTTGCCGCAGGTGGGCATAGCTACTTGTGGACAGCTGTCCTGATGGCTACATAGAAATCTGTTTCATTCATTTTAGGCTCCATGCACACGACCGTATTTACGTCAATGGAGCTGCAAAAGATGTGCTGTCCGCATCCGTTTCTCCGTTCTATGGTCTGCAAAAAAATATAACCTGTCCTATTCTTGTCCGTTCTTATATATTAATGGCTGTCCGTGTCGTTCCACAAATTGCAGAATGCACACAGATGCCATCCGTGTATTGCGGATCCGCAATTTGCAGACCGCAAAACACACAATGGTCGTGTGCATGTAGCCTTAGATTGTGACATGCGTTCGAACAATAAAGGGGCTGTTATGGTGGCCATAGCTTTCAAGTTCTATAATGGGTTCCATGGACTTTTGAGGAGTTTCAGGCTTTTCTATTATTTTTTTAACCAGGTAAACAATGCAATTCTGTCCATCAGGGCAATAGAAACCTGAGGAAACCATAATACCAGGGTGAATAAAGACAGGCATATTGTAATGAATCATCCATAATGACTATTAGTAAATCAAAGGCCGCAAACCACTTTTAAAGAAAGCAATCTATAGCATCACAAACTCCGTCATGTCAGACAAATCTGTCCAGCAATAATAATACGCACTCTCAGGAGGGGCTGTTTGTGAGACACTGCCGCAGGTCCATCAGGCACAACGATGAGTGGAAGGTGGTAGCGATTGTGGGACAAGGCAGAAGCTGCAAAGGCCACGCTGAAGGCTTCTGAGAGGGAATCAAAGCTCTTCCTGCTGAAGATGGCATTTACCAGCTGGACAATCTGGTCCTGAGAAACAGAAAAAGTCACTGCTAAGAAGCCTGGACCAGACAAATAATAAAAAGGATGATCTCTTACAACTTTTCTTACCTCTTTCAAGGCAGGCTCCACACCAACGTGATCCGACAAACTGTATGTAGCAGCCACAAAAAGAGCAGTAGCTTCTAGACCTTCCTCGAACTGCAGGTACTGACCACCCAGGTCATCCAGTCGGGCCACCAGGTCCTATAGGTGGAATTCCCCACAATTTACTACTGAATGATTCAAAACGTATTATATGTTCAGGAAAATAAAGCCTATTCACCGCATAATAGGGAGCTAAGCAGTGGTCTAATGAGAGGTCCATAGCGCCCTGATGTGTAGATCAATGGCACGGCTTGTGTGCGTAATGTGGACTGCCAGCCTTTGGTCATCCACATTACACTTCAGAATGATCAGATCAGCCAGCGTATGTCAAGCTACGGCCTATAGCACTTTATATCACTAGCCTACAGAAAACAATGGCAAACTTCACGGATGATTTTATACTTTTTTTTTGTATAAGGAAATAAAACATGGAGTGACTGCACCTTAAGAATCTGCATGGGCAATGCAAGTCTGAGGCAAAATAAGAAAGCCCAATAAAATGTTAATATTAGAAACGGAAGATAAAGGAATTCACTAGAAATGTATAAAAGGTTCTATTTTCCCCCAGCCAAACTTGACAAAATAAGAATGTAGTGCTGACCACATTCCTCTGTGAAGTGAATGCCATTACCTCGATTTCCTCCACAATCCCTCGCAGGTCAGCTTGCTGGGACAGCATGGATGCGGTCAAGAGAGCCTCAATAGTTCTGCAGAGAAAGACAGAGAAGTGAGGAACACTGGGCTAACGGGGGTTTCTAAAATCTATTGTGTCTCATTCTTGACTCAGCTGCAGGAGACGTGGAAGGGACATCTGCACGGGTTAAGACATGAACACAGAAATAAGCAGAGCCCACCATCTTCACCCTGACAGACAAGGGGCCCCCTTCCTCTTAGGTAAGTCATACGCAGCTCTCAGGGACTCTTGTACCTTCAGGCTACACAACCGATGACTAGAGTCAAGGATTCCCGGCACAGTCAAGGAAAGCAGGGCGGCACACCTCTGCGTAGGTACAATATGGCCACAAAGTGGGGTCAGCAAAAAAAAAGCTGGGGTGTCACCTGCAGCGCTACACAAGGTTATAACTAGGGTTGGAGCTGAAGGTGTGAACAGAACAAGGGATCGGGTAGGACATAAACCAGTACGCTTTCATAATTAGAGCTTCTGACTGGAGGCTAGCCATTACTGTGGCTTCCAAAGTTTAGCCAGCTACCCCTATACCATGCTGTCCTACTGTGGGGACAGTCTGCAGTGAACACTACCGCCCCCATCACTAAATCTAGGCAATCTCAGCCTGTGTGCCTAGACTTAAGGGGCCTTTACACTGCCGGGACATCAGGCAGATGGCTAACAAGCGTTTGCATGAACGCGCGATAGCGATGATCTGCCAGTGTAAATAAGGAATGCTTGTTCCTTGGGTAACTGGATCTTTCATGTGGTCACCGAAATCATCTTTTGCTGACAGCAGATCATGCGGTCTAAACATAACTGCTGCCGGCAAACAATAATTCTGTATGGTGATGGCATTTGAGATCACTCCACCTCATACTGTGGAGGAGATCTCTGCATGTAAACGTGGTCTCCTTCACTGACAAGCAGGCACAAGCTTGCACACTTCCTTCCCGAGAATCGTCTGCTCAGGTGAGCAGTGTAAAGGGGTATATTGTCTTGACAGGATATCATGCATATGCATGTGCATGTGTGGTCGCTGGGGAAGAGGGAAATAACCCGATACCAGATATCTCTGGTAGCAGCTTAACACCCATGTGAACATACGATTGGGCATGTTAAAATCTAAAAGCCCCTCAATTAACCAAATGATTGTTGGGGACAATCGCCTGCTCGTTAGTGGAGGAAACCACATTTACATACAGCAATCTCCTCCACAGTAGGGGAGGAGTGATCTCTTATGCCATCACTTTTCCCCATACAGAATCATTTTTTGACAGCAGCAGAGGCTGTTTGGACGCCCCGATCTGATGCCGGCAAAAGATAATTTAGGTGACCGCATGCAAGAGCCAATTACGCAATGAATGAGCGTTCATTAGGTAATCGGCAGCACCTTTACACCGGCAGACTATTAATAATGCACGTAGGCAATGATCTGCCTGATGCTCCTGTAGTGTAAAGGCCCATAATATGCAGAATCCGTCATTCCCCAGAGATCTGCCGCTGGTGGGGAAAGAGTCGGAGCACTCCCATATACAGATGTCATCTACAATGTGTATGGGGACCTTTAACATGCACTCTGTTGTATAGGACTGATTTAGAAGCCCATAAAGCAGTAAAGATACAGAGACGGGTGTGGGATAGACGCGGCAATTACTCTTCCTTCCTCCGCTACAAATGCATTTTTATGTATATTAGACTCCAACATTACAAAACATCTATTTACTAGAAGTAGGCAGCTCATAATATGGGAAGGATCCCACCCAAAAGGTAACTCTTCCCGCTCTATGACAGCCTCATTTCCATGACAAATGTACTGGGCCTCCCATGGGTAGTGCAGGGGCAGAAGAGATCAGAAGCATTAGCTTACAAAGGAAGAGAATGACAGACATATTCTGATCCACGGACTAAAAAGAAACCGCTCTGGCGGTGACAGTACTCTGCTGTCACCGGGGACTTTATCATGAGGTGCATTTAAAACTCTTGTAAATTGCTTTTTTCCCTCTTGTTCAGAATTAAGCACGTTGTTAGCACTGCCATTTATATGGAGATTAGCAGTTTACATTATACTCCTGAATCACGCTTTAATTCCGAGTGACTCAATTCTCTCACAGCTTTAATGATGTGTTCTCCGGGGATAAGGCTAGGACCATGTAGTCCACCGATGGAACCAACTGCTCAGGACTGACGAGGAGGAGTCTGACATTGGCTTTGTCCGCCCGTGTGTGTACGCTCTTCTAACCAGGACTTCTATCAGAAACAAGCTGTGATATGGCACTTACTGGGACTCTGCAGTAAAGAGAAGAAACCCCCCCGAACTACGCGGTTCAATAGAACAAAGCGGAGCCTCATTAACCAGCGTAAGCCCTTAGGGTCCATTCAGATGTCCTGAAGTGTTTTGTGGACTTCACATGGCCGACCCTATGATAGAAATGTCTATTCTTGTCAGCATCAGCAGACATGCATCTTTTTTGCGGGGCCGCAGAACGGTACTACAGATGCAGATAGCACACGGTGTGCTGTCCACATCTTTTGCAGCCAGGGGTGTGGACATAATTTTTTTTTTTAAACTTGTCAAAGGACTAAAGCGGGGGCTCGATCTACTTGTCATGATACAAAAAATTATTTTAAATCAAAACCATATTTCAGTACACCGCCACGCTTCCTTATGCAGGGAGGTGGCTGGCTTGCGTTCCAGTCTTTGTGGTGTGAAATGACTAAGTTTAGTCCCTGTTCACACCAGAAGATTCTGTCCAGAATGCACTACATCGCGGCCAGCTCACTATGTTGTGAGGCAGAAGGGGGTGTGACGATCCATTGAAGTCAATGGCACCGTAGCCAATCAGATGCACAGGATCGCAAGGCACAATTATGCCTGAGGTCCGGTCACAATGCTGCTTGCAGCAGTTTGTTTGGACTGGACCGCAGGCATAATGTGCCTTGCGATCCTGTGCAGCCGCTGGGCATGGTTATGGTGCCAATCACTTCAAACAGACCACTACGCCCCCTCCTGCCCCACAATATAGTTAGCCGGCCGCAATGCGGTGCAGTGCAGTGCATTCTGGACAGAATCCGGCCCGAGCGCACTGCCTGGTGTGAACGAGGCCTTAATCTGACCACAACAATTAGTTTAGTGCACACTCTTGGTCTTAGCACATTACTACCCGTACCTATAGGTGGTTTAGGCAAATTAGCTGCTGATGTGGCATGGAAAGGACCCCCCCCCCCCCCTCACCTTCCCAGTTGGACAACACCTGCAGAAAGGGTTTCCACTGAGGGATGCTTGCAGAGTGGAGAGTTCGATCAATGCCCCTGGCTCTGTCACTGCTCCTCCACCTGAGCCTGGAGACGTGACAGAACCTTTCATTGCTCCACCCCTCCAGCTCTGTCATTTCTTCTTTCCCACACGGTCACTACACCCCCCCCCCCCCCCCCCCCGCTCTATCACCGCGGCTGCGTCACTGCTCGTCCACTGCCGCTCCACGCCCCCAGCTCGTCACCGGTCCACTGCTCCGGTAAACAACGCCATATCAGCCCTGCTACTTGCCTGCAGCAGTGCTAAGCTACTGAACGAACTACCTGCCCGGCGCCCGGAACTGCATGTCTTATTGCTGAGAAAAATTATGTTTAAATATAGAGCATATAGAGCAGAGCCTCTAGGTGTAATGGTAACGCCCCCATTGCTCCTAGAGGCTAATTTGCATACATCAAAACATCATGTGGCCACTAGGCTTTTTCTTCCTTTATACACATGGCGGCAGGGGCACATTTTCCAACTACACAGCCTGACTGCTTCCACCAGACTGGAGGATCGGGACAACTATCAAGTATTCACCGCTACACATCAGCATCACAGACTCTCCTCTAGAAGCACTACTTATAACTTAGAGGACAGCAGATGTGGTAGAACCCCGCTTCTAGTCATTGGTTCTTAGGTGCAGTCAGAGTAAGTGCAGGAATTCTTCTTTCATGTATATACTAGCTGAAGGACCCGACTTTGCTCGGGTATATTTAATCTATTTCATTTACTGTCTGTGTGTGTGTGTGTGTCGTTAAAGGATAGACAGTATCCACTATAACAGTGACATCTACAGCACCCTGCCCCCTTAACAGTGACCTCCACAGTGCCCCCTCTCCTTAAAATGGGACCTCCACAGCAGCCAACCCCCTTAACTTTGAGCTTTACAGCAACCAGCCCCTTTAACAGCGAGTTCCAAAGCACCCCACCCCCTTGACAGTTACCTCCTCAGGGGCCCGGCCTCTTAAGGGTCCATTCACACGTCCGTTGTTTGTTTCCTGAGCTGTTCCGTTTTCTGCTGAACAGATCTGGACCAGATCTGGACCCATTCATTTTCAATGGGTCCTGAAAAAAAACGGACAGCACAATGTCAGATTTTTTTTCAGGACCCATTAAAAATGAATGGGTCCAGATCTGGTCCAGATCTGTTCAGCAAAAAACGGAACAGATCAGGAAAGAAACAACGGACGTGTGAATAGACCCTAAGGGTCCATTCACACGTCCTGTTTTTTTTCATCCTGAAAAACGGTCCGTTTTTTGCGGATCCGTTGTTCCTGAAAATGTTTCCGTATGTCATCCGTTTTTTGCGGATCCGCAAAAAACGGAAACATGTATACATTTCAATAATCAAATAAAGTTGTTTGGATTTCTTTGGAAAAAAAAAAAAAAAAAAAATAAAAAATTTGTTATGTGTTTCCAGGAACGGAATCCGCAAAAAACGGATGACATACGGAATGACATCCGAATGTCATCCGTTTTTTGCGGATCCATTGACTTTGTATTGTACCAGGATCCGATTTTTCAGGACAAGAATAGGACATGTTTTATATTTAAACGGACATGCGGAACGGAACAACGGAAACGGACAGCACACATTGTGCTGTCCGATTTTTTCCAGGACCCATTGAAAATGAATGGGTCCAGATCTGGTCCTGATCTGTTCCTGAAAAAACGGAACAGATCAGGAAAGAAAAAACGGACGTGTGAATGGACCCTAACAGTGACCTCTACAGCACCCGCCTCTTAACATTGACCATAGGTTACAGTTCCCTTAACAGCGACTGCCACAGTACTCCGCTGCCTTAACAGTGACCTCACAGTACCCTGCTGCCCCTTTAATAGTGGCCTCCACAGTCCCCTACTCCCTTAACGGTGAGCTCCACAGCGCCCTCCCCTTAATTTTTTGGAATCAGATCATTTTTATTAGACTTTTTTTGAAAATCACAAAAAAAAAACAAAAAAAAAAAAAACAAAGAAGGAAAATAGTCTGCACAGTATACATGCAACAGTTGATGACAATAATACCATGGCATTACAAGATCGGGCAAAAAGTTACTGTCATGGGTACCCCACGTATCATCTAACATAATATTAGAAATAACATAAGATCAAGTAATCTAGTTACACAGTATACCTGGTACAGAAGCACATTTCCCATCCATTTTAATTTATAAACATACAAACATCCCTCCCTATCCAACTAAAGCCCAATTCCCCCCTCCCCCCCCTACCCGAGCGATGGAACGGATCCGAACTACAAAATCTGTTATCTTATTAATATAACAAAAGCATAGCCATTGGTGTACTTCTATCTGTTTAGCAGTCCCCTTCACATCCATCCCACGTAGTACTAAACACCTTCATACAGCATACATCCAGAACTAAATAGGATAAAGGAGAAAGAAAGCACACATACACAAGAACTGTGCCTCTACCCACCCACTAGTCCATCTAAGAAGAGAGGCTAATCCGGACACTGTATCCTAAATTTCTCCCTGATATCCCATATTTTGTTAAACTTCATTACACATTGTCTTTTCATACACACCTTTCTCGAAGCGTATTATATCTGACATTCTATTGAGGAATTCTCCCCTAGTCTGAGATTGGGGTCTAAGCCAAAATCTGGCTATTAGTTTCCTAGCTTGAAATAGCAGACGCTGTACTCCCAGACGGTGATGACGATTTCTGATGTCTAATATCCCGACCACACATGCTCTCGGTCCAGGCGGAACTGGGATATTAAATGCGTCTTTTATTAAGGCCAGAACCGCGGACCAAAAGTTCCTGAGCTCCGCACAATCCCAGAACATGTGTAACAAGGATGCAGGGCCCATGCCACATCTAGGACAATCCGCATCTTCCCGAACACCTACCCGGCATAGAAACTCTGGAGTCCTATACACTCGGTGTATTAAATACAGCTGGGACATACGCTGCCCCTCACAAACTGACAGTTGCGGAGTGAGCGCTAAGAGCGACTTCCACTGCTCTTCTGAGATCGGCCCAACCTCACTTTCCCATTTAGATTTGACTGCTAAAACCTCTTGTTTTAGTGATTTCACATACAGGTTCCTGTAGGTAGATGATATCAGACCGCTCGAGGAGCTGGTTGTGGGAAGTTGCTGAAACAACGGGACCATAGTACAATTCAACGATATGGATTTAGTCTGTGTCTGAAAGCAATGCCGTAGTTGCAGAAATTGATAGAAGTGTGTGGGAGACCAAATTCAGTTCTCAACTGTTCAAAGGACTTAAAAACATTGGCGCTCTGTAGTTGACATAAATATCTCACTCCTTTGCGCTCCCAGGGTGAAAAGCCATCTAACTGGAATAGTTCAGGAAGGTGCGGATTTCTCCAGATAGGGGAAAACCGCGTAAACATTGGGCATGAGAATCATTTTAAGAAGGTTACTCCTCCCAATTTCAGATAGTGGCAACTTGCACGGCCGCCCCTTTATTAGTGACCTCCACAGTATCCCGTCTCGTTAAAGGGGTTGTCTGATTTATTTTTCATGTTCTTTGTATGTTTCAAACTAGGCAAATGTAACAGCTTTACCATGCACTTACTGCATGACCCGTGATGTCAGTTTCTCTCCCTGCTCTCATGATGTTTTGTGCACAAGCCTGAGAGATCAGATATGTATCTGTACAGGAGAGGTCACTGTGCTGGCCACACACCCCTGCACTGCCATCTGCTGCTGTCTGCTCTCTCCCTGAATTCTTAACCCCTTCAGCTGCACAGACTCAGGGCTGAAGGCTTTACAGAGTAGCTGAAGGCAGTGAGGAGGCAAATGCTGGGCACAGGAGCTGACAGAGGAGTTCTGCAGAGCATTGCACAAGAACAGGTAGGGGAACATCCTGTGTGTATCAGCGGTGTCATTGTACTTGTAGTCCTACACATACAACATACTGCTGAGTCTCCCAGCAGGCAGACATTTAACTTGGGGCAGACTTATTCACTCCCTTTGCAGAGCAGGGGGAGGGGCAAAGATTGTTGTTATTGCAGGTAAACAAAGGGCCAGAAGAGAACCAGGGAAATGAGAAAATAGATATTTTTTGCCGAAAACTTGCTTAGCTTAGTTATATATTGCTGACCATCAGATTTACAGTGCTATATATTTTTTTCGGACAACCTCTAACATTAATTTCAACAATAACCCGCCCCTTCAACAGTGACCTCCACAAAGTTCGATTCCCCTAAAATGTGACTTCAACAACACCCCACCTCCTTAACAGTGACCTCTACAGCACCCCGCCCCTTAACACTGACCTCTATAGCAGACCGTCCCCTTAACCCTGACCTCCACCGTACCCTGCCCCCTTAAAGGGAGTCTGTCACCGACATTTGACAATATAAACTGCTTACGTGGCGCTCTAGCACAACTACACAAGATTCAAATGGTACCTTTGTTGTATTCTTCTGACTTTCACTAGCTGAAAAAACATAGTTTTATCTATATGCAAATGACGGCTCACAAGTGCCCAGGGGCGGGGTTCTTGTTGTAGGAGCCCAGGCTGCTCTGCCTTCTTTTCATATTACCCCTCCCCAGCCTCTTGCTGGTCCCGCCCTATAAGGCTGCTTCATCATCCCAAGTACCAGCCGAGATCCGGCGCGTGCACAGTTCACCATCGGCCCGGGCATGCGCACTACGATGCCCATTGTGGGGAGCGGCATCGCTTCATGTTGTGCGCATTCGCCGGCTGACCGGAAGCAAGCAGGGAGACTGGAGGCAAGCCGAGCAAGAGAAAGTTAAGTATATCCACATTACAGTGCGCATGCCCGAGCCGGCGGTGAACTGCGCACACACGCCGGATCTCGGCCGGTGGTACTTGGGATGATGAAACAGCCTTATAGGGTGTGACCAGCAAGAGGCTGGGGAGGGGTAATATGAAAAGACGGCAGAGCAGCCTGGGCACTTGCGAGCCCTCATTTTGCATATAGATAAAACAGTTTTTTCAGCTGGTGAAAGTCAGAAGAATACAACAAAGGTACCATCGTAATCTTGTGCTAGAGCGCCACATCAGCAGTTTATAGTCAAATTTTGGTGACAGACTCCCTTTAACAAAGGCCTCCACAGCATCCTGCCCCTTTAACAGTGACCTCCACAGTACCCCATCACCTTAACAGTGATTTCCACAACACCCCGCCCCCTTAACAGTGGCCTCTACAGCAATCTGCCCTTAACACTGACCTCCATAGCAGACCGCCCCCTTAAATGTGACAGCATGCCCCTAGGGTAGCCAGAAATCCGGTTTCAGGTGGGACAGTCCGGCTTTCAGTCTCCCTGTCCTCCGTCTGGCGCAGGGCCTGGACGGACACAGGGAAGTCCTTTTGAAGAGCTCACTCTCAGACAGCAGCACTATTAGATTTTAGTTATGTAATAAATGCTACACGCAGCCTCCATCTATTTTGCAGTTTTCTACTGTCACAGATCTGCAGCTTTGCCATGCAGGGTGGCAAAGCCGCACATACAGACTGTCTGATAATCAGCAGGTATCGGCCTCGCATTAATAAAACATTCATGGCCTCTTCTATATACATTATAAAGGATTATTTATCACACAACCAGATAACCAATGGTTAATGTCTTAATGTATAATGGGTGGCCCAAGGGAATCAACAAGTGATGGGTGACCTTAATAAAATTAGCTTTTAATAAATACTCAATATAAAATAGGCCCACAAAGTATACAACCAAATCAAACAAGCAATAATTGTGCATAAATTGTGCCCGCATACAAAACAAAAGAATAAGAGAATGAGAGGGGGAAAGAAAAATGTCTTGAGGAGGAAAGGTTAGTAGGACACAGGTACTGGGTCTCTTCCCCTATGTGACCCTATAGCGTCCTCCAATTTCCACCTCTCTGCATGCCCCCGATTGTCCCTGCGAAAAGGCAATGACTGCCCAGAGTTTGTCAGGGAAATTAAGAATCAGGGGTACTCATGCCAGCTCCACAAAACGTTCCAACGCGTTTCAATGGCCAACTGCCAAATCATCAGGGGACTGATACAACATCATTGGCAACAGAGGGCCTAATAGCCACAATGCATTAACAAATTCTTAAATCTACAGTTTAGGCTACTTTCACACTAGCGTTCGGGTGTCCGCTTGTGAGCTCCGTTTGAAGGGGCTCACAAGCGGCCCCGAACGCATCCGTCCAGCACTAATGCATTCTGAGTGGACGCGGATCCGCTCAGAATGCATCAGTCTGGCAGCGTTCAGCCTCCGCTACGCAGGCGGACACCTGAACGCTGCTTGCAATGTAAGTCAATGGGGACGGATCCGTTTGAAGATGACACACTATGGCTCAATCTTCAAACGGATCCGTCCCCCATTGACTTTCAATGTAAAAGTCTGGACGGATCCGTTCAGGCTACTTTCACACTTAGAATTTTTTTTGCAATATAATGCAGACGGGTCCGTTCTGAACGGAGCCACCGTCTGCATTATATGAGCTAGTGTGAAAGTAGCCTTAGAGGTCTAAAATCAGCGATAATCAGTCGGTGTATTGTAAGATACTTATCTCAACATGAAGTAGTCGAGGACAAAATCCTAGCACCTCAACATCCAGCTACGGTGCGGGGAGCGCATGAGCACAACAGCCGAGCCTCCTCCATCAAAGAGCTGACTGTAAAGCTGGGATCCGACGGCCGTGACTGATGCTAGTGACCGTGGCATCAAAGCGGTTAAGACACAGAAGGGGGAAGGCAGCGCTCCCAGGAGCGTGGCCTTCTCTTCAACCAGCTGATCAGCAGGGGTGTCGGACCATCACAGATCTGATTTTGATGACCTATGCTGACCTCCCAGCAACCACCAGTCCTTCAGTGTGGTTCCAGTTTTTATTTACTGCCCCATTTACTTGAATGGGCAAGTCTTGTGTGAAAACCCCAAAACACGCAGCACCTCTTTTTTGGGGGGCAAAGTGCATCCATGTGTGTGGGAATAAACAGCCCAAGTTAATAAACAAACCAGTTTTTGGTGTAAAAAAGTCCGTAAGACACCCATCTAGTGACTTGTTAGGTGCACGCAACGTTTTTACACTGTCCTCACCACTGGTCAGTAGTGGGGGTGGAGCAGAGGTAGAGCCATCAAATTCACCAACATTTATGCCTGGACTGCTGGAGGATGTGCCTAATTTATGGCGCGGCCTGTGCCTCATCATAAATTAGACGCACCCCTCCGGCATCTCAGGGGCATAAAACGCCAGTCTTTGATGAATGACCCCCCTCACTGACTTTATGGGGCAGTTCTCACTGTGCACATGAAAAACTTATGTTTATGAGCCCTTACCCTCTCATATTAAGCATTAGGCAGAGTTAAGCCTCATGCATCACATCCTAAAGCCTCATGCAGACGTCCGTGGAACACCGGACTGGCATTGCAGGAGTCATTGGTTGCTATGACGCCGTGCGCTCCTGCAATGCCAGTCCGGTGTTCCACGGACGTCTGCATGAGGCTTTAGGACAGGAACCTTCATACATGTTCACATCTGCGATGGAGGTGCTGTTAGGGGACTTCACTGCATATTCCATCAAAAATATGGAACCAAAAAGCGCAGAACGCGGCACTATTTTGCACGGTAAAATGCTGGGGTTTCTAACAGAAACCAGACGGACCCCATTATAGTTCGTGAGGTTTGTCGGGCGCGGTTTGTTTCATTCATAGGACAGCTCTGGGCACCTCCACTACTTTTGGCTGTACTGCTCCTATTACACAGCACAACAACATAAAAAACTCAGGTGTGAAACCCAGCCTTTACTTCTAACAATCTTCATTAGAGGTACTTACGCCAGGACATTCTCTTCTTTACTGAGTCTCGTGGTCAGGGCACCGACCACTTCTTGTGAGGCCAGAGGGAGGCCAAAGCCATTGAGTGCCCCTACTGCATGGTATATCTGGGTGACAGAGGAATCCTCACTGACGGCACCAAGCAGCAGGTCTCTGGTCTCATTAGAGATAGGCACCTAGGGAGACAGGAGAATGTAGCAGTCACCAAGAGCCGGATGTTACTACGAGAATAAGGTTCTGTTCATAGCTCGTTTATGGCTACATCTGTATTACTGAATAGGAAAGCAAAGAGTTCTATGGTTTCCTATGCAGATCAATACGGTTAGAACACATGTAATGCAAAAATATAATGCAAGTCGATGGCCAATATAAACCACTCCATGCCTATAAAGTGGCATCAGTCAGAGGCTTGCATCAGAGGTAAACAGCACATCAAGGAATACCTCCAACATTTATCTCCAAAATACCCCAAAACAAGAGATGAAAAGACCCCAAGCATTACAGTCCACTCCACCTCCACGGACCTACCTCACAGTTGGACAGGGCCTGACTGGATTGAGCAGCATAGAACAGAGAATCCACATTACTGGTATCAACATTAGAGCGAATGAAATTGCAGGCCGCCTGCAAAAGAAGAGAAATACTGATCAAGTAATACGGCAACCACTGGGCTATTCATATAACGTGGGTGTAGGGGTGGGTGGTATAGGCGATATGCGATATAAATTTGTGCCACGATATGGATTTTCTTCTCATAGGTCTATGCCGCGCATTGCTTATGCTACAAGCATTAGCAATGTGCCGCACAGACAGAAGAAGGAGCGCCCGGCGGCCACGGCGCACATGAGTATAATGCTGCTCACTGACATACCATGGCAGCCCGGACTTCAGTAGCGTCCTGGCTGCCATGGTAACCGATCGGAGCCCCAGCATTACACTGCTGGGACTCCGATCGGAACTGCTGCTGCCACCAATGATGTGGGAAGGGGGGGGGGGGGGCAGACTACCCTGTGGCCACTGCCACCAATGATTAATACTGGGGAGGGAGGGTTGAGTTACCAGAGGGGGCTGATAAGAGGGAGGGGGGGCACATCAGAGGCTGGCTGCCATAGTCGGCTCCCTGCTGTTGTGTGCACAAAGCACAGGGCAGCAGGGAGAGTGTAAAGTCCTATTCACCGTAATAGAGCTCTATTAGGGTGAATATGACAAGGGTTCTCGTTACATACATTTTTTGTGTGGATCCATTGTAACAACGCCTGTCCTTGCCCCCAAAATAATTTGACTAATTTGTACTGTAAAAAAAAACATTTCCCGAACGCGGGTTCGGTTCCAAGATACCACTTGGACCCGAATCAGAGTTTGGGAAATTGTGTTTTACAGTACAAATTAACTTATGAAGTTATTACCTGAAGCAATAACTTTGGCTCATTGCAGCTAATACATTCTAATTCTGTACGGAGCTCCTAGTAATTTTCTCCCCGCTTCTCACTACTCACACACTATGAAACTGTGAAGTAGAAATTACAACTTGTCCCACAAAAAAATGGCTATGTGAATGGAAATTTTTTTTAAAAAAAAAATATAACTTTAGGAAAGCTGGGAATAAAAAAATAAAAAAATAAAGAAGGACAATTTCCTGGTCATTAAGGGGTTAAAATTAAAAGATGTGCCGAGTTCAGGAAAAGGTAGGGAAAGTGATTGCTGGGGTGGGTCCTGCTGGTCATAAGAATGGGACCCATGTTCCTCCTGTTTAAATAGAGCGGTGGACACGCCTACCAGTTTTGTGACTGGCAGGGGCCCCTGTAGCCAGACTTTGCCTTTAAAGGGGTTGTCTCACTGCAGCAAGTGGCATTTATCATGTAGATAAAGTTAATACAAGGCACTAACTAATGTATTGTGATTGTCCATATTGCCTCCTTTCGCTGGCTCGATTCATTTTTCCATCACATTATACACTGCTTGTATCTATGATTATAACCATCCTGCAATCATCAGTGGTTGTGCTTGCAAACTAGGTGCTGGCCGGGACCATGGGAGTAAGCTTAGGCTGGTGCTTTTTCCGGTGCAAGCATGGCCACCGCTGCTGGACTACAGGGTGGTTGTAACCATGGAAACGAGCAGTGTATAATGTGATGGAAAAATGAATCCAGCCAGTAAAGGAGGCAATATGGACAATCACAATACAAGTAAGTGCCTTGTATTAACTTTCTCTACATGATAAATGCTGTTGGCTGCAGTAACAAAACTTCTTTAACGCCCTGTATTTCTAAAACATAGAAACAGAAAGTCAGCTAAAGACAAGTCCCTTCTAAAGTTTCCCATAATTGACTAGCTCCTCATCCCGAAGCCTCACCTTTTCATCTGCTACACTGGCCCCGAGATGATTGAAGCCTGCGATGTAGTAATAGGCGTTCTCCAGGTCCGATAATGGGTGTTCCAAAGCATCTTTAAGTCTCTCTACATCGGCCTGGCTCAGATAATGGCTGGGGGTCAAAGCATGTACGATGGCAAAGAGAGCGAGGACTAATAGGACCGCCGACTGTGGAACTGCAAGGAACGAAAAGGGACATTCATTAAGACTGTGAAATATCATACTAACATGGAGTCTATGGCACAAACAAAGTGAAATAAGCATCCTGCTTAAGGATGTGCCAAACCGTGCGACCTTTGATGAATTTGGCATACATTATTCAATCACAGACTAAAGAAAAACTGGCCCAAAATGATCCTCATGATATATTAGCCACTATGGTTCCATTAAGCCTGGTCTGGGGCAGGACTTAATAGGAACTTTACAATGGTAGGCCTGGGAGCCCTCACAAGTCTCCTTGCTGCCCTAGTATACAACCAGCTCCCACTATCTTGACAGAGGAGCTGTCCAGTCGTCAGAGAAAGTCCCCATCCCACTAAATGACCTGTCACATGCTGTGGTTACAATTGCCCATGGCAGCTGCTATATATCTGTGATTGGAGTTGTCTCCGATCGATGGCACTGCCTGTCGTGTCTGCTGTATTACACAGCTGTCATCAACTCAACTTCTGCCACACAATACTGGGAGAGGTCTGAAAGAGGTTCTCTGGTTCCATAATAATATCTGCCCAGAGTACCTCAAACACTACATATTTTTACATGTACCCGTTTTTCATGTCGGCACTTTCCTTCCCCTCTTCCCAGCAGGATGTTTACATGCAGAACTTCCGGTTTTCATCAGCTTCCTGCTGGGTTTTCTAACTAATCCCAGCATGAATGTTGCTCCGTAATGTTTCTCACGGCTTTATCCACTCGCCACACAGCTCTCTCTGCATATTCACGCCTCCTTCTCCACATTAGTTAGGTGGAGACAGCGCTGTGAAACATTACAGAGCAAAGCATGCTGGGACTGGTCGGCAAACCCAGCAGGAATCTGATGAAAACCGGAAGTTCTGCTTGTAAACATCCTGCTAGTATGTAGTGATGCTGGGAACTGGGGAAGAAAATTAAGGACATACAAACAGGCATAGGGGTACTCTGGACTGATAATAAATAAAATAAAAAAGGTAATTATGGGAATTTAAGGCTATGTTCACAGGAATTACAGTCAGAGACTCCATGATTTTTGACAATAGTGCTGCATGAAGAGTTAACAAATACTGTGGGGGAACCCACAAACTGTGCCGACAGGCCCTTCACCCAGTGCACCAGACTACCAGTGTCATTCTTCTAACTTGTCAAAACGATATGTGACTGACGTCTGAGCAGACTTACAGAAGGAGATACGTGGTACCACTAGCAGTAAAGGAGACCACCCCAAGAGCTGATGAAGGTGTACCTGGGAAAAGTAGCATTTACTTAGTATCAAATGATCTGATACTTAAAGGGGTTGTCCATGATAAACCACTTAGAAACGAGGACCCTAAAAAGTGTATACTTTATTTCTAATATAGATAAAAGAGTAACCTACCAACAAGATAGATGTTGTACCTGAGGCTACTTTCACACTCGCGTCTGGCGAGATCCGTTCAGGGCTCTCACAAGCGGTCCAAAACGGATCAGTTTTGCCCTAATGCATTCTGAATGGAAAAGGATCTGCTCAGAATGCATCAGTTTGCCTCCGATCCGTCTCCATTCCGCTCTGGAGGTGGACACCAAAATACTGCCTGCATCGTTTTGCTGTCTGCCTGATGAAACTGAGCCAAAACGGATCCGTCCTGGCACACAATGTAAGTCAATGGGGAACCACTCTTGCCTTTAGTAGGACAAGGTTAATTTATTATTGGTAGGTTACTCTTATCTATATTAGAAATAAAGTATCCGTTTTTAAGGGTCCTCGTTTCTTGACTAAGTGGTTCACATTTCTGGGCCACCACGTCATCCTCTCGATATCACTACACACTCCCCATGGGTTGTCCATGATGACACAACGTTCTGTACATCGTAAACTAACGGCGTATATTAGCAATGAAGCACGAGAGCAGCGCTGTAACCAGGAAAGGCTTGGCTACCCACGGAGGTCGCTGATGACAGACCCCCTTCACGGAGGACCCGTCCCCTCTCCTGACATTTTAGTAACAAGTAGCATTCCCCGTGTAATAATTCTGGAGCATCTATTCTTAGGCTAGGGCTACAGGATGAAATTTGTCGCAGTAATGTCTTGCGGCATTTTTTTTGCAATGATAGTCTATGGCAGTGATGGCTAACCTCCAACACTCCAGCTGTAGTGAAACTACAACTTCCAGCATGCACCATTCATTTCTATGGAGAGCTGAGAACAGCCAAGCAAGTGTGCATCTTGGGAGTTGTAGTTTTACCACAGATGGAGTAGTGTGCATCTTGGGAGTTGTAGTTTTACCACAGATGGAGTGTTGGAGGTTAGCCATCATTGCCGTAGACTGTCACGTGTAATTGTATTCTTATAACTGTGTTCCTCTATTATTCCTTCTAGAAATGAATCAATTGCCAGCACTCTGCAATGAAGATCAAACTGGGTGTTACCAGTTAGGGTGTGTCCCTGCACAGTCTGACAATGGCAGCCCTGACTGGATGTCAAACTGTGCACAGACCGCGCCCCCAACAGGTAACACCCATCTGGATTATTGCAAACTGCTGGCCATTCATTCAGAACTGCCAGCTTTGGCACTCCAGCTGCTGTGAAACTACAACTCCCTGCATGTATACTTGCTGCGCTGTACTTGTAACTCCCATACAAGTGAAAAGAGGATTCTGGGAGTCGTAGTCTCAAAACCGCTGGAATCCCGGAGTTTCCTGATCCCTTTTCTAGCAGGATTAATAAAGGAATAGCACAACTCACAGCGATAAGAATAGATTCTTACTACATGGAGAATGCAGTAGTTCCTAGAACAGACACGTCAGGAGGAGACAGGTCCTCTTAAAGGGGATGTCCTAGTGTTTACAACTGAAGGCCCAACCCTAGGATCTGACTGGTTTGGGTCAAACCAGTGACGTCATGTTCATCAGTCATACGGCCTACACACAGCTCATTCCCAAGTCAAGTGAATGGGGCTGAGCTGCAACGCAATGGCTCAGTAGGCTGCAGCGCTCACCGGAGTTCTGATCCGCAGGGGTCTTGCGTGTCGGAGACCCACCAATCAGATACTGATAACCTATCCTGAGGACAGGTCATCAATATCAGAATCTTGGAAAGCCTTTTTAACTCAGACTACCCCTTTAATTACTTTCACCCCATAGAAAAATTGTTCTCTGCCGATCCAGCGATGCCATGCTGTACATCCACAGGAGCGCTTCGCCAATCACTCACCTCCACAGGGATGCTGGCATGCACCGCATGGCAGAAAAAAATAACAGGCTGAATATTTCATTCAGGCAGACACCCCCTTTAAGGCAATAACATGATCAAAATAGCTTTAAAAATAGGAATGTGTTTGATGATCTTGTATTCATTCCCCATGGCTGCCATGTCCCTGGTCAGAGCCTGTACACAGGCCTGACACATAGATGACGGGTGCAGCTCAGGTAAGTGCCCACACTGGGGCCGCTAGTCCCCGCACACTCAGGTAAGTGCACACACTGGGGCCGCTAGTCCCCGCACACTCAGGTAAGTGCACACACTGGGGCCGCTAGTCCCCGCACACTCAGGTAAGTGCCCGTCCTCCGACCACACACGACCCACATAATTCATTGCCTGCCAGCCGGCCTGCACTACTCACTCGCTGCCATGTTGCTCGCTCCCGCCCCTCACAGCGTCACCCGCACCGACCGCTCGCTCTTTCCGGCGCTGGCGACACAGACACGTAGACTGGGAGCTATGGGGGGGTGCAACCAAATCCAGACAGGAAAATCCCCAGACTGTAAACGCCGCCCGTCTGCCTAGCTATGGAATATCTTGCACAATACACGTATATTATATCACGTTACTTATTGTCAGGAGGTCTACGGCATAGGAATAAACTAAAGAACGCGCGCCCCCCTTTTCCGGGTCTCTAGATGGTTTCTTCCAAATAAGGCGGGGAAGCGACGCGCATGTGTCTGTGATTCATTGGCTGAGTCTCCTGTCAATAGGAGTGGGGGGCGGGGCTTCCTGTGAGTGCCATCGTCGTCTACATATAGACCCTTTCCTTGCCGGTTTGCCGCCGTGATTGGCATCTGGTGCGGCCAATGAGTTCAGGGAAGTGACAGGTCACGTGGTGCCAGGTAGCTGATGACAGGAGGTGGTTGCTGACTTTTGGTCATATCTGAGACGTGCAGGGTGGCACTGACTGGTCAGCGTTCTTACCCCCGGAAGTCTTCCTTGTGTTTTATTGCCCCCTGTTATCAGCCACTCCAGGGAGGTCACAGACAGGAAGTCCTGAGAAATCTTGAAGACATTGCTGTGACTTGTGGTGACTCCAGTATGGGAAAGATATTTACAAGTCACCTTATAAAAAGCACCTCAGAAACTAACATGGCCGCATAGCTTCCACTCCATTCTAGAAAGTCGACTCGTCTCATTACCTGTGAGACAGAAGTGACCGGGCCCCACAGCAAATTTTTTAATCCCTCCACTCGTGCCCCCCCCCCCCCCCCCCCGCCCGTTCCTGCGGCTAGTCAAGATCTCTGTTGGCAGCCGCTCCGTCTGTTTCCTACAGATATATACTGTATATAATGTCATTGTATAATACTGTTGAGGGGGCCCTGACTATAGAATCTTAGAGTCCTCCTCCTGGGCGGGCCCCCAAAGCAGCCACTTCCCCCTATAGCTACGCCACCTTCTTTGAGGGGCCTGCTGAATGGCAGGGTCGGGTGTCTCATCTGGCCCTACTAACAACCTGGCGAGCTTGTCACTGCTGTGAATAGCGGCAGGTGCACAGGCTCTGCTTCCGCTACTGGAGTAGGGATTGCGCACGTGCTGTTACACCTATCAGTAGCAGCGCATGAACAGTCTCTGCTCCCGAAGCAGAGCCTCTGGAGCTGCACCGCTATTCAGAGCAGTGCCCCAGACACCTCCAGTCTTCTTGGGTATGATGCCACAGGGTTTGCACACCTGAACTTGGGGATTTTCCACTATTCTTTGTAGGTTGGATGAGGACTGTTGGTGTCCAGCCATTTTTCAGGTCTCTCCAGAGATGTTCAATTGTGTTTAACCCTTTTGCTACCAGCGGCATATATGTACGGCGTTGGAGTGATGGGTAAACATGACGCCCGCTCACCCGTGTAGCAGGCGCCGTGGCCGGATGGTCTCTGCTATTTCAAACAGCAGAGACCAGTGGCTAATGGCCGCGATCGACAATAATGCTGATCGCGGTCATTAAAGCCTTTCGCTGCTGTGATCAAGTGTGATCACGGCATCTAAAAGTTAAAAAGCCCAGAAGCTCGAGCTTCCGGGCTTCTTACTGGCATCCTCTGTAGCCAATGAGGATGACGGTAATTGGTTTCAATAAGGTGGGTCTCCCTGGGTATTGGAGCTGCAAAATTTAAATGAAAAGACCACCGGTATCCAGGAAGTGAACTCAGGGCTCTGGCTGGGCCACTCAAGGACATTCACAGAGTTGTCCCTAAGCCACTTCTGTGTTGTCTTGGCTGTGTGCTTTGGGTCATTGTCTTGTTGGAGGGTGAACCTTCAGCCCAGTCTGAGGACCACAGCATTCTGGATCAGGTTTTCAAGAAGAATATCTTTGCTCTATTCAACTTTCCTCAACGCTGACCAGTCTCCCATGTCCCAGACTGAAAAATACCTCCACACCATGATGCTGC